>NW_027040747.1:0-682500 GCF_037179485.1 Ochlerotatus camptorhynchus | reverse complement strand
AACAAATATTTTACCCTCCATGAAAACAACGCAAAGTCGCGCCTCGCATCTTGAAGCATATCAACAAATCAACCAAAACCAACAGTCGAAATTTTCTATTAAATAAACATCGAAGAAACCGAAACCAGAAAGCCGATGTAAGATGACCTCATTGACATCCGTTTGTTTTTCTCCGGGTAGCAAAGGGGCGCGCGTATCGAATCTCCACACCACACCCATTCGTACGTTAATCGAATCAAATCGTTAATAAAGACGAGTTTCTGTGGAGCAAGTGAAATTCTTTTCTTCTTCATTCAAATCAACATACTGGAATCTAAATCGAAATAGGTTCTATAAATTTATTCCCCCCAACAGGTTCAGTATGTAAATCGCATAATATGCTGAGTTGTTAATCCTATAACATAAGTTCAAAATGCAAAACACTCTCAGACTAAGATTCGCGAAATATGCACGTATATATCGCTAAGCTAAATTCAAAAGTTTATAATCTCACAGCTGCTGCATGGCCAGAATGATATTCTGCAGAGCGGTTTGGGCATCGGTGGTGGGAAACCGGTCCAACACGTTCATTGCTGCCATACTGTGCTTCTTCTGAAGGTTTCTCGTCTTCTCCAGCCCTGGTCCCTGGATGATTTCCTGATGGAGAGCCGCATAGTCCACGTCCTCAATTGAGATCTTGCCCTGTTCGATAAATTCGTAGACGCTTGGATCGTACTCCAAGTGGAACAGGACCGGCGCGGACACCAAACTGAATGTGTTTCCTGGGAATGTTGGAGTAATTTTAAATGAAATTCAAATGGATATAAGAAGCAAATGCCTACCTAGTGGAAGCTGATTGAGCAGGAACGGTTGCAGCTCGATCGAGGCCTGCCAGGCCAGGGACATGTGCTTTCCGAAAAGATAGCCTTGCTTTTGCAGCTCATCCGGATGTCCTGCCAACATCAAAGCTCCGTGGCAACTTTTACCCAGAAGGCTTCCACCGCCCAGAACGTGTCTGAGAGACCATTCTTTCTCCGGGTGTCCCATGACTCCGTCGATCAGCATCGGCTCCATGTTGTCTCGCACGTCTCCAAAGTCCAGCTCTTGCAGTGTACATTCCGGGGTGTTTGTCCGGGCTGGTGTATTCGGCTTCGATGGTAGCGGATTGTTTTGATCGTCACTTTCGCCTATGAACGCGGACTCTGCCAAGTCCCGGTAGGCGGATGTCATCAGCATGTTCAAATCTTGATTCCTAGAATATTTGTCCTATAACGCTCATTACACACCTCTATTACATGGACACCAACCTTAGGGAAGCAATTTGCTTACTGGCATGCGCCAGCAGGTAGTCCCCTCCCAGCAGTGCAATCTTGTTCCCGAAAACCATATCACTGTCCCCGCTCAGATCATTCCCGGCATTGTCCATCGATTGCAGGTTGATTACGCCCTGATGGATCAACTGGGAACTGCGGATCATTTCGGTTACTTCGGCCAGGGCTCGTTGCGAGTGCAGTACTCCTACGCTGCGATCCTGATCCATCTCCGGCACGGAAGCCGTATGCCCAGCTGCCTTGGAAATTAGCAATATGATCAGCCCCCATGCCTGCTGGCTTTTGTCGTTGTAGATCAGAGACCTTGAATATTCAAGTTTATGAAATGCGAAATTAGAATTTGAATATATGTTAAAATTAACCTCTCTGCTCAACAACACACACCTGACGGAAAAAAACTCGATATAGGAGAGAGCGATAATGTGAATCATTCTGGTTTGGCAGGTATTATTTTGGACCCGGTTATCAAAAAAAAAATAACGCTGTTAAATTTCTCAGATTAATTGGCATGCTTGGTGGAACAGGTTTGGGTTTCAGCAATTGAATCAAGGTAAATGCATTTCTCAATTCTTACATTTCCATTGAGATCTCAGAAATCGGAATCAAACCCCACACAACAAGCGAGCGATCGCGCCCACCGATCGTGAATATTCAACGGCGTAGATTTTAAATTTAATAATCGGTCGGGTTTCAAAACAGCTTTTTGCACACGAAAAAAAGTGGACTCCTTTTAAAGATCAGTTCCACACCAAATTACGAATGGAAAAAAAACTCGACCTTCTCCGATTTGCATAAAACTTTGCATAATTGTGCCAATTTGAATGTTTTAATTTATTTTCAAAATGGCGTCTTTGTAATTGTAGCACATACACATCACATCTGACCGAAATAACGTCTAAAACAAAGTTGTAAAGGAAAATAACGTTGTTCTGGGAAAATATACATGGATTTTTTTATTCGTCGACTTTCTCTTTGTATCCCCTCGGCCATGTAAAGACATTCCCATGTATTTTCAGCACTCAGATCGATAAAATAACCTTTCAACTACCTAGCATCTTATACGACAAACAGCTATGTGCTCAAGTTATTAACGAAAGAGAAAGTCGACGAAGAGAATCGACTAATGTTACTTAGGACCTAATGCAGTGTTCAGCATGCATTTTGACGTTCCACTACAATCGGCAATATCTGATTTGACGTTGTATTGATAAAGCAAGAAGAGGGTGTCCAATTTTTTCGTGAACAGATCTACGGATTGTTAACTATACTGCTTCGAAAGCCCTACATCTTTCCCAATCGGAACGAAGGAAGAAGTGACCACACCCCTTGGAGGTTCGTCGCTTATTGTTTAACACGCTCAATCATTTAACGGACCGCCGCTCGCAGCATCGGTCGTTGTCTTGCCTTGATTGGATGTTGCTTCGCTTCTAACTGCTTTCTCCGAATATTTATGGAAATATTTCTAGCGCTCAGAAGCATAAGGGCCTAAAGTGCGACGATTCTCTTCGCAAAACCACAGTTCATTGAACTTATTTTCTGAAATTATTACAATACAGTGAAAGGTTGAATTAGCTAGCAAAAGCATCACCAAACGCACCGAGAAATGTGAATCCAGTCAAGATATTAACAACAGAGAAAGCTATGAAGAGAATCGATCGTCGCAGTTAGGTTCGTATGATTCTGAACGCTAGATGTGTAGAATTGAGGTAGGTTACAGACGCACAAGGGGCAAAACAGATGGGTTTTGATTTGTGCGTATTCATGTGGAATGTTTTTTTGTTATTTATCATTTTTGGAATGTGCATTGCAATAACAATTTCATTTTTATATATCCCTTTTGTCTCTTCTTTTCTTGGAGATAGTTGAACCACAGCGTTTTTGGACATTTAAATTTGTTTCCCTGTATGCTATGCATGCATACATGCAAAGTAAACACCATTAATCGAGTGGTCCACTTTCATATGAAGTGGTTTCGGAAAGATTGGACCAACTATAGTCGCTATATTTATAGTCTGATGGAGAAGAAAAAACAAATAAATGGCAACGTAAGTTTTCAAACCAAACCGGACCACGGGAAAATATTCCTTCTGGCTATTCCGTTCGCATCGTTTGCTATTTTTTTTTTCACGAACATTATTATTATCTGTAAACTCAATTACGATGGTTTTTCATATGAACCGTGATGAACACCATAGAAATAATAATACATATTCTAGTATTGCTCGAGAAATTATAGCACGATCACAATACTTCAAATGCAAAATTCAGTACTGCTCGATTGGATTCGCTTTTTGACAGCTCAGATTGGTTCCAGAATTAAGTATAGCGACTATTGGACCAACCGCTATGTCATTCCAGGAATAGCAAACCACATCTCGCTGAGCTGTAAATAGCTACTATTTTAGAACTTCCGATCATAAGTCACCCTTTAAAAAAACCTGTAAATGTTATATAGTTGGAGATGCTTAACGTCAAATATCAAACTTAAAGAGGTCATTTTAAACTATAGACACATAACATATGTGGAAATTGATCATCCAAAATCAACCCCATTTCAGTGATTTCAAGTGGTATAGAAATACATCGATCTGTCAAATTGATTATACCAGCTGTAAAATGTAGCCGGCGCCGGTGGTGTAGTGGTAAGCGTGACTGCTTTCTCACCCCAATGGGTCTGGGTTCAATCCCAGTCGAGGTCGGTGGGATTTTTCTGAGGCATAAAAATCTCTGGTCACGTCTTCCTTCGGAAGGGAAGTAAAGCCGTTGGTCCCGGCCCATGTGTGTTGATGAATGGGTGCGATATCCTACGTAGGTGTGGAAGCTGCCTTCCTGCACATTCGATTGCCGTCAATAGATGGCAATCGATGTCCGTCAGTGATTGCCACTAGATTGCGGAACAGAGACCGACGTTAAATAAAAAGGAAAAAAAAAGCTGTAGAATGAGAAAGGGTATCAAGGGGGTAGTCAATTCTATTAAAATGATAATAGAGTGGTTTATAATTCTATAACTTCATAGCACTTCTGAACTTATGACTTTGTTTATCGTTGACTATTTACGTCCTTTTTTATAACTATATAGCTGGATTTAACAAATTCATCACCTTGCTTCACACAGCAAAAAAATATGTTAATTTTTGCATTTAAAAAAGTAGACATTTTTCGCCGATATTTTATGCCACCAACGTTAATCCTAAAATGGCATGGTAAGCTACCTTAATTGTTTACAGCCCAATTTTGAAACTGATAGGTATTGTTTTTCTGTAGTTATGGCAGAAAAGTGCTGAAACTCCTCGCGAATACTCGTTTAATTCTTCTAATTCTAAATTTGTGCAGGTATGTTTTTTCAATTTTATTTTTGAAAACATAGATGAAGGATATATGAACCATTTTTTTCGTAAAAAACTTTTTCAGAATTGTTCGGAACCAATTGCATCAACCTTTGAGGAAAAATACGACCGCGCAAATCAGGAGTTTACAGCACACATTTTGAAGTCCAGAGCGAAGCAGAAAAATTTTGCAACAAGTGGTTGCAGTGTTTTGAGGTGACCATCGTTCCATTCGCAAGAATTTTGCAAGCGGGACGATAAATCAAACCAAACGCTTCGATACCTGTAATACTCAACGATTCAACCCTCCATATGTTTCTCAACTGCGGCCAATTGAAATTTTTTGCTCAAATCCCAACACAAATAACTACTCCAATTACTTTGTACTAAAAAAACGTGGGACGATTGATCTAAAAGGCAAAAGAGGGGCTAAACAGGATCCTAACAAACTTTTTTCCTACAATGTGCAGTCTTCATCAGTGTCACATTGTAGTCGAAATACGTATCTGTCATCCATACCAAATTAATTAAGTGGAATTAAATGGAAGATAACCTTTTTTGCTGTTTTATTTGAGCATTCCGCTAACAACCCAATTTCATTACTTATTAAAACTTTTATCGACCACTATGGCTAAGGTCCCAGGCTGGGACTCCCAGCTAGCTGACTCAAAGCTACCAGGGACAGCTATTTTTTCAACATAAGCACTATTTACAAACGAGTCGATCGTTTAGATCTATTTTGCGTAGGGTAAGTGTACCAGTTTTGACACTAGTGGTACAGTTTTTGACCCAAGGGCTTAAATCAAATATCAAAAAAATCATGGTTTTGTTTGCGTGGATTTACGACAAAAGAAATTTTCGAACATTATATCAAAAAAAAAATCAAATAATGTAAAAAGGGGAAATTTAAGATAGCGCCAATTCGAGGACCAATAAGGCCTTAAACTGGCATACTTACCCTAGTTTTTTTTATAAAAAGGTAAACGTTAATATCCAACAACATAATAGTTCGTGCTGAAATCATAACATTCATAAGTAGACTTACTAAAAGCACACTTACTGGTTAATAACGCTCTTGATTGGCTTCTGATAGATTTGAAAATACTAGTAAAAATCCTTTGATAAGCCCCCTGCATCGTTCGAAAAATTCATGTAAATTTCTGCGAGATATAGCGCACATAAAATTAACGCTAGATTTGGCCTAAATTTACGCGATATTTCGTGTAAATTTAAGCGCAATATCGCATACATTTGCAATATTGTATGCAAGCTTGTAAAAGATTTCGCTGTTTATGCCAAGTATAGCTCAAAATTAAACGAAGGGAGATTTTACGCGATAGTTAAAATTCAGAATTTTTTTCTGTGTGTAGAGCTAGTCGAAAAAAGAACGGCCGCATTACCTTGAAACTCGCAAATTGCCTTTTCGGCCACTCTGTAACTCTTTACTCCTATGGTAAATCCCCATCAACAAACGTCTGTCTGTGCATGAAACATGGTGGAAATTTCCTTATCCTTTCACTCCTATGAAAATCTCATAAGATCCTGTCAAGCTTTGCGTGAAGAGACGGTGCCTCACTGATACCATGGTGGAGTGAAGAGACAAGACAAAGTTCGCTAGATTTCATGCACAGATTGTCAGATGCTTTTGGCATTTTACCATAGAAGAAAAGAGTTGCAGAGTCGTCATCAACGTCAATGCTTATTGAGTATGCAACCATAGCATTTCATACGAGCCAATGTCGCAAATGTAAACAATGTCTTTTTCCGCGAATATCTCAAGAATGGAAAACCACTCACACACTAAGATTATTTTACCGAAATCTGTGAAATTTTACCGAAATCTCAACAGCTGAACGTTCGGTGAACAGTTAGGTGATTTTCACAGATTTTCTGTGATTTTTCACAGATATTCGTTGAAAAATTATAATAAAACTGTGAAAAATCACCGAACTGTTTACCGAACGCTCTACTGTTGAGATTTCGGTAAAATTTCACAGATTTCGGTAAAATAATCTAAGTGTGCAAGTAAACCACCACGATGATTATTTAGAGGGAGAGTCCCCATATCCGATAGAATTGGTGGCTTACATAGACTGACTTTGAGCTACGAGAAATTTACGGAAGAAGCCATTGTTTACGTTTTCGACATTGATCCTTGTGAACGCTCAGTGTCGATATCATGAAAATTTCGTTTTGACAGATTGATGGCCAACTTATACCAACAATCAATACGAAACTAACGATTTTAAATTGGCTCACTACTTAACTAGCCTATTGGTCCCAAGCAAACGATTGACGTACCCCATTCTAGTCGAAATTCTATTACTACACAATGTTTGTTTTGATTCGCTATGAATGTTTGACAGATAAAATGAGGGGTTAGTGGATTTTCCTATGTTTCGAGGGGTGAATCGATTAGCTTGGGACCGAAGGAAGTACCAGAGCTGAGCCAAAATGTTGAGCACGTTATTTCGGGACCTTCTAGTCTTAGAGTTACCTCTTTGCTATAAGTCTAGTGCAGCGGACTCAACACACAACGAGTCAAAAGGGAACCAGCTTTATTTTTATTTGATCTAGAAATGAACTTTGCGGAACATCCTTTCCGGAATTCAGAATTATGTTTCGAAGTGAGCGAAACTTAACTCACTGAATAAATCACGCGCAATTGAGGCCAGCTCGCCAGGAACAAAGAATCGACAACAATGATGAAAAGTTTACAAGAATATTTTTCAACTGAAACAAACTCACCATGCTCGATGTTCAATGATGTAGACCCACACTGCGCCATCTTTGCACTCATTTGATTCAGAAAAGGCAGAAAACGACCCGGAACCGGTCCAACCTGTACAACATTTATACATTCTGCATAAGGCAAACCAATGTCATCGAGAACAAATCCGCAAATGTGATCCCATCGTCTCCCCGAATTCCCCACTGCTCCCATGCAACGACGATTTTAACGTCACGAAAGAAACGGAAACCCACACCGCCGAATCCAATCTCTTCAACTCTAAAGGCAAACGGGCCTAAAATCATCCCCAGTCGCAAATCTACATTAAGAAGTGACAAATTAACAAATTTTCAAGAATAATCGAGATCACACAATTAATCATTACTATATTTTCTATATTTTAAAACCCAAGCTACCACTTAGCCAAATAAGTGGCCTTTCTCACCTTATACGGGCCTCATAGAGTAGTTTTTTTTTTTTTTTTTTTTCTTTATTATAGAGATTTTTAGCCATAGGCTAGTTCATCTCTTCATAGAGTAGTTGGTATGCACTATTAATTAACAAATAATGTTATAATCACTTTGAAAATAATTCAATCCAATTTCGAATATAATTTAACTTACAGTTTCCTTGACGGTATTTCGCCTAACCTGGACTGACTATAACTCGGCGCTTTGAACTGTAATAAATGGTTTTAGCTACTAAAAAATAAAAAAAATAAACTTGTTTCACTCGGTGTACATTTCAATAATTAATTATCTTACATTGACCTACAAACCACTTTAACTAAACTACAGCAAATTATTAGGAAGCTTAATTATTTATCTACAGAGCATAAACACGTTCACTTCAATTATCCACATGACGTTTCTTGACACATTGTCCCAAATGCGTGAGAAAACAAGCACACATCCAAGCTGGGCTTGTAATATAGTATGTTTTGCTTTCGAGTGAACGAGTTTCCAATATCACCACCGGTATCAGTAAGATGCATTTTTTACAATAGCAGATACGTCCCGTCGAAAAAGTAATCGAAAATTGATGATTTGCGAATCTGTTGCTCATTATAATCTTTATAAGCATATAATGTATTGCTAAACAAACGTAATTCAATATGCCGTCTCCCTTGGCCAACGCTACACGCATTCTATTCAAAAATTACGTTGGAATAATGATTACTGTCCTATTTATAAAGAAGGTATTCGTCAACGCCAGCGAAATCGCAAATTGAAGCTGCCAAAGCTGAGTGATGACGATGAGTGATGACACCGCATTGTGTTTTGATTTGCGCTGTACCCTCCGCTCAGTGGTGTGGGTTCGTACAAGCATAGATGTTGGTGTGCGTGTTTTCTTTCAGCGCTGCAGTTCAACCAACCGGTGAACACTTGTGTTTATTTCAGTTACCGTGGGGACGCAATTTGTGATTAGCCCCGGTCCCTTTCAAATTGTATCAAGAGCAAATTTTCATTACGTCGAATGTAACAAAGGTAAACAAAGTCGAGCTATCAGTGTCAATCGATTCTCCTGCTATTACACTATATACTGTCCGAATATAGGATCAAATCCCATTTTTAAATTTATTTACCAGTCAAATTGCTTTTCCACGTAATCACCTTCCGATCAAAATAGTTTTCGATGTTACTTAAGTCACCCAATTTCTATGGAGATGCCGTTTGACTTAAGTAACAGCGCTGAGAAACTCGTGAAAAGTGTACGTTCGTCGTTTCGCTTTCTCATTATTAAAGTGAATAAATCGAACTGTTTGTTGCTAAGATGATTTTCGGTGGTCCTAAAATGATGAATGGGCTGCACGTAAGGAGACGTAATTGATAATTCTCCCGAATATCCTAGTAAATACACTTTGACTAAAGTAACAATAGGGGCCACCAAACGACGTATAATAACTTTTGACTCAAAAACCAGTATTTTTTAGCATGAAAGCTAGCGATTTGCATTTGTATGATTAAAACCCTGCTAAATATGTTTAACATTGCTATCACTATGAGATTATATGTGTTTATTTGGAAATAGGAATAACTTTTCGGTCATCAAAACAAAACCTTATTTTTCTCGGATTGGTGCGAATGTTACTTACGACATAATGAAAATTTGCTCTTGGTATCATTATTTATGTACGGTCCTTATCTTTTAAATGACGTTTCACATTCATCTAGTGATGGCCAATTTTCATTCGAATTATCGATTAATCGATTAACGAACCGAAAAGTAAAATATTTGTAATCGGTTATATCATGCCGATATAAGCATTAACTTCTCCAACTTCTCAACAACACTTCTACAACAACTCATTGGTGGAAAAATGACAGCACAGCGAACAAAAAAAAATCGATTAGTTGTTAATCGAGTAATTAAAAAATGGGACACCTCTGATTTTGGTGTGTTTGTTTTGATAAAAATGGGCGCAAAATTTCATCTCTACCGAGGGGGCAGCAAAACCACAAAATTACCTTGAATACGGGGGGGTATTCATTGGATGAAAGGGACCGTGAAAGAGGACACTAAAATAGAAAGTTTTTCTTCCGACAGTTTCATCTTAGTATTCATCTTTGGTTTTAAACTAATGATTAATTTTAACGGTGGACATCAAGATAAGCTGAATCGAAAGCAATATGTGAATGAATACATAAGTTTGCCGGGATATTCGGAATTCGTTCCCAGAAAATTCAAACCCTACTTGGAATGCTATTAGATGATCTTTGATATTCTATTTAGAATTTCCTTGGAATCTTCTTCGAATAGTTCCCTTGAAACTATCTTCGAAATTCTCTTTAGAATTCCTTCAAAACTATCCACACATTCCCTTTGATTTCTTATCAGAATTCACATGAAATTTTAACTCTGGACGCCTTTGAATCTTTTGTGAGAGTTCCCTTGAAATGTTATAAGAATTTCTTTTGATTCCTCCTCAAAATTCTGTAGGGCTTTTTTTTATTTTCGCCATTCTGATGGACTTCTCCTTAGAATTTCTATTATAATGCTCCTCACAATCCCATGGAACTCTACTCAGAAATTCAGAGCCAAAAACATCCTTGGAATTTTACTCAAAACTAATACTACGAAGTGATCTACTCTTAGAATACTACCATAAGACAAAAAAAAACACCCAATAATTCAAAGTGTTTTTTATGTTACTTCATACGCGAAGTTAACGATTTTCAGAGTTGGCTGGAAATGCTAACATGAAGCTTTAGTGTGATGATTTATTAGCTAGAGAATGATCTTTAGAAGAGGGTAGGTGGATAGTTCCGTTAGAGTACGGCAGTATGAAAATTGAATAGAAGTTGAAAATGAGCGAAGGGCCATTAAAGCGACAGTTTACAAGATAGACGCACATTTTTGCCTGTGGACTTGGAGACATACTTCAAGTCCCCGCGTACATCGTACGGGCTAGGCAAAAATGTGCGTCTATCTTGAAAAACTGTCGCTTTAATGGCCCTTCGCTCATTTTCAACTTCTATTCAATTTTCATACTGCCGTACTCTAACGGAACTATCCACCTACCCTCTTCTAAAGATCATTCTCTAGCTAATACATCATCACACTAAAGCTTCATGTTAGCATTTCCAACCAACACCCAATAATTCCTTTGAAGCAAACTTTAAAACTTTAAGGTTGGGGGGGGGGGGGTGTTTAAACTTCTTATCACAACTCACTTAGAGTTTATTGCAGAATTTATCTGAAGTTCTCGACACAACTCCCTTGGAATCGTCATTAAAGTGGAATCCTTTGGAATTTCCCTGGACTTCTTCTCACAATTCCCGTGGAACGTTCTTCAAAATTACCATAAAATTCTACTCAAACATTGAATTCACATTAGGCCTACTAGGAATTGCTTTAGAATATTGTTTAGAATTCCCTAGGACACCGGTTCACAAACTTTTGCCGATATCAACCCACTTTGAGTGAATTACATAAGCTAGTGACCCATTAATATTGAATACAGATGCTGTAAGACCAAAATGATCTAAATAACTCAAAAATGGCTTCAATACGCCAAAACACAGCCTTGATTGCCTTAATTCAAAACCCAATAGCAATCTAATTGTTTACAAATAACCAAAAAAGCAACAACAAAACTAAACAAGCTATACAAGCTATACATATATATAAAATTTCACAAAAATGCCAGATCAGTAAAAAAAACTGCGATTATGGTGAAAGTGACCTTCTTCTTCTTCTTCGCATTTCAAGCTTATTGCAAATCACATATTAGCTTATTGCGTGCTCTCAATTTAGTGTTCTAGATGCACTTCCCCAGTTATTAATTGAGAGCTTTTCGATGCCTGTACCATTTTTGCATTGGTATAATTGTGTGGCAAGTCCAATCATACTTCTATGCCCAGGGAAGTCGAGAAATTTTCCAACCCGAAAAATTCCTAGACCGGACCGGGAATTGAACCCAGCCACCTCCAGCATGGTCTTGCTTTGTAGCTGCGCCTTTACCAACTGTAAGGGAGGTCCCTGAAAGTGACCTAGTGAGTAAATAAAAAAATCCAAAATGGTTTTCTCTGAGACATCACTTAAGATTGGAAAAAGCTCTTGTCGTTTTGTGCAAAATAATAAAAGCAAAACATCTACGATAGCTTTTTGCAATCTGAAGTCAAGTCTCAGAGAAAACCATTTTTGAAAACTGTATTCACTCAATAGGTCACTTTCACCTTAATGTACGAAAATGATCTAAAAAATATCTGAAAGAGTTATCAAAACGCATGTTAATCACAATATATTTTTAAATTCAGTTTGCATTAACTTTTTAAATATAGGGTTAATTACCTCATTTCCGGCCTATTAAGCACAACCCGCACTTAGTCTTTCTTAATCTAGCGCAGTTTAGCACTAAACGGAATGTTGTTATTACTGATGGCTTTCAAACGTACCATAAGATTTGATAAAGAGAAACCAATCGTTGAGATATTGTCAAAAGTCTAACACTGCTTATTGACGCCAAACTCGGCCTACGGATTCTAAACTCGGCCTAACACATTGAAACGCCATTGAAACGCCAATGAATTCACTTTGGCCTATCGAATGAAGATAAAACATGATTCGCTCGGAGCGCTTCTTTTGTTTTTGGGAATAATGGGTGCAAACATTCATATCACGCGTTCTCATTGACTTCGTTCGGTAGCTTATTAACTAAAGTATCGTACCAAAGGCATAATTGACTTGTTAGCTCTGAAATCATGGATTTATTTGAAGTTTTCTGCTCGATAGGCCCAAAATGGGCGATTAGGCCGAAGTAGTTCTCTACCCTATGACCAAGCTGTATGAATTTATGTGGCCCACCTGACAGCAGCCCAGCCTTTGAATTATTCCAATTCACATCAAAATTGTTTTGATAATTCTTCCTGTAAATAAATCCAAACCCAAAAGCCTTGAAAAGCTTTCTGGTCTCAAAATATTGATTTTCTTTTTCAAATATTTTCATAAGTTATGATCAACAAGGTCCGCTAAGTACACAATACATTTATTCTTAGCTATAACCCAACAAACATTGATGACAGAACAAGAGCTTATTGAACCAAATATTTGTTTCTTCAGCTAAAAAATGGTTTATCCAGCTTTTAATCAACTCAAATTGTTTGCTGGGAACATCCCAAGTGGAATGTTTTGCCTGTCCTCAACTTTGTCTTCTTTGAGCACTGCCACAGTCAGAGCTGGTAAATGATATAGAAATAATATGAGAAAAAAATGTCCCCCATAAGTTTTCATAATGATATTTTTTTGGTCTCGTTCCCACCTCTGGTCACAGTTGTTAATTCAAGGTTTTCCAAGCCTGTACCAATTTTTGTATTATTATATTGTATGGCAAGTGGGCTAATTATCAAGCCAGAGGAGGCGGGTTCGATTTTAACACCAGTCTAGGAAATCATCCAAGTCGAAAATAATAATATTCAAATTCCATCATTCCTTGATTGACATACACATTTAAAGCTGTCAATTTATAACTGTGGAAGTGTTTCAAATGACACAAAGTTGAGACCAGGTATACTCAGGCTTAAGAACATCAATGCCAGGAAAAACAATATAGGTTCTGAAATCGAACCCACCACCTCCAGTATGATATGCCGCCCCTGATTAGAGAGACCCCTGCAAGCAATTCTTCGCTACCTCAATCGATTATCCATAGACGGAATTAATATCATTGCGTTCGCTTTCATACATTGTTTATTGGTCGGTTCACTACATGTATTGGAAATGTCCTTGCACAAACCAGTCTAACAGAACTAGCGCACACCAATAGCTTCATAGTCAGTTGATTGAAAGTAGTTAGGCTGTTATTCCATTCTGTTCGTTCGAGATAATGACCGAGTGCGCAGTACATATTCATAATCCATCAAATGTTCATTCCCACCTCAAACTAGATGATTGGATTCTTGTTTCTAGTGCAAAAACACATTCACTTAATTTCTCAAACACATTACTTTCATCGCAACCACTTCTCGAGCACGTTACCTAAGATCATCCGAAAGCAGCTGAAACTCAATTATCCACGCGCGATCATGTAACCCATTCAAAAAGCATTGGACGAAACAACTGAAATCCTCTCAGTTTCAAGTCACCCCAAAAATTCACACAGCAGCAAAACACTTACTTGGCAGACTTGAGCAACGGATGATTACTCCCGATCAACTTGCGCAGATGAAGCGCCACATTGGCAATTTCGTCGCTGAGCAGAAACCGTAGATTCAGAAACGACGTCGGATAACCGACGATCTGTTCCGCCTCGCTAACGGCCCGGTTCCAATCGTGCTTCTGGACCTGTACTTTTGCCGTTGCCAACTTTTCCCCGGCCCTGGAGCTGGCACTGATCCATCGGAACTGATTCGTCGTCAGCACATCAGCGGCAAGCTTGTTCGCACCAAGGACACTTGTTAGAGCCGAACCGTTCCTAATGAGCAGTAGACACCGCGTTGCGACCATCCTACTGAGAGCCATGATGCAGACTGCGCTTTTCGAATTTGCCTGCCAGGTTCACGTGGCTCGGTGGCCGAGTGAGCTCGCAGCGCGCGCGTTCCATCACTCTTGCCCGCCAAAGCACATTTCCTCAGCTCAGCCACCCATATGGAAGCTTTAAGGTGTATTCAGACGTGAGCGAGCACGCGTGGAGCGGAGCGGGACAATGCAGTAGTATGACAGAGCCAACTAGAGCTAGTTGACTCTCTCATACTGCTGCTAACGTGCACGCTCCTGTCTGAATTGACCTTTAGTGCTCACTCACGAAATTTTCCGTTGACTCTTGATGGAGTGCAAGGGGCGGCTCAGGGTGCTGTGCATCCCCCTTGGCTCTGGTTGGCCCTACTATCTGAGCAGAAAGGCCGAAGATCAAATCGAGCATGCACTAACTAGTGGTGGATGCACACCAATTTTATAGACTTTTGGTGCTTTTGGTTGTTGCTGGTTGGGTAGGTGCAGCCACCGTGTAAGTTTGATCGCGGTGCAACACGTGTGGGGACACGGCGACGGCCATCCAAGAGACCGTGTTGAACTTTGGCTGTGCTTCGCTGGTAATAGATTTCTGAAGGTAGGGATTTTTTATTATTTATTTTTATTTGTGTTTACAGCGTATAGTGTTTCTTGGCTACGGTGCAGAATGCCACAGTAACCGCATCAGTTGAATGCGGTTGAACACGTTGAACACTTATGAATAAATTTGATGTTGGTCGGTTCTTCACAGGATGCTGGATTATGGAAACAAGCTGTTTTACTCTTCAGAATAAATTCGTTTTTAAATACATTCTGCGCATTTTTGGGCATCGCTTAGCTCTGTCGGTATAGGTGCAGCTACAAAGAAAGACCATGCTGTAGGAGGCTGGGTTCGATTCCCGGTCCGGTCTAGGAATTTTTTGGGTTGGAAAATTTCTTGACTTCCCTGGGCATAGAGTATGATTGTACTTGCCACACAATTATATACTAATGCAAAAATGGTACAGGCATCGAAAGCTCTCAATTAATAACTATGGAAGTGCATCGCTGAACACTAAGTTGAGAGCACGCAATAAACTAATATGCGATAAACAATTAGCTTGAAATGTGAAGAAGAACAATATTTTTTTTTTTTTAATTCGGCACGAATGAATTGACCGAAAGTTTTTAAAAGCAATGTAGCCCATCAATATTTCGAGCCATGGAGAGAGCAGTGGAGAAATAACAGGTCTGATAATCGCAACGTTCGTCATTCGAGTCCTTCTTTTCAGCATGATTGATTTCTCTTACTGAATCCTACAGTCCACATTTTTCTTTCTCCATTTTCTTGCATTGGACCGCAGCTCGGTATATGTATAGTCTCTCCGTTCATGTGTTCTCCACTAACATCCTGCGATGATAAATCCCACATACTTGTAAGCAAATCTTACCTCCTTCGGTTGGGTGCTAGGGGTAAGACAACTGTACTCAGAGTTAATATATTTGTAGTGAGTAAATTTGAGTTACTCAATATTTACTCAAAAACAAACAAAGTAGTCTAATATTTTTCATCAAATAATGTTCAAACAATCCCCGTCTGACAGAATGTTTTGATTTCAAGATTTAGTTTTCATTCATTAAAAGATCCAAGTGAGATGGCTCTTGTCCAAGCCAAGGGATGTTTAGGTCTTTTTTGCTTTCTAGGATGGATGGCTAAAGTGTAATGTCTTTGAAGTTTTTGGTGATATGGTGGTGTTAGTGTTTCCATATCCCAGCCATTTATAATTACCCGGGAATCTTAAAATAGCTGAAGACTCTTCCCGGAAATCGGGAAATATTTTCGGTAGTTATTTATTAAAACTTGAACTTCGTCAGGATTTCTCCCGGAAGATTTTTTCGACAATTTCTGGAAGTTTCTTGCAACTTCCCCTTGAAGATTTCAACCAGCTTCTTCGGAAGGATTCTTATGATTTCTCTGGGAGGTTTCGTCTGACTTTGCACGAAAGTTTCTTCCAACATCTCCTGGAAGTTTTTTTTTTAACTTGCCCTGCAATAAATTTCCACCTTCTCCCGTAAATTTCGTCCATTAAACAGCGGAAGTTTCATCATGTTTTCATTCCAACAGTATCAGATTACAATCAGAAGTCCTACCGCTGGAAGTGGAAACTATTTCCCATTTCATCCGGACTTCCCACGGAAAACTTTTCTGAATTATTCTGAAAGTTTTATCTGGCTGCCTAAATTTGCATGGAAGTCTCTCCTAACTTCGTCCGGGAGTTTCCCACAGATTGTGTTAGAAGCGTCTACCGATTTTGTTTGAAAGATTCTTCGCCAGGAAGCTTTCCTGACTTCGCACAAGATTCGTAAAACTTTCTCCGGAAATTTCTATCAATTTTTCCCAAAAGTTGTGTGGTCATTTTTAATTTAACATATGTTTAACATGGTTTTCGTACAAATAAACTGCTTCTCGGGAAGTCAAACTAGTTTTCTGGGAATCGGGAAATGATAATTCTGGTAAATTGCCAGGGTAAGAAACACTAGATGGTGTGATTTCAAGACTAAGGAAGTATGAATTTGGCCAAATGTTTTCAGGAGATTAATTTAGCTCATGAAAATTAATACTCAATCTCACAAAATCGGTCAAACAGGTTTCATATTTTGTTGCACTACATGCATGAAATGAGGAAACTCTTTCGTGATAAGCAACATTTTATTTACCAGCATTCATTAAGGAAGAGGGGTTTAAATCTCTGAGAATATTTAGCTAGAAAATGTCAGAGTTAGGGTCAACTCTCTCCAGAAGCGTTCGTTGTTTTCCCTGATACTCCTGCAAAAAGACATCAATAGACACGAGTTGAAAAAGGTTGAACAGGAACAGGTTGAATTTGCATCGTCTGGTGTTGTTGTTTTGATCGATATTTAACACAAAAGGAGCATTGTTGAATACAGTCTTTTATTTAATTGTTCATCCCATGTCCAAATAGGTTAGTTCTGGCCAACTTCATAGTTGATTCTATTCTGAAACTTACATGAAGTTTTTCAATGAGCGATCGTCGAAAGGATGTAGGAACCATCACATACCATTTTTTAATACTGGGATTGTCCAGAATCTTCCTTTGGTTTGACTGGATTATATGGAATCCCCCCTGAACAGTCATGAATCTCCCTCAATATTGAGTGAAATTCTTCCTGTGATTGAGCAGAATCCTCCCTGGGATAGTTAATATTCCTTCTTTGGATTTTCTAAAGTTACCTTTGATATTGTTGGAAAACCGAACTGGAATTGTCTGAAATCCCCCCTAGGCTTGCTCGGAATCTCTACTGAGACTGTCATAAATCCCCTTTGCGATTGACTGGAACCCTCCTAGAGATTGTACAAAATCCCCCTAATAGAACGTCATCAGCATGGCAGTAAAGTAAGACAGCTCTGACTGTTCCGTAAGGTTACCATGAAAATCTTCCATCAATTTGGGGGGCAGCTTATAGTTCCTTTCATACACGTGCAATTGCCCTTTCATTGCTGAAAGGTCTTCCCAGTAAACCATTGCAAGCGCACCGTTTAAGTTGTTGTTGCTTTGCTTGACAGTATCGGTTGCTATGTGTATTTTATGTTGAGCAACGCGAGTTACTCAGAGTTACTCAAAATTAACTCCGATTTTACTCATGATCAAAAGCTGTCTTGCCCCAAGGTTGGGTGTACAGTTGGCTAATTTTATATAGTGTGGCTGTATTTTATCATGCTTCCATCTGTATTTTAAATCTAAAAAACTACAAGGGACAGCCCTATGGGGTTGTACGCAATGGTGACGTAGGACTACGTGGTCTTATATAATAAAGCTTATTTGTTAACAGCAGCAGGAGCTTGTGTTTTGTGTAGGAATAGGAATTTGAGCGGGGTTCTTTCTGTGTATACTCTTTAGTATGACGCGCTTGACATAGATGGCCAGCAGCGACTCACGAAGAGCTACTGATTCCGATCCATAGTGGTGCGGCTTCTATGGATGCTCATGTTGGCTGCAGCTCGCTGCTTGCAGGGAGCCTTTCGTTGTGTACTGTAGACCGGCACTTACCACGGGATGATTGAATAAACACCGTTTGGTGAGACCGGATGAGATTCAACTTTGAAATCTGCGTTAGGGAAATTGCTTTTCGCAGGTAATCGGTGATAATTTTAATTATCATAGCAACAGTTGTACATTCGTGCAATATTCAATAGTGATATTTTGAAAAATGATAAAGTCTTAAATGTAGCAGTTGCGTAGAAATATTTCTCATCAAATGGTGATAAAATTATTGAAATTGGTCCAGGGGCAGCTGAGTTATTTACGTTCAAAATCTTTCATAATTTTGTAACATGTTCCTTTTTCAGTTTTCACAAAGTGTACCCCATACAACCATAAACCTCAAAAAAATCCGTAAGATTTTTTTCTAACAATCGGTACAACAATCATACTTTAACGATCTCTAGTTATAGTTGTTAAAACAACAAACACATTAACGGTACTGTCAAAGACATCTTCCGCAGTAAATGTGAACCTACAGATAGTGGGTACGATCCTGGGTCAGTCTAGGAAATTTTCGAGACTATCATTGTGCTAACTGCACAATTTACGAATCCGAAACTTATTCAGGTTACGCTCAGGGATATGTTTTTTGGATCAGTTTGGTCTTGATCATTACTGACACACTTGAACTCAAATTAATTCAATGTTCGACATAATATTCCACTCAGCAAACAACTTGCAATGAACCAATTTGATTGTTGCTCACAACATTTGAAATATTTCATGAAATATCTCATAACTTTACATGATTTAAAATGTAAGCTTGTATGACATCTGACGCTTGATTTGTGTGCATCATATTGAATGAATACTTTTTCGAAATGTGTATGTGCGTCTTTGACTTCCGTTTCTGACACCTCCTTTTGTTTTTACTGTTCTTCTTCTGATTTTCGATAGTACGCCCAACAATCAATTCGAAACTAGCCCATTGGTCCAAGCAAATCGATAAAAGTACCCCATTCTAGGCGAAATTGTAGTACTACTCTATGTTTGTTTTGATTCGCTACGAAAGTTTGACTGATGGAATGAGGGATTCGAGGATTTTCCTATATTTCGAGGGGTGCATCGATTAGCTAGGGACCGAAGATAGTACCAGAGCTGAGCCAAAAAATTGAGAACGTTCCTTCTGGACCTTCTGGTCTTAGAGTCACCTCTAAGGTACGCCATCCACTGCCCACTTCATCTTTTTAGCTCCTTGTTGCCTTGTTGATCGTGCTTACATGTTTTGGACTCCTCTTCCTCTTCTGACGTATCCCTATCTTTCTTTTCCGTACATGAATTCGGGGTTTCTTCGGTGGCTTCTCCACTACAGACAATCGTGCGTTCTCCGTGAAAACCTGTTGCCGTTCTGCCGCTCCTACCTGATTCGATACCTCGCAATAGTTACTTGATCTTATGATGCACGGTGTGTTTCAGATCAATTGGGTTGTTTAACTTCGAAAAATATACCGATTTTAATACATCATCTGATAGAGCTTTGTTTTCTGAGCACAACGATATTTTTATCGATCCTGTAGACATTCATCTCGATTTTTGAAACAATATTTAAATTTTTAATCGTTGACACTAAATCTATTCATTGACAGCTCGCTCCCATACAAAGTCCCACCAAGGGGCGCTAAGATGGTGATTTTTTGCTATTGTAATCGTACTTATTTAAAATAGTTCCAGTGTACCAAAATTGATGAAATTTTGGATTTCGGTTTAATTTTTAGTGCAGATAACGAATATGTATTTACCTCAATACCCCTAAGCAACCCAATTTCTTTTCGACCTTCATTATTCTCGTTTTATCAAGCTGCAGTTTTTTCTGTTCGGCTTGAGGTTTGCTACTGCTAGATATCGGTGTGAACATCTGGCTGAACACCAGAGTTAGCTCCTCTCCATACACTGAGGCAAATAGACTTAAGAATTTCATTTCACGACACATATGAATTTCATAAGCGCGACTTATGAAAGATTTTCGTCTAACATAAGGTAGCTCTTATACGCCTTTAGTCTGTCCATTTATCCAAGCGTTCACAGACGAGTGGTACCCCCTCACCCCCCCCCCCCCCCCCGTGGTTCGATTCCAGTCGGCTCCGTTTAATTATTATTTGGCGACATTATTTTTCATAAGGCAAATCTACGAAATTCATATCGATTTCTTGTGGCTGAAATTCATAAGTGGTTCTTATGGAATTCATACGTTCTTTTACCTCCGGGTAGAGTCCTTACTGTTTCCCTTCGGGCATGCTTCAACTTCCTGCTTCTTGCTTCAGCTTTCAATGTCCAGCGAATTTTTTTTTTTTTGGCAGGGAGGAAGCCTTCAAAAAGGCCATCATGTCACCGCTTGACGACCGGGCGCACGGTCGCGGTAGCACGGTGCGTGTGATTCTTACCGACTAAAACCTCCTTGGACGCCTTGCCATTTTCCCCCGGAACCACTTGTCGTATTATATACTTTGGAGGGGCAGTGCATTACGCACCTCACTTTACCTTACCTAACTGGCGCTTCCAGTTCGCTGATCGTCTCTCTAATTTGTGAGCCATTTAGCTCCCAGCGTCGCGTTCTACTCGGCGGTGGTGGATTCAGCCTACTCCGACGGAGAGTTCTCCCGGCGTTGAGTTTCACTTCGCACTTGTGTGAGCACATTACTACTTTCTAGTTGGTCTTGTCGCCATTTTCGCTGCAGCGCTGACATGATCTGCGGTACTGCTCTGCTGACGGCGTTAAAGGTGCGCTCCTCTCGACACATTTCTTCGACGACATTCTCCGCGCTGAGGACAAGCATCTCCTCTCGCACTGCATCAAATCTAGGACATTCGAAGACCACGTGCTCTGGTGATTCTTCCACATTCCCACACTCCGGATAGAAGGGTGACGTTGTGTGTCCGAACCGATGCAGGTACTTCCTGAAGCAACCATGACCAGACAGGAACTGCGTCAAGTGGAAGTTAATTTTTCCATGCTTCCTGTTCACCCAGGTCGAAACAATCGGTATTAGCATGTGTGTCCATCTACCGTTTTCCACTGCATCCCACTCCAGCTGCCACTTAGTCATCGACACCATTCTCACCATTTTTCGTACTCCTCTGGTTTCTCTCAACATATAGCACTCGTAGTCCGCCGCCAAGGTGATGCCGATTGGGATCATACCGGCGATAACGCATACTGCCTCCGTCGAAATGCTTCTGTACGCACTTATGACTCGCATGGCCATGAGCCAGAACGTACAGCTCAATTTCCTTTGGTTCTGCTTCGTTTTCAGTGCTTCAATCCAGGCTGGACCTCCGTACCTTAGTATCGATGAAGACACACTAGCCAGAAGACGTCTCTTGCTGCTGCTTGGACCAGAATTATTCGGCATGATTCTGGCTATTGCGTTGATGGCCTTCGCCGCCTTCTTGCACGCATACTCGATGTGGCTGTTAAAGTTTAGCCGGTCGTCGATCATCACTCCTAGATAGTTCAGCACGTGCTTCGAAACAATGGTGTGCTCTCCAACGATGATTTCTGCCCGCTGCACTGCTTTACAGTTACTGGCCAACATCAGTTCTGTTTTGTGGTGGGCTATCTCTCGGTCTCACTCCTTGCATCCAGTTACCAATCGTACCTATCGCCTCGGCCGACAGCATTTCCACTTCTTCCAGGGTCTCACCTGTTACCATCAAGACGACATCGTCCGCAAGGCCAACGATCTCAACTCCTTTAAGCAGCTTGACCATCAGCACGCCATTGTACATTCCGTTCCACAGCGTGGGACCTACAATGGAGCCTTGGGAACTCCCGCCGTGATCCTAGGCGATTTCTGCCCCGTGTCTGTCTCGTAGACCAGGACCCGGTCCTGGAAGTAACTACTTAGAATCCTGCAGAAGTAATTCTGGAACTCTGGAACCCTCACTTTATGGAACGCCTTGGCGATGACCTCTAGCAATGCATTCCTCACATCAAACGTAATCACGGGCAGTATCGATCTCCTCTTTCTCAGCTCTGTCAATCACTGTCTGAATTGCATCCACCGTCGATTTCCCTTTCCGGAACTGCCTCTCCGACAATCCGTGTTCACTCTCCAAGAGCTTTCCGACAGTATCCAGCAAGCATATTGGCCTATACGATGCAGGATCCTCCGGCGGTTTTCCGGGTTTCGGCAGCAGCACAAGCTTTTGTACCTTCCACCTACCAGGGAACTGACCCTCGTCCAGACATTTCTGCAGCACCATCCTGAACATGTCCGGGAACGTCTGTATCGCTGCTTTCAAAGCCAAGTTGGGAATTCCATCCGGGCCTGGAGCTTTCTGCGCTTTCAACCCTTTCGCTGCTGCTAGGAGTTCCTCGTTGGAGACTTGTTCAACGTTGTCTCCATCATCCTCGCCATATGGTGTAGGTGGCCAGGTCGTTAGGTCATGCTGTGGGAAAAGTCCCTCCACGATTACTTTCAGCTTGTTGGGGCACAGTTTACTCGGCATAGTTGTGTCACATGCCCTTGCTAATGATTCGGTCAACTCGTTCGCGCTTAGACCCGCGACGCTGCTGTCTACCCTTAGAGCTTCGATGAAGAGATCCTTATTGACTGCCTTCGTCTTCCACTTCCTCTCGCTTACTTTCGTCCTCCGCATTTCCACCGGTGTCCGTTCGCCGATACTGTACCGGATCGCCTGATGGTCACTATGGGTGTACTGTTCGCACACTCTCCAGTTCATACTTGCCACAAGCGACGTACTGCAGAAAGTGACGTCGATAATGGATTCCCTACCATCTTCGCGGAAGGTGCTGATGATTCTTAAGTTGGCCAGACTGACGTTCAACTTTGCTAGAGCTTCCAGCAGGCTATACCCTCTTGCGTTGGTACATCTGCTCCCCCAATCCACTGCCGAAGCATTGAAATCTCCTGCAATGACGACTGATCTCCGTCCAATGAGCTCTCCGGTGAGCCCATCTAGCATCTGGTGGAACTGCTCAATTGTCAATTTCGGGGTGCGTAGCAACTACATACTACATACATAGATTCCATTGATTTTGGCGATCACGAAACCTTCGTAACCACCCGCCACCACTTGTTGAATGCGATACCTGCCCATGACTTGTATGGCCGCCATTCCTGCTCTATCCGCCACCCAATTACCATTATCGAGAGGGACTCGATATGGCTCTGCAATGATAGCAACGTCGCACTTTTTTCCGTTGTTGACTGCCACAACAGTTGCAATGATTGAGATTTATTTGGGTTACCTCCATTATTGCTGGCCCACAATCGCCTTCATGAACTCTGGGCACCTGAAGCTTCCCGTCACACGCCGTTTCCGTCCTCCTTTTTGCAGAGCATGCACATCGGTTGCTTCGTACAGTCTTTTGCAACGTGCCCCTTCTCTCCGCATTTCCTGCACAGATCAGATCTGTCAGGGCCTTTGCAGTTTCTCGCCTGGTGACCAAAGTTCATGCAGTTAAAGCATCTCTCCATTTGCTTGGTAGCCCGAGGGATAGCTTTCAGGGGGCATACTGACCACCCAACCTTGATTCGGCCTGTCTTCAGCAGCTCGTTAGCTGCGTCCGAAGAAATTCGTATCGATGCCGTCTGCGTGCCACCATACGCCTTCCTCAACCGAATTCCAATTGGTACGTCTCCCAGGTTGCATTGCACCTTCAGCGCACTATTGAACTCGTGTTCCGTTGTGATATCGTTCAGCTCCTTAAAAGCTGCGCTCTTAACCGTAGGATCCCTTTCCAGCTCAAATAGCATCTCGCCTTTCTGGGTTCACCTGGTTTGCACCACGTTCTCGCCTAGTTGTTTAAACTCCGGATCTTCCCTCACTTTCCGGATGAGTGCTGCGTAGGACGTTTTGTCCTTCGCCTCAACAACCAGAGCGTCCCCTTTGCTTCTCTCCATATGAGGCCTAGGCTTCTCCTTGATCTTCCTGTCATCCTTTTTCTTCTCTTCCTTCTTCCTCGCTTCCTCTTTCTTCTTCCTAACTTCATCTTCCATCTGTTTTTTTTTTCTTTCTGTCCTTCTAATTCTGGACTTTACACCCACCATTTTCTCTCATCTCTTTTGATGCCTTCCTCGTCATCCCTGCGTTTTTTGGGCTCCTCATCATCTCCTGAAGTGTCCCTATTTCTCTTTTCAGGACGCTGGATTTGTGGGTCCCTTCGGCGTCTCAAGTACTTCAGCCAGTCTTATGCTCTCCTTGGCCTCCAGGAGAGCCTTTTCGGCATTTTCGGCTCTTATTCTCCACTCTTGGAATTTCCGATCTGCCGCTGTTATGCCGGATTCCAGTCACATGTTGCTTGATCTCTTAGTGTACGTTGTTTTTATCCTTTACGAACACATAGGGTTCAACGATCTTCTTCCTGACCTCCGTCATTTTGGTTCTCCCAAGCTGCAGTTCTTGATGTGAATATCTGGCTTAGTACAATGCCTGGCTGCTCTGTTGGAACTCGCAGCGGCCCCCAGGTTCGACACTGGTGATCTCTGCAATATCCCGCTCCTTGCGAACACGTTCGCTCCTCCGTTTTAACAGTCTGGCGTCCTGCCGTCGTCCTTCATATTTTTGTGTGTGTTTATAGTACACTACAACCCATTTCTTACTCTCTCCTCTGTCTGGATCCCCCCGGGACCACTGTGAAGCGACTACTTCGGGGGGTGGCTGCCCAACTAACAATTTTAGCTGCAGATTAGCTTATACAGCCAAAAATTGGCTTATACAGCTAATTTTTGCCTGTATAAGCTAGTCTGCAGCTAAAATTGTTTGTTGGGTGTGCTCATGCACTTGTCATACTCTCAGCGCTAGCTGGCTTCGCTAGATCACTGCTCGTTTCTCCATTTACGCTGCAGCTCCGACATGATCTGCGTGACTGCCCTGCTGACGGCATTCCAAGTGCCCTTCTCTCGACACATTTCAACGACGACATTCACCGTCTGTCTTCTTCCACGAAGGTATGACCATAGAGGTAACTCTAAGACTAGTAGCATAGGGTAACTCTAAGACTAGCAGGTCCCGAAATAACGTGCTCAACTTTTTGGCTCAGCTCTGGTACTCTCTGCGGTCCCAAGCTAATCGATTCACCCCTCGAAACATAGGAAAAACTTTCATAGCGAATCAAAACAAACATTGCGTAGTACTAGAATTTCGACTAGAATGGGGTACGTTAATCGTTTGCTTTGGTCCCAAGCAGCTAGTCAAGTAGTGAGCCAATTTTAAATCGTTAGTTTCGTATTGATTGTTGGTATGACTCCACCAGGCTTACAGCAGCAAAGGACAAGTGGAACTGTACTTCCAGTTTGGCCAATAATTTGCTATGCTAAATCCTCATGCTCGTTGCTGTGTGACAGCTTTGGTCGACAATATGTACACAGTTTCATTTTGTCCGTTACCCATTGCATACCTTTCGAATGTGACTTAAACATATTGTTCTGAGTAACACACCGCAAAGATTTCCTCACTCCTTTGTGGCCATCTATTTCGAAGGGATTACAGTAATATGCTTGAACATTGTAGCAACAATCAATACGAAACTAACGATTTTAAATTGGCTCACTACTTGACTAGCCTATTGGTCCCAAGCAAACGATTAACGTATCCCATTCTAGTCGAAATTCTAGTACTACGCAATGTTTGTTTTGATTCGCTATGAAAGTTTGACAGATAAAATGAGGGGTGATTGGTTTTTCCTATGTTTCGAGGGGTGAATCGATTAGCTTGGGACCGAAGAGAGTACCAGAGCTGAGCCAAAAAGTTGAGCACGTTATTTCGGGACCTTCTAGTCTTAGAGTTACCTCTATGGTTGTAGTACGCTACCTTATCCATGATTAGCCCTGTTGAAGCATAAAATTTGTGTTAGTGTTAAAGGTCTTGGAAGTGATCAATTGAAATTTTTGAGTCATTAAAAACTTACTTAAATTTGGCTTCCTGCAGAAAAAACAAGGTGAATACACTTGCGTCCAATTTTTAACACACTATTTGATGAATTTGATGATGAATTCCTATAACCAACGGTTACTGACTGATACTTCAACAAGCTTTTAGCAACTCTCTTTATTCTCATCAGACATCATATCTTCAACACATATCTATCTTTACCTATAACGGGTTTTAACAGCGTTATTAGATATGGATAGTGACGATGATCACCCGACTGATCCGAGGGTGGGCGACACATCTAAATCTCAATTCTAGATGCTCCAAAAATCTCACACTAGCGAATCAATCTTCGAAAAATCATCTTTCATTTCTCACATCTACCTGCATCGCGCGTTATCTTTTTGCAGGAAATCTTCAAAATCGACATAAATCTTCCTTCTATCTACTCAGCGTGCGTGCAGCTAGCCACAGCAAAACACAATCTTTTCTGCATCGTAGATAGAGTCGTCCCCCTCGGACCGATCTAAAAAACCTAATAATAGATCAGTGCGGTCGAGTCACACCGACAACAAAGCGAGAGCACACCAGGCACCTAAACAACAGGGAAGAAACATGAGCACAAACAATTCTAAATCAAATTATATTAACAATTTGATTTTTGGGTTCAATCCCAGTCGGCGCCGCCGGGATGTTCTGAGGCATAACATCTATGATCACGCCTTCCTTCGGAAGTGAAGTGAAACCGTTGGTCCCCACTTCATGAGTTGATGGGTCGATAAGTAGGGTCCAGGTGTGGGAGCTGCCTCCCTGGAGTCGGTAGCATTGGTGCTCAGCACGGAAAACAAGATCGACGGAAAACAAATGAAAGGAAAAAAACAATTTGATTTTTTTTTAAGAAGAGCGCTAGACCGGACCGGATCAATTTTTCGGGCATATCTCAAAAACGGTATGAGATACCATCATGAAATTTTCACCGAAAAAAGCATATAAATTTACAGAGGATAATTTCCACAGCTTTTCTTTTGGATTTTCTTAGCATTTAGCATTAGCATTATTGACCACCCACGGTTGCTACTCTGTTATTGCCAGATCAGCTGCAATTACACAGAGAACCAACAGATGATGTTTGGGACTAACATTCATCCTCAATGTGTAAAAACTGAAGATCTAATATTTAGCAATACCAGCGCCGGCCGTGTCCGAATGCAGGTCCAATAAGGAATGGGAAGGAATGTGTTGACGTGATACTCGCTGTGAAGGAAACCGAGAAATCCTCTGCGCTTCCACGAGAAATCACTGGGATGTTGGATGTGGGGAAAGGTTTGCAGCAGCAGGGATCGTTTTTGGTAAACTAATGCTGATTGTAGTGATTTATGATAGGTACACAAACACAAAAACACACACACGCACACACACGCACTCGTGAGTATAATCAGAATATAAAATGATTTAACTTAACTTTAACTTAACTTTAACTTAACTTTAACTTAACTTTAACTCAACTTTAACTCAACTTTAACTTAACTTTAACTTAACTTTAACTTAACTTTAACTTATCTTTAACTTATCTTTAACTTAACTTCCGTGTTGACCTCATTGGGAATTTCTGAGTCAGGGGCTGACTTTGACACCTATCTGTTCCGCCTAAAAACTGGACGCCATAACGTTGGGAGAAGCTTCCTGACACTTTTATCTTCCTTGATGAATATAAATATCTACCTGCACAGTACTAGTCAGCAAACCGTACGGCTAGCTCCCGTGCGCAATGGAAGTACCGTCACTATTAATTTGTTGGAAAATTACAATCGATATTCGAGTGTTCTGAACATCAGACGAATTCGACTGGACACATCTCTAAATCTTCAAGAAGATCCTCTGCTGGTTGCGGAAAACGTTGCTCGTGTAGAGATATGTGCCACTCCAGAAATCGCTGTCCAGGCTGTCCCCTTTGATCAAAGCATTGGGTTACGATTTGCTTCGCTAAACGTGAATGGATGTAGAGGGATTGAGAAAAGGAATATGGTCGATTCATTCTTGTTGTCCAAAGATGTTCATATTGCTGTGCTTCAGGAAGTGAATCTTCAGGGAGCCGAAGCAATGACATCGCATTACAGGTGGTACTTGGGCGACCGATCAAGAAGTAGAAAACGAGGATTGGCACTGCTCGTAAGGATCGGTGCCAAAATCAGCGTCCATCGTCGAAAGAGTTGGGTTTCCAATATTGAATTAACTGAAATTTCTTATCAAGTAATAACTGCCAGCGTACTTACTTCTGTGTTTTGTTGTTGAAATTGTTGAATTCTTTCAGTTTGGTGCTGTTGTCCATCCGATGCTTATTGTTAATGTCCATGGACCTAATCAGAACAGCTCCAGATTTTTTGCTGGACTGGGCTCTTTGGTCGGTGGACTCAAAGACCCACGACGTTTGATAATCGCTGGAGATTTTAACAGCCAGCTCGGTTCAAACACCCTAACCATTGATTAACAAATTCTTATTGGCAAGTTTGTAGGACTCGAGCATTTTAACGAAATTGGACAGCAAATGCGTTTTTTCATGAACCTGTACTCATTGGTGGTAAGAAGCACTAAGGCCAATTCTAGTTTCAAGCGGACCTGGTCATGTGGGAATCGATCTAGTCAGATTGATCACATATTGACCCACCGATACTCGTTTCTTTTCCTGAAGAGAATGCAGTGTACCAAACCAGGTGATATACAAACCGACCATAAGATTCTTATGTTTAACATTGTGGAGAATCGCTTTTCTTTTGGATTTTCTTTAATGGTAAAAACTATTTCGCGAGGAACTGCTCTACATGTGTTGTAAGGAACATCACACCTTTTTTACCGAAATCTGAACAGCTGAAATGAAATGAAAATTATGCAATTTAATTCAATTGTTTTTCTGTTACTTTGAAACTAAATCTACACTAAAATGACTATATTTAATCATTTAAACAAGGTTGCACATGTTTTGAAATATTTTTTTTTTAATTCAATGGACTTTAAAATGAAGATCAAAGTTTTACCGGACGTTCAGTTGTTCTGATTTCGGTAAAATTTACCGAACACAAATCAAAATCTTAGTGTATACACAGATGTTTATGAAATTAATTTTGAGTATTTCCCGTTTGTTTTGCGTGTACATCGGTTTCCAAATGCCCAAGGAAATATGGCTTCCCGTGAAACATATCTTTTTATTATGCTACCCCAGTTCTACGGCGAAAACATCACCCGGCCAATTTTCTGATTTCACAAAAGCACATTATTAGTTTTCTCATGTCCGGTTGATGCGACCGGCCACAATATCCACACGTAGTCCTACTTGTTGTGCCTAGATGAAGCACGAAAGTAAACAAAAGTCGAAAAACACCATCTAAAGGCCACGGACAGCTCGCAAACAACGCAAACAATGGCTTCCGCATCGATTACCGCAATATACCGCACACTGTCACAGTCTTATACGAGTGCAAAGAGACGCGCAAGACAACCCCAACTTGTTTATGACCTCATCACTCAAGGCTGGACCCTTCCTCTTCTGAAATGCGTTAAGCGACAATGGCATCAGACATCTGAAATTGATTTTGGTCTCTTCGGTTTGTACACGTGCGAACGAATGGTAAGATGCCGCTGCCACCGTAACCACCACCATCTCCGCCACCGACACCATGTACACAGATCAGGGTCATTAAGAACTGCGAGTCGGTTGAAATTATCTTCCTGATCGTAACTTTTGCTGATGGTGTATGGTTGGTACAGCGAGTGCCATCCCCACAACCCATCGACACCGACCGCAACAAAGGAAAAGCTGCTCGACAGGATTTTCGCTTTCAGCTCAGAAGTGGAAGGTGCCCAACAATGCGTACAATCAGATGACCGGATACAACAACGAGTGACATCGTTTCGGGCGACGAACCTGCTGCTGGGGGTAGTTGGTGTGGTAAATAAAAATTCGAAACACCCACCGATCACAGTCTTCACAAGAATATATACTTTTATTCACCTTACTTCAAAACCTGTTCATTGTTCAATTTACAAATATTGCTCGTGAATAAATGAAATCCTGTTCTTCTTTGAGATTTTCTTATCACATTTTGATGGATCTATAGATTTTTCTGTTTCTCGTCTTTCACATGTTGCTTCTCTATTGTTTTCATCAAGCTACGGCGCACAAAATCATTAATCAAAGGGATCACAAAAGCTGCGTTACGTGAATTGTTCCAGTAGTGTTTCCTCTATAAAGGTATGATGAGTGGTATCAGCTTAAGATGGTTAAAACATTCATTTCTCTTACCAATAAATGCGGTAGAATAGACATTTAGGATGATGTTGACTGCCGTCGTAAGTTTCATTGTTTGTTCTAAATTAGTTCTATCATAGTGAAAGTTTCACGGAAGACCCTTTTGTGTCCAAGATTTCCTCTCATAACCATGAAATGTAAATAGTTTGCTACCATTGTCTGGGTTTCTGATTAGATCTGATAAGACAATAATTCATTTACATTGTGTTTATTCGATATCTTACGGTTAGATTTGAGTAGGTTTAGGATACTCTTTATGGTTCTTTTTTTTTCATCTTCTTCACAGTAGGATTGTAGGATTTCTTATATGTTTATTAAAGTCAGATTTGCGTGAACATGAATGAACTGCTAAGCACTTCGGCACTTGGCTAAACTCAATGGTTTAGATATTCGCTCAACGCGTAGATGAAGACAGGCAGCAAAAATAAACAACTCAATGCTTCAAATTTAGAGGTGATCTGGACGACCAGAGAAGTGCTGAACACATACAAATGTGAGGTAAATTATAGAGAAAAACAAAAGCAAAACATAAGAAATAAAAAACCGAACCGTGTGTGACGGTGTAGAAAAAAATGGACCTTGATTGACCACACCATGCTAAACAAACCGCTTGTTGCTCGGGGATGCTTGGGTAAAAAAATGAATTGAATACTAATTGGATTGATTGCACGTCCATTCATTGTTCCAACTGGTTCACTTGGTTGGGTTAATTAGGAATGCATTATGGATACAGCCGGTGGTCGGCAGTTGCACCGAAAGCTTCGTCAATATTCTTGGCTTATCCTTATGAAAGTATTTGAAGTGAAATCGTACGTATAAACCGTTTCATAAATGTTTGACACGACACTTACCTTATTTTTCTCCATGTCACAAGAGACGAAAAAACTGCTGCACAATATAGCAAAACATAAATGGCGAATGCAAAAATATTCATGAAGCTCAAAGAGAACGGATCAGCAGTTGGAATTAGTTTTAGACATCTGACATTAAAAAGCAAATGATATTGAATAAGTCTCATTCAAAATGCTAATATCAACGGTTCAATAAAATGCAAATCATTATTTAGTGGAAAAGCAAATTAGGATGGTTGTGACGAAATATAGTATATGTCACGGTATAATTTTCTAATCTACATGATGCTGGAAAGTGAAAAAAAATCCACGTGATAAACAAAATAGGACCTAATAGCTCTTGTTAACAATGACTTCTCTCGATGATTTTTACACCCAACCGGGGGATGTAAGATTCGCTTACAATTATGTGGGATTCATCATCAGAGGATGTTAGTGGAGACAGCATGAACCGAGGATGCGATATACCTAGCTGCGGTCCAATGCAAGCAAATTGGTGACCAAAAAATGTAGAGTGTATTAGTGAGTGAAATTAGTTCTGTCGAAACAAATTAGAAACAGACTGCCGGACTGGACTCGAATCACGAACGTTGCGATTATCAGACCTGTGCTTTCTCCACTGCTCTCTCCATGCTTCTGAATATAAATAGCCTAAAAGCAAACATGAAGCGCTCATTTTCTCGCACACTCGACTTCGTATGCTTTTTCTGCTGGAGAGATTCGAGGCAAGTGTGTGCGTCGTTCTACAATGTTCTACAATGTGCGTCGTTCTACAAGCTTACTGGTATAGTCAAAAGCGTTCTATCTACGTAAAAAAAAAGACAAAAAACCAGTACATCGCCTGCATGGTCAATTTCTAACATTCGTTGCGCTGTTCATGAACAAGGGATGATAGGAAACGGAACTAACATTCATTGTAATAGATTTTTGGTTTGCGTATAGGAATTCGAGACACGCCCATCATCATGACCTATAAATCTTAACAAAAAACGCTCAAAATAAGCCCCACCCTAGGGATACACTTTGTGAAAACCGAAAATCGAACATGTAACAAAATTATGATAGATTTTGAACGTTGATAACTCAGCTGCCCCTGGACCAATTTCAATAATTTCATCACCATTCGATCGGAAATATTTCTGATATTTAAGACTTAATCATTTTTCAAAATGTCACTATTGAAAATTGCACGTTGCTAATAAATTAAAATTATCACCGATTGTCTGAGAAAAGCGATTTCCCTAACACGTATTTCAAAGTTGAATTCCATCTGGTCTCACCAAAAGGTGTTTATTCAATCACCCCGTGGAAAGTGCCGGTCTCCAGTACACAACGAAAGGCTCCCCGCAAGCAGCTAGCTATCAAGACTGGCCTCAACCGCTGATCGGATTCAGTTCCAATCACCGTGTGTTGTGGTTTCCGGTCGTTGGCATCATCATCAGCAGCAGCAGTAGTGCAACATTGTTCTCCAGTACACAACGAAAGGCTGCTTCCAAGCAGCGAGCTGCAGCCAGGCTTGCTTCCACTCACTTGCTATAAAAAATTGTTTTTCTGAATTATGAAATTATTAGATATTATAATGATAGTTAGTAGTTGTAAGTCACAAGCTAAGGTTGTAAACTAGGTGTTTGACACATAAAACCTGTCATTATTGCTTTCAGTGCGTCACAATCAGCGATTTTACTTTTCGTGAGCGCTCACTCTGAGTGAACGCTCACGAGTCATAAATTCGCTGATTGTGACGCACTGAAAGCGAAATTATGTGTCAAATACATGCCTTCCAACCTTTTCTTGTTTCTGACAAGTACAAACTTTCATATTAGCATCCAATGATGCCATAATTCCGAAAAACATTTTTTATAGCGAAGTGAGTGGAAGTAGCCCTGGCTGCAGCCCACATGGGCATCCATAGGAGGAAGAAGCCGCACCGCTATTGATCGGAATTAGTAGCTCTTCGTGAGTCGCTGTGGGTCATCTATGCCGAACGCGTCACCCTCATTCCAAACAACATACAACTCACCAGCCTCATCTGTGTTTAACACCCTAAAAGCTAAGCATTACTCAACCATCACGACAAAACGGTCCTTTTCAGGACTACCATACATTTATAAAAGAGTATTTTTTGGACATTTGCTAAGGTCATCAACCGGATGTCAGTTCCCATATCAAGATAGAGCTGGAGCCTTGACTTCTTTCGATGATGCCTTGAAAGTCAAAGCCCACCCACGCAAATCAACATCAAAATCAGGTAGGATAAGACTTCCCCTACCCGACGGTAATGTTGGTTTGCGTGGGCGTGCCTTGAATTCCTACAAATCATCGAGAGAAATAATTGTTTACAAAAGCTGTTACGCCTAATTTCAGCTCTATCTAGATATGTTTAAATCTAACATACCATGTTCTTGAAGGCAACATTGCGGGTGCAATGTCAAAATCCAAAGTCGGTTGTGGCATGAAAGTGGTCTGATTTTGATCCAGAGATGATGGATTTTAATTCTTAATACGCCAATCGATAGGAATTTCTATGAATCTGATAAAATTAAGACTATCATTTTTCAACATGTCACTATTGAAAATTGCACGAATGTGCAACCAACAATCAATACGTAACTAACGATTTTAAATTGGCTCACCACTTTAGTAGCCTATTGGTCCCAAGCAAACGATTAACGTACCCTATTCTAGTCGAAATTCTAGTACTACGCAATGTTTGTTTTGATTCGCTATGAAAGTTTGACAGATAAAATGAGGAGTTATTGTTTTTTCCTATGTTTCGAGGGGTGATTCGACAAGCTTGGGACCGAAGATAGTACCAGAGGTGAGCCAAAAAGTTGAGCACGTTTCTTCGGGACCTACTTGTCTTAGAGTTACCTCTATGGTGCAACTGTTGCTATGATAATGAAAATTATCACCGATTGCCAGCGAAAAGCGATTTCCCAAACACAGATTTCAAAGTTAAATTTAATCCGGTCTCACCAAACGGTGTTTATTGAATCACCCCGTGGTGAATGGTGGCGTTCTCCAGTACACAACAAAAGGCAGACAACATGAGCATCCATAGAAGGAGGGAGAAGCTGCACCGCTACCCACACGAATTGCCGGCGAAAAAGTTACGTCTCGCCCGCTGTATGTGGGTATTGATCGGAATCAGAGCACTTCGTGATTCGCTGTGGGCCATCTATGGTAAGCGCGTCATACTAAAGAGAGAGAGAACCTCAAATTCCTATTCCTACACTCAAAAAATTTGTCACATATCTAATGGATGAAAACCATATGAATTTCACATAGCTTTCATGTGATCACATAGCTAAAAATCCCACCGCAAAATCACATGAATATTATGAGGCCATTGAAATTCATATGAAAAATCATATAAAATTAACGTGATCGCATAAATGTAATGTGAAATTCAGATGAATTCCATTATTTTTTTATGGATGAAAATCATTTGCGTTTCCAATGGAAGCTTCATGAAAACCTACGAAAACTATTTTCGGTGTACACAAAACACAAACTCCTGCTGCAGTTAACAAAGAACTAAGAAGCCCCTAAAAGAACCGTTTTCTTTGAATATATTTTCATACGTTCAGCTACGTTGGCTCTGCTCTGGTACTATCTTCGGTCCCAAGCTAATCGATTCACCTCTCAAAACATAGGAAAATCCACTAACCCCTCATTTTATCTGTCAAACTTTCATAGCGAAGGTACAAGACGCTAAGTACCTTTTATCATTATGTAGGTATAATATTTAAGACTTTACCCGAAATAATTGATAGGTACAGCAAATGTTTAACCACCTAAGTAACATTGCGAATTTTATCCTGGAGCACAACTCCGAATTTATTATAAATAATGTTGATCCCGTCAAAAATTCCTGGAAACTATCTTCGAAATAGCATCAAATTGTGCAAAGATTATATTTAATTAATTTTAGAATTAAGTTGTATTGCAATTTCAACTTCTGTGGGGATTTGTGCATCAGTCAAACCGGGTAACATGCAAATACTACACCAACAAAGACATGAAGTATGGTTTTAAGTACATTCCTCTTTACTTGTTTGCTGTCCACTATAAGCTCCTCCCCTGACCCTATCCTTTTGACAATATACCCCTCTAACCTCGGCTAAACTGTGATTATTCGCACTCCTACTAGACATAGAAAAAAGTGAATTTTGTTTCAAACAAAGAACAATGAATTATTGGCTCTGTCAAGCTAACGCGATTGAGCCTTCCAAATAAACGAACGAGCCAATTTAAAATCGTTAGTTTCCACCGGTTGGTAAAAACCCGATCGGATTAAGCCGGCTTTCCGTGATTCTTTTTTTGGAGGAAGCCATAAACGAAGCTGGTTCTGGGCGGCTGCTCGCTTTTGCCTTGACCTGGGCCCAGGTCAGATTCCTGTCGATTTCCTTAATTTGCTTGTTGAGGCTCCGCTGCCGTCAGCCCCTGGGTCTGTCTCTGCTGCGATGTCCTGCTGGGTTCCAATCCAGCGCTTGCTTGCAGACTTCGTTTCCGCAATTCTCGAATTTCTGTTGATATCGGTTTCTGATGACATCGACGATGGAGCTCAGTATTCGAGATCCAGTTGTGAGGCCGCCAGGCACGAATTATAAGCCGGTGTTCACCGCTGATACAAACCACATATCGCTGGAGTGTAACAACAAATATTTCGAAAGCAGAAGGAGGAAGGACTGTTACCAAACCGTTGGTGGAGGTTTGTTGACGATATCTTCAGCGTAGTTAACGGGAAGCCCTTCCACAAATTTTAGATGAGATCAACGGAATTCACAAGGATATCAAATTCACTCACAAGGTAGAAAAAGACGGGAAACTCGCATTTCTCGATCTTTTAGTCATCAGGGAATCGTCATCATCTTTCTCGCTTGAATACGAAATTTACAGGAAACCAACAAGCACCAAAATAGTTATCCCTTATACTTCCAACCATTCGTTCTGGCAGAAAATGGCCGCCTTTCACCACATGATTCATCGAATGCAGACTCTTCCACTCAGCGATACAGGAAAGGTTAAGGAATTACAGTACATCTTCGAAACAGCAAGACTCAACGGATACAAGGAGACCACAATCCAGGCAATCATCGATAAAAAAGCGAGAATTCTACAAAGGAGATTATTTACAACCCTCACCGCAGTACCTGAACCATTGAAACGAGTGTCCGTTTCATTTGTTCAAGATACCTATTACTTGTGAGCTAAGGGGCCATTCAATAATTACGTAAGCATGATTTCCAATATTTCAGACCCCCCTCCCCCCCTTGTAAGACATAGTAAGATTTTTCAATACCACCCCTCCCCCCCTGTAAGATCTTACCAACTTTGTTTTTTTCTTAAATCGGTATTTCGAAAGAATCGGCTTTTTGGTGATCAAAACAACACTTTTTAATTTAAACAACCATTTAAAAGGCAAAAAGAACTTCACAGATCAGTTGAAGCAGCCTGATTTAAAATAAACGTACAATATAAGGTAAATGGGATATGTTAAAATGTATGTGTTGTTACTTACTTTACTGAAAAATAACGCATAACTGTTGCGTTTTCTCAGTTTCATTGCTTCACATTTTTGAATTTTGATACTGACTGCATTTTGCAAGTCGTCAAACGATTTATTGGCTTTTTTGATTTCTCGCCAAACATCATTCGCTTTTTGTTGTGCAACAGCTGCTGAAAATTCCGAATGAGCTTCCTTAAAAGCCCGCTGCAGCTTGATGTGTAGGTCCCCTTGTTTAGACATACCGTTTAAAAAACGATAACAAGACAAAAACGTTTTAAAAATTACGGAAATTACAAAACTATGTACTTAAATCGATCAATTTCTATCACACCAAAACAACTTGCAACTCTCGACGTAACGAACAAAACAATCGCCATATTGTTATGATATCAGTCAGTTTCGAGCAAGGTTTTAGAAAATCAAATACCAGGTAGAAAAAAACGATTTATAATAGTAATAGTCCTTGACGTATTGGTATTCAGTATTGAAGTATTGTTTAGAGCATTGGTAAACTGGAAGAGTGGATGACATTATTAATAAACGATCCATTAACGGGAAGATTACCGCCGGATCCGTAGAAATTGACCTTGACGCGCATTTTATTTTTTCTAAAATTCTTTCAAAAGGATATCAAAAATTCAAAAACATCCGTTTTTTTTCGTAGATTTCAAAGAAAATTTACGCATAAAACATTTTTTTTATCTCATTATTTAAAAAAGTTGGATATAAAACAAATTAAAAAATCTGAGTTTTCGATATTTTATATTCAACTTTTTTAGATACAGAAAAAAATTTGTAATACGCCAATTTCCTTTGAATTTTGCGGAGAAAAACTGATGTTTCTACAGATTTTTGGTATCTTTTTCCAATATTTTTAGAAAAATATAAACGTGAATTTTTCGGCGGTCGCGGTAAGCATAATTCCGCTTAAGCTGATGGCGAAAGTGAGGATATTCAAATTTTACATAGGTATCTTCGATGTCTCTTCAAATATTGCTTCTTGCGGTGAGAAAATAAACATATTTTGTTTTTTTTTTTTTGACGTAGCCTACGTCTTACGGGAAGGTACTGGGGGTAAATCGAAAATCTAAAATTGCGACCGTCACGAAACAGGTGCTATTTTTTGAACGCTATAAGCTTTGTCATTTATAGATGAAATTAAAATCCGAATACACCAATCGAAAGGAATTACCTTTTGTAAGCTGTTGCAATAAACTTTTTTTCAATTTTTCATAAAAAACTGTTTTAAAAATGGACAAATAAAAAGTGATAATTTTATCACTGTTTTCATGAAATAACCGCCAGCCATCATGACGGTCACTGTTGGACGCTTCAATGAATCACCTTACTCATATCTGATTGTAATTTAGGAACCAAATGAAAAAGAATTTGTATTCGCATTTCTATGAGGTCCTGAATTTAACCAAGTTTTACTTAGTTGGAGTAGGAAATCCAAAATATGTACATAGGACCGAAATCATAGGTTACTTCTACTGTATTTTAAATCAATATCTAGAAAAAATGCACGAGAATTTCACTACACAGCTTAACGTAGTCTACGTCAACCCTGCGGTCGTGTCTTGTACACAACCCCACCATTGTTGGTATTATTCTTTGGTATTTTTCCTCTTATGTCATGCTGGTCAATACCAAATTTTGGTACCAGATCAGAATTAGGTATTCATTAGTTATTTTCTCCTGCTCGGGTAATGGTAATTACTGTCAGAAGTACGGACCAGCAAATTGAACATTAAACGCAATTCTAGGAAATACTAGAATTGTTATTTGGAAAGCTGCACTAACAATCCTTTTCTTACGTAAGATTTTTATGAACCCCCCCTCCCCCCATCATAAGAGATCATAAGAAATTTGAAAACCCCCCCTCCCCCCCTAAATGCTTACGTAATTATTGAATGGTCCCTAAGACCACAGTTAAAACAATTCGGATTAGATTTAGTTTTCACCAGTAGACATAACCAGTTGAAATCATTGTTAGGATCTACTAAAGACCCAGTTAATGTTTTAGGTAAAACAGGTGTATATAAAATAAGCTGTAGTCAAACCAAGAGAACTTTAGCAACTAGATTTAAAGAACATATAGCGGAGGTTAATAAGGCCAAACATATGATTTCAAATCAAAGGTTGCAGAACACCTCTTCACAGAGGACCACCAACTATCGACCGGGGACATCACGATTTTACGGACCATATATACACCATGGAAATTGGATGTTGCAGCCTCGAGATCAACAAACAACGGAATTCAACTTTACTCAACAGGGATCAAGGAAACGGACACACATGGCTTTTCAAGTAACTACCTAGGACACATCCACGAGTAAGCAGCGGACTAAATACTTGCTCCTACAGGAAATTAAATTTAAGGTTACCTAGTTGCTAAGTGAAAATGTACCTGTGTTAATATATATTCGGTAAATGCGATCAGTCGAGTATTAGTACAAGCCACTGAAGAATTCTGCACATTGTAGACGAAATACGCGTATCTGTCAAGGATAAGCAAATAAGGTAGTGGAATTAAATGGAAATTACTAATCCTTCTCTCAGTCCGCATCGTGCTCTCTTGCCGTGCGGATCTATTTGCTTTTTGCTTAAGGAAGTGTTACTACTACCTAAAGCTACAACAAATTTAAACAGCACTTTTCAGTGCTCAACCTGTAAAATTTTTTCTACCTTGTTCAACTCCTCTTATTCCTCTTCGATCCTTGTTTGGACCCTACCCGAGGTAATCCTTCTTGGATATCGATTTGGAAAATTCCTCTTCGATCCTTCAGATTCTTATAGTAATCTGCTTGGAAGTCGATTTGGATAATCGCATAATCGCACTTTTCAGTGCACAACCTGTAAAAATTTTCTACCTTGTTCAACTCCTCTTATTCCTCTTCGATCCTTGTTTGGACCCTACCCGAGGTAATCCTTCTTGGATATCGATTTGGAAAATTCCTCTTCGATCCTTCAGATTCTTATAGTAATCTGCTTGGAAGTCGATTTGGATAAAAAATTTACTGCCGCCATGGCGCCTAAACGCAAAAGAAAGGGGCAAACTCTTGACCCCCCTTCTGAAGAAATTAATTTGAGTAATCAATTTGATTTGCTCACGGATGATGAGAATGATCCATCATCCAAGAAAAATTCTAGTAAACTTTCCCGGCTTAATGCCAAGAAGGAAAAGATTCCCCCTATTGTGATAACCACTACCGATTTCCATGCTCTTCGCATGGAACTTTTGAATTTCGTGAAAGTTAAGTTTTCACTACAAATTGGACGTCGGGGTGAATGCCGTGTATTGGCTGAAACCTTGGACGGATTTAAATGTCTTCTCAAGTATCTTACTGAGAAGAAGCACAAATTTTTTACTTACGACACCAAAACTGAACGTGTGTTCAAGGTTGTCATGAAAGGACTGCCCAGTGGTGAATCCCTGGATCAGATCAAAGATGAACTGGCAAAATTACTTGGAGTTGTGCCACTCCAAGTAATCAAAATGAAAATGAAATCCCGTCCTGGCGATTCGCGCAACGGGATTTCTAATGATTTTTATTTAGTTCACTTCAAGTCTAGTGAACTAAACAACCTTAAGGCCTTAGAAAAAGCTAGCCTTATGCTCCATGTCCGAGTGAAGTGGGAACACTTCAGGAAGACTGGAGGAAATTTCCAAAACCTCACCCAGTGCCGTAAGTGCCAGGGATGGGGTCACGGAACTAAAAATTGCTACATGCCAGCTAAATGCATGAATTGTGGTGATTCCTCTCACGCAAAGGACGACTGTCCTGTGAAGGAAGATCCTAAGAAATTTAAATGTTCAAATTGTGGTGAAAACCACAAATCCAATTTTTGGGAATGTAAGACTCGCAAAGCGATCCTACAATCTCGTTCTAACCGACAGGTAGGAAACGCTCCACGTTTCCGACCAGGTACAAATTCCTCTGCTGTTAACAACGGTCAGCGAGGAACAAATTCTACATTCGTACCCGTAGGTACAAATATCACCCCTGCTTCAAATGTTTCATCTGTACCTACTCCCCTCGCTGCTAACAATGTTCAGCGAGTTAATGGAGCTACCTATGCTGCTATTGCAGCGGGTAGAAATCAAAATACTAACCAACGTTCTAACGGAAATTTTGACAATTTTGACTTAGGAAGCATTACTGCCCCTAAAATGGAATTTTTACAGAATTCATTAATTGACATGATTTCTGATATGCTTAAATCTAACACCATGTTTGATGCTATTCAAACTGGAGTAAAATTTGCTAATAATATTGTCATGACTTTAAAATTCAGTAATGGATTTTAAAGCATTAAACATTTTAAATTGGAATGCTCGATCTCTTAAAGATAATGAAGATGAGCTATTTAATTTTTTGAGAGTTCATAACGTGCATATTGCCGTTATAACTGAAACGTTCCTTAAACCTGACCATAAGGTTAAAAAGGACGCAAATTACTTGATTTATAGAAATGATCGTCTTGATGGACCCTGTGGTGGCGTTGCCATCATTATTCATAGACGAATCAAGCATAAAATTCTTTCTTCATTTGAAACCAAAGTTTTTGAAACTTTGGGAGTTTCTGTTGAAACAAAATTTGGACAACTTACGTTTATAGCTGCCTATTTGCCATTCCAATGCGTAGGCCAGCAAAAGAATTTTCTCAAGGGTGACCTCCAGAAACTTACCCGTCATAGGTCTAAATTCTTCATTATTGGTGATTTTAATGCAAAACACCGCTCATGGAATAATGTTCAAAGCAATTCCAATGGTAATATTCTGTTTGATGATTGTTCTGCAGGTTATTACACTATTCAATATCCAAACAGCCCAACATGCTTTTCTTCTGCAAGAAATCCCTCAACTATTGATTTGGTCTTAACTGATTCATGTCATCTTTGTAGCCAATTGGTTACCCATGCTGACTTCGGTTCTGATCACCTTCCAGTAACTTTTGAAATATCCCAAGAAATAATTTCTAATCCCAACAGCTTTACTTTCAATTACCATAGGGCTGATTGGGAGCAATATCGAACATTTATGGAATATAACTTCGATCCAAACATTCCTTTGCAAACCAAAGATGAAATTAATTATGCTCTTGAATCTCTGACTACTTCTATAGTTGAAGCAAGAGCTGCCTCAGTACCAAAATGCGAGGTTAAATTCGATTCAATTATAATAGACGATGATCTTCAGCTCTTGATCCGTCTTAAAAATGTCCGTAGGAGACAATTTCAAAGAACACGCGATCCTGCCATGAAAGTTATCTGGCAGGATTTGAAAAAAACAAATTAAAAAGCGATTCTCTGCCCTGAGGAACAAAACTTTTGAAAATACTGTTTCTAATATAGACCAGAGTTCAAAACCCCTTTTGGAAACTCACAAAATTTTTGAAAAAACCTCAAAAGCCTATTCCAGCGCTTTAAGAAGGTGGTAAAATTTTGATCACAAATTTGGAAAAAGCTCAGAAACTTGCTAAGCAATTCGAGAGTTCCCATAATTTCAGTTTGGGTCTGACTAGTCCTATTGAGAATCAGGTTGCTCGGGATTATCTGAATATTTTCTCCCGGGAAAATATTTTTGTTGATTCCTGGGGGAATGATTTGGACGAAGTAAGGTCTATATCTAAAAAGTTTCATAATATGAAAGCTCCAGGTGATGATGGAATTTTCTATATCCTCATCAAAAAACTCCCAGAGAGTACCTTGTCTTTCTTGGTAAAATTATTTAACAGATGTTTCCATTTGGCATACTTTCCTGATAAATGGAAAAATGCAAAAGTTGTTCCAATTTTGAAGCCGGATAAAAATCCAGCTGAAGCTTCTAGCTACCGTCCAATAAGTTTGCTTTCTTCAATAAGTAAACTTTTTGAAAAGATAATTTTGAATAGAATGATGCTTCACATCAATACGAACTCAATTTTTGCAGATGAGCAGTTTGGATTTCGCCATGGGCATTCAACTACTCATCAACTCTTAAGAGTTACCAATTTAATTCGTTCAAACAAATCTGAAGGCCACTCAACTGGAGTTGCTCTTCTAGACATAGAAAAAGCATTCGACAGTGTTTGGCATGAAGGTTTGATTGCTAAATTGAAAAAGTTTAATTTTCCACTTTACATTATGAAATTAGTTCAAAATTATTTAACTGACAGAACTCTGCAGGTAAATTATCAAAATTCCAAATCTAATCGACTACCTGTTAGAGCAGGAGTTCCTCAGGGTAGCATTCTTGGGCCTATATTGTATACCATTTTTACTTCGGACCTCCCTGATTTGCCTCAGGGTTGCCACAAATCTTTGTTCGCTGATGACACAGACATTTCCGCTAAAGAAAGAAGTCTTCGTGTTATTTGCAGCAGACTGCAGAAAAGTTTAGATATTTTCTCTTCTTATTTACAAAAATGGAAGATTTCTCCCAACGCTTCCAAAACTCAACTTATAATATTTCCACATAAGCCCAGGGCTTCCTTTTTGAAACCTAGTAGTAGTCACATAGTCACTATGAACGGAGTTCCAATTTCCTGGTCAACCCAAGTGAAATATCTTGGATTAATACTTGACCATAAATTAACTTTTAAAGATCACATTGAGGGCATTCAAGCCAAATGTAACAAATATATAAAATGTTTGTATCCTCTTATTAACAGGAAATCCAAACTTTGCCTGACGAATAAACTTCTAATATTTAAACAAGTTTTTAGACCGGCCATGCTTTACGCTGTGCCAATATGGTCTTGTTGTTGCACTACCAGGAAAAAAGCACTTCAAAGGATTCAGAACAAAGTTCTGAAGATGATTTTGAAGTTGCCTCCCTGGTACAGTACTACCGAAGTACATAGAATTTCGAATGTTGAGACTTTAGCACAAATGTCCAACAAAATAATTAATAATTTCCGGCAAAAATCGTTACAATCCTCAATTGCAACGATTAATTCCCTTTATACTTAGATAAGATTTAGTTTTAGTTATTTAGTTTTAAGCTATCAATTGTTATACTGACATGCAGGTTTAAAAAACCTGTTTAAAATACTGAATTGCCAAGACAGGAACAATGTAAAAACACTTAGATAAATATCATAACAATTAAGGCTGGTAAGTTACTGTAGTAACTGGAGCACCTAGGTTAAAAATGAAATGTAATTTATTTTGAATTTGGAACAAATAAAGAGTTAAAAAAAAAAAAAAAAAAAAAAAAAAAACTAATCCTTCTCTCTCTCATTATACAGGTATTCCACTAAGACGCCCACATGCATCAGGAAAGATTTTACGTTTGAGTTGAAAATTCGAATTTTGGTACGTTGACTTATCTGGTTAGATTACCATATATTTTACGCACTCGCAAAAGCAGCCCTAGCCTTTTTGATTCATGCACCTATGTCACTCTTGGTCCTGCCATCTGACGCTATCTGGCTGCCAAGATAATGGAAACTTTCGACTTTCTCCACTGGAAGATTCCAATTTATATCAGGATTTTTTGAACCTTTTACACGTTTTTGGTTTTGCCGTTAATTTAGGTAATTCTTACCTGAGCTGCCCTGAGAAGGATTAGCCGGGCCGGGAAATTGAACACGCTCTTTCGCTGCACGATTTATCGCAGATGTGCTTAAGCGAAAGGGTTTTCGAAGGGGTAGTTCGTTCAGGAGTTTTCCGATTTCACAGGGCATAGTTTGAAAACACTGCCGTAAACATTACTTTAATTAAGGAAATTTATCAGTTGCTTTCCACTATTATTTGCCGAGCAATCTACTTAACTGTTACAAATGAGGAGATTCACATCAACGATCTGTCGGAATTGAACGAAACACTCGGCGGCTTATTTGATAGAAGTCGCAAGAGAGGAATTGAGTCTACCCCTTTTATACTGATTCACGGAGTTTTGAAGAACGCTGTCGGCTTTCTCCTCTAGAATAACGTATTCATCTTTGATATAAGCTACCACTTACTTACTTATCCTGGTCCGACATCCCTCAGGATTGCACCTGCATCACAATGTAACGCCAATTCACTCGGTCCGAGGCTGCTTGTCTCCAATGTCTTGACCGTCCCACACTTCCAAGATCCTGCTCCACTTGGTCTAACCACCTTGCTCGCTGTGCTCCTCTTCGTCTTGTATCGGCCGGATTCGAGGCAAACACCATTTTTGCGGGATTGTTGTCCGGCATTCTTAAAACGTGTCCCGCCCATCGTACCCGTCCAGCTTTCGCAACTTTCTGGATACAGGGTTCGCCATAGAGTTGCACCAGCTCGTGGTTCATCCTTCGCCTCCATACACCGTTCTCACATACCCCGCAATAGATGGTCCTAAGCACTCGTCTAATCTAATCTAATCTAATCTAATACAAACGCAGCCAATCTAATCTAATCTAATACAAACGCAATAATTGATGTTTACAGCATATCTGAGATATGATATAAACATCAATACCAACAATCAATACGAAACTAACGATTTTAAATTGGCTCACCACTTTAGTAGCCTATTGGTCCCAAGCAAACGATTAATGTACCCTATTCTAGTTGAAATTCTATTACTACACTATGTTTGTTTTGATTCGCTATGAAAGTTTGACAGATAACATCAGGGGTGTGTGGATTCATGCAGAACATGCAGGGGTGAGTGAAATAGCTTGGTACTGCTTGGGACCGTTGTTCTGGTACTGAGTGAGCCAAAAATAATAATGATTTTCTTCGGGACCCAGTGGTCTTAGAGTTACCTCTATGTCAATACGGCCAGGCCTACTGCGTTGTATTTGCCGCAAAGATGATTCTTGTAAATGAATGTGAACATTTTTTGAATCTACAGGGGTGAAAGGATGCGTGGACATACCGTACCAAACGCTCCGAGTTACTGTGTGTAGTTGTTTGTAATGTGTAAATATTTGTACAATATTAAAGAATCATAAAATTATGCCACGGAAGGATCTTACCGAATTTTCTCCTATGTTGGTAATGATTCTTTTGCGCTTAAAAGCTTCGTTGGATGCATCCGCTCCTCCGATCGGGAGGTTGCAGAAAAATCCAAACAGCCGGTTTGCCATCGACCTTGCATGTCCAAAAGCAATCTCGTGACAGGCGAGCTCTAGCGAATGATTAATCATCCCTCCAAAGAAATATGCCACCAGGAAAATCATCTTCCACGATTGGTCCTTCATTATGAACAACATCGCAAACTGCGTTAGCACCATGGCACCAGCCCACAAACTTGAACCGCGGATCATAACCGAAAAACATCTTGATCTGCGGATACTTTTGCAGGATAATCTTCCTTCGACTGGCGAGCGGTTTCTCGGTGTAACACCACTCGAAATCCGTCCTGGACAAGTGCTGGCCCATTGCGGTCACTTCTTAATTGCTTGGGAAATACTCCCAAAATGAAAAAACAAAATCCGAATTTCACAACACTGCTTCACGTAGAATAGTGAAGACGCTCAAAAGTAAAAGTACACCGCCCCGGCTGCAGTATCGATGATACCGACCTGGAATTATCCTTAGCTCGGCCATAAAAGTCTGCACTCGCGAACTTCTCTAGAAAAAAACGCGACGGAAAAACATAGACGAACAATTTGGCAACCGGAAAATTTTCACGTCCGTGTAGAGCAGTCAAAAAAAAAGATGGTCCTAAGCACTCGTCGTTCGGAAACACCCAGTGCTTGCAGGTCCTCCTCGAGCATCGTCCACGTCTCGTGTCCGTAGAGAACTACCGGTCTTATCAGCGTCACGGAGGTGAAGTTTACCCGACCTCAGGGTCTTGTGGAGTCCGTAGTAAGCACGACTTCCGGCAATAATACGCCGACGAATTTCTCTGCTGCAGTTGTTGTCCGACGTCACCAATGATCCGAGGTACACAAATTCATCCTCCACCTCAAACTCATCCCCATCGATTGTCACACTTCTGCCTATGCGAGCCCTATCCCGCTCGGTTCCTCCAACTAACAGATACTTTGTCTTCGACGTATTCATCTTTAATCAAACCTTCTCTGCTTCACGTTTCAGCCTGATGACTGCTCCGCCACGGCCTGAAACGTTCTTCCGACAATTTCCACGTCGTCATCGAAGCAGATGAACTGGCTGGACTTATTGAAGATCGTGCCCCGCATGTTAAAGTCCGCACGTTTCATAAGACCTTCTAGCGTAAAGTTGAACAGAAGGCAGGAAAGACCATCGCCTTGTCGAAGTCCTTTGCGAGTTTCAAACAAGTCCGATTAGGCACCCGATATCTTCACGCAGCACTGTACACCATCCTTCGTAGCCCTGATCAGTCTGGTCAGTTTCCCGGGAAAACCGTTCTCGTCCATTTTGTTCCATAGCTCTTCACGGTCAATAGTATCATAAGCGGCCTTGAAATCGATGAATACGTGGTGCGTAGGGACTTGATATTCACGACATTTTTGGAGGATCTGCCGCAACGTAAAGATTTGGTCCGTTGTCGATCGCCCGTCCACAAAACCGGATTTATAACTTCCCACAATTTTGCTTGCTAGCGGCGATAAACGGCGATAAACGGCGAAAGATGATCTGGGAAAGCACTTTGTAAGCCGCGTTAAGAATAGTGATCGCTCGATAGTTCTTACATTCTAATTTGTCGCCTTTTTATATACTGGGCATATTACCAACAATCAATACGAAACTAACGATTTTAAATTGGCCCACTACTTGATTAGCCTACTGGTCCCAAGCAAACGATTAACGCACCCCATTCTTGTCAAAATTCTAGTACTACACAATGTTTGTTTTGATTCGCTACACGCTTACTTCAGCTTACTCACCGGATGAGTCGATCGTACTCAATTTCGTCTGATGCATTAGGTTGTCAAAATTTGAGTAAGCGAGAAATGTCAAACTGAGTAATAGTCACTCAATCAGCCAAATCCGGGACTTAGAATAAAGATTCCATCCGTGTCGGAGCAAAAGGCTCTAAGAAACGGTGAAATTATTGTAAAACATCGACCAAAATGTATTAAGGTAAGTAGAAATTGCATGCGGAGACGGTTTTCAGTCGTCTTCAGCTCCAGTTTAATGAATCTGGAGCAGGTAATTTCCATATTTTATCAAAACAAATAAAAAAAACGGTCTTCCCGGCTGAAAATATTACAGAGTGGTTTTGACTCACTCTGCGCGGGAACGTCGTTTACTCAAAAGTGAGTAAAAGTGCGCCTACTCACTTTTGAGTAGCCATACTTCCCGATGAAATGAGCATGTTCGACTCAATTTTGAGTTGTTCCGAGTTACCGTGTATTACTCCCTTTTTCCACTTCTCCGGTAGCTGTTCTGTATCCCAGATCCTGACTATCAGTCGGTGCAGACAAGTGGCCAACTTATCCGGGCCCATTTTGATAAGTTCCGTTCCGATATCATCTTTCCCAGCTGCTTTGTTGTTCTTAAGCTTTTGGATAGCATCCTTAACTTCACCTATCGTGGGAGCTGGCATGTTCCCCTCATCCGCTGTACCAACGAAGCCATTCCTACTGCCGCCTTGGTCCTCCGCCTCTGCGTTATTTAGATGTTCATCGTAGTGCTGCTCCCACCTTTCGATCACGTCACGTTCGTCCGTTAAGATACCCTCTTCCTTATCCCGACACATTTCGGCTCGCGGCACAAAGCCTTGGCGGGATGCGTTGAGTTTCTTGTAGAACTTGCGTTTTTCTTGAGAACGATGCAGCTGCTCCATTTCTTCGCACTCCAGCTCTTCCAGGCTGCGCTTCTTATCCCATAAAAGATGGGTTTGCTGTCTTCGCTTCTGTTTATATCGCTCCACATTATGACGGGTTCCTTGCTGCAGCATCGCCGCCTGCGCTGCGTTCTTCTCGTCCAAAACCGTCTGACACTCTTCGTCGAACCAATCGTTCCGTCGATTCCGCTCCACGAACCCAACGGCGCCTTCAGCAGCGCTGTTAATGGCTGCTTTCACGTTGCTCCAGCAGTCATCAAGAAGGGTTTCGGTGTGCTCTCCCTCATCAGGCAACGCTGCGTCGAGGCATTGCACGTGCTCAGTTGCGACTTCGGGCAGCTTCAGTCGCTCCTGATTGTACCGTGGCGGGCGTCGGTACCGAATGTTGTTGGCAACGGAGAGTTTTTGGCGCACCTTGACCATTAGAAGGTAGTGGTCCGAATCGATATTTGCGCCGCGATAGGTCCTGACGTCGATAATGTCCGAGAAGTGCCTTCCGTCGATCAAAACGTGGTCGATTTGCGATTCTGTCTGCTGCGGTGATCTCCAGGTGTCCCGATATGGGAGGCTATGCTGGGCTGGAAGTAGGTACTACCCATGGCCAAGTTCTTAGAGGCGGTGAAATCGTCTAAGGCCGTTGGCGTTCGTTAGCTGGTGAGCGCTGAACTTTCCTATAACCGGTCTGAATTCCTCCTCCTGGCCGACCTGAGCGTTAAGATCACCGATGACGATTTTGACGTCATTACTTGGGCCCGTATTCCCGTTCCAGCTGCGCGTAAAAAGCGTCTTTACCGTCATCGTCACTTGCTAAGTGAGGGCTGTGCACGTTGATTATGCTGACGTTGAAGAAACGGCATTTGATCCTCAACTTGCACATTCTGCTATCGATTGACCACCACCCAATCACGCGCTTCTGCATTTCGCCCATCACGATGAAAGCTGTACCCAGCTCATGTGTATTGCCGCAGCTCTGGTAGATGGTATAACCATCCCTATACGTGTGTACCGACGATCCCTTCCAGCAAATCTACCAAATGAATATGTAACTCCACCGACAGTCTAGAGCATTGTCATTGCACAGTTGCCTGAAACCTCCCCATATCATTCTGCTCCACACTTGCTTCTGGTATTTGTTATAATATATTCACTCCTATTCTGTATTTCGTTTCGAACGAAATTCTCATACAAAAAAATATTTTTTTGTATGAGAATTTCGTTCGAAACGAAATACAGAATAGGGGTGATTATGTATTTTTTTTATGAATATCCTTCCGTCAAAATATGCCAATATCCACAATAACATCACTTTTCCGAGATGGCAAAATATCGAATAACGATGAACGGATGGAGGAAACTACGAGACGAATGTTGTTTCGTTTGGAGGTCATAAAATGGTGCAATGTTTTCGAGAAAAAGTTAACTGAAAAGGTAAATTCCAAGAGCGAGCAAACTTAGGAACAAACTGAAGAGCGCTTTTTCCTTTCTTTCAAAACCGAATCTAGCTTGGAGGGGGCAGTTGTAAAGCGGCAGCAAAATAAAACAAAACTCAACCAATTTTTGCCGGACGTTCACATTCCTTTATTTTGTTTTTGTTTTTAATTATATTCCATGGTACTTTAGAAAGTGGCACTAGCTTACATTTGATTCATTTTTTTCAATATATGTATCAGAACATTGCACCATTTTGTTTGTTTGTTTATCTGTTTATCATTTCTCTTCTAGGCGAGAGATGCGCGTACGTGTGTGTGTGTGTATTTCTGTTTGTGAGTGAGTGTTGAAGATGTATATACTTCTAATAATGCATGTTTGAATGTGTGTATGTCTCTATGTTGTGAATGCATTTTAGTGTCGTCGTATAATCTTTTATAAGGTTCTAAAGCTATCACTGACACGAGTTACGCTCGTTCATTTGCCTTCATCGTGGTTTCAACAATGTATATGTAATAAAATTGACAATTGAAACAGCAAACAATAGAAACAAAGGAAACTGAATCCTGGGAAATGATCAAACACTGTTAGTTGTTTAGCTCTTTGCGTGGTACTCTGGTGAAGAACGTTTCCACACTCAGCACAAGGAGACAATCGACCGTCGGTATTGAGCAACAGTTTCGTAATCAGCTAGACGGAGAACGAAAACATTGTTTTTTTTTTTATTTGGCAACTTACGTATCAAAGCGTGAGGCGTTAGGAAAACAAAACGAAAACCCCTAATTTAAGCGTAATAAAGAAAGAAAACTTACTGCGGTAACTTAGCATATAAATAATGACGCAAAGTAAGATGTAGCAGTTTGAACTGACGATATATTAAAACTAATAATTTTCTTCTCAATCACTTACTGTACTAAAGAACATTAACACAAACATTTCTACAAAAAACGATTAATCAAACAAACGATCACGAATTTGTGTGTGTGTGTATGTGTGCAGTGACAAAAGAAAAACACTAGCGTAGACTGCAAATTGCGTTGCTCCTACATTCATCCTGGCTCATCGAATTACACTACACCAGAACTTATTTTAGTGGGAAAAAAATAGTGCTACCTAAATACAAAATTTCATTGTAGATGTTTTAGTTTCGTTTTGGCGGAAGCTTTGTGTGTATATTTTTTTTTTTTTTCTCCATTTTGTTTACTCGCATTCTCTACTCGCAAAACTTTCTTTCCACATTACCCATTCCGATTCGAACAAAACTGATTGCTTTCTTCTTAATAACATTCACAAATTTCACTTCCACTCTGGGCCACCTCTCATCCTCTGCACTATTCCTGCGCTTTTTGGCTTAATCATGCATAAAAATACATTGAGTTGTTGTTTTTTGTTGCTTTTCTCTCTTTTTTTTATCTAAATTGAATAATAGTATAAAACAGAAATAATTAAAAAGGTTCATAATAGTATGTAACTAAATTGCTATTATTCTTCTGTTCGACGAGGATAACACCATCTTCGGAACGCTTCTCTGCCTTGAAAACTTATAATTTCATTAGTCATACACCTTTCCGCCTGTCCCGTCAAATGGGCAGTAGTAGCTTCGAAATCGAATCCGATGAGGTTTTTGTTTTCCCCCAAAGTATAACGCGAAGCATAACATTTCAGTTCCAAGTTCGACAAGCGCAAAACACACATTCAAGATTTGTGGACGGTTGTCTCCCGAAGCTACTTGCCTTGCCCTACAGTTCCTTTTTGTTTTTGCCTTCACAGAATATTGTTCTACACAAGACTTGATCAGCACCACCGTTTTGTGAATAATAATTTGAAGCGATTATGTTTTGAGAGACCAATAAACTTAGATCTAGTCGTCTTCTGCCAGGTTAAGAATGCCAATGTACGCGCGAGGGTAACAAACATACGTCTCTTTCGAAGTCGATAAAAATATACTGAGTGATAAAAATATGTTCCTTGGCTTTTTCCTGCTGCTAAAGAGTAAGCGCATTTTTCCTAAATAGTACAAACACAACCAGTCCAACCCGATTGGTTCACTTGTTTCACACATCCTCTCTCAAACCTCACATTCGCTTTTTAAGCATTTTAACTTTTGCTGATTTTGCACAGTTTGTGTTTTTTTTTTTACGTTTTTCAAGACAACAATTTATTTGCATGCTAATTTTTGTTTAGTTTAGTTTACCGCTTTAGACTGACCCATTCTCTAATGGCACAGTTGGTGGTGGTGGTTGGGGTGGTTGAGGCTGAGCCGGGACCTTCGATGGATCAATTGACGAGGTAAGGATCTCTGTGCTACTGTCGCTACCACTACTGCTTTTGAGGCAGCTCGTTTCCACAGCTACTACTGCTGCTACTGCTGCTGCTGGTGGTGCTACTACGAGGTCAGAAGTCTTGGTTGCCGCTGTGGACGTTTCTGCTGGTGCTGCCACCGTGGATTCGTTGCTAATTTCAAGGCAGACCTGGGTTGAGCTACTGTCGGGTTGAGGAACGGATTCGGTAACGATAGTGTTGCTGGTCCTGGGAAATTGAAGGAAGAGGGTAATTATTAGGATGATTCTTCGTATTTGAGTAATTTCACCGAATATCAACGAAACAATTTATCATAATGAACCAAGCAAAAGTTGTAATGTGTGTTGATATCTCGAAGCCTTTCCTATGATTATCAACATATGGCCACGAATGCAACGGAGCCGAAGAATCATGGTTCGAAGTACCTGGTCGGGTCGTTTCATTTGTAACAAGTGTAAGTGTTGCGTCCAAGATTGGTGAGATTAATCGCGTGTAGTTTTCGTATATTTAGTTATTAAATTCCAAGAAAAAGTTTAACTGTTCGTAAAAGATAAAACGTCCCAGAATCCCCACTAACGCAGCCAGTAGGAGACACTTCCCTATAAACTGTAGAACAATGTCACTAGCCACCACCAGAGCACGCTGTGTGCAGTCATGAATGGACGTCCATAGGGGTGGCGTAATCGGGGCCATGGCGTGGAGAGTTCGTGGCACGTACGACGGTTCAACGGTCACGGTTCGGGGTCATCGTCCACCAAGAGGCACAGAGATAAGCCTGGTGATCATTATAGACTACGGTCACATAGCGAAAGTCAAAGCTAAAAATTAATAGTTTGAAGGTGAAAACTAAAGCTAAAGTGCTAAAGTGAGCTAAGTTGGAAGTTTGAAGAAGTTGTAGAGGAAGTTGCCACGTATCATTGGACAGCCAGGACCTCGCGGTTTTACCGTTACATTTGTGAACTCCACGTATTTTTCCGGAGTTAATCTTAATGTGTATTGCATTCTATGTATGTCCTGTAATAAGAGCGTTCCGTTGGAAGGAGATTCTCTATCCCTACAGTGGATATCGTGTAAGTGCATCAGCTTACAGGTCCACACCTCCTTTTTTGGCCCTTCACACAACGGAACAGTAAAGATTGCAGGGTTGCATAGTCTGATCTTGCCATTAAGAGGAACCGTACGTTATGGCAAGTCCTGCACTGGTGGTGGCTTCTAATCACATCACATCACATCCACGTATTTTTCCGGAGTCGACCACGCCAATCGCCGGTAGTGTGTCCGAATCGCAGTTCGAGAATCTGATCCCTCAGCTACAGTGTGCGCCACCAATCCAGGCAAGTCAACTTACCCTTGTGGTTCGTTGAAACCTCGAGTCCGTCACCATACTCGAGGGGCGTACGGGACAGCTAGAGGCGTCCACCCCTGGCCCAAGAAGGTGATGCGGTACCAGAGAAGACGAAAGAAGAGTAGTGCTTGCACAAGGTAGGAGTAGACATCTAAGGAAGTGGGAGACCGTCCGTGAAGTGAGTGTCATCAACACGAATAAAGTGGGAGTTTGTCTTAAGTGAACTTTAAGTGTTTTCTTGGTTCGCGGAATTATCACGAGCGTGTGCCGACCCTGAGGCTTGGAGACGGGGGTCTCATCAGTGCTGGGAGTAACACCGCACTGGCACGTTACACATTTCCGTGGTTCGTATTCTCTCATTTACATGACCGAGACTTACAGAATAATTACATAAATTCCACCCTCAAGGACCGATGTTCTTGCTTACATTTGAAAAGTATGTTTCATATAAGAATAGGTACCGTAAAACGGGTTATCTTTGATAATGCGGGTAACTTTGATAGTATAATGTAAAGATTAAATTTACTCGCTGCGCTTTTTCCAAATTAGAAACATTGGTTCCATATTGTAGCTTAATGTATTTCCGTTGATATCGTATATAGTTTTTATATAGTATGGATTACATATTTAACAAACATATTAAAAAAAACAATATTCGTGTTTTCACCTGTTTGAAAAAGCACTCAAACCAACACTTATGAAATGTATTTCCGATATAGCCATCACAAATTCAATGTTGTATTCTCATTCCTTATGATGTTTTCTGATTATATACTCATTCAAAGTTTCATATTTAAAGAACTAAATTGTTTGAGTTTCACCCATTTTTTCTACATTCATTGAGCATTATCAAAGTAACCTCAAATCAAAAAAAAACTGAAGTTCGTTCACAAAACTAAAAAATAGTGCAAATGCTTTAATTTCCGTTAAACATATTAATAACGAATTGACTCTTGTAACATGGAAAAACATTCATTGCTGTAAAAATTATTTAGAATATAATTTAAAAAAAACTATCAATGTTACCCCGTTTTACGGTATGTCTGGAACGTAAACGAGAAAATAGATGTGACTAACTTTTTTCCTCTAGATCTGTTTTCAATCAGACTGAACTATTTTAAAACTTCGCTAGAAGTCTTCACAAGATAGTACAATACTTTCAAAATTATTATCAAATTGCCCCTAGAATTATTTTGGGATTCTCTCTGGTACACGGCGAATGAGAACGACCCAAATTTGAGTTTAGTTTACTCATAAATCAGGTGCAAGAACTCAGCGATGAGTAAATTTGCCTGATTTGTCCGCGAATATCAGAAAAATAAAGATTAGATTCACTCAGTCTATTGCTACTACTCCTAGACTGATTAATTTCGCCAATGTTTTTCATTTTCCGGCAGATTTTTTAGGTTTTCCAAAGGAAACCGTGAGGCAAATTTACTCATCGCTGAGTTACTGCCCTTTTGGCGATTATGAGTGAACTAAACTCAAAGTTGGGTCGTTTTCATTCGCCGTGTAGTTATCCCACTATAATTTTATCAATAACACTCGAAAAGTTCTGTCCTTAAAACTATTTATATGTATTCTACACATCGTTTAGAATTTGCAAATTCGCCTTTTAAAATTTCCTTTGAAAACTCCTGAGAAGTTCCTTGGTAAACCCCTTCAGAAATGCCATGGAATTCTGCTTAGCTTATAATAATTTTGGAAAGCTGCTTGAGATGTTTCTTTGATCACTCGAGAGAGGGTGTAATCGAAGAAGCATGTGATCAAGCAAGAAGCGATCGTTAAAAACTTGTTTGCACACTCATCAACAAGCCCTAAAGAAGTGCAGACGTGTATTCTCTTTGCTTTAATAAAACTGTACCTGCCCGTTACGCTCCTGTGTCGTTTCTCGGAGTTCCTAGAAAGACCGAATCTCTTCAGAAGACACGGTGTCTTACAATTTTTGGAATGCCGATCATCGTAGCATCATAGAGGTAACTCTAAGACTAGTAGGTCCCGAAGAAACGTGCTCAAGTTTTTGGCTCAGCTCTGGTACTATCTCCGGTCCCAAGCTAATCGATTCACCCGTCAAAACATGGGATAATCCACTAACCCCTCATTTTATCTGTCAAACTTTCATAGCAAATCAAAACAAACATTGTGTACTACTAGAATTTTGACTAGAATGGGGTACGTTAATCGATTTGCTTGGGACCAATAGGCTAGTCAAGTAGCGAGCCAATTTAAAAACATGGGGGAGCCCCTGGTCACTCTACACACTTATTTTGTACCAACTTTTTCTCAGTGTGCCAGCTGTGCCGGCAGTGCCGAGAGTGCCAGTCAACTTTGTTTGTTTATGAAAAATGGGATGTTTGGCAACCCGGTTAATTGACAGTTCAAATGTTTTATTTGAAGGAAGACAACAAGCAGTGGAATCCGACCAGAACCAAGCCGATGGTCCAGAAGCACCCCATCTGGATAAGCCAATAATCAAATCAGTTAATCAGATTGACCGCCCACGGTTGCTGCTCTGTTATTACCAGATCAGCTGCAATTACACAGAGAACCAACAGATGATGTTTGGGACTAACATTCATCCTCAATGTGTAAGAACTGGAGATCTAATATTTAGCAATACCAGCGCCGGCCGTGTCCGAATGCAGGTCAACTAGGGAATGGGAAGGAATGTGTTGACGTGGTACTCGCTGTGAAGGAAACCGAGAAATCCTCTGCGCTTCCACGAGAAATCACTGGGATGTTGGATGTGGGGAAAGGTTGCACGCACACGCAGGGATCGTTTTTTGGTAGAGCGATTATAATACACAAACACACACACACACACACACACACACACACACACACACACACACACACACACACACACACACACACGCGCGCGCACTCATCCAATTTCTATTTTTAGATCAGGACCCACTCTGTGGTAAGTGATGCGATCGGTGTTAAAAAAGAATTTGTTTTCATTAAAATCTAGTGGGTATAGAATAAGGCAAAGTGAAAAATTGCAAGGAAGGGGACGGGCCTGGGATTGAACTCCCGACCTTCTGCTCAGTAAGCAGAAATGGTAACCACTGAGCTACCGAGCCTCGTTACACCCCATCTGGATAAGCCAATACTGGACAAACTGGGCCTCGATAAGGCGATCAAGAATAGCCGCTGGGGACAACTGCCACGGATGTTGCAATCGCTGGAACGGACTCACGATATCGATGCCGTTTGTATGATTTGGTTCTATATAATTATGGCAAGCAAGATTATTGGTAGTGAAATTGATGATAGTGTGAAGCTGGTCATCGATCTGGTACATTTAATTGGTTGCCGAGATCAACGATAGCTACCTGGTAGCGAGCAGGTTCGAGATGGCCAAGGACAGAAGAAACGTGACGAATCATTTAAGTTGCATACATAGGCGAATTTGAAAATGGAGACACTGCACAATGCGACGAAAGTGTTCCTGCTGCTAAATGCTGGTTACATCAACGGTGTCACCGAGGAGTAGTTGCAGATGCTTTCAAAAAGTGCTACCAAAAGCGATTCCCGGTGCGGTTATGTTCGCCGATGTTGCTACACCCACCACCGCCACTGGTGTCTTCAGCTACCATCACAACCAGTTTCACCACCGGAACAACCCCGGTTGAGCAACAGTCATCAAAAGTTACCATGCCGCAACTACAGTAAAATAAAGGCCAACTAAAACTAGACGATTTCGGTATGTTCTAACCGTTCTAACCGAAACACAACACACAGTAGTAGTAATAGTTGAGGAATAGTAGAGGTTACGGTTTCATCCGTTTCTCTTTCTTTCTTGCGTCATCTCGAACACGAAGATTACCTATCTCAAGCTGAACATTGCATTAGGACCTAAGTAACATTGATCGATTCTCTTCGTCGACTTTCTCTTTCGTTAATAACTTGAGCACATAACCCTTTCTTGTTGTGTTTGTCGTATTAGATGCTAGATAAAAACTTCTTTTACTGATCTGCGTGCTGAAAATACCTGGGAATTTCTTTACATGGCCATGGTGATGATGTGATGATGTGATGATGTGATGTGAATGGAACCCACCATTAGTGCAAGGATTACCAATGTCTGCAGATACTTTACCGGTTGTAAATGTCTGCCTCATGGTTTGTTGCAGCAAGGTGAATCAGCTTCATTGAAGACCTTTAGAAGACAAAACGACCAGATAGCCATCTGTAATCACGTGAGGAGGGACTGGCAAATCCACGAACCCTCATCCAGTCAACAAATCCTTTGATTCCCTTAGACTGCCCCTCCCCAACCCAATATATAATATAATGTTTTAAAATATATGATTTACAGTAATGATCCACTTTTGTCAACACCTCTGAATCCGAATTTTAATTATTTTAGATAATAAGAATTGTTATTTTAACTCTCCTTCTTTGATAAGATAAATTTTAATTGTTTTGTTTGGGTGCTGTAAGGTCTTGTTACCTGTTTTTTTTTAAGAATATCAAGGAGGGGTTGACAAAAAGAGTTATTAAAGTATTATCATATGTATTCAAAAACGAATTATTTCAATGAATTTTCCTGTACCAACGAACTAACCTTTTGATGATGACTTACCCCATCCGAAATTTCATTAGGGAACATGCATAAATGACGTAGCATTTGAGGGGGGAGGTGGGGGTTTCAGAATTTGTGACCGGCCATGTATTGGATATAGCCAAATACGCTACGAGGGGAGGAGGAGGGGTCTAAAATTGATCAAAAATATGCTACGTCATTTATGGATGCTCCCTTACCACTTTCCTTATAAATTTCCTCTACTTTTTACTTAAATTTTTCCCTATCCTTTGCTAGCAACTTCCAGACTCTTTCATCCATCCCCTAAATTTATAAACTAGTTTGACCACTCACGGTCCGCCGGCCGGATAATAGAAAAAAAATCCAAGGAGAAAACTAAATTTGACGTCCGTTCACAAGCAAAGCCTACTGACTGATCAGCGATTAAATAATTCAGGATACCCATTAACTGCTATGAGGTAAAAAGTTTTCTCGGGTTGATCACATTTGTTGACAAATTCATCATTCACCGAGCAACTAAAACTGAGTATCTGCGGGCGCTCGCTACATCGAAGAGATTTTATTGGACTGAGACTGAAGACGAAGAATCATTTCAAGGAAGAAGCATTGACTACGATCAAGCGTTTGGGATATTACAGTCAATCCGGTCGTATTGAATTGTTTGTTGATGCCTCACCGACGGGCCTTAGAGTGGTACTAACGCAATTCAATGAGAAGGGATGCCCCAGGATTACAGCTTGCGCTTCGAAAGTCCTATTGCCTTCTGATCAACGTTATCCTCAAACGCAGAAAGAAGCACTAGCTGTTCAGCTATTATTTATTGACTAGGGTAAACACTCCTATAGTTGCGGTACGTTAGAAGCGTTAGGTTCCTATAGTTGTGTATTGCGTCTCCATGCACAACTATAGGAACCTAACGCTTCTAACGTACCGCAACTATAGGAGCGTTTCCCCTAGATCATTTGTCATTCGAACCGATTCTGAGGCCAACCAATTATCTTTAACAGTAATCATCGATTGGGAAGAAAGAACTGTTACCCGTGCAGAAGGTTGGGCTTTGAGATTGCCCATTTGATTTCTAAATTCAGCATATCCCAGGAAATGAAAATGTGTCCGATGTACTTTTTCTCTAATACCCGAAACGCAGAAATCTGACCAATTTGAAGAAGATGGGGAAAAACACTTCTTGTATCCATTGGATCTTGGTTGTATGGAACTAACATCATAGAGGTAACTCTAAGATGTCTTTACATGGCCCTGGGGATACATTAGATATTTTAGAAGAAAGCATCAAAGTTAAAACCATTGAAACATTTTTTTTAAATATATAAACAACAAGCAACAAGCACCTCGCGTGATTTGCTGGTCGAAACCCGATAATAGTAGGTACACCGGGATGATCTTTGCTGCAGTTTTCTACGATGAAATGGCCGTTGCATAATCGTGCGATAAATTACTGCTCGGTTTCACCACGAGTCACTCCGATCGTCCTGATCTTGATAGTTTAAAAGTTTTGATTTTTTTGATTTGACCTTCCGAACAGCTGTTCTCTCATTTCCAGCGCAGTAGCGATTGCCCTGGTTTTGATGTATTTACTGCAACTGATCGTGTACTGCTTCGACTGCTTCGGACAGGCATTAGGATATGCACTGCTGGGAAATCCAACTCGGTTTTGGGGAACCTATGGCATGTCTTGACCGAAAACTCGCGGTTGAGTTTATCCGCATCCAACGCAAATTTGCAATTGTCAACAACAATGATCTGACACAGGCGCAGAAGTAGTACCATAGAGGTAACTCTAAGACCAGAAGGTACCGAATAAATGTGCTCAACTGTTTGGCTCAGCTCTGGTACTATCTTTGGTCCCAAGGTAATCGATGCACCCCTCGAAACTTAGGAAAATCCACGAACCCCTCATTTTATCTTTCAAACTTTAATAGCGAATCAAAACAAACATAGTGTAGTACTAGAATGTCGACTAGAATGGGGTACGTTAATCGATTTGCTTGGGACCAATAGGCTAGTCAAGTAGTGAGCCAATTTTAAATCGTTAGTTTCTAACAGGTGGTAGTACAGCGTTGCCAGTTACTTTAAAGATTATAAAAAATCTATCCATGGATGCAAAACAGTGCCAATGAGTGTGCCCAACTATATTTTTGGCAAACTGTGCGGAGTGACCAATCAATTGTGTCAACCATTGATTGGGAAAACATAACCGCTACTCAAACTTTTTCAGATGTTCAGCTTATGTCATTGACAGACACGTCCCTAAGAGCGTTAACCAGATTGCATCGCATCTCCCTTGGCAGACGAACGAATTGAAGAAGCTGAAATCGATGAAGCGAGCCGCTTTAAAGAAATTCACTAAATATCGCACGATGCCGCTGAAACGTCACTATGTTAAGCTCAATTAACAGTTCAAGCGAGTCAGCCGTCGATGCTACTAGCATAATCTGCGCGGGATTCAAAGGAGGTCTTTCTGGACGTACGTGAAGGAGCAGCGCAGAGCGTCCGGTCTACCATCATCCATGAGGTTTGCCTTTTGTTCTCCAACAAGTTTGCAAGTATCTTCTCTGACGAGAGCTTAACCAACGAATACGTGACCCTAGCAACAAGCAACGTTCCACTTTCCAGTCAAGCTCTGGGTGGAATTGTTGTCAACACCGAAGTGACTAAAACTAAAGCATTCTTTTAACCCTATACCGAATGGTGGTCCTTCAGTTTTTCTGAAGAAGCATAGATATCGCTAACTTACTATCACCGCTACAACATCTGTTCCGATTGTCCATCTCGTGTGCCATTTTTCCATCAAACTGGAAATTTGCCAAGAAATTTGCACATATGTTCCCTGTATATAAAAAGAGTAGTAAACGGGACGTGGATAGTTATCGTGGAATTACATCGTTGTGAGCAATTTCGAAGCTATTCGAATTATAAAGTCTCTGCTCTCTCATTGCAAGCAGTATTTAAGCGAAGACCAACATGGCTTCATCTCCGGTCGATCTACTACCACGATCCTACCAACAATCAATACGAAACTAGCGATTTTAAATTGGCTCACTACTTGACTAGCCTATTGGTCCCAAGCAAATCGACTAACGTACCCCATTCTAGTATAAATTCCAGTACTACACTATGTTTGTTTTGATTCGCTATGAAAGTTTGACAGATAAAATTAGGGATTAGTGGATTTTCCTATGTTTTGAGGGGTGAATCGATTAGCTTGGGTTCAAAGAAAGTACCAGAGCTGAGTCAAAAAGTTGAGCACGTTTCTTCGGGACCTTCTGGTCTTAGAGTTACCTCTATGGGTGTACCCCACAGTATGGGACTGCTATTAAAGCTTTGTCGGGGAGGAATGTTAAGTGGAATCTGTGCGAGAAGTTCAGGGCGGTCGATAGATCCTCCAATGACATCGAAGAGAAATAGCCGCTGCATCGTTACTCTTTTGACAGAAAGTGGCTCCAATCCTATGAGCTTGCATCGGTCGGATCGTTCCAGGGAAGTTGACTCAGTTCAAAACGTAACAACCGTTTCTGTCCCCGTTCTATCACGAGAACATGAGCTACATAATAAGGGGATCAAATCGGAGCTGCGTACTCCAGAATGCTACGAACCAACAAGCAGTAGAGTGTTTTTAAAGCGTGGATGTCGGTGAGCTCAGAAGCGTGGCGACGTATGAATACCAGCAGAGAAAAAGCTTTGGCAGTCGTAATGCTCACGTGTTCGTTAAATCTGAGCTTCGAGTTGAGGTCGCAGATGGACGACACACGTTCCAATGATGCCGTTTCCATCCTGCATTGATGAATAATGGGATTATTGCAGCGGCCGAAGGTATTAATTTTACACTTCTTGTTATTAACCCGCAAGCCGTTATTGCCACACCATACCAGCATAGTATCAATGTCTTCTTGTAGGGCAGTACATTCCAGACGAGAAGCTATGACACGATAGATTTGTAGGTCATCAGCGAATGAAAGCTTGAACGAGGAAAGCAGCAAACACAGGGCATTGATAAAAATGTGGTCCCAGAACGCTTCCTTGGGGTACACCAGACGTGATGTTGATAGTGCGGGATCGAGCCGAGTTGACCGTAACATATGCGGTACGATCGCACAAGAACGAATATATCTACGTACAAGTACAAGCTCGAGTACAAGAAATGATTCGTTAAAAAATTCACTGCAGGCTCCTTCAATTATTCTACATATTTAAAATTTACTTGAACTCTCTTTAAATTTCCATGCAGCATCAGAATTTTCTTGAAATTCTTCTCAGAATTATCCTATAGATCTTCTAAAATTACCTGGAATTCTACTTTGAATTCCCCAGAAATTCTTCTCAAGATACCTTTGGAACTATCCTTGGAATTCCCATAAAACTTTTCTCAGAATTCCGTTGGAATGATATCTTAAAAATTAGAATCCCTTGGGATCTTTCAGATTCCCTTGAAACTTTCCTCAGAATTTGCTTGAAATTATTTTTCTAATATCCTCTCAATTAAATACCCTCGGAATTTCTTTATTTATTTATTTTGAGAGGAAAGGCCCACTTCAGAAGGACCAACCTTGCCCCTTCTCAAGTGGGCGGAAAACCTGTTCTTTTCGTTTCAACAGATAACATAAAATTCTACAGATACATATATATTTAAACTAAATCTGGCAACATTAATCTTTACTTAATCAGGATGATAAAAAAATGATAGAATAAATACTTAAGGCTAGCACGGGAAGCAGTGAAGTAAAAAAAGTTATAACATTTATTAAAATGTTTACACATGCTAGTGATTGGTTCGTTTGCACCATAGTTTGTGCGAGAAGTCGAGATCGTAAAGAAAGAGTGGGTTCGCAAATTGACTCGTCTTATATTAATGTTAAGCTGTTGCAAAAGTGAACTACAGTCAATGTCCGAACGCAGGAGATCGGCGATGAAGACAGCCTTAGCGACGTCACGGCGAACACTGAGAAGTTGTAGGCTCAGCAAGTTACATCGACTTTCATAATTAGGGAGGTTCACAGGGTCTCTCCAGGGTAGCCAACAAAGAGCATAGCGAACAAATCAACAAACAATCCTCTGAATAGACTCAAGTCGATTCGTGGCATTGTTGTAAAACGGCGCCAAAACAACGATACCTACATCACAATCCAACAGAAGGCGTAGCAGTATCTAATGTAAGAGAAAATGAAAATGAAAGGTTGAAGAACTACAATCCCAAACGGTACGTATTGATAAAGAATATATTTCCATTTAAGATGTTGTCAGAACATGAAACCACCGGATAGTGATCTTCTGTATGCTTTAACAATTCTTGGAATCTACCGACCCCTTCCAGAGGATGATAACAACAGTGTCGGATTGGCCAGTGACATTCAAATGGTCAGCGAGTACTGTGCCGAGTTGCCGAGCGTCACAACTTAACTCCCCCGCTGTGGTCAGGTGCCAAGGCCGTACGGAACGGGCATGCATTTTACTAATGCACCATAAATGCTCATAAATGCATCACTAAAGGGAAAAGTGGAGGATAATTCTGAGATAGCAAATTTATGTTCGAGGAAGGTCCCACCATGATAGCCATAGTTTTAATCTTGAAAACAAATTTACTTACCATCTGTTCAATTTCAGCTGGGATTTTACTAGTTATCAGCATAAAGCAAAGAAAGAAAAGTTTCACTTTTTACGACAATCATAACTTGATTTTTTGAAGAGTTGCCAGTCTTCTTGATTTGTAGTTTTCGGTTCAACACTTCTTTTGAACATAAGCTGTTCTTTGTTCGTGTTTATGCCAAACGGCCATTATGCTAAATGAATCCATAATGATTCTAAGCACATTCATAAGAACATTCCAAAGAAAGTTGAAGAATGCAATATGCAAGGTAATTCGAGGTAAGGTAACATTGAAAACTTTTCCAGATCTCGGATGCAGAAAAAAGTAAGATCCTGAATTTGGAATACTTTCTGAAATTCTTAAACTATTTTTCCAATAGGGAAATTCACGTATTGTCTTAAATCTAAGCAGATCGTTTTGTTTGTAAGTGTGTTGTCTGTTTTCCTTCTTGACGCTCAATTAAAATGTGACGTCTGTTTTCTCCATAATACAACCATCAAAATATACTAAGAATCCATGAACCTTTCAACTTACCCATCATCAGCCACCACATCCGGGACCGTATCTTGTGCATCTTCGAATTCGGCGCCATCATCGCTCTCAACCGGACCATTCGTGTCAGCTTCCACTGTCACCGCTGCCGCCTCTTCCACGGTAGTAGAAATCACATTCGACTGCAGCAATGGTTGGTCTTGTTCTTTCTCCTCTTTCACATCACACCTACTGCTAGTAGTAGTACTATCATCTGTTAGTTCAGTTCCATTGGTTGCCGCTGCTTCTTCTGTCGTCGTTGGAATACTCGTCGATTGCTGTTGCTCTTCACAACTACTACCTTGCTCAACTACGGGTACGGATAATGGCACATCGTTTGCTACTGCTGCTACGTTACTATTCCTAGCATCATCAGTTTCATTGTTGGTGGTGGTTGTCGATTCGGGTTGATTTGGTTCTGTTACCACGGCATTGTCGTTGGTTGTAATACTGGGAATAAAAGATATATTTAATGCAATATTTTTTCAAGCTCGCACGATTTGAATCTTCTTACTTTGAGCTGCTGACGGGATCAACCGTCGAACTAAGCGAAGGCTGTGAGGATTGCGTCGCGCTAGCATCGAACATATCGGCCGTTGCGAATGCATCGTTGTTCTTGTCCGTAAAGCTATCGAGAGCGATGTTTTCATTATTATCAAAGAAAGATTTCGACGCATCATTGGCGTCGTTGTTCGCCTTGGTTGGCGCCGCCGCTGTCGTCGTGTTCGATGCCATTTGGAAATCCGTAAAGTGCGAATCGAAATCGGCGAAACTGTCCGAGCCGAAGTTAGCCCATGCATCGGATATCCCGTCCGGGTTCTGGTCCATTCCGCTGGGTTCGTCACCGGAGCCCCACGGGTCAGCATTTTCCGCCGAGTTGGCGTCCGACGGCCAGGCACTCTTGTTAATGAACAAATCAATCGCATTCTTGAGATCATCATCGTAAGGCCTATGGCCACCACCCCCATCTCCCGGGTCGGAATCGTCACTCTGCGCTGGTATTCTACCGCGACCCATGTAAAAGTTTCGAGTCTCCTCAGCACTCCCCTCGTGGCCGTCGTCGTCGTCTTCCTCGCCGAACATGTCACTGTCCATGCCGGGCATGATAAATGCATTGGCAGTGCCCACAGCCTCATCGAACAATTTGGTTAACTGTTCTACCGAGTTGGTAAAGCCCAACAGTTCGAACGAGGAGCTGTTGTTCATGCTGCTCAGGTCCATCACGGCGTTGCTGCTCGGGGAAGTATAGAAGGGATGATGAGAAGAATGGATATATAGTTAGTCCGAGTATGGAAATTGATCACCAGTCAAGCTCTAGTCACTGATAATTGCATTCCGTTTAAGATTTTGGTATGGTTTGGTTTGTTTTGTTGATTATCAAATCCAATCCAAATTTGAAACTAATTTTTCGATTTGAACTCTGATCCGCAATGCTGGAGTCCAGAAGCCATCACTGCCTCTGGAACCAGAACCCGAGCAAAGTCGATTAACAAAATGAAAGCAAATCGTTTGAAGTTTCTATCATTTTGAAAACTTATTTTGATTTTGATTGCCGCGACACATAATTGAAAACAGCTTAATTTCAAGTTCTGCTAATAACAGCTGGTTAAAAATGTAATTTAGGTTCTTATGTCGTTGAACTAACGATTATTATTTATTTGTTATGTTTAACACATTTTAGTTCATTCGTGACTTGTCCGGGTGAGCTTTAAAGTCAAGTCTTTCGTGCGTGATAAGCACGAATACTAACCATTTACCATTTAGGAATCAAATTGATTTAATTGAAAGCAGGAATAGTTTCCCGTTTTATTCAACAGTGTGAACCAACCAAAATGAGATCAACTGGAGTATTCAAAATAAATTACATCATAACAGAAAATTTTGATTTTAATTTGATTACCAGCTTTGCTCGGGAAACCTGCTATATCCTTAACGAGTTTCATATCGTTCACATTAACGAATCAGCGATTAAGTTATCGTTTATGGCCTGATTCACAATGCTGATTAACCACAATTGGAGTCATCTGATCAAGTTTGTGTTAACATCATGCTAATAACGATTGGTTTACGAACGGCAGGCGTGAATCAGCACAAGTGTAAACACCCCATTAATCGTGGTAATTATCAGGAACAACAATCAATTTGTGTACGAAATGCTACCAGAATTGCACGTAAATTATTATGCAATCATACACTCCTTTTTGGCGAGATCAACAATACTTACTTAATGTAATCCTTAAGGTTGTTGTCAATCTCCTTCGGGAATATCGTAACATCGGAGGAATAGTCTTTCTTCTGATATGGATCGTGGTCAGCCTGGTGACGAATTAAAAGTAAAATATTAAAGACCCCAATTAAAATAAAGAGTCATGACCTTGCTGCCACTTACCAAAAACCGCTTCTGCAGTTCAAGTATTGTACTCAGCTCACCATCCTCGGTGTCGATCACACGCCGCCAGCGGTCTTTCATGTAGTCCCCTTCGAGGGTCGATTCGACTAAGGCACAAAACTCCTCCGATACGTTCATGTTCGTGACCAGGGCCTCGAACATCTCGATCAGGTGGCCCATGTAACCGAGCCGGCGGCACTTGCGTGGCGATTGTTGCTCCTGCTCCTCGTCCGACTCCTCCGATGGTGGCTGCTGTGGCGTTTGCATCTCCTCGTTGTAGTACCACAGGTCCACCAGCCGGGCGGCCAGTTTGCAATCGCAGATAATCTGAGGGTACGGGATGAACAACCGTTAAGCACCATTGATAAGCGTAATTCAAGCAACGCAAATTGTACAAACTCACATGTCGCTGCAGGTCCGAGGTAAGCAGCTTGGTTTCACCCTCCTGCTGGTCGAACGATTGTATGGCGTAGTTGACGCACACCTTGGCCTGATTATGCAAAAAATTGTTCCAACAATATTGCTTAAAAAGGTTGAGCAATGTACTATAAAAATCTGATCCGCATATTCTGAAAAAAAAAGACATGAACAAAATCTTGATAATCAATCCTATTGACGGTTTAAAAACGGGGAAATACTAACGTCCTGATAACATCACTGTTCTCGGTTTCTATTAATACTGTAAATAAATTACAAATCTGAAGTCTCACGTTTCCTAGAGGTGGTGAAAGTACGCCGACCGTGGTAATAATGTCGGCTTTCTGTCGGGTGAATTTTCAAATCATTAGTAATGGACCAGAGCATCGCAAACTTTGCTTTTCTACCAACCTGAGGCGGATTCGTTAAAATGTGAATAAACTCAAGCATTCTCGGGTGTATGACCTTGACTAAGCGAAGCACGACGGTGTCATGGTGTTCTTTCTCGGCATCGATGACCATCTGGAGAGCAGTATCGGAGACCGGCTCTTGTCTGCGGAATAGAAAATTTTCAAATGACAAATTCAAATCAGTTCCAACGCAAAACGGACACGCACATGATCGTATTCTCCAGCAGTCGCAGAACAATTCGGATGCCACCGATGATGGCGCTTTCTTCGCTGTTCTCCTTCAGGATGATGTCCAGTAACATTTGGGTGGTGGCTTCATTTTCCAACGTGTCCAGGATGGGATCGGATGTAACTGTTCCGGATGGGAAGGAAATTAAGACAATTCAAAACCGGCATTCCTCTAAATGAACGACGCACGACAACTACGATTGTGCCAAACTAACATTCTACCTTATTGCATACATTACATTGAATGATGAATCGGAATGAACTAAATAAACTCAAAACTGGTAATGCCTCAGAAAAGTAAAGATAGATAATTGTTTTTAAATCAGTTCTTTTTTTTGCAAACAAATCACTACATAAATCAAACTCCGTGTCACACGCTTAAACTGTACACATCGATTCGAAAATAAATCTTGTTTTGGAAGAAAAAAATAACGTGTAAAAGATACTGTATCTGCAACAGTCAACTTTCCCTAGCTCGATATTGAAAGGACCGCTGAGCAAGTTTAACAAATTTGCTAGTTAGGAAAACATCGAATAAGTGAGAGTTTACTTTGCTTAGGTACCTTTAATTGAAAGTACTCGACTCAGTGATGAAAAACAAATTAGCCTAATGCAGAGTGGCCAGCGTATTTCCATTTTTAAATCCCCGGTTTTGACGTTGGATAACGTCTTTCTGCAACATATTGGGTGTAAAATTTCAAAAAACCAAAATCGACCGCGTTACGAAAAGTGGTTAGGTTTTGACCATTTATGGCTCTGTGATTTTAATTCTAAACAAGCCAATCGCTTGGATTTTTTTTCTACGAATCTGCTAAAATGAACACATTATCGATTTTCAATAGGTCACTATTGAAAATTATACAAATGTCGAATTGTTGCAATGGTGATCAAAATTATCACCGATTGCTTGCAAAAAGCGCTTTCCCAAATACAGATTTCAAAATCGAATTCCATCCGGTCTGGCCGAACGATGTTTATTAAATCACCGCGTGACCGTGGTCCATGGTGTCCGGTCGTCATCATCAGCATCATTTCGGCGCGTGGCGTTGTACATGTTTGTCCAGTATACAACGAAAGGCTCTCTGAAAGCAGCTAGCTATCAAGACTGTCCAGAAGAGCCCTGGATTCACCGAAGAAGGAGGAAGAAGCCGCACCGCTACTGATCGGATTCAGTTGTTCGTCGTGATCCGCTGTGGGCTATCTATGCCAAGCGTGCCTTGTTCCAAACAACATACACTTCGCCGATAATAGCTCAGCATTACACAACCATCACGACAAAATGGTTCTTTTCAGGACCACCATAAATTATTGTTATTTAAGAGATAATTTTAATTGAACGTTCGCTCACCTCGCTGCTACATCACCCACATGGAGGCGAACCAGCCCAAGGCTGAAAGCCTCCCTAATAAAGATAAATTAATTAATTACATCACCCACAAAGCTGTAATGTAGATAATGTACCCAGTAGGCAAACGTTTGTGGTGCATAAAAATTAAAGCAATGACCGAATACCACATGACCTTGTCAATTACCCACAAACACTTAGAATTAAGGTAGGATTTTCTCCAGAAAGCTAGAAAAACAAAAAAAAAAAAACAAAATATCTCGAATTTATATGATTAATCGCGAATATCCTCGCGATTGGACAATTTTAGCAAGACATTCCTCCAATCGATTTTCGCTATTTTTATTATCTATTGAATAAACCGAAAATTTCGTGCGTTTTGTACACGGAAATGCGTAATTTTGTTTTGTGGTTTCCCTAACACAGTCGCCGAATATTGATACTGAGCACGTAATCCTGCGTCAAATCTACGGTCGTGTCTTGGATACAACCTCTTACTTTTTATTTTCGGTACAGGATGAGGGTGGCTATAAGTTGGAATTCGCATCTAGAGCAAGTCATTAGTAAAGCAACAAATGCTCTTTGGATAAGTAAAAAAACTTTTGGTAGGAAATGGAGACTAAAACCTAAAATGATCCACTGGATTTATTTGACGATTGTAAGACCCAGAATAACCTATGCATCATTGGTTTGGTGGCCTAAAACCAATGAAAAATCAGCTCAGAAAAAGCTGGGGACGCTGCAAAGACTAGCTACTCTCTCAATAACTGGTGCAATGAGTAGCACACCAAGTATGACACTAGATGCTCTACTTTATCTGCTTCCGTTGCACCAATTTATTCAATTAGAATCCGAAAGGAGTGCATTAAGGATCCGACGGTCACAGTACTTCCTTGAAGGTGATCTTTGAGGACATATGAGCATCCTAAAAATGTTCAATATTGAATCTATTGTGTTACAAAATGAGGATTGGATGAAGAAAAAATATCACTTCGATCGTCTTCACAATGTAGCAGATGCGGATCGCGATTTGTGGGACAATGGGGGACCAAACATTCGTCCAGGATCAGTTGTCTTTTAAACAGACGGCTCTAGATTGGATAATCGTGTAGGAGCAGAGGTAACAGGTATAAATATCTCAATATCTATGGGCTACTGGCCTACCGTGTTCCAAGCAGAAGTCCAAGCAATTCTTGAATGTTCTAAAATTTGCTTGCGTAGAAATTGTAGACATTCGAATATCTGCATTATGTCTGATAGCCAAGCAGCACTGAATGCTTTGAAATCAGCAACATGTAATTCTAAACTTGTATGGGAATGTGCAATGTCACTCCAAAAATTGGCCTGCCAAAACCAAGTGAACTTATTTTGGGTTCCTGGTCACTGTGGAATTCAAGGGAATGAGAAAGCCGACACACTAGCTAGGCTTGGATCATCTCAACAATTTATAGGACCAGAACCATTCTGTGGAGTTTCTGCTTGCTCTCTTAGAATGGAGTTCAAGAAATTGGAAAAAATGAAAGTGGAGAACAATTGGAACAACACTCTCATTACTAGGCAGTCGAAACGGTTTATTAATCCGAGCATTTCAATGACTAGAAAAATTCTTTTACTATCAAAGAAAGATCTCAGTAAGTACACTGGTTTATTAACAGGGCACTGTCCATATAAATATCACTGGAAGCTAATAGGAAAACTTCAAGATGACATGTGTCGATTATGTGGCATAGAAAAAGAAGACTATGAACACCTGCTATGCTCTTGTACAGCAATCTTCAATAAGAGGCGTATTTTTCTGGATAAGGGGCTGACAGAACCCTTTGATATTTGGAATTCAGTTCCCAGCCAAGTAGTGCAATTCATTCGAAATGTAATACCTAACTGGGAAAATGCTTACGGTCAGTCTATGTCGGTCGCTTCATAAAATTGTGTTACAACATGCTGATAAAGCAATATTAAAACGGGGAATATATCACAATAGATCTAAGTACTGCTAAGTACTACTAAGTAAAAGAGGGTGGCCAGTGAATTTCAATTCCAAAATTCCCGGTACCCGATTTTACCGGTACAAATCTCAAAAAGTTCTCGGTGTTTGATATTCAGCAATAACCAAAATTGAACACATAGGCTGTGGAAAATGTCAGCCCAAAACACATTACCTACCGCCTCATGAGAGCCCCTAAGCCTCGCAACGCAGTCGCGTTTGACACCTGCCACCGTAATCATTCTGGCCCTGTGGTTGAGAACAACGCTGAAGGGGTCTTTCAACCTTCGATTTCAGGCAAGTATGCGTTTATTAAAACTTCGTCCTCGTCTGATCAGCCTCTACGTTTCAGCGCAACGTCATCTTCACCGCCGACTGAACCTCGCCTTTCCGATGGCCATGTGATGTATTATCAAAATGTTCGTGGCCTGCGAACTAAGATTGACGACTTTTATTTTTATTTTATGTTATTTATTTATTTACTTGTCTTCGTATAACAAAAACGCACAGACAGAATTATTAATGTCTAGTTGAAGAACTAATCCTATCTTTAAACATGGTTTTCGAAATATTAAAATCATAATCTTCACGCGATTCGTTGAAACGACGGCAGCAAACATCCAGTGGATTGTTTTGACCGTAGACAGTACGATGCTGAGGAATACGGAGAAGGTCATTTTGTCGCGTCTGCCTAGCCGGTGCATTGAACTGGATTTTCCCTAGAAGTTCAGCATAATCTACATTGTTGTCCAGAATGTCGAATATGAACAGCCGTTGCAGAAGAATCCTTCTATCAGCCAATGTTGAAAGACGAATTAAAGCACAGCGATCCTCGTACGGCGGTAGAACAACCGGATCGTTCCATGGTAGCAGTCGTAGAGCGTAGCGGACAAAGTTACGTTGAATCTATTCCAGTATGCTACGCACTAGCGAACAATACAATGTTTTTAGACAGTATACATCCTCAAATTGCTGCGTGTTGCGCTTGATGAATCCTAGTATCGCATATGCTTTGGCGGTGGTTGTTGCAATGTGCTCGGTGAATTTCAGCTTACTGTCAAGTATTAATCCAAGATCCTTGATTGATGACACATGGTTGACACTTGAAGCGTTCATCTTATAATCGAAAATGGAAGTTGTCCTAGATCGGTTGAACGAGATGATGTTACATTTACGAATATTCACTTCCATTCCGTTTAACGAGCACCATTCAAGAAGCGAGTCGATATCCATCTGAAGAGCGCAACAATCGACCATGGAGGTTATCAGGCGGAAGAATTTCAGGTCATCAGCGAACATGTACTTCGGTGATCTGATGAGTCCGCACAGATCGTTAACAAACAGCACGAAAAGTAATGGTCCCAAATTGAGAACGTTTCAGATGAGGTTCCACCGAGGCGTACAAAAGTCCAACGCTCAGACAAGTACGATTCAATCCATTGAGTAAGCCACTGAGGGAATCCCATGCGTTTGAGTTGTTCCACTGCCAGTGCATGCGGCACTTTGTCGAATGCTTTAGAAAAGTCAACATAACCTGCATCGACCTGTTGTCGCTTTTCAAGGCTGTCCACAAGAGAAGAAACGTAGCACATCAGGTTGGTTGTTGTTGACCGCTTCCGGACAAATCCATGCTGACTCTCTGATATCACATGTTGAACGTTACGATACAAAGAATCATGGACAAGACTCTCCAAGACTTTAGGAAAGCAACTCAAAATCGAAATTGCACGATAATTTTCGACGTCATTAACATTACCACTTTTATGCATGGGGGTGATGGCTGCAGTTTTCCATTTGTTGGGAAATATGCCCTCCGAAAGAGATCTGTTGAAGAATATACTCACAGGCAACGCGATTGACTCCGCACACCGATTGATGAAGAAAGGTGACAGACGATCTGGACCTGCTCCTTTCGAAGTGTCGATAGAAACCAGCTTAGCAAAAACATCTTGCCGAGAGAAGTCGTAGTGCGGCAAATTGCTCAAGTACGATTCAGTCAAAGGTGGCCGGTTATTACTTTGCACACTTCGAAAGAACGCTGAGAACAGATTTGCAGATTCTGATGGAGATTCAGCTGCCTCACCTTGGTAACGAAGATGTCGAGGCATTCCGTTGGATCACTTACGGGTCTTCACATATTGCCAGAATTGTTGGGGGTCCTGTTTCAAACTTGCTTCAGTACGATGAATGTAGCAGCGAAAGCATTGTGCATGCAAAGAGTTATATTCGCTCTCTAAGTAGCGCAGCTCAGCCTTATGCTGTTCATTCCTAGACCGAAAGTAACGCTTCCTTGCCCTGCGTAGACGCAGCCGTTGCAGTTCATTGTTCCACCATGGTTGTTTCTTCCTGTGGGTGTCGATCCGTCAACTTCGCTGATGATTCCATAAAGCTTGTCGTAGAATATCGATACCGCCGACACTGCAACCAATTAGAAGATTCACCCATCCGCCGTCCGAAATCATTGAGCTCAAAACTGCAAAATCACATCGCTTGAAGTCAAAATCTAACGGATCAGTTGCTCGGGAAATTTCACATTCGCTTGCAGTTTCAATCACAAGCACCAAGGGTTTATGATGTTCATCAACACGCAGTAGCGGTGACGGGGGCTCCACAAGCTCGAGTACATTGATATCAGTAGAGAAAACTAAATCTAGTATCCTTCCATTCGCATTACCATAATGATTTAACTGATGCAGACCATTAGCGATGAACGATTCAACCACAGTGAACTCCTGCTCAGAAGACGTATTTGTAGGTAGCAAACTTCGCAATTCATCATCATGGTCCCAATTCAAGAAGGGTAGATTGTAGTCACCAACAACAACAACCAAACCACGATCACCCGCTTGATCCATCAGTCTTCGAACACATGAACAGTGCTGTTCATACAATGCATTGTCGCTGTTGGGAGGGAGATAAATACAACAGACGAAGAGTTCAAATGTAGGCAGCTTGATCCGAACGATTATTTGCTCCAGACACTCGGTACCAGCAATCGAAACAGCGGCATTGTTCAATGCATTACGGACGCCGACCAAAACACCACCACCTCGTCGAAATTGGCTTGTTGTGGCGTTGCGATCACAGCGATAGATTGTATAGTTGTGTGATAATTCAGAATTTGAAATATCAGCACCGAGCCAGGTTTCGGTGAAAGCTATCACATCGTAGTCAGATTGGGATAGTGCTAGCAGTACTTGGTTTGTTTTGGTGCGAAACCCACGTACATTCTGGTAGTACAGCGTGGACGTACAATGTATATTGTTAGTGAATTGCTGCTGTCTATCAGTGGAGTCTGAATGTAAAGGAGTGGTTGTGTTTCGGGACTGTGTTGTTGTGGTTGTTGCCATATCAGTTGAACAGCTGATCATCTGTGAGGCTGCACCGATATCTAGGGCGCCCAGTGAACTACTGTGTTGTGGGTCCGAAGCGAAAAATAGGCCGATCCGACGATGATTGCTTGGAATCGAATGGACGAAATACTATTCCTTGTTGCCACGTCGATCCAAAGAGGGCTTGTTCCTGCAGCTGCAAACCAATTCCGACTTTGAAGGAAACAAAAGTAAGTTCGTTAAGATTTTTGCCTAGACTACTGTTGCAATAGTTCTTACCGAGACCGAGAGATTATTTGGCAGTATGTTCTCAGTTTTTTCGTAATTACCGTAACCGGACGAACAGAGCCAAATCACGTGGTGGTGGCGTCTTGATTGCGGCTTCCAAACGACTGAACTGTTGCCTCGATCCTGCTCCGGTCAGCTGTTCTCTTGAGCAGTTATGGGTGAAGATTACCACATCATACAACATTATAAGCATCGGCGTTATGTACCTTCATCCTGACTGTAAATCTAATTTGAGCAGCGTTGAGAACCATACCAGTTCCATTGCTGCTGTATTGTCCCGATTATATCACACCGATCTAGCTCTGCTATTGACGACCAAAACCAATCTGCGCTTGTTTAGAATACTTCTGCGAATGATCATCCAACCATTGGCATTCTTCTGTCGTACATACCTGCTTCCTGCTGTTGTTCTCTTTTGGATGGTTTCAGCCTGCATGGTTTAACGCAAATTAATTCTGTACCAAATAGAAACTCTCGGCTGGCTGATCTTGTGCTGGCGAACGAAGTCACCGCATAAGAGTGCAGTGTCGCCGAGGCACCCGAGCCTCTGATACATTTAGACGCCGATCATCCAGCGTTGGAAGCTGTTCTTTATAAAGACTTTGTTGATGTACAAAGCCTGGTCTTTCGAAGAACTGACTTCGTTGCATTGAATCACAAACTGGCTCAGGTAGATAGGCGCTCGCTTGACTTGTGTTAGTCCATTGACCTGCATGGTCTAATGCTCGATTACGGCACTTGAAGCGCAAATAGAGCCAGTCCCGTAATAAGTTCACCAAGCGATTATTTTCGTTTGCAAGTAATGATTATCGAATGTACAACCGTTTTCTATACAAGAAGTACTCAAGACGTATGCAGAGTCTGCATTGCAGACCAATCTCCGGCGTAATCCCAAGCTATTCTGGACGTTTGGAAAGGACAAAAAGGAAAGAGGATGGCTACCGGTTGTTATTCATCTAAGCGATCAACAAAAAAGCCTACACTTCTGTATAAAAATGGAACCTCCTGGCGGGGCATGTTTTCAATGACTCAACGGAATCGTTAGGCCAATTTGCAGAAGGGATCAGAGATACTCCCAGAGACGCGTTCAGCATTGATATTTTCACGGTCACATTGGATCTCGCAGAAGCAGAAATTCTCGAACGCTTTTGGGCCTGATGGCAGCTTTCCTCTCCGCTCTCAAAGCTAACTATTCAATATATCATTACAATAAGGTGTATTTCCTTCTCGTTGCAAATCTTCGTTCATGTTCCCGATTTTAAAGAAAAGAGACAAGCGAAACGTGGAGAATTACCGAGGAATTACTTCACTAGAAAGTTCGGTCTCAACAAACCTTGCTCCATTCTACGGAAAATAGAGACAGGAGCACAGGCAGACGTCATTTACATGGAGCTCAAGGCTGCTTTCGACCGGGTTGATCATGTCAAATTTACTTGTCAAACCCGAGAAGCTCGGTGCCTCTCAAGGACTGGACAAGGTTGGTTTGAACCGTATCTTACCAATCGAGAGCTTTGTGTGTGAAAATCGGCTCTGATCAATCAGAATATTTTTCAAACAACTCAGGCGTTCGTCAAGGCAGCAATTTGGGGCCGCTGCTATCCTCGTTATTGATTAATAAAATCGGTTTGTTACTTCCAACTGGCCAACTGGATTCAACGACCCTTTCACCCTACGAAGATCGTTGCCGTTGGGAGCCACTGTGGCGCCATTTTCGCTGTACCACTGTTTGGTGGAATTTGAGTAGTGGCAGCTTGCCAAGTCCGGCCAGAATAGGCAATTAACTTCATGCTGCTTCAGAAAAGGTAGAAGTCTCTTTCGTAGGCACTCCTCCTGGTAAATTTGCTAGCTCATGCAGATTGCTCACCACTCTTCCGGTCAACCGAGGTATAAAATTCTTGCCCAGGAAATTTGATCGAAAACTGATAAACCGGGATTTTTGTTTCAAGCGTACAGGATAGAATCGCGACGTGCTTGCTCCGGTGAAGCCATGATGTACACAAACGAACTTATCTTGACAACCAATGCCTTCTGTGAGTCTATACACTCTTAGCTTGATCCAGTGAAATTTTTAAAAAGTTTACTCAAAAAATTCCTTAATGGCAGCGTTTTCAATTTGTCCGGATTTTTTCGCGATCAATCTTTATACGCCCTGAATGTCTCTCTCTAAAAAAAAACTCTTATTTTTTCTTTGATTTCGAAAAAAAATCTATGTTTAGAATTTTCTCAAGGATTTCCTTAGGATCATCTTAAAATTTCTTCAAAGTTCGTCTTAGAACTCTTTCTGGTTTCCTCTTTCAATTTGCTCCACAATACTCTAGAAATTATCATTTTCTAGAACGCTCTTTGATTCACTCTACATACTTCTCTTCAAAGTCTTATTAGGTTCGCTGTATTACCTAGGAATTCCCAAAATATTCTCTTGAAATAAACTTTTCCCAGTATTCACTAAGTAGGGTTACGGTATGTAATGTGGGTCTAGTCCTTTCATTCGGCCTATCACGCAAATAAATAATTAATTAAGGAATATTACACAAAAAATAAGGAAAATATTGATCACTGATGATTGATAAATGTGTACCACACACAAATCAATTTATATCACAACATTTCAATACATTTTCAGCTCTCGTAAGTAATAAAACTGGTTGAGAATATCACTCTGTTCGGAGTTTTTAGCCGCCATGACTTCTAAGGTTAAGATGGGAAGGTTGCACTGACGATCATCAAATGGCCTGATTATGGCATTTATTGAATGGAATTACCTGATAATACACACTAGACGTAAAACTCACAGTTACTGTTTGAATATTTTATGTTTATTTTAATTGTTTAACAACGTTTTCACAAGTAAATCATGGACCCAACTTTAGGGACACATTTCTTTTCTATGTTCCTAACTTTGGCCCATGAAATTCATTTGACAGCATATAGCAATAAGAGTAACGTCAACAATGTGGTTTGCATTTGGATGATAAGGAACGAACAGGAAGGGAGATTTTTTCTGCCAAATCTGTATAATGAACATCACAATGTTTTGATTTAGATATTCTGCGGTCGAAAGACGATAAGCGAAATTTTTAATTTTTAATTTTTAACTTGAGTGATTTAATGTAGTTTTCGTAAAATTTTCTCTAAGAAATGTTTTGAGGAATGAAGAGTATTAAGTTAACAGTGATAGTGATAAAAAAAAATACATAAGAAAACGTTACCAAGAGCGTTTTTTTTGAGAATCAAACAGGATAGGACGAAGTTGCATCCATAAATAGACCCAATTTGGGGACAATAGACCGATATTACATACATTTCCCTGGTGAGTTTTTGTCTTAAAAAAAGTAAGTTTTTCAACTTTTTGCGGTTCCTGATAGCAAACGACATGATAAGCATATCTAAGCATACCATTTAGCAGTAGAATATCGTTTGCAGGTAAATTAATTGATGAGTTATGATTAAAAACGTAATCTATGGCTGCATATTAGACCGAGGTTAGGGACGTATACCCTATCTCCAGAAATTCCCATGGAATTATTCTCGGAATTCCCTCTCAATTTTCCTCAGAATTTTCTAAGAACAATACTGTAAATTTCATGAACTGCTCCTCAGAATTCCCTAGGAACCCTGATTTAACTTAAAACTATTACAGGAATAGCCATGAAATTTCTAAGAATTTTGTTGGAAACTATCATGAAACTTTCATTAGAATTTCTTTGGAATCATCCCCAATTCTTTTCAGAATTCGCTTAAGATTCTCCTTGTTCTCCTGAAATTCTACTCACAAGTACCTTGGAGTTCTCCTTAAAATTTCCTTTGAATGCTACTCAGAATTCTCTTGGGATTATATTCAGAACTACCTTGAAATTATCCTAACGTTTCACCTTACGTTTCATCTGGAGTTCAACAGAACTAACTTGGAAGGAATCGTCAGATTTCACTTCAAGTTTTCGTAATAATTCTTACCTTTGAATTATTCTCTGAATTATCTTGCAAGTATCCCTATAGTTGCTTGGAAATTCTCATCAAATTCATTCATTATAATTCATAAGCTGTAAAAGTTTTGCAATGTCATTTTATTTAATTTTGGTTCTTCGAAAATATTCAATATCCGTTCGAGATTCTTGAAAATTTGTCCAATTCTGATTTTACTAAGTCCAGGATTTCAGAAATTATGACCTAAGAAATTTTAAATGTGCCAGAAACATTTTGAAATACGGAATTTCCCATATATAGGGAAAAAGATGTAATGTCGGCCTAAATGCCCCTAATTTGGGCCTATACATAAATTCAGCAATCGACTAAATTTTCAATAGCGACCAAAAATATCCATTAGTACGCGTTCATCTAGATAAAATTGATAAATACTAGATTTTTTTTTGTGATGGACCCAATCTTAAATCCATAGGGCAACATTAGAGCCATTTTCCCTATGAGTTATTTTTGAATCATCAAAGCTGCTTATGTGTCAGAATCAGTGCTGTAAATTCTCAAAATCAATTGAGCATTTTCGATGAAAATGTGAAAAGCAGCTATTCGCTATCAAAGGGGACCTCCTTCGAATGGGTGATATCAGTTGCTTAGTCATTTGTCGAAGGTATGGATCATTCTTATTTGAGAAACGCTTGCTATCATTCAATTGAGTGATACATATAAACGGAGCTCTGGTCGAAATTCCGGCGAAAAATCTAAGCCAACCCGACACCAACCTGACTTCTATCAAACCCCAACCCGAGTTTGATCCGACATTGACTCGACATAATCCCAAAATTGACCCGACAACAAAACGACATTGGGTCAACATCGACCTTAAATTTGCCTTACATTAATCCGACATTGGGTAGACTTGTCTTGGTTTCTTCCATACTCCACTGTCGTATATCAAATGATAGTGAGTGACTCAATTGACAGTGACAGAAAAGGGCTCTTCAAATTATGGTCATGTGAGAATTCGTTTTCACAGAATTGATTCAATGGTTGTATTGGTTCATTTTCAATCGAATGATATGAAAATTAACAGCACTGATCAGAATCATAGATATTTCACAATGTCCGAAATATTCGTCTGTCGTTGATACATTTTACAAGTCCTGAAAATTAAAACAAACAACTCTCCAGATCTTGATGATTTTTTCCTAATCCTGAAATTCTTTATAGAACGCTCTTTGATTCACCCAGAAATTCTCATAAAAGTTTTTAAATTTCTCGCCGTATTACCTAGGAATCCCTCAAAGAATTCTCCTGAAAATAGCTCTCCTCAGTATTAGCTAAGTATTCTTCCAAATTCCCATGGAATAATTTTCAGTAGGGTTGAGAACTACTTCGGCCTAATCGCCCATTTTGGGCCTATCGAGCAGAAAACTTCAAATAAATCCATGATTTCAGAGTTAACAAGTCAATTTGGCACGATACTTTAGTTAATAAGCTACGAAACGAAGTCAATGAGAACGCGTGATATGAAGGTTTGCATCCATTATTCCCAAAAACAAAAAAAGCGCTTCGACCGAATCAATTTTTATCTTCATCCGATAGGCCGAAGTGAATTCATTGGCGTTTCAATGCGTTAGGCCGAGTTTAGAATCCGTAGGCCGAGTTTGGCGTCAAGAATTTTGACAATATCTCAACGATTGGTTTCTCTTTATCAAATCTTACGGTACATACGGAAAGGTAAATACATTTGGAAGCCATGAGTAATAATAACATTCCGTTTGGTGCTAAACTGCGCTAGATTAAGAAAGACTAAGTGCGGGTTGTGCTTAATAGGCCGGAAATGGGGTAGTTAACCCTATGTTCTCTATATTTCCCTTGGAATTCAAGGAACTCTTCTTTGAGTTCTCTAAAGATGATAACAAGAACAACCTTGAAACTCTCCATAGTATTCCTTTGAAATTTACCTAAAAACTTCGTAGCAAATTTCCTTGAAACTTTCGTAAAAATTTCTTTGAAATACTACTAAGCGTAATTTTGGAATTATCCTCAGAATTTTAATTGAATTATGTTCAGAATTCCTTTTGAATTCTGCTTACAATTACCTTGGATTTGTTCTTAGAATTCACCTTCAGTTTTTCATACAAATCCTTTAGGAAAGTCTTAGCCAAATTATTTTGCAGTTTTAGTCCGAATTCTCTTTGAATTATCTTTGGAAATGCCTTGGAATACCTTCTCCGATTTGCTTGAAGCTTTGAAACATTATTTGCTATGGGTTATCATTCACATTTTGAAAAGAATCAGCCATTTTGGATTTGACATTTTTCAATCAATTGCAGCACGAAATCGTAATTTCTGATCGGAATGACTTCTGAGACAAATTTGTTTAGCAAAGTAAAGTCAACAGACAAACAGACATAACACATTGCATATTGTTCATTGTAAAACATCGTCGCTAAAACACTACCGTTATCTATTGAGAAATCCAACTTAAACTCCTGCGCGCCTGGTGGCAGGAATATGCACTAACCGACGGTGATAAGTCTGTGACAGCCCTTGACAATTTCATTGATTGTTTGCAAAATTGTTTAATTTCAATGTAATTTCATGCAAATTTCTTGTCAGCATGGATGAACCTTGTACAAAATACATAAAACTATTTTGTAATGCATTGTTCCTAAATAAAAAGCTACTTCAAGACAGTTAAATTACACAAAACATGTTAAGGTTTGAAGTCATCTGCCGATTAAACAGCAGACAAAGTTGGCCGACTAAATCCATCGACGAAAAACTATTAAATAGGCCGATTGCTCGGTGTAGCACCAGACGGAAAACGATTTAATCTGCTGATTAATACACCGACTGAAATTAATTTTTAAGTGGCAATAGATTTAGTCGGTGGACGAATCGGGTGATATGGATGATGTTTGTTTATTTGATAACACGATAAAATTCAGAATTATATACCATTATTACGAGTACTATTTTTTTGCTCGGATCATGTTTTGACTCCCACAGAAACTCGCTAGAATAAATACAAAATAATAGTTTTTTGGTTGAAATTTCAAAAATGTATTCAGTTTGACACATTATTTCGGACTTATCACCGCTGCGATTGCAGCGCCACGGTGGCCGATTGAAACTTGGATTTGTCAATTGAGCACACTGTGACGGGCAGTACGCTCAACGGATGGCCGTAGTGTGTAAACGTCAAACGCAAGGGAATGGACCATGCGCACCACAATCGGTGGTACTACCAACTAAGAAAAAAAAAACAATTTACGGGTCTGTGGTTTTATCGTTCAAAGCCATGTTGGCGATTTTAAAAGCTTGTGATTTATAAACACATGCAAACGCTTACAGAAGTGAGAGTTTTTTTTTTTTTGCAACTACTAAATGAATGAAATTTTAATAGCATAGTTATGCAGAAATTTCTGTTTCATTTGTATGGGAGCCCACCCCCCCTTACAAGGGGGGGGGGGTCTCGAACCTTTCCCAGCCCCAAAAACCCCAACAAATTTTCACGCCGATCGGTTCAGTAGTTTCCGAGTCTTTAAGGGTCAGACAGACAGACAGAAATTCATTTTTAAAAATATACATTTGTTATTTAATACAGATAATTATTATCAATGTGCAGGCGCAAAGTTTACAAGTGGTGCTTATATTTTAAGCTTTAATTCGCGAGCAGTGGAGAGGGTCTGATTCAAGTCCAATCCAAAGATTTTCAAGCACAGGTTCAGGGGACTATTCAGTCAAGCCCTGTTCACTTTTGAGGTAAATGCATGCGACAATTGTCTGATGACAATTCAACGCCTTCTAAAGAAAGCCGGATTTGTAATCGAACAGTGAGATTAAGCAGAGGACAAAGGAAGTGTCTGTTTCAGCATCAATTAGTAGCTATACAACACTCTTATGAATATTCAAAATGGAGCTCTTCAAACGGTGAAACATTTCGACACTTTGCTAAGGAATTATTCCCGAGTCTGAGAGCAGTTCTGGCGGTACGCCAATCTAAATCGTGCTAAGCTGTTTAAGTGTCAGCATCAAAATCACCTCGTATTAAGAATCCTAGAAATCTCAACCAAACGCACAGCAGCACTTTCTGACTATTCGAATCCAATCGGTGTTTTGGACAGAAGTAACGAAAATATACAGTGAGAACAAAGGAAACATTCGACAGCAAATAAAATATAGAAAACAGCCAATTTCTTCGCACCTTACAGTCTAACAATGAACGTTCAGACGTTGGAATTTAGAACTAGTTAGATTAAAATAGGTGTAATAATATAACAAGGAAATGACAGCAATGATGCAACGGGTATTACAATACTGAAAGGGCATAAACTGAGAACTGAGCGAGCAGTTACGGAGCAAAGCCGTGAAATGTGTTTGTTATTTGGAATTTACCTTGAAAGTGGGAGGAGATCTTCCCGAGCAGGGACGGAATCGCTTTGCTCAGGCTAAAGTTGAACAGTGCGTTCTTCTTCAGATCAGTGGGTAGGATCTTGGCCTTGAGACTGTCGATCCGTTTGAAGGTGGAATGAAGTGTGCAGTTGCCTTTTATTGATTTTGTTTCAAATGTCGCGACCGAAGAGCGTTTTTGATAAATGTAGTGTTTTGTTGAACAACGGTAATTGGAGATGATTGAAGGTACATTATCACACACACGCACACAGGGAAAAAGAAGATAAGAAAAAAGGTAACCGAAATGTTGTATCGTTTTGAAACTGTGGAATTTTGAATTTCGATTTGTTTTACTTAAATTGTTTGCTGTTCTGGTTTGCTTTTCCCTAGAAAGCAGTATTCAAAACGTACGATGTTTCTTACGCTTTGAAACGTTTTTGGCATTACTAACACAGAAGTTGGATATGGTTATATCGAACAATTATAGCCACACAAATATACAACAGCTAGGAAATTGTTGATTGATTTTTCGAAAACATCTAATCATACGAAGGAAGCTACGACAAATCTGACTGCTATCAACAGTCACTTACCTTTGTCTTGTCTCTCGTTCTGTCGTTTGCATCTTCCTATTTTGATAAGTTCAATTAAAAATTGTGCGACGTTGTAGTGTTTCTGCGGTTCGCCTGGTAACTTTAGCAGATTGATGATTTCGGCAATCAAATTTTGCTCGTTAAGCCACTGAAAGGAGAAAATCGGTTAGTATGTATCGTTTTATATCGATTTGAACCGATTTATTTTTACCTCCAGTAGTTCCGATTTGAGCTCGGCGTCTTCGATATCGGTGATGTAGCACAGCAGCAGATCGGTGATGACCTGATTGCCAAAGTGCTTCAGAATTGTGTTAAGGAAACCTCTTTTAGACTTGATAAACTCTAATACTTGTAGGCACACTGACTTATAAGAGAAATAATCTTGTTCGTTACGTTTTGATATGAGCATCCCGAACGTTTTGCAGAAGAACGACGTCAGCAGCGGATTGAGTGGCGGGTCCCGGTGCAGGAAACTGTACAGCTTGTTCAGAAAGTTCTGGTTCTCGACCAGGTGGTTCTTGAAGGACGGCACATCACTGGTAAGTATCTCGCACGCCATGTTGGAATGCATGAAGCGGACATTCTCCTCGAGATCATCCGGCGGTTCCTGGATGATCAAGTCTATCAGCTCGTCGAACACCTCTGTGCGGTTTAAGCTGCAATGGAGGAAGTGGTTAAACAATTTCACACACACAAGAGACCGTAATTCATCTTACTATTGAAGTAATTTTGTATTTTGAGATTTGCATTCCTGCAGCACGTCTTCGTAGTCCAGCACATCTTTGAGTGTGAGTCCCTGCAAAAGGCAAAAGAAAACGCAAATCAAACAGCGGTTAGTCATAATTTGCCTACATCTTAATTCACGTTGTTTATCATCATCATCATCATCATCAACCTCCTCATACAGATGTTGAAGTTGGCCCAGACTGTAGGGCATCATGCCAAGAAGGTGTGTTTCTATTCTATCCCGTTTTGCTGCAGTCCGGCAGCAGACCGACCACGCATCATAAAGCCCCCCCATCCAGCCAGACAGAGTCGCTCATTCGTCGTCTGTCTGCTGTTGCTGATGCTACTAAATATCTCTAACCCAACTCGGAGGACACGCTTTATTGCACAAACAAACACTTCATGTGTGAGCAGCAAGATCTTCCCTGCCGTTTTGGTGTGTTTCATTTTCAATTATACCTTCTAGGCTAATAACGGTGCTAGTCGTAGGCGTACCCAGACAAGGGAGAAAGGGATCAGGGTCGAGTTGATAGCCATATTGAACTGAGTACCATCGGAGAGGAAAAATCGAACTATTTGTTACCTTCAAGCGTACCAAAACAGAACTACCGCTTGAAAGCATTGTGACATAAACGCCAGAACCAAAATTCATCAGGATAAACTTAATAAAAAGTTGAACTATCCGGTTTGACTTCGGTCGATAGTTATAACCCTATTCGACATCCTCATAAGGCTTGTACTCGAAAAAAATGCACCATTTTTATCCGTGTGTAACTTTTTTATCCGTGGGTAAAAATTGATGAAAATCTGGGTATAACTAGTTTGGAGTGAATTGTTTACATGTGCAAAATTTCATAACAATCGGTTCAGTGGTTATTGAGATGTCATCGAAACTAGAAGAAATGGAAAATCCGACTGCGACCATGAGATGGATCGGAAGACAACTGGGAATTACCCATACAACTGTGTCTCGGGTGGTGAAATCGTTTAAGGAGTCCCAGACGACCGAGTGGCGGGCTGGAAGTGGACGAAAATCGAAGACAGCTGACCCTGTGAAGGCCCGAAAGGTGTTGGATTATTTCAAGCGTAATCCGAACCTTTCGATTCGCGACGCGGCTCTGAAGGCAAAGTGTTCCGCCTGGTTCGTTCAGCAAACCATGAAACGAGCTGGGCTTCGTGTATTCAAGGTCCGGAAGGCACCGAACCGGCGTGATCAACAAAACACGGCGGCCAAATCCCGCGCAAGGAAGCTGTATCGAGAGTGGTTAACGAAACCGATGCGTGTGGTTATGGGTGACGAAACCTACATCAAAGCAGACGCAAATCAGATACCGGGGCTGGAGTTCTACGTTGCCAAATCACGGTTTGATGTTCCGGAAGACATAAGAAAGAAGAAAGTGGACAAATTCGCCAAAAAACACTGGCTCTGGCAGGCCATATGCCAATGCGGTAAACTGAGTAAACCGTACATCACAATGGGTACCATCAACAGCGAAATTTACCGCACCGAGTGCCTCCAGAAGCGTCTGTTATCCTTCCTGCGGTCCCACGAAGACGAGACATTATTTTGGACGGACCTGGCATCATGCCATTACGCGCGATCGACGTTGGACTGGTACAGAGACAATAACGCCAACCCCTCAAATTCATTAGAGATTCGTCCGGTGGAAAGATTTAGGGCCATAATGAAGGCCAAAGTTCGAAAATCGTCCAAGGTGTTTAAGAACGAGCTCGAGTTGAAGAAAGAATGGATGAAAGTGACCAAAAAGGTCGGCTCCACCATTGCACAAAATGTAATGACGGGTCTTAAGGGAAAGGTGAGGGCTTTCAGCGATGGAAAGGAAATTGAATAAAGTAATTATGCCGAAACACAACCCATATGTATTAGTTCATTCCCTGAAAGTTTCAAGAAAATCCGACTTAAAATAAATTTTTGGTGAACACTTTTGTCTGGTGCATTTTTTTTCGAGTACAGGCCTTACAAGAAGATGTCAGGACAATTTCAATTTAATTGTTTGACATTTTATTCAACGAACGTCACTTTGCAACAAAATCGAGATTTCAAATCGAAATCTGAAATGAATTCAATGAATACTCGGAGAATCTTCCCAAAGGGTTTGTTATTGTGGAGAATTTCAAGGTAATTCCGAGGAAAACTAAAAGAACATTTAATTTTGAGGATAGCTTCAATGGAAATCTCCGTTGAATATGGAATGGATTATTTTGAGGTATTCAGAACCATTTGAAAGTTCTAAAAATTTCCCTGAAGTTAATGAAATTGCCTTGAAGTTCTTTTGTAGTTTGAAAACCTAGCCTGATGCTTTAAATACTTCTCAAATTATGAACTTTATAGGACTTCATAAAGTTTCCTCAATTTTTCTAACGAATTCACTGAAGTTCTCTAAACTTCTTAAAAATGTATGTGACTTCTCTAATGTTGATGGAACTGCTCTAAGTTTCTCTGTTCTTTTCTGAAATTCTCAAAACTTCTCTAAAGTTTTTGCAGTTTCAACTCCTTATTTATTTATTTATTTAGGGTTTGTTTGTTCAGATGGATGTTCACATCAACATACCATTTTGGCCCTAATGATGTTTTACTTAAGGCTAACATTCATAAGTTAAGTGGTAAAAGAAAAACATAAAACAAACTAAACACTCACTGGACACTAATAATAATAATAATTATAATAATAATAATATGGCGAGGAAGGGTGCGATAACCTAGCTATTTAGCACTGTAATGGAGGAAATGCCATTTACAAACCCGTAGCTTCCGGGAAAGAAGCAACACCAACATGGAGTTGAGATCAAGAAGATTAAGACCAATGCGATCGCCCGAGGAGGGAGCCCCTACTGGAGCTGGTCCTGGGACGGGGGACAGAGCGAGCGGCCAGCGGCTGGAGGAAGATGAGGTGCAAGAGCGGCCCTTCAGTCAACGGGTTCAGCCCGTAACTCACACGCGAGACCGAACAGGCAGCGAATAGACAACACCAAGGCAATGCAGCACCTGCTAATGATGCTGTGGTTGACCGGCGTCAATCGCTCACTTTAGCAGGCCGCCAAAGGTAGCGGATCATATGGACGAGGGAGATGAACCAGTACGTGATGCGCTGCTACTACGTTTCCACGAGGTTGGAGACGGATATGTCCGTCAGATCAAGGATGCTGGATATGTTCAATGAGCGGTTCCCTCGAATGGTCGGTTCCGGACCAGCTTGACCGGAACAATTTGTATACTAGGCAACGAGCAATCATGTCACACAACTTGCTCCCACCGCCCGAGGTAGAGTGCATCAAGCTGGAAGTGCGGAGGGAAGGGAATGGATCGAGCGATACGTCGAGAAGGAGTTTTGTTGGGCTGAATGCATCACTTGCGAGTGAGAGACGTGAGTCGATTGCAGCGGTAAACACGTCAACGGAGGAGCCAACCGCTCCTGGACAAGTAGTAGACCAGCAACGACAGCAACTACGGGATGAGCTAGCTTTTAGCCGACTAACGAGTGCAGTAAGCATTCTCAACGAGAATATTTTGCCACAGCACTTGGAAGCCGCTGAGAACCTTGACGACCTGCAGTTCATAGTGTACTGTGCAGCTATGGCCGTGGTACAAACGTTGGGATTGCGGACGTACCCGCAAGGAAACATCGAAAGTCGTAACGCACAAAAACCCGCATAGATGCGACGCCTGGAGGGCCGAGTCGTCGCACTTCGGACTAGGATTGGTCAGTTGACACAGTACAAGAGGGGAAACCGATCATCGAGGCTAGTTCGTCACGTTGCTGAAATTGTCAAGCCTGCAGAGCTCCATGACCTCACTGAAGCCGATATTACTGAGGTGCTCGACACGCATGTACAGCGGTTGAGTGCTCTTGCTAAACGGATGCGACGTTATGGAGAAAGTTCGAAGCGGAAGAAAGAAAATCGAATGTTCAGCACTAACGAAAGGGAGTTCTACAACCACATCCGTAACAACAAAACCGACTATAGTGAAGGACTCCCGGAGATTGGCGATGTAACGCAGTTTTGCGCCGATCTGTGGGAGAATCCTGCTCAACATAACAGTGATGGGATGTGGTTGGCAGAGGAAGAGGTAGGAGTAATGGAATTGTAAGTATTCCCACGGTCATTGTAACCGCTCAGGATATTCGGGAGGCTACCCGGTATACCAGGATTTGGGCTGCACCAGGACCAGGTTTTGTGCATAACTTCTGGTATAAAAAGTTCACCTCAATCCATGGGCGGATGGCGGAATGCTTCAATATGGTACTAGAAAACCCCCAACAGCTACCAGAATTCATTACCAGAGGGGTAGCCTATCTTCTGCCCAAGGACCAAAACACGGCTAATCCAGCCAAGTACAGGCCAATAACATGTCTCTTGAGCCTGTACAAAGTGCCCCAGTAGTAATAAATCGGAAGATACAGAACCATTGCAATGTTAACAACGTTATGGCCGAAAAACAGAAGGGCTGCCTACATCGACTACAAGAAGGCGTACGACTCAGTACCGCATTCGTACCTTCTCAAGGTACTGCAGTTGTACAAGGTGGACGCAATGGGAATGTGGAGCACATCTCTCCACGTTACTGACGGAGCAGTGGTGTTACGGTCCAGAACTCTCAGCATAAGAGGGAGGATTTTCCAAGGCGATACCTTTAGTCCACTATGGTTCTGCCTTGCGATGAACCCCCTCAGCAGAGCACTCAATCAATGCAACTATGGCTACCATTTGAAAAGTGAAGGAAGAAGCACAAATGTTACCCACACCTTCTACATGGATGACTTGAAGCTGTTTGCGGAAACAGTGGAGAAGCTTCACCGTCTCTTACAGCTTGTAACGGTGTTCAGTAATGACATCCGGATGGAGTTTGGAGTCGATAAATGTCGAACAGTCAATATCCGTCGGGATCAAGTAGTGGATACTGGCAGTTTCCGCATCAACGAACAGGAGGAGATTCGGAATATGGTTGAAGGCGAAACCTACAAGTACCTGGGGTTCCTGCAACTGAAAGGGATTCGCCATACAACGATCAAGAAGGAGCTGCAGGAAAAGTGTCGTGTTCTGAGGTCGTTTCTGTCGGCCGGCAACAAGATAAAGGCAATAAACACGTTTACCGTGTCCCTGTTGACCTACAGCTTTGGGGTGATCAAGTGGACCAAAACAGACTTGGAGGCGATAGAACGAGCAGTACGAGTGGCGTTCACTAAGCATCGCATGCATCATCCAAAGTCAGCCATCGAGAGGGTCACCTTGCCACGTAATGAAGGAGGAAGAGGCATCACTGATATCCAAGCGCTATGTGTTTCCCAGATACAGCAGTTAAGAAGCTACTTCGTAGAAAGCCAGAACCGTCACGAAGTCTACCGTGCTGTTTGTGGCGCAGGAAGACTACCAGTTGAATAGCGACCTAAAAACTGTCGAAGATAAAGTCGCATCGTGGAAGCTGAAGGAGCTGCATGGGACGCATCCCCATCAATTGGAACAAGCGCATGTCGACAAAGTGGCGTCGAATACGTGGCTGTTGCGAGGTGAACTCTTCTCAGAGACTGAAGGTTTCATGGTAGCCATCCAGGATCGGGTTATTGCGACGAAGAACTACCGTAGGTACATATTGCACGAAGAAGTAGAAGACCGGTGTAGAAAGTGCAATGCAGTAGGGGAGACGATCGAACATGTTGTTGCTGGTTGCCAAGCGTTGCCAGAAGTAGCGTATCTCGGTCGTCACAACGATGTCGCTAAGATTGTGCACCAACAACTTGCACTGAAGCCCAACTTGGTGAACCAGTACGTACCCTACTACAAGTACCAGACCCGGTACTGGAAAATACACCAGAAGTAGTTGCATAAAACTGTACTGGGATCGCGAGATCATTACGGATGTCCACATTCGTGCCAATCGCTATGACATTATGGTTTACGACAAAAGGATGAAGCGGGTAACCCTCATCGATATCGCTGTACCGTTAAATCGCAATGTTCAGCCAACGTTCTCGACCAAGATACTGAAGTACCACGATTTGGCGGAGGAGTTGAAGCAGTTGTGGCACCTGGAGGATGTGCGTATAGTTCCGATATTAATCTCGGCGACCGGAATTGTTCCCCGTACCCTTATACGTTCCCTTGAAGAGTTGGAACTACGAAGAGAACTGAACAGCGTTCAGAAAGCAGTGATTCTTGGAACCTGTAGTATTGTCCGGCGGTTCCTGAATCATCATAACTGATCCGACTGAAGCAAACAAATTAGAATATAAGTAAACTGACGAATGAGATCCACAGAGCCTAACCCCCTTGGAATAAAGACAGCCCGGGGTAGGTGGAATTTTCCAGCATTTTTGCAGAGAAGTGCCAGAACTCTATAATAAAAGAAGATCTTAAAGTTTTCCTCAATTGTTCGTCGCTTCAGAAAAGACCTCAGTAAATCGGCGGCGTAGCGTAAGGCGAGGGATATCGTAGTCGAATACCGAAGCGACTCTATTGAAGGTCCTTTGAATGCCATCGATAGCGGTATTCATTCCATAATTTGTCCGGCGTACAGGTAAGCGCAGCATATGATTGTTCCGTAGGGCTCTGGGCTGGACATTTATGACGATATCCTGCAGAACGGCGGGGAAATCGATTCTGTTCTGAAGAATGTCTGCTACGAAAAAGGCTCTGGATACGTTTCGTGTAGACCGCAGGGTCTTCAGATTGATAAGCTGGCAGCGGCTCTCGTAACTGGGCAGATGATAAGGATCACGCCAAGGTAGCCTACGCAAAGCAAATCTTACGAACCTTCGTTGTACAGATTCGATCCTTTCCGAGCCTTTGAGGTTACTGGATTCCACACTGCAGAACTGAACTCTAGAATTGGGCGCACTAAAGAGCAGTACAGCGATTTTAAACAGTAAACGTCGGTGAAGTTCTTAGCTATGCGTATGATGAAGCCCATTGTTCTTGATGCTTTATCAACGATGTACGATACGTGTTGCTTGAAGGTAAGTTGGGTATCCAGTATAACTCCAAGATCCTTAACATGACTGACGCGTTCGATTTCCGCTTCCGAGAAGGTATATTTGTAATTAATTGGTTGCTTTTTTCGTGAGAATGAAATCACTGAGCATTTACTTGGAAAAGAGCATCGCCAATTGAGCGGATCCGATAAAAAAAATCATTAGATCATCGGCAAATGATAGGCGAAGCCCTTTCAGCACTAGGTTCACGTCGTTGAAGTACAGCAAAAATAACAGCGGGCCGAGGTGACTACCTTGTGGAATTCCAGACACAGCCTTGAAAACGTCCGATTGGCAGTCGCTAATAGTGACAGTTCTCATGAAGCTTGTTATACTGCGCTGAATTTAATTGGAAGATCCTAAAACATTTTAAGCTTCAGTGAACTTCTGAACTTATGCGAAAACCTCAAATAACTTTTTGACGTATCTGAAGTTATCTGAAAATCTGGGAACTGCTTTAAATTCCCCACTAATTCTCTGAAACTGATGGAATTGACCTCCCCCTGAAATCCCTCCAATTTTGGAGCTTACTAAACTTCTTTCAAATGGTCCCGCATTTTGCTAAAATTTCCTGAAGTTCGCGGATCTCATTGGAAAAGTTCCAGAAAACTTCGAACACTTCACAGAAGGACAGTGGTCTTCAGAAACATTACTTAATAGAAATCTATGGAGCTTAAGATGAGATCCGCGAACTTCAGGAAATTTTGCTGAAATGCTCCCGAAATTTTCATGGAATTAGAACGAAATAATTAATATAGTTCTATGATGTTCACTGAAGTTCTCAAGATTTTTCTGAAGTTCATAGAACTTCCCTTAAATTATCGACACTAATTTAAAACTTCTTCAATAGACTAGACTTTCCTGGTGCCTAAACGATTACTGAATTTCTTTAACATTCTCTACACTGCCCTGAATTTATCAGCATTTTTTAAGAACCCGCAACTTTACTGAAATTGATTAATTTGCCTTGAAGTTTCGAAAATTTTCCTTAAGTATTATAACCATTATAAACACTGACTAATTTTCCCTGAACTTATCTATGCTTACCTGAAGTTTTCTAAATTTGCTTAATAATCCAGCAAATTTTCAGATATCAAGACCAACAATTGAAATGGCCTTAACTCCATTTTGTAAACAAACCTTGTAAGGCCATTTTCTCGCGAACCGAAGTCCGCAAAGACAAACCATCATAATGAACAGGTAGGGAAAATTCTCCTCTACCCGATTGTGGTTTAGGTTCACGAATGAAGGTTTCGGTTCGCGAGAAAATGGCCTTACAAAATGGAGTTAAGGCCATTACAATTGTTGGTCTTAATATATATTCATAACTCCTTGACGCTTCTAACGTTTCTGATCAATCATAGAATTCTTGGAATACCCCATAATTCCACGGAACACCTTGTAAGTCACTGCAAATTTGCTTGAGTTAATGGGATTATTCTGAAGCTATCTGATCGTCCTCGGAAGTACTCGGAACTTCGCTAAATGTCATGAAACTATCTAAAAATATCTCTATTTAGTTCTCTGGAATTTCTTTAACATATCGCTGCTTGCTAAAAGTTCTCGCTTTTTTTTTATTAAATGAACTTTGCTAATGTTCTCTAATCAACTAAGCTAAATTTTCGCATTTTTTAAAGTTCTTGAAATCTCCATGATATAACACCCTTAACATACTCTCACGTTTTCTGGATGTTCATATAATTTGTATCACGTTCCCGCTTTGCTGAAGATTCCGGAAATTCACTGAGTTTCTCGAAACATCTGTAAAGTTTCTATTATTCGAACTGCCCTTTGATTCTCTGACCTGTCTTGATGTTCTCGAAGCTTCCATAAAGCTCTTAGTTCTATTGAAGATCTCGGTTCTGCTCGGAAATAAACAGAATTCCCGTAAACACCTTTAAATTTCCCTGAAATTATCTGGATTTCTGAGAAAGTTCTGAAATATTTCTGAAGTTTTCATAAATTCTGTGAAGGTCTCTGTACTTCCCTGAAATTCGCGGAACATCTTAAAGATTTTCAATTTGTCCTGAATTTATCTAAATTTACGATTATGGATCTTTAAACTGCTCCAAAAGTCTGGACTAAAGTTACGGGAACTGCTCTTAAGATCTGAAATTCCCCACAGATCTCTAGATCTAGCTTTTTTGAGGTGCTGAGAACTTTTTAAAAATTTGCAGAATACCCCTCAAGTTTTCTATATTTCTCAACTTCGCTTGACACCTGTGAAGTTCTCTGAAATTCTAGGAACTTCATAAAAGCTCCTGAAAAGTCTTGGATGCTAAAAGAACCGCTTTGAGGTTCTTACAGCTTGCAGTATGTCCCTGCAGTTTGTTTATGGAGCTTCACAGCATTTCCTTTCATTCCTCAGAACTTCTCCAAAGTTCCTATAATTTACATAGTTGAAGATGCTATTTTCAAATAACAGACTAGAGTGGTAATTTTTATACGATAGATGAGGAGATGAAAGTATAGAGCCACCACTGGGGGGGAAACCCCTCACCATCCCTCTCCAACGGGGGAGTTTGGTAAAGAGAGATGATCAAACCGATTTGTACCTTCACAAAAGTTGTCCTTGCTCGCTTTCTACTCTCTATATATATACAATTTCACACTGCCGTAATCTAACGGAACTATCAACTCTATACTTTCATCTCCTCATCTATCGTATAAAAATTTCCACTCTAGTCTGTTATTTGAAATTAGCATCTTCAACTATATAAATCGTTGACTTCACGCAGAAGTAAAATAAAACAATTAGTTAAAGTTCCTACAATTGTTGTAAAGTTAATGGGACTGCATTGAAGATCTCTTATCTTTCATAAAGTTAATTACGAACTTGAAATAAATCATTATTTTTTTTTACTTAATTCTGGCACTTTTGAATATTTTCAATATCTTGAACTTGTACATGGAATTCGAAACTTCAAGACATTGAATATTTGTAGATCTTGGACTTACTTACTTGGAAAACTCAGGTAATTTTATTTAGAAAAATGAGTCACAACACTAAGAATAATCAATCTTGAAATAAATTCACACTGAAAATGTTGAAAATAGTGACTTATCACAGGAAAAAGTTACTTTAGTAACTTGGCCTTAAAAAAGCAAACTTTTTAGTGACTAACTTGAAAAAGTGACCAAATCACTAAAAAGTGACTCGCTACCAGCCCTGAAATAGGGTAAATGCCAGCTTCATGAATACCTTCACCTATTATCGCTAGGAGTTCGGGTTTCTGGATAAGAGACGAGCAGAGAGCCTGGAAATGTCGTCAACAATCGTCGGCAAATCTAGACTAACATTTGAAAGGGGCGGAAGAGCCAAAATGTAAACAAACCATATTTTTCCACATATAGAGAGAACAGTTCACAAACTACTCGATAAACATGAAAAAGTAGAAGAAAATATCACTTCAAATCATCAAAATCGTTTCTTCTTACATGGCGTATTTCCAACTTTCAACTCAATGATGCATCTGGTTGTTACGCCTTGCACCAAAACTACGAATTATATTGTTTTAATATGCCAAACGTACTGATTCTGTAGTATCTAGTCACGCCCGATTCATTTGAAATGCATCCGATTGACATTTCACATGTAAACAACGAACCAAAGAGAAGACCAAAAAATCTCCGGGCGTAATTCCACTCTCACAAAATTTGCGAACGAAGAACTAAGGCTGATGATGTTTTCTTCTCAATTTCACGACAAAGAAAGTTTTTTTTTTTAGTTTTTAGTGATGCATGATGATAGATTACACTATTAACTATATATGTCAAGCTTATAAAATCATCCAGAAAATTGAAAGTCGTAAAATAGGATTAATTTTAGGTCATCAAAATTCGGTCTATATGGTCATTTTGGAATAACGCCTTTTTCAAATGTTAGTCTAGAAATATGAGTTTCAAGCAACAAGTTTTACTTGTTCAAATGACAGTTGCTCACTGAGTTCCATCCAACATTTTCCAACCAGCAGTAACACTTATACACTCGGCAAGAGATGAACAAGTGTGAAAAGGACATTAGAAAGGCTGAAATAAAATAGAGCAGACCGGAATGTTACTTGTCAATAAATATGATAGGTATGAATTAAAATTAAAATGTAGATTCCAAAACCTAAAAAATCTAAAAATCTGCAGACGCCACTGCCTCCAAAGCTCTACTACTACCACGTACTATCAACACTCGCTGACTAAGATGACGACAATACGGTGTGCTCTGCCGCACATCGAACTCGGCCAACCAACCGTCATCGTCGTCGTCGTAGTCGTCGTCAGGAACCAATCGAACCATGACCACACTGCACCACGCGCGCACACACTTACTATACCCATCACGGCAGGAAAAAGTGCCACAACAAGAGCGGTGCACTCTTCTTCGTGATTGCCGGTTTCAGCTCGCTGAACCCATAATGTGCTTCTCTTTCTTCTAGCACACAGCTCATTCTACTGTGCGAAAATTATAAATCAACAGGAAAGTACGACGACGGAGGTATTGTTGGCTCAATAATAATTTCTTCTATTTACGATTGTTTTTTTTTAAACACCGTAGGTAAGCCCTAGCTATCCAACGAAACCACAAAATCAGTAGGTATATTGACGCTGCAGGCCGCTACAGGTGGACTCTTTATCGGGTTAATTTTACGTATCTTATCGCACCCACAGAACCAAGTCAGCCAGCCAGCCAGCCATCGAGTGAGAATTGAATATTTAGTTCAAGCGAGGTATTCCTCAACGACGTTGGCACGCCGCAGCTCCGCGATGTTGTTGGCAGGCAAGCAAGCAAAGCCAAAGGCATGTTATAGGATGGATGATTCATGGCTAATGGGAAGGCAGCGAACAAATTATTGACAAGCCAGCCGCGATTTGTTTTCGCGTTCGAATCGTGAAAGTGCAGCTCGAGCTTCAACTTCTACCGACGCGGGGCGGTTTAGGTTCACGCTGCCAATTCGTGCAGAGATGCCAGCAAGTTCGAACCCATCAGCCACAAAGGTGGTGGTGGTTGTGGTTAGTTTGTTTGGATTTGAAAATCAAAGCAAAAAATGCACCTACAACTGATTACGAATCGTACATGCCGTTTGCATGATGGGTGGGATTGATTAATTAAATTGATGTTTATCATATAGGGATGCATGAGTGTTTTTTTTAACGATTCACGTTGTAATTTAGATAAGGTTAATTGGTAGTACACAATAGATAGTGTTGTAGCTCACTTATCGGCTCACAGATTCAACAGGATATCACTATTAGAGAGTAAATACGCAAACGAGATAAAAGAAACCGGAAATTGAATAACACAATATAAATTAAAAAGCTTCGCAAAGTGGGGAATATGGACAACATGTGTAATTACGTTAAACGATGTTTTTGAATTAATAGATTATTTGACATTAACCACGAAGATTATTAGACCTTCAAAATGTTTAAGGTTTGGTAATCAGGACAAAAAAAGTAAGAGACACGACCGTAGATTTGACGTAGGATTGCGAAAGATAGATTTAATGTCACAGCAAAAGTACAGTAAATATTAAATTTATTTCTTAATTCGTTATCATTTAAAAAGTTCGATACGTTGAAATTCGGAAGCAATTTGAGAGTTCTGTTTTTGAGGTGCTCTCAAGGACGATATGTCTTGGATACAAGCTCTTACTTAAGCTCTTTAGTTAACTTTTTTATCAGTCATTTGTGGTCCTGAAAAGGACCGATGGGCTTGGAAGCCAGTTTAGAACAATGCTGTGGAATTTTTTCCTCGATTTTCTTGGAGATTGTAGCGGTGCGGAAATGAAATATGTGTTAGGGAAAACACATCAATCACAGAAACTGAGCATACCGGACGGTACCTACGTTTATGCTTTTTGATGCAAATTTTAAGCCCTTCTATTAAGAGAATCCGGCAAGATTTTTTTTTGATATAATTCTCTTAATAGGAGGGGCTTAAAATTTGCATCAAAATGCATAAAGATTGGTACCGTCTGGCATATTTAGTGCTCGGTATCAATAAACGAGGACTGTGTAAGGGAAACCACTTTTCCCATCACGGAAACACCTTGTATTCGGATGACAAAATTACGCATTTTCGTGCACAAAACGCGCTTATTCAATAGATAATAAAATAAGCGAAAATTGATTTTAGGAATTTCTTTGCTAATTTTTTTCCATTCGCGAGATATTCGCAATCAACTATATAAATTCGAGTTTGTTTGCTTTTTTCTAGCGTCCTAGAGAAAGCCTTACCTTAATTTGAAGTGTTTGTGGGTAATTGACAAGGTCATGTGGTATTCGGTCATTGCTTTAATTTTTATGTACCACTTCAATGCTGTTATGCATTTGACCACTAACGTTTGCCTACTGGGTACATTATCAAAGAGCTTTCAAGAGAACGTTCAAAGCAAATTAACTCTTAAACAACAATAATCTATGGTGGTCCTGAAACTAGAGTGTAGAGTCTGAAACTAGAACTGTTCTTTAAAATTTGTGATTAATAACAATCTTCGTGATGCAAGATTAGGAGAAAAAAAATTAAAATTTGAGATTAAGATAATTTTTCAAGATCACACAGATTTAAAAAAAAAAATCATAATTATGAGTCATGGAGTCATAATTGTCAAGGCTCTGAGACTAGGAAGCATTTTAAGGGTTATAACAAATTACAGAACAATCGATAGAATCTTGGAATTTTTTGTAAAATTAAAAAGTATTCGAAGTGTTGATTGGGCGCAAAACCTCATCATTTCAGTACCAACAGATAACATGGAATCCTACAGATACATTTGATTGAACTAAATCCTAAACATATAAAAAGATATTAATGATAACATAATTAACTTAATTTAAATACAGAAAACAGAAGGAAGTTAAAAGTACATTATAAGCCTAACACGGGAGATATTAAGATCAAAGCAGTTATAACATTTGTTGAAAATCTTGCACATGCTAGTTAACGGCTCATTAGCGCCGTAGTTTGTGCGAGAAGCCGGGATGTTGAAAAAATAATAAGAACGTAAATTTACGTTCGTAATATTTAGGAAGATTCCCACACAATTTTCGAAGGAGAAGTTTTGAACAGAATTCCAGAATTATTCTGACTCGAAGTCCGTCTAAATTAAATTCTTATGTAATTTCAAAAGGAGTTGTGAAAAAAAAAACCCTAAGGAAATTTCCTACGTGATTCTGAGGAGATTTGTATGAGGATCGTGATAAAAATGACAGATGAATTTTAAGAAGAATTCCAAGAGAATTATGATGAGAGAGAGTTCTAAGAGTGTTCTGGCGATAATTTCAACCCTAGTGCGAAAGTTTCATCACAGAGCTCAAACAAAATTTATTGCAAAAAAATTGCTAATAATTTTCATTTTCATTTTGCAGCGTTTGGTGGGGCAATGGGAGCGCAAGTCAATCCAAAGCCGAGGATAAAGGAAGGGTAATGGCTGAATAGTCTATGCGGACCACTTGAACGCCATGGGAAAAGGAAGGGATTGAAGAGGTCGGTTATTGGGGGGTTTTGAGAAAATGACACATAGTACTAGATTTGTGATGCAAAATGTAAAACCGAAAATCTATCTCCCACTGATTCATCCTTTCACATATATACCAAATTGATATTTTAAAGCAACCATCAAAATAAACAGACAATATTTGAAAAGGCTAGTTGCCAGTTGCTTTAAAGGCTAGTTGCCTCCCTGAGCGGACCCCCCGCATCCTAACTCTTTTGTTAATCTACTTAATGTTATTAGGCTGTCTAAATTTTCTTATTTAAGTTCGTTTGATGATTATGATATCTCATTAGTCTAATTTAATAAATAATTGAAATCTCTAATTTACCTAATCAATCATAACTCATGCTTTATTAAGTACCAAACCGGTATGTAATCTAAAATTTAACGTGATTCAAGTAATTTTGACTTTGATCTATATTTATTATATCTTAGATCGACCCAGGTGACACCTTCAAGTGAATAAAATGCTTCACTTTGAAATTAGTTTCCTAGCTGATTTTTAAATTATACAGGGTATATGCTCCAACACACTCCCACGTTTCCACTATGTCGTCCAACAAAATTACGTATGAATATGTCACAATAGAAGCACGCCACAGTGGAAATCCCGAGCCATAGTTCAAACACTTATCCCAAATCAAAATGAAGCACATATAAGATTAGTGACAATACCATTACAAAAATGGTGTTTAACATTGTTCCCTGAGTAATACCTCAAAGAAAACAACAATGAAAATTTGTCACGCAAATATAAGGAGCACTGGTGGGTACTTTCTGAAATATTTCAATAGTATAATTCCCTTGCAAGCCCAAATAAATCTATCTGCGTAAAAATAAATAAAATAAGAGTGATTTGCGGAAAAACCCGCCAGTATCGCACCCAACGTCAGTGCCTATACGTAAGCATACTACAACGCGGCTTTCAAACAAAGGAGTAACAAGTGTGATACTATCACTTCAGGCTAGAACTTTGGTTCTCTCATGCAATGGTTCATCAGAGAGGGGAAGCGCAGTAATCCTCATCGCAATGCTCATGACGCTATTCTGTCACGGCATGAGCCAATGATGCCGGACCTAAACCAACCGTTTCCAACGCTCCACTATGAAGCATAAGATCAGGTCAATAGTCAATTAAACGTTTTTTTCGTCGAGTAAGGAACTTTTCAGCCTCGGAGCACTTAATTTATACCTACATAACTACATAAGATTTAAAAAAAAATTGCAAGCTCTACCGAATTTCGAATCACTTCTCCGTAAGCTCCGTAGACGTAGGCGCGTTGATTCCGACAGCCGCGAAAAGTTAAATATGCATCAATACCACATAAGGAAGGATCGATTTTACAGTCACGTAGGGTTTAGTTCATAGATTAACATCGACTGCTGTTTACAAATGTAAGTACTTGAACAAAAAGAAAAAAAGTTAAGGTGATACTCTAAGGAAGCCTTAGCGTGAAACTTAATGGCACAAATGTCAGCTTCCACAAAACATACAAATTTGAAATTGCTACTCCTTGTTTGCTGTGCTACTACAAACAGAGAGTAGCAATGTCAAATTTGTATGTTTTGTAGAAGTTGACATTTGTGTCTTTGAAGTTTCACACTAAGGCTTCCTTAGAGTATCACCTTAACTCAATTGCTTTAAGCGCATATATTAGAGATTTCGCGTATTGAGAGAATAATATAGTAATCGAGTACAATCAACTCTTGGGAAAACAGTACCTACAAAAAATAAAAGTTATTAATTGTCACATACCTCTAATTTAACTTATTTCCTAAACTATTCCTCTCCTTGTTAATCTGCTTAATGCTATTGGTTTGCTTGCGTTTTTTTTATTGAAGTTCAAGACTAAATAGGAAGACAACTTTAAAGGTTAGTTGCCTCCCTAAGCGGACCCCCGCACTATGTCGCACCACAAAAATACGTATGGGTATGTCACAATAGAAGCACGCCACAGTGGAAATCCCGAGCCATAGTTCAAACACTTATCCCAAATCAAAATGAAGCACATATAAGATTAGTTGCAATACCATGTACAAAAATGGTGTTTAACATTGTTCCCTGAGTAATACCTCAATGAAAACAACAACGAAAGCTTGTCACGCAGGTAGAAGGAGCAACGTTGGGCACTTTCTGAAATATTTCAATAGTATAATTCTCCTGCAAACCCAAATAAATCTATCTGCGTAAAAATAAATAAAAGTGATTTGCGGAAAAACCCGCCAGTATCGCACCCAACGTCAATGCCTATACGTAAGCGTACTACGACGCGGCTCTCAAACAAAGGAGTAACAAGTGTGATACTATCACTGCTGGACTAGATCTTTGATTTTCTCATGCAGTGGTTAATCAAAGAGGGGAATCTTAGTAATCCCCATCGCCTGCCCATGGTGCCATTCTATCGCGGCATGAGCCAGCAACGCCGGACATAAACCAACCGTCTTCAACACTCCACTATAAAGCATGAAATTAAGCCCACCCACCAAGGTGCAAAAACTAGCCATGGGGAGGGAATTCGAGTCATTGATCCGCAATTGCACCAAATCCACACTTGTAATATCGCATGTCGGATTTGACAGAATTTTGTATAAGCTTTTGCCTTAGTGTACTCCTGGAATCGCAGTTAATTCGTCAACTCCATACCAGAACCAGAGTGATTTATTACAGACTTTCTATAGACATATATAGCTAATAAATTATCATATAAACACGAGATAAAACAAACGTCCAATTATTGGCGTCAACATTGATTTCGGCATCACTGCCAGTCAGGTTAGTGTGATCCCTTTGTCCTTTTTATTCCATGAATGAATGCTACAATCAGAAACAGACTCGGACTTAACATCAAATTGGCTTGAAATCCCTACCAGCGTTACCAGACGAAATTTGTACCGATTTTCGAACTTGATACCGATGTACAGATAAGGGGCTGTTCATTAACTACGTAGACAGTTTTTTTTATTCTTGCCGCCGACCCCCACTGCGCGGACACAATTTTTAAATGTTGTATGGGCCGTGGATAATTGCCAACCAACCTACCTCCCCTAAACTGTCTACGTAGTTAATGATGAGTCTTTGAGGCTCCTCAGAATACCGATTTTTTTTTAGGTTTTATGCCGATTTTAAAATAATCAAAATAATAACTAAATGTCAGAATTGTGAGCGTTTCCGTTTCCTTACCTTTTTTGGCTATCCAAGAAACTAGAAACAGCTAATCCGATAATTCCTAGGAATCGAGAAATACTTTTATCTTTTATGTGACCATATGCCAATGCAGTCGGTCTACATATGTTGCGTCTACTTAAGGCCTAACTTGGACTGCAATCATGCATCTTGTGTTCAAGAATTGTGTGAGCTTGCTGAAACTACCGATACAGTCATAGTTTTGGGAGACTATAATCTGCCTAGACTATCATGGCAATTTGATGCCGACATGAATTCTTACATCCCGACCAACGCTTCATCTGAACAAGAAATCGCTTTGACCCAGTCGATCCTTGCATGTAGATCACAGCAGGTTCAGGATGTACGTAACGTAAACGAGAGATTACTTGACCTGGCTTTCGTTAGTGATACTGACAGAATCGAACTTTTCGAATCACCCTGTGGAATTTTAAAACTCGACGCTCATCACAAATCTTTAATCATCAAATTTGACTACCTTCGTAATACTGACGACGTTGGGCTGGACCGCTGTTATTACGATTTCAACTTCTGCAATGAACCCCTTATCAACGCCCGGATAGGCTCGATAGAATGGACGACGTTTTGACTGATTGTGACGTTGACGATGCTGTTTTCCGGTTTTATGCTGCCATTTTCGATATCATCCACGAATATACTCCTATTCGACGACATTGCCTCCGTGTTCACTACAATCAACCATGGTGGACCACGGAACTTAGGAACCTCCGAAACAGGTTACGGGAAGCAAGGAAACGTCTTTTCAAACGGACTGAGGAAAACAGGCGATTACTTCACGACATGGAGGAGCACTACACCAGCCGGTTGAACACAGTTTTCCATGAATATGTATTGCGCATTGAGTCGGAGGCAAAGCGGGATCCATCGTCTTTTTGGACCTACGTGAAGAAACTTAGGCGGAATGGCGGTATACCACTCGATGTGTCCTATAAAGAAGCTCGTGCTGACTCCGCGGAAGAAGCTTCTGATCTCTTCGCAAAATTCTTCAAGGATGTTTTTTCGACTACCCCTCCCGCTCATTCTCCGGATGATCGTCGTGACTGGATGAGCAGCATAGCTCATTACAACTTGCATTTGCCGCAGTTGGATGTGTCTGTTGAAGAGGTGATGAAAGTTCTTTCATCTGTAGATCCTTCTAAAGGCCCTGGTCCAGACTGTTTGCCGCCATCGTTCATTAAGAAATTTTCTGCATCTCTCGCTTCACCTGTGTCGATTATCTTCAATCGTTCGCTAGTTAGTGGTGTTTTTCACACAATGTGGAAGGTTGCGTCCATCACACCTATTCACAAAGCTGGAAACATCCACAACGTTGAAAATTATCGCGGAATTTCGATTCTAAGCTGCCTCCCAAAAGCTCTGGAGAAGATCGTATATGAGGTCGTATTTCAAGCGGTTAGGCCAATAATTACCGAACATCAGCACGGCTTCGTGAGGAAACGCTCTACAACAACCAACTTAATGGTGTTTGTCAACTCGCTGATCAACTCCATTGAAAAACGACGACAAGTTGATGCGATCTACGTGGACTTCAGTAAGGCGTTCGATAGGGTTCCACATGTGCTTGCAGTGGACAAAATGAGGTGTATGGGATTACCGAATTGGGCCACGAAGTGACTACAGTCTTACTTAACTGACCGCTCAGCCTATGTGAGCATTAACGGTGTTAATTCGCCTAGTTTCGAGATACCCTCTGGTGTTCCCCAAGGTAGCTATTTGGGGCCTTTAATTTTCATCCTGTTCGTGAACGACCTGTGTAGTCGACTGTGTTCTTCGAAACTTATGTTCGCCGATGACTTAAAGATCTTTCGTACAATTATCAAGACTTGACTGTTGCGCACTCCAGAAGGATATTGATTCCCTTTTGCGCTGGTGTACATTGAACGGTATGCAGGTTAATGTCACAAAATGCTGCGCAATATCTTTTAGCCGTTCACGCGAGCCCTTACGACATGACTATAGGATAGGACTCAGTAGTTTGCTCTTCGTTTCTTCAGTTAAGGATTTGGGTGTTATCATCGACTCTAAGGTCAGATTCAATGAGCACATCTCCATAATAACTGCTGAAGCATTCGCCACATTAGGTTTCTTGAAACGAAACACAACCGTATTCCAGGACATCTACGCGCTGAAATCACTATACTGTGCTCTCGTCCGCAGTCTTCTAGAGTATGCTGTTGTTGTGTGGGCACCCTTTCACGCTATTCAAGCTAACAGAATCGAAGCCATTCAGCGAAACTTCGTAAGATACGCTTTACGTGTTCTACCCTGGAACGATTCGGTAAATTTGCCACCTTACGAAGAACGGTGCAGGCTGATTGACCTGGACACGTTGACAGCAAGGAGGAAACTACTTCAGCGACTCTTCGTGTCTGGATTGCTTAACGGTGACGTGGATTGCAACTCTCTTGTGAGCCAAATCTACATCAATGCTCCTCAAAGAGTTCTACGTAGTTACACGCTTCTGTGGAAACCTACCCATCGGACCAACTATGGATTCAACGAACCGCTGTGCTGTCGTGTGTTTAATGAAACGTTTGATGTATATGATTTTAACATTAGTAAGTCTACTTACAGACATAGAATTCGACACCTAGCCTAGAAATATCTGTACAACATTATGTTGAAGATTTAATTAAATAAATAAAAATAAATAAATAAAGATCAATTTTTAACATAATGAAGTTGAAGTAATGAAATTGGGTTGTTAGCGGAATGCTTAAATAAAACAGCAAAAAGGGCTATCTTCCATTTAATTCCACTTAAATAATTTTGGTATCCATGACAGATACGTATTTCGATACAATGTGCAGTCTTAATCAGTGTCAAGATCCAAGCCTTTGGGATTTTTCCTTATTAGAGATTTGAATAGATTTGTCTCCTTTACTTTACTAAAACTTTTGGTTATTATTAGTTAGGTAGATTTCGATTCTACACATTGTAGTTTAATTTTTATACCTGTGATTTTGAAATTTTTACCTAGGGGATGCGTACTTAAGGGGGTTAGGTTTTTCATAAGTCTTTAGTGGGAATGACACTGATGATTCTCCCAGAAATTCCTTTAAACTTCTACCGAAAGTATCTACAAAATTCTCGCAGCAGCTCCTTTCGTTTTCCTCTTGAAGTTTCCCTATGGGCTTCTTTCGGAGGATTTTACCGACTTCTATTGAAATGTTTCCCAGGAATTTGTGGATATTTCTGATTTTTCTTAGCAGTTTCTTCAAACTTCCTATACAATAGCTTCTTGTTTCATTTTCTGGAAGTTTTTTCAGTTTCTTTCAAAATCTAATTCTAACATTCACCGGAATTTTTAAAAACAATCTGGCAACGCTAAACGCTACCCGATTCAGCATTGCCAGATATATCGATTTATCGGTATTTGTACCGATTTTCTAACATAATAGCGACATACAGATAAGGTTCCTCAGAATACTGATATTTAAGATTTTATAACGATTTAAAAAAAATCAGAATGTCAGACAAAACTATTGTGATAGACGTTTATTATTTAAGAATATGTTTATGTTTTTGAGTCTTGCTTCGAAAAGTTCTTATGCTTGATACTCTTTCGACTAGTGTTCCCATTTGCTCTCTATTTTTCCCAAACAGTTAATATACCTAACAGATGTAAATCTGAATCTTGAACTTTCCTGCAATGCCTTTTTTTAATAAGTAAGTACTGACTATTCAATGGTAGATAGACAAACATAAGACGAATCAAAAAGATGTAGATCATCTGTGCTACCATGTGAAGAAGAGGGTTAAGCACAAAAATATATAATAATTTCAGAAGAGATTTTAAGAAAATCCTACCGTTCCCAAAGGATATCATGATGTGAAGGAAGAAAGGAAAATCTCGCTAGTTTAGTAAGGTTAAAGATTTATCAAAATCCCCCTGCTCATACAGTGTATCTCAAAATTGATCGTACAGATGTCCTTAAATTTTAGAAAAAGCAACTTTAAAAGCACAATTTGAAAGGATACGTTTCTGAGTTTATGACTGCTGAATCATCTAAGATTTATCAATTATTGGTACAGTGTTGGGCTTATTTGGTTGCGTTTATTAAAAGTAAGAGCTATTTGAGAAAAACGCCTTTTTGTTGAACAACCTTAATATCTTAAAATATAATGAACTAAACTTTTTGAAATTTTGCCCATTTTTAGTCATAATAAAAATCATTCATATTCCATTAATTCTACTGAAATTCGTCCACTAGTTAAAAAGTTGAAAATCGTGATAAGTTCTTTAGTAGGAATGACACTGATGAAGACTGCACATTGTAGTCGAAATACGTATCTGTTATGGATACCAAAATTAATTGAGTGGAATTAAATGGAAGATAACCCTTTTTTGCTGTTTTATTTAAACATTCAGCTAACAACCCAATTTCATTACTTCATTACTTCATCGTGCGTTTTACTAAAATAAATCTAATTTCATACTGGTTATTCCAATAAAGTCCAAAACTAAAACGATAAAACATCATAAATCAATCAACCAATATTAAATAAAATATCTATTCAGAATGTTCCAAAAAATGCTCCACTAGGGTGTACGCTCAATTTTGCGATACACTGTATGTGTCGTATGCTGAATTCGTCAATACATTTTGGTCAGGAAGTGAAGTGGGCGCTTTTTTGCATAAAGAATATGAAGCTGGATGGTTTAGCCAAAACTCAGCACTCAAGAACTTTACGTACCCCCTCCCTGACGATAATAATAGGTGAAGGAATGATTGAAGCCGCAAGAAACCCTATTGTAAAGTCAACTTATTTTCATTATTTATCAAAAAGGTAGATTTTCGAGAACCAAACTTAAACCTAGCATCACTGACCGGTCCGGGATGGCCGCCGACAATTACTCACCTCTTTACTGAGCAGGCTGTCTATATTCGACAGCGAGTTTGCAGAGTCCCAAAACATGACGACTGTGAATCCCCGCTAGCCGGCGGTAGTGATGATGTTGATGATGATGGTGGTTTCTGGTGGTGCTGGTAGAAGTGATGTCTACTAATGCTACTACTACTGCCGGTGACTAACGGTGTCCAGATGTTCTTGCGCTCTTTGCCTGTACGCCGCCCAAAATAAACCCGAGGAAGAGAGAGAGGATCCTGTTTCCAATATATTTTTTTATATATTACTCGCACTTTGGCTACACTATTATGAACACACAAACACTTATTTTTTATTCGACTGCTTTTACTTTGCTTTTACACTATCTCACACGCACTTTCTTTGCGATGATATAACTAGTTTAAATTTTAATTTCATTCAATATAACACGTTGATGGTGATAACACAGCACTGAAATGGGAGAAAGAAGAAGAAAACAACAGAAATTGATTAGTGCTCGATGGTCAAAACGTCTTAGTTCAAAACAGAGACAGACGACGTACACGCATGACATGGTTTAGTGTGGATTTAGGTAGACGTCGAACTCCACACCACGCGGAATTAGTAGTCTAGTGCTAACAGAGAGAATACGGGAATCGAATAGCACTGACGGTTGGTTAATGAAGGATGAAGGGAGGGGGGAGGGGAGGGAAGCGAAGATGTCAGTCAGTCGGACGGAAAGGAATGCCTTCTGGGCTTATTTTTAAAACATCACAAAAATCGAACCCGACGAGTCAAGAATGAAATTACAGAAATACCACCTACTATAGTTGGGTATACAGAGTCACGAGCACCACCACCACAACAATAGGAAAATTGCCACTGGCTGGCAGCGAGTGCAGTGATTGAGAAGAAGAGACCGCTCGTTAGGGGTTGCTCATAAACCACATCTGGATCGATATTTGAGAGGATTTATAAAATGTCTACGTGATATATGAACAGCCCTTTGGTAGCTGAGCTACACACAACTGTGATGATACTCTCCCCATAATGACGTCATATTTATCAATCATTCAAGCGCGAATCACAATTCGTTGTCGTTGTCGTTATCGTTACCGACTGCTCCTCTTCTTGACAGAGTGGAAAGCCCCCAGCCAAGAGTTGGGTGAATGGGTAGGTAGGTATGGTGTTTTGAGTATAGTCTACTAGCATCCCATCTGTGTGTGCACAAGAGGGCGGTGTGAGAAGATACGAAGCAAGTGTGAACGTTGATGAACAAACAGCAGAAACCTCGACCTGCTCGGAAGTAATGAATGTTCGAATTTTTGAAATATTCAGTTCAGATGGTTGGTGGATGATATAGATGTACGTAACTGCTAGGAGCTGTGTTACATTTCAATCGGTGAACAAATTTGTAGTTAAAAACTGATAAGAAGGCGTCGCACGAGTTATTGATACGACCGCCTTCTAGGAAAAGAGAAGCCTGTCATGTACTCTAAGGCATTTGTTACATTTGCTTCCGACACTTGCAAAACAAGCTATCAAAGCACAGTACCAAACTAAAATGTCATATGACAGTCTATGTCGTACGACACTGTCACCGAAGCCCGTCACGTATTTATGTATTTTAATTTGTCTCATAATAAGAACTGCTAATGTCGTGCTTGGGTGAATTCTGATTCAATGCTTTCCCGATTTTGTCAGCCGCTTCTCAAATTTTAGGCTGACAAAAACGGGAAACTCCTCCTTCTCCCTCTCCCCATCCATAAAACTGTAAATTTCTACTAACCTCGAGACAACCGCGAGTAATCTGTTCAATTCCTTAACTCTAGATTTAAGGCATTAATTATGTTAAACGCAAATGCAGGGCTGTTACAAGATTTTATAAATTTGATCCGCGAAATCCGCGATTTCTCAAAAGAAATCCGCGACTTCAAATACTAATCCGCGACAAAAAAAAACTGTTTTCATTACCTAAAAGTACCATGTGTATACTAGGTAGGTACTACATGGCGTTTTAAGCTTATGTGTATATATAGCATATTAGATTTTAATCTGCTCTCAACTTAGTGTTCTTTGAAGTACTTTCACATTTTAATTGAGAGCTTTCTATGCCTGTACCATCCTATGCCCAAAAAAGTAGAGACATTTTCCAACTCGAAAAATTAATAGACCTGACGAGAAACGAACTCAGTCGCCTCCAGCATGGAGTTGCTTTGTAGCTGCGCCTTTACCGACTGAGCTGAAGGAGTATCGTTTGTAACCTAAAAAAATAACAATGTATCATCTTCAGTTATTTATGTATAGTATAAATTCTGAGTAATTACTGAACATAATAAAACACACTTACAATATGAGATTCTATTGAATATTACCGGCTTAGATTTGATGGAACATTATTTCAAAAAAAAATGCATTTTCATTTGAAATGAAAATTTTCTTGAAAATTAACCTTTGCGTCTCTGACGTATTTTGCTGGCCTAAATGTTGTAGTTAATTTGGCTCTTGTTTTCTCAATTTTTTACCGATTCAAACCAAACAGCCTGCACACAATCGAGAAATTACCAGAGTTTCATAAGTCACAGTTGTTGTTCACGTCGCGTTTCTGTATTTACACGGATATTCCCTGGGGTCTTTAAAATGGTAAGACATTTTCATGAAATTTTTTTATTCCAATATGTACCCAGCACCTTTTCGTTATCAAATCATAACCGAATCGTATATATGTGACATTGTATCATGCACGACTTATTACTACACTGATAAAATTGCAAATATTGTTTTTATGTGTCCCATACATGAATTTTTGCAATGTTATCAACAAATGATATCGATGTGTTGGACACATACTTAATATGTGTACACATAAAAGCCATGTGTAACTACACATACTATTCATTTGACTCATACATTTCATGTGTGCTTCTGGGTGGATTTTGTTTATGTGTGGTCACATGAAAATCATGTGGAATTTTACATGGAAATTCGTCAATAAAAATGTGTGGAATTCTATTAGTGTATGTATACCGGAAATTATAGGTTTTCCAAATCGTCCAGGACATCAGTTGATTTGTTCTACTAGATCAACCAAGACTGCAATAATGCTATTTCCGAGTAATCCAGATGTTCAAGATTCTTCAAATCGTCCTGGAGTTCAGATAATTTGATCTACTAGATTAACCGAGATTGGGACAATGTCTTTAGTATCGAAATATCTCCAGACAGATACACAGTGTCTATGTGGATCATGCATGAACTATTACCATGTATACCAGATATTTTAAGTTCTCCAAATCGTTCTGAAGTTCATTATTTTACTAGATCAACCATGACTGGATAAAGTCCGTAGTATCGAAATCTATCCAAACAGATTCATAATAGACACTATGATAATGTTAAATTATTTCCACGTATACCAGACGATCTAGGTTCTCCAAATCGTCCTGCAGTTAAGATGATTTTTTTTTTACTAGATCAACAAAGACTGCGATAAAATTGGTAGTATCGAAATATCGATTTGGAAATCCTAGAACATATGGCATACCCGGAAATAGGTTGGCATGATCCACATAGACGCTGCAAATTTGTTTGGGCATATTTCGATACTACAGGTATTTAATTTGTCTTTGTGGTCTAGTAGAAAAATAATCTGTTCTCCAGAATGATTTCAGAACCTATAACATCCTGTATACGTAGCAATAGGTCGGACACGATCCACATAGGCACTTTGAATCTGTTTGGACACATTTCGATACTACAGACATCATTGCAGTCCTGGTTGATATAGTAAAACAAATCAACTGAACTCCAGGACGATTTAGAGAACCTAGAATATCTGGTATAGATGGCAATTACTCGCATGTATACGATTCGTTTATGATTTGATAACGAAAAATGTTATGTTCATTTTGAAAATAAACAACCATGAAAATGTCTCACATTGGACAGACCCCAGTGAATCCCCGTGTAAATCCGGTGTAACTTATGGAATTGAGATCACCTCTCGATTATCTGCAGGGTGCCCGGCTTGAACCGGTTAAAAATTGAGAGCCAAATGAACAACAAAATGGATGCCAGCAAAATAATCCGGGGCGGAAACGTTACAATGAATTTCTTCCACAATTTTTGTGACAGCACATCAGTCCCTTCGCGATTTTCGCGACATCATTTAATGTTTCCGCGATTTTCGCGACTGAAAGTTCAAATCCGCGACAAATCCGCGACAAATCCGCGAAAATCGCGAAATCCGCGAAATTCGCGAAATCCACGCCTGTTGTAACAGCCCTGCAAATTATAACTTGGCTCTGTAAAGTTTATTCGATTGAGCCTGTACAAATAAATTAAAACAAAAAAAAAAAACGGGAAATTTTTTTCCCATTATTTTTTTGATCCAAATTATTACAGAATAATGAAATTGTTACAGGGTAAGGTGGAATAATACGCGTCATGAGTTAATATGATACAAAGCGCATATTTACGAGTTTTTCAAAATAAATTTAATAGGTTTTAAATTCACAATCACTAGAAGAGTTGTTGAACTATCATCTGGGAAGCTGTTTATATCAATTAGTCTTAAAATAGTACGTGAAAAAATGCTAACGCGGAACGCGTTTTAGCCCACCTCACTGCTGGGGTGTCACCATACAAATTGTATGGAGAAACTTAATGTCTTGACATTTTTCCTCATAACATTTTCATGACATTTATAACCACTGGTCGGGGTAGCCTTGAATGCCTTGGACAGAACATCTTTTTGTCTTTTTATTATTGAGCATTCGCAGCCCAAAACGCAAACCGGTTGGACATGAGTATGTCCGATTGGAATGAAACATTACCCACATGTTCGCTGCTACCAATGGTTGCATTTTTTTGATTAAATATGATTTATTTCTCAAGATTAGCCTTTGAAAAAGGTGTATTAAAAAAAAAGATCATTTTTTTTTTAAATCATCACATGAAAATGTTTGATTTGATCAAAATGATATCTGGAAAAAAGATGTAGGAGCGAAAGTGAGGATAACAAACTACGCACTTGAAAATGGGATTACGCATGTGTGCCTTTTATAAACGTCAGAAAGCTCAACTCTGTAAATCAAGGGGTAAGTCACTAAGCACATTGTGCCGGAATTAGATTCGGCACAGCTTGTGCACATCCATCGGCACACCTTAGGCACAATCTCTTAGGCATTGGATTGTTGTAAATAAAATGGAAGCACTGCTGGACAACTGTCATTGAAGTTGTTCACAGCATTACGTGCTGTTTGACTGTAAATTCAGGAATATCTCCTAATTGTACCTTCCTATACCAGAGGAACTCAGACCAGAAGTTAATCAGACCCCATTAGTACCCTTAACTCAAATAAAGCTGCAACTCACACAAAACAAACTACATAAGTCTAATCAGTCTTCTACAATGTTTCCCACTGGTAACAACTCTTTCCGGGCGCTGATAGTCCGTTGCTTTTCACATCACGAAAGGCTAGGTTTCTAGCCTTTGAGGGCATTATAAAACCCTAAAACACAGGACTTTTATTATCCTATGAACACAAAATATCAAAATTTCGTACACCCGCCACTACGCACGTCATCCTCAATCCGATTTATACTTGCGATTTCAAAGCAAAACATTCAAGGTGTCAGAAATACCGGGTTGCCGGAATGGGTATTTTACAAACAATCACAGCTAGCTCTATGGCCGGCACAATCGGCACACTGACAAAAAAAAAGATGACCCAAGATTGGTGTGCGGAGTGGCATACCTTTTGCTGTAAATTCATAGTAAAATATAAGAGTGTAACCTGCTAACTGGCTTCAACAAAATTCTATAATTTCTTGTATTTTTATTGATTTTCAAAATATAACAAAATTGCATATTTCTTAGCAAAGTAATAATTTATCTGAATTTAATTTAAAATTTTCGCTCCACAGTACTTAAACGATTCCAAATCGGATTCTGACTAACCTCTCAAAATTTGAACCCATTTGGTGAGAAACTGAGATGGCACAAACCATTTGAAGTTTGTATGGAAATTACTATGGTAAAACCAAGATTTTTGTTCATGTGTATCTAATAATTCCTATATCTGTCTGCTTTGAAAGCTTTCAACTGTACTTGTAGGAAATTTTCCCAGCTACAACTTTGCTGAAGGATCGAAAGTTATCAATGGTTCAATGCGCTGATGTCTTATGATCATGCTCAATCAACTGCTCAGCAGGCAACATTAGTGTTTCTGGGGCGTTGAATAGGATGGCTACTATGTCACACTGCAAAATACAGTGTTGCCTACAGAGCAGCTGCTTGATCATGTCATAAGTTTACCAATCTCTTAAATAATTAATAACTTTTTCATGTCTCGTTTTACAAAGAAACGATCTTTAGCAAAGTTGTAGCTGAGAAATTTTTCTATAAGAATAGCTATCGAAATGTTTCGCAATTTGAAACCATTTAATCACTGTGGAGCGAAAAAGTCAAATTTTGCATCACTCTACACACTTGTTTTGCGCCAACTTTTTTCTCAGTGTGCCGCAGCTGGCACGGCAGTGCCGAGAAGTAATTGAACTGACTTCTGTTTGCTTGTGAACAATGAATTGTTTGGCAACCCGGTATTTTGACAACTCTTAATTTTGTTTTGTTTTTCGAAACCTGAGAACTAAATTGACGACGACAGTTTTGGTCGACCGCGGCCGGAAAGTGACAGCGGCCAAGAAAGTGGTGGACGGTTTGTGCTAGTCACGACTGTCGGATCTTCGGAATCGAAAGGCGCTAAGCGCAAATCCATTCCAAGCGACGAACAGACGAAGAACACCAACGGAAGATCAAAGTCATGAAACAGCTGTACAAGCCGCCGATGGTAGAGGAAATCAATCGGTTGAAGGAAACGGAATATTTCTACCACTCGAATCTGTTCCGGCTACAGGTGGAAGGGATTCCAAATCGAGGTGAAGGTGAAATTCAAGGTTTTTTTTTATATCTTTATTAAGGAGACTTTCAGCCCTGGGCTGGTTCGTCTCCGGACACCCCAGAAGGGGGTATCCCAAAGGGAGAGAAGGTACAGAGTTTTTGTTTTGCGGAGTTGAATGATGGTTGCGGTTCCAGAGGGGAACTTATTTTGCCTTACTGTCTTATGTTGCTGTCATCTTTTGTGTTTTCTGTTTTGTTTTGAGGTCCCCAGCAGAGCCCCACCGGTAGCAGCTGCCAGGAGAGACCTGGCACCCGCTACCGGCAGGGAATGCCGGGCCTACTGTCATAATATATATGGGTTAAACCCTCTTGTAGATTCCGGCCTCCTTCGCGAAACATATCAGTTGTGCCTCTGCTACCGGGTCGTTCTGAAGGGCGTCTCGGATGTTGCCCGGGATTCCGTAAAGTTCTCGTGGTCCGTGGAAACAAGGGCAGTTTATTAGAATGTGCTCGACCGTCATTATTGTTCTGCAGGTGTCGCATCTTTGGCGGAAGTTTCTGCAACTGCTGCTCCCCATGTTGTGAATGATGCGGGTGTGGCCGGTTCTTAACCGGAACAGGAATCTCTGGTCGTTAAACCTTGGGACATCCGTCCAGGGAAGGGTTACCCCTTTGGTCTTCCGGATGAAGAGGTCTCTCCTGGCGAACCATTCCCGGTCCCATGCCGTCCTGAGGGTTGACTTGATCCAACTTTTTAGGTCCTGTCTGGGGACCGAAGTGTTGGCGAGTCGGCCATTTCGTCCAATGGCTGCGAGGTGGTCTGCTTCTGTGTTTCCGGCAATTCCGCAGTGTCCCGGTATCCACATGAAAGTGGTGCCAGGGGGGTGTGGTTTTGTATGGCCTGAATCCAGGGGTGGCGGGCGGTGGCGGATTCCAGTGCCGCGAGGACGCTAGCAGAGTCGGTTAGTACACATAGCGGAGAGGAGGATGGTAGAGAAGCTGCGTAATGGAGGGCTGCAGTCTCGGCCGAGAAGACCGAGCATTGATCGGGGAGTCTCCAGAAGTGTGAGGTCTACCAATCAGTTACTCCAAAGCCGACCCTGCCTCCTGCCTTGGAGCCGTCGGTGAAACGGAGTTCATAGTTGTGGTACCGTGTTTGTAATAATTCGGTGAGGCAGGATGTCATTGCCGTAGAGTTGTCTCCTGCTCGGAACTGCTTGGCCATGGATTTGTCCACTCGGATGGGGGAAGAATCCCACTCTCTGGCTCCGTTCCAGTGGAGCTGGGCCACCGGGGGGAGCTCTGGGTGAGCGATTTCTTGGAGGATTCGTTTCCCTTCTGTGAGGAGATAGAATTCTCCGTCTCCGCTTAATTTTTCGTCGATGCCCACGGCTCTGGTACAGATTGTTTCCGCAATGTAATATCGGAAAGAGAGCACTCCGATTTCAATACAGGCGGTATCGGCTGGTGTTGAGGGCAGAAGTCCAGCCGCAATTCGTGTTGCCTGGTTATATATCGGTGCTAGTCGGGTGACGACCGAATCGCTGGACGCACAGAGGAGCTCAATTCCGTAGGTCAGTCGGCTATGAACAATGGCTCTGGCAGTATTGAGTACGATGGCCCTGTTGCTCGTTTTATGCTGCCCGGAGAGGGAGCGGAGGATGTTCAATCGTATTCGACAATTAATCCTAACATCATTAAGGTGGGTGCCGAACCGAAAGTTCCGGTCAATCGTGACCCCGAGGATGGATATGGTCTTCTTTCTAGGGATAGTGTGGCTGTTAATTTTGATTGGTGTCGGAAGTGGTCGGTGGCCAAGGCGGCAGACGTGGGAGATTGAGCTCTTTTCAGCAGATATCTCAAAGCCGGTCCTAGCGACCCATCGGCCAACAGCGGAGACCGCAGCTTGGAGCTTTATCCTCATGGCCTTCAGGGTCTTCCCTATGATCAGTAGCAAAATGTCGTCCGCATAGACGAGAATGTAAATCTCCTTGGGGAGCCCCATAAAGATTCCGTTCATTGCCATTGCCACCAGAAAATTCAAGGTGTTAAATTATATTGAGCGTTGGTTGGGCGATTTCCGGAAGTTTTTGAGGACGGTAAAAGATGCGGACAATGAACGATCTCTGAAGGATGTGAATTATGATGTTCTCGCCAAGAAAAGCCAAGATCTTGGCTCAAATCAGTAAAGCCCTCTCGAATCCATTCCAAACGAATTCCAGTTGCAATCAAGCCCTGATAACCCAGCCGAGCATGCCCCTTTCTAAGCAATCTCTGGATCTAAATTTCGCAAAAAATATGAACTATTTGGTACGCCGCAGCTAGTAGGATGGATCTCTCTGATTTGGTATTGTGTATATGGCACACCCCGGGAGCAACTAAACAGCTCCAGTGTAATGCTAATGTACCCCGAAAATTCTGGTACTCTGGTTCTGTCAAATCGAATAATGGTGGAGTAAATTTACAATTGGTCTTATTTTTTTATCAACTTTTTTTCCCGTTTTTAACTTTTCATAAAAACATTGATATTTTTTTCTAATAGTCTTCCAATCGACTCAGCATGACGGGATCGGAAAATGTCTGTCTATTTATGTGTGTGAGAGAGCGCGTAAGACAATTTTCTTATATGTATTTCTCGGCAACCACTCTACCGAATTGAACGCAACAACAACCAAATGAAAGCTACCATGATTCTATAGAATGTTAATTAATAGACTTTCAATCGATTAACTGGTTCCGAATATATGGACGGAACAAGACCCTAAAATCCGGGAACTAAGTGATGTTTGTCGGCAACCACATAACCGAAATAAACGAAACCCTTTAATCGGGTTACTGCCCAGTGCTCACATAGGAAATAACCATAAAAAGTGCTTAAAAACCTGTGCAGGTTCCGAACTATGTGTCATATGGTTAAACCATTTGGGTTATGGTTCGTGTATGGAACATTTTTATTAGGGTGGTGCTTTCGGGGTAATTTTTAAAAAGAATATCAGAATTTACAGAAATAAGAAGTGCCAGATCACACCACTGGTGGATTAATAAAGTTTTTTTTATTGTGACGTTTATTGAACTATACAGTAATCAATTCTCCTTCATTCTCCACGGAACAGTATCAGTTTAGTAAGTTTTTTACGTAGTGAAATCTTGATCCCACCGAAGTTTTTGGCGTACTGCTCCAGTCGATATTTAAGATAGAAATCAATGCATAATTTGATCAACATATTTCGATGGTTGTTGACAGCATCATGATCTAAAATGTGCTCTGCCAGTCGATAAAAGATTTGAGTATGATAGTTGGAAATATTCATTAGTATTCGATTTTCCAGCAAACAATAGAATTTGCCGACATTAAAGTTATCCTTGTTATTAACGAGTATCTTTAGCTCTACTTCCGAAATTTTGCATATTAGAAGAATGCAACCATGTACTTCAAGGCTCTGAGCGTTTCCGGTCAACTCTTTCAGGCAATCCTCGCATTTCAACTTGGTGGTGAGTTGTTTTTGAACGCGATGATGATGAATTTTGATATAATTAAATCGATTGAATTCCAAGATACAATACAACACCAGTAATACGTCTCACTCAAAATTTATTCTTGGTTTGCTTTCGACGTCCACATGAAGTGAAACAAAAACATGTTTTCTGATGTGAAAAAAGTTGTGCCACCAACGATGGCTGACCCCATTGTTTACGTACGGTGGAGACATCTACAATTTGCAAGTGGGTACGTGAAACTAAGGTTTTCTGTCTAGATGTGTTTAACACCAGGTGGCAGAGTGACTTACCCCCTGAGCTGGAGCCGGTAATGTAGAGATTGATTGAATGGGGTTTGCTATGCATGCGATTGCCCTGATTTTTCATGTGCCTACTTCTTTGGACAGGCAACAAACCGACATGAATGACCATAGCAAAAATACTAAAATTTCTGATCAAAGCACACTACCGAAATCTGGCTCCGTGTTCACGGGAAATATTTAGCTAAGCCGCATGCAAAAGATATGAATTGGTTCGTGTTTGATCTATTCTGGACCAATTATTTTTATCTAGATCAAAAAATTCTATGGTTTTGTCAGTTCGGATCACTGCACGTTTAAATTAGCCGTTTACGATTTTCGGACATAAGCCAGAATTAAGTGTCATGTCGGTTTGTCGGTGATAGGATGTACGCTGACTGTACTTTGTGGAATTCAATTCGATTTTGGAGAATCACTGGCAGGACTTGATGGAGATTCACGGTTGTGGTTTGTAAAAATTGGATTGTATTGTGACAATATCAATAACATGCAGGCGCAGAAAAAGTTCAATGTTGCCAGTAGCTTTAAAGATCATAAAAATTGTAACCATTGGTGCCAAACAGCGCCAATGACTGTGCCCGGGTGTGCCCAAGTTTGATTTTGGCACACTGTGTAGAGTGATCAACCCCTTGGGCGTAATTGTTTTTGTAAACAAACACGTCATTTCATGCGAATAAAAGCTCAATCACGAAAACTAATTGCACAATCAGGTGAGAAATGATTCCTTTATTATCTTGGCATGGTTTGTTCACGAGATTGAGATTTAATTCGCGAGAAATCGGCGGTTGACGTAAGCAATTAGGCCCAAATTAAAAATCACTCTGGAAATGACCAGACCTTGAAGAAATGGTCCATGTCTTGGATATTTGCTAAATGTTTCGAGTCATAGAGCTTTTCCCTGGACTTAAATTATTCAAGTCTAAGCCTTCTAAAAAAAATAATTGTTTCACTTTCCTACATGATTGGTGATACCCACCAAGCATTTCGTCGGGGCAAGCATTTCGTCGTAACTCACATAAATATTATGAATATAGGGGTTCGGATAGCTGCAACAGATTACTCTTTCTAGAATCCAGCATTGCAATGCAAGTGTGAAAGAGTAAACTGTTTTATTCTGTCATACCTCCGTCAATTTTACCACTGTTAGTTTGCCCAACAATGTCAAAATCATGTGATCAATGGTGCATCTATATGTGGCTGACAGGAATAGAGTGATACCATTATAGTTTTTAATGTAGTCGAGAATAAGGATTGAGAAATATTTCCCTGAATTTAAAGAAGATTCCCTGAGTTTCCAGGTCAACATTTTTCTTCTTCTTCTTCTTTGCATCTCAAGCTTTTTGCTTATCGCATATTAGCTTATTGCGTGCTCTCAACTTAGTGTTCTAGATGCACTTTCACAGTTATTACTGGAGAGCTTTCGATACCTGTACAATTTTTGCATTAGTATAATTGTGTGGCAAGTACAAGCATACTCTATGCCCACCCTAATACAAAATGCACAGGTAGATTGATGTTAAGGAAACGCCACTGTGTTTTACCATTTAATACTTACTTGCCATAGCAACATTTTACGAGGACTGGTTACGAAATACAGGAATGTAAAATCTTGAATAAAGCGGAAATGGCAACACAAACCTCAGATATCTATAAGTGCTTTCTGGACATTTTTTCACTAAACAGGGTGGCCACAGAATTTTTATTTTGAAATTCCCGGTTTTTTCCTGGTTTTCCCGGTTAAAACATTAATATTTTCCCGTTTTGCCTCAAACAAAATAAAATGAAAATAACTAAGCAAATTTTCGACAATTTTCATCCACAAAAACAAAAAACCAAACTCATAGCTGAATCCAGATGAAGATACAAAAATAATAGGAAAATATGTTTATGTTCCATACAAAATGGTCGAATCAGTTTATATTTAAAAAGAAACCTTAATATTACACTTTACTTTCTCAGCTCTAATAGTTTAACGTCCAAAGCAGCAGCCTCTTTCTCTGCGTCTGCCAAAAGTTTAGCCTTTTTCATTTCCAGCTCTTTTATTGCTTTGTCCGCTTCCCTTTTTCTGCTAGCTTCTTTATTGCTTGCAATCCCCTCAGCTCGCTTTGCATCGAAAAATTCCTGGTACCGACCTCGGGCGTTTCGACAGTACTGAATAAGCTGCTTGTCCACTTGAATGTTGGTCACACCACCAGCCGCTAAAATCCCATCATGTACAGTGCGTTGTGCTACCAGGCTTTCATCGGATTGATTTACCACCAGGCCCTCCTTATTGACGGAAAATCCGCGCTCCTGGGCTGCATTTCCGTGAAATATTATATCTTCTTGACAAACGATGCCAAATTCGGAAGCTGTTTTCCAGAATCAGCAATTGCCTTCAACCAGAAATGATCGACCCGCGTCTCCTGTCTGCGATATCCTGAAGCAATTAACTTGAAGAAGGCCATCGTGCAAATTTGCGAATATTCATCCTTCACCTTGTCCGCAACAGCTCCAGCCAAATGATCTTTCTCCACCATATGTTCCAAACAAAACTCAAGTCGTTTCTTGGCTACATCTGGGGAGTTTGAAATAACAGATGGACTTAAACAAGAAATATACCTTGTTAGAGCATATCGAAGTGGCGAACGATCGAGGAGTTTCGTCAAAAATGCAACGTTGCAGTCGTTGCGAAACACCAAGAGTTGTTGTTCAGACATTTTTCCACGGATTCCTTCCGCTTTGATAGCCGCTTTTACAGCAAATCGCACGTCTACTTCAGCTGATGTAAGAAGGTTGTCCTGATTAAAGTCAATCTCCGTTAGCGCTTTAGGTTTCTTTTCAAGGCGGTCTGGCTTCATCACTCTCTGCATCGCATTTTGAACTAGGCTTGTTAGTTCATCGTACAAAAAGGGAGCAAGTGGTGCATCACCCTGAAATTCTTTCAAAAATGGTTCCACATTTGCCACTGCAGCTACAAAAAAGCTCAATTTAGGTCCAAAGAGCTGATCCGATACCGCTTGAGACACCACTGAAAACGCGTTGGAGCTGTAAACCGCCTTAAAGCTTCTCCTGAAATTGGGATGACTTTCTTTTCGTTTTGACTCTTGTTGCAATTTTACTGCCTTCACATATGTTCGCAGATGAGGAAGCATATCTAGAGCTCGTTCTGCTACTCGCTGGTTTTCCACCCACCTGACTCCGCAATATTTGAGCGGCAATATGGTGCTACCAGGAACTGCTATAAAGTCAGCACGTCTTAGGGGAACATCTTTTAGCAGGTAGTACAACGACATCAGAAACTGATCGATCTTCCAGTCCGTTTTCTGCATACCGCTCTTGAACGAATTATGCACTACATGAAGACCGCAACTGCCAATGCTGAGTAGACTGAAGGAACTGCTCTCACGCATCTCTTGCAATTCGGAGGACAGATCGTTAAGGAGTCGCCAGTTCACGTTGGGTCCATCCATAGACACCTGAATAACTTTTTTCAACAGTCCGGGATATGCTTCGAAACACTTCTTGATCCCACTCATCAAGTCAATCGCTCGTGTCGATGATAGAAAAGCTGAGCCTACATATCTTGTCTGTACTTCCTGCTTGTCTTCATCCCAAAAATGAATGCTTACATCAAGTTGCTGCCGTTATGCAATTTTGTTCAGTGTTTCGTCGACTCCAAGGACGACCTCGGAACAACTTTCAACTTTGGTCAGTAAGATCTTCTTGAAGTAAGGTGCCAGACCGTGTGTGATGAAATAACCAACTTTGGTGCGGCTCATCTCCATCTTCGAAGCAATTTGGCTGTCAGGAAACATCTTCTGGAACAGAGCAACAATGGTACCTGCACTACGGTATGAACCATGGGTGGCCACAGTTTCAAGTGCCCATAAAATTTCAGCGGACGTCACCGAATCGTTTAAAAAATACTTTTTCATGACAGCATGATTGGTGCCTACTGCCACTTCAGATGATGTTGAAGCATTTGTCTGAATTGGATCGACCAAGGTAGTAGTACTCACCTTGGGATCGACAGTCAAACTTGAAGTTGAAGATATGATTTTATCATTTGTTGAACGATCTGAAATTTGAGATAGAAGATCAGTATTCAATTCATAGAATTCTTGTATTAAAGTCTCAGCACATGATGAACTTGATTCGATAGCAACCAAAACAATAATCGAAGCTTCGTTGCAAGTTTCAGTGCATTGTGGTATAATCAAGCGTGTTATTTCGGAGCTTACCATTCGTTCCAAATAAGCTGCTGATCGGCAAATTTGAGCGACGTGCTGCAGCCTGATGCTGATGGCCTTTGCTTTTTTCATGACTCCCAAAGACCACCCTTCCCATCGTATCAATTTTGAATGATTTATTGCACCAGGTGCATCGAGCAGCAGTCGGTACTTTGGGATCCGGCGCGCTCCATGGATAATCCTTCTCATACCTCGTCGAATATTTTGTAGTCATGGTTATTTGCTCCAACTTTCTCAAATTTCACTACTCTTATTTGATAGTTTTACACTTATAAACACAGATGGAAAACGCGTCTCACTTTTTTCAATGCAAATGCGGTTTTGAACAGGCCAATGCTCGCGAAATGAATGAAAAAAACACGAAGCTTTTTCATTGACGAAGGTTGATAGCTCGTCGTCGGGTCGGTACGTTTCAGAACATACCAATACATGCGAAGAGCCGAACGTGAGGTGAACGAAAAAGCTTTTAAAAGAGAATGTCGAACGAACCCGATCGTCCAACTTTGCTGAATCTTTTTCAGACGCTTGATCGCCGTCGAAAAAAAAAGCTTTAAGCCGCTTAATGTCGTTCGTTTTTGTTCTGGAGTAACAGCAGATCTGTACTACCGTACGCCCAAATTTTTCAGGGTGTAGCTGTTTGGTGCATGTTTGTTTATAAACGAATGATGCTGAGCTGTCAATAGCTCGCAATTGTTGGCGCTTAGTGTTAGGTACACCTCGAAAACGGAATCGGTGTAAGAGAATAAAAGCTGCCATCGCCAGTCAACATCACGGTGGGACTGATTAGCATTTTCGAATTATATTGAGCAAGTTGGACTGAGAAAGAGTGTGAACTTGTGCATATGCAATTAAATTAAAATAAAATATATAATTTGATTTTTCCCGGTTTTGTTTCGGAATTCCCGGTTTTCCGGTCCATTTCAAATTCCTGGCTTTTCCCGATTCTCCCGGTTCTGTGGCCACCCTGAAAATAACAATTTCAAATTGAATAAGGCGTTCGATGCATTTTATAGAAAAAAGGAAAGTCGGCGGGTCCCGATGAAATCGGGTACCCTCTACTCAAGAGGTTACCAACGCCAGGCCATCAACGGATGCTGGAGCTTTTCAACAAGCTCTGGCTCACTAACTCGTATCCAGCGTCGTGGAAGGAGAGCTTAGACATTCCCATCCCAAAAGCCAAATAAACAACCCGTAAAGTTAGCAAGTTCCGGCCAATAGCCTTGACATGCTGTATGGCCAAGGTCTTGAGCGAATGGTCAACAGTAGACTAAGGCATTTCCTTGAAGCCGAAAACCTGCTATAACATCGACAACACGCCTTCGGTCAAGAGTACGGAACGTCAATTTATTTCGCAACATTAGGGGAGGTCCTCAAGAGTGCCAACGATAGCGGTCTCCACACCGAGATCGTCTCGCTGGATATATCGAAGGCCTTCAACAGGACGTGGACGCTCCTCGTCTTAGAGCAGCTTGTCAACTGGGGGCTGTGTGGACCCATGGTCCACTTCATCAAAAATCTCCTGACCGATCGTTCTTTCAGAGTCGCAGTTGGCAACACGAGGTCCCAGCTTTCCAGAGAAGAGACGGGCGTCCCACAAAGTTCAGTTATTGCCGTTTACCTTTTCCTTGTGGCCATGAACGGAGTTTTCGCAGGACTGCCGATAAATGTTTACATTCTCGTGTATGCTGACGATGTACTTATCGTAACTACCGGCCTAACAGCAGCATGTAACAGGATCAAGCAGCAGTCTCCACTGTAGCCAGGTGGGCCAGCGCGGTAGGTTTCCAGCTGTCGGCCACCAAAAGCGTCAGGTGCCACGTGTGTTCATCCCGGCACCGTGTCAGCCACCTATCAAAGTTCAAAGCCAGCCCATACCACTGAAGAAGAGGGTTCGTATTCAGGGGGTACTTGTTGACGGGTCCCTCAACGTTGAGCAGCACTTCAAGGCGATCAAGTACAACTGCCGCAGTAGGATCAACTTCTAACAATCGCGACACTCGTTTCCGGGTTGCAAGTGCCGTCAACGATAGTCGCCTACTGTACGGTCTTGAGTTGACGTGCATCGCCACCGGAAAGCTCGTGCAGATACTAGGACCAACTTTCAACACCTACGTTCGGATTGTCTCCGGTCTTCTTCCGTCAACTGCCACCGATGCCGCATGCATCGAAGCGGGTATTCTGCCCTTTCGCCATCGTATAACCGCAGCAATTGCAACCAAAGCCGCTGCCTTTACAGCAATGACCTCCGGAAATGAAAGGATCTTTCTCCTCGATGAGGGGAACAGACTCCTCCGCATGACTGCCAATTCGGAGTTCCCCCCAGTGGCCAAGATCCACTGGTATGGAGACAAAAGATGGTGCATACCTCGGATAAAGAGCAGATTCAAGGCTGGAGATAACTCTGCAGCGCTGAGGAGAACAGTAGCCGAACTTCTAGGCTCGGACTACCCAACCCATATCCACACACGGACGGATCTCTTTCCCGAGCCGGGGTCGGAAATGGAGTAGCCGGAATTTCAGCACCGATGAATAGCACCCTACCGCTACAATGTTCGGTTTTCTCCGCCGAAGCTGCAGCCATCTTTGTTGCCGTTACAACACCCTCGAACCGGCCCATACTGGTGCTATCCGATTCGTACAGCGTGATACAAGCCCCTACATCTGAGACCCCGACTCACCCCTGGATACAGGGTATCGTGGAGGCCACACCTCCCCGAACACTGTGTTTTCCTGGATCCCTGAGCACTGCGGTTTCCCAGGAAATAGCGAAGCCGACAGCCTGACAGGGTCTGGACCAGCTGGCCCCCTTTACACAGAAGGTGATTTCTCGTCTTAGGACAGGCCATACAAGGATCTCACATAGTTTTGGTGGGACGCAGTTCCACAGAATGTGCTATATTTGCGGAACCACTGCATCGGTGGAACACATCCTATGCCTGTGTCCGCAATACCAACATCTACGGCAACAATACGCACTTCCCAACAGCATTAGGGACATTCTGGACGACGAACCTTCCACTTTAGCGACAGTTATTTATTTCCTCAAGGACGCTGGGCTACACAAGAACATTTAGGTCCTTTTAATTTTCTTTTGGCTGACGGGACATCTCTGCCGGACGGGGGATTACCCCTCCTACGGTGGAGCTCCGATCTCTTTCAGAACCCTACATAACTTTGATGTACCTGCCTGTATTGTTAATCTTTTACTGGAGTCTGTTTTAATTGCTTCTATTTGAGTACATGTGAATTGTCAGCCAACTCAATAACAAAATTTTATTAGATTCTAGCCAATATAAGCCAATTTTATCTAGATGAACGCGTTATTGGGACGTTACTAATGGATATTTTTGGTTGCTATTGAAAATTTAGTCGATTGCTGAATTTCCCTATGCCTGCATTTCCCCTATATGCAAGACCAAAGAATTAAATAGGCGGAAACCAAACAACGGCTTTGAATGCAAATTTCTCGTTAATCAAAACGCACCCACGCAAACTAACAATGCCAGCGGCGCCTGTGGTGTAGTGATAGCGTGATTACCTCTCACCCCAGCAGGCCTGAGTTCAATCCCAGTCGGCACCGCCGGGATGCTCTGAGGCATAACATCTCTGATCAAAGGAAATAAAGCCGTTGGTCTCCGGTTCATGAGTTGATGGGTTGATAGGTAGGGTTCAGGTGTAGGAGCTGCCTCGGAAAACAAGATCGACGGATAACAAATTAAGGAAAAAATAACTAACAATGCCATTCGATAAAGGAAGTTTGCTCTATCAGATGCCGGTGTTAGATTGCTTGGATGCTGTTTTAATTCTCGAATAATTTACATTTAAAGCCATCGGCATTGTTTGAAAAATCCTTGCAACATTCACAGATTCTTCAAGAATTAAATTTCTCAAGCATTTCGGTTTTTGAAAGAACGAATTTTACTTTTGATGTGATCAGCATTGTCAACAAGCTGTCAATGTTATCTGTCTATTTGAACTACGCAAGACCCTTTTGTTTTGAAAACAAGTGCGCTGTTGCTGGATCTGAGTCGATTTTATAAAACGCAATTAGCACTTTGATTAAGGCAAGATGCACTGAAACGAGTATACCGATCCGGATATCGTCTAATCGAATGGAAAATGTAACACTTTGAAAACCCTTTCCTCGCAAAACGTAGATCGCCCACGCAAACCAGTAGCATAAGAAACTTTCCCCTACACGATGATGCCATTGATTTGCGTGGGCGGCCATCGGTTTGCAAGAAAAGGACTTACAAAGTTTTGTTTACGAAAGCTGATAGGCCTTTCTCTATTGTTGGTCGAGAGTTACAGTCTGAATCTGAACAAAAACAACATAGCAAACGTCGAATATTAGACGTTTATTAGACGAAAGACGCGTATCTGTCAAGGATAAGCAAATAAGGTAGTGGAATTAAATGGAAATTACAAATCCTTCTCTCTTTCTTTATACAGGTATTCCACTAAGTCGCCCTCAATCATCAGGATAACAAACGTTCTTCTAGTTGACTAAGCCAAAAAAAAACAACCGGAATTTTCTGTTATTTAGCAACGAACACAAAAGCCAACACAAAACAACCCAACTCGGGATGACCATTGACAGTAAATGCGCACACAGTTCCCCCAAACGACAGCCAACACAAAAGAAGAAAACTCCGACCCGACCGACCGAATGACTGGCGAACTGCAAAGGGCCTTGACGAGCGAGTGTTGAATTTTCGCACAGTTCATTCGTCATCATTCTCGGTGCTTTTAAGCGAACAGACAAATCACCTAATAACCACTCCAACTTACCTTTAAAGGATCACAGATAAGCACTAAAAAAGGAAAACTTAATTCTTTTACTGTACGAACAAACTCCGCTCGGCTTTCCTTCTTCTACTTCTCCGTTGTTGCAACTGAACACTGATGAAACTCCCAGGCCAAGAAGAACAGGCTATGTAGGTACTTTCTCCCTTCGGAGCCTTCTTCCTTCGTCCTCCAGCGCTGAATCCCTTTCACACACGCACGCGACACACTCGCACTCGCACGGTTCCCGGAAACTCCCACAAACTTTTTCCCCCGAGAAGGCGTTTTCGATCGTCGTCGTCGTCGTCAAAGTGATGACTCTTCTACGACACCCGACATGCAAAACTCTTTTCCCTGTTTTTTTTTTGTACGAGCAGCTAAGCTAAGCTGCAGAGCTAGAAAAAAAGCGACTCTATCTACAACTAATCTGGCGAGCGAGAAATTTTTTTTTTAGCAATTTTTATTCTTTGTAATCACAGAATGTTTCACTCTCACACCCAGCAGCAGAAGCGGCAGCTCGTCGTAATCAGTGTGTTTCACGGATCTCACGGATTTTCGTTCGAGATTACGCACATTTTCAGCCCCGAAATCCGAAAAACTTTTTCACTGAAACACCACTTCCTCTGTCCGTCCTTCCGTCCGACCGACCGAGCCTAGACTTCTTTCTTCCCGCACAAGCACATACACCGCAAAATCGATCAGCCAGCGAGCGAGCAACAGCGAATCAAGGAACACGAGTTGGTTCTGGCCCTTTGGTCTTCCTTCTCCGGGGGAAGAAAACTCCGAACTCGAAACCGATGGCGATGTTCCGCAAACCTTTGGATATTAGCAACACTCAAAACGATTCAGGTTTTCACACTCACCGCTCCTCCGTCGTCGTGGTTCCTTCGTGTGTGTCTTTAATATTTTTGACTCTTGTACTTTCGCTTAGCTACTATCGAATACGAATGATGATGGCGAGCTAAAAGCTGACAGACTGACTGCAAAACTGACACAAGGCCCGTCCGAAGACCTCCGCGCTCACAAACACAATCGTCCGTTTATGGCCTTTCTTTCAACAGTCTCTCGTCGCAACACACGCGGGATTCGCGTTGGTGTGTGTGACATGTGCTGTCAAAACTGACAACTGCTTATCCTCCTGTTTCGGGGTGACATCTAGCGGAATTTTTATATATTAATACTTTAAATACAGTGCAGTCGTATTATGGGGAAAAACAATAGAGCTAATTGGAAGATTGCCGCACAAGCTCAACGCAGATGTCGCCACTGCATGATGATGATAATGTTGACAGACTGCATATAAAATTCATGAAAATTAGCATTAAATCATAATTTTCATCAAGCCTGCGTGAAATCCTTCCAATATAACATTCAAATTGAAGAAGAAAACGTTTTTACGATCAGACTGATGTGCATCTTTGACTTTTCCAGTTGAACTTTCATAAGATATATTCATTTCATTTCACGGCTCCATCAATGCTGCATCGTAAATATGATGGCAAAAAGAAGTAAATTGCTCAATTACTCAAAATAAAGATGATTTGTCATCTTGTTATCACTTTGAAGACCATCTAGCACCATTTTATAGCATGGTGCGTGTTGAGTAAAACAAGTTCCGTGCGTTTTCCGTCGAAAATTGTGAGTATCAATATGTTTGCTTAAAAAAGGCCAAAATGAACATTTATTGAATATTGGCATCCTATACAACCAATTCTCCATTACCACCAGCATGATACAACCTTTCCTAAGTAGATTCACTTAATTTCCACTTTCATCTTAGTGAAAATCGCACATATTTACCATTTTCTGAAAAATGCAGCTGCGCAGGAGGTAACCCCTTCCTGTGGGTGCAAACTTGTTATGCATAATTTTCCATGAAAACCTCTCCGATCCATACCGAAATAATAACAAATAGTTTTCAAACACGTTTTCTTACACGATTCAAGCAAAATTTTCCATGGGAAATTATTAGTTTTTCTTTATGGACCGATTTGCCCAAAAAACCGTCTGTTTTACTTGGAAAATTTGGAAACTATCCTCCTTCTAGTAATTCTCACATCGAAATGTAGGTGGCGAAAACTTGGAAAAGTTTCACTGCAAGACGCCAATAAACTATAGAGGAAGAATAGCGCTGCCGTCGCTGTCGAAACATCTTTTCCTTACACTGATAAAATTTTAAAGATTGTTTTTATGTGTCCCACACATGAAATTAAATACTTAATAAGTGTACACATAAAAGCCATGTGTAACCACCAGGGCTCTACATTTTCGAAGCTCTAAAATGAACTCGTGTGTTTTTTCTCTCATACATACGTGTTCGACGCTTCATTTCTTTAACGCCTAGTTAGACTATCAGAAATGATAGTGAAAAAGAAGCACGCTTAGAAGGAAACGCTGGCTGTGGAACTTCTCGCCGTTGCTTTGCTCATCGCTTTCAATGTAACTAACGTCGATTTTCTGGTTAAACGAACCTCATTATGGCTTTCAATCCCCTTTCACGAACACTTTATCACCGATCTTTCAATTTGTTTAAAATGCGTTATGTCCCATTTTTGATCATTTTTTTTAGATAAATATATGGATGGAAGATAAATTTAAAATATTACGTGTAATCTTCACGTGTTGTCACGTGAGAAATGCTTTAAATGTGTTATTTAATTTTCCGTCATATACGTCATGAAACCTCTGTTGATGTGTTTCATGAAAGAGAAAACTATCAAAGTCGAGCGCTCTTTTACTCATCCGTTTCACCGAAGCTTGAAAGGAAGACCAATGGAGCGACGGGAGAAAGAGAGACAAGCGATTGAACATTTTTATTTGTGCACGACGACTGAGGTTCTAGAATGCTGCGAAGCTGTTCGACTTTAACAGAAAAAGAAAGCCAGCAGTCTCTTCGTCGCATCGATTTGGTCGATTGAAGCTGATATTGTGACGCCCTGGTAACCACACATACTATTCATTTGACTCATAAATTTCATGTGTGCTTGTGGGTGGATTCTGTTTATGTGTGGTCACATGAAAATCATGTGGAATTTCACATGGAAATTCGTCAATAAAAATGTGTGGAATTTTATTAGTGTACAAGCGAGAAAAAAACTGTGCAGTTTGACAGTTCTGTACTCGGTATTATTCAACATTGAAACAAAGGGAACACCAGCGCTATTCTTCCTCTTCAGTATATTAACTCTATTGGAAAAACACAGACAAAGTCGAGGACAAAGTAAAACCAATTGATGAATCTACGTGAAACTGCACCAGTGCATGCGACTCCTAGGTTTGAAATCCAAAACCACAAAAGTGATGATGTACTAAAAAATATTCCATACGATTTGACAGCTAGCAAAACGTCATTATCATTTTCACATCATTTCCATCTGCTGGCCGACCGTAACGTAGATTTGTGGTGTCAGCACTGTAGCCTACAGTTTTTATGCTATGTTTATATGTGCATTAACCACACGTACGCGTTAAAAAATCTTATATTAATAATCATTAATGAAACATGAATTTTTCATGATTAGCTTGCCTAATTTAAAAATTAATAAAATAAATATTTAATTACTACACACAGAAAAAACTATCGTCGAAACAAAAATATTTGAGGTAAATTTAAACGTAAACTCAGTTTGTTCTGGCCACAAAAATAAATTACACGGATAGAAATCTCCTTATACCTTTTGGCAAATTTCCATTGCTGATTATTCATAAAATGTATAAGTCAACTAATAAGCAGATGCCTTGCAAAAAGTTAATAAAGATCATGTGTCAAATGAAATGTATAAGCGGTCACACATACTTTTTATGCATTCTAATAGGACCTATGTGATTTGTCTTATGGAATGTATAAGGCTGATGCTTTGGCAAAAATGTATAAGTGAAACACATGAATTAAATAATTGATTTTCGTATCGTGTAGATGGATTTCAAACGTATTCCATGTTTGAAGCCATGTGAAATCAATGTTTAAATAAAAATAATATTACGTTTATTTTAAAAATATTCGTGTTAAAAATAAACGTATTTGTTTTTGTTTGGTTTGAAAGCTAGGCGAACAAAAATAAATATGTTTATTTTAAACATGCTTCTCATGTTCAAAATAAACATACATAATTTTAAATTATTTAAGTAGTTGAGTGCAGGGCAAAGAAAAATAAAACTTATTGCAATGAAATGAAAAACAACAAGATCTTCGGGCAGGGCATCTACATTCCTGCTCTTTTTCGGGTGCGATTAATAGTGATCTGATGGTATTGGGGTTCTGGTCCGAGATGCCGGCGGCGAGAAATCACTGGGATGTTGGATGTGAAAAGGTTGCACACGCACACGCAGGGATCGTTTTTGGTAGAGCGATTATAATACACAACACACACACACACACACACACACACACACACACACACACACACACACACACACACACACACACACACACACACACACACACACACACGCGCGCGCGCACTCATCCAATTTCTATTTTTAGATCAGGACCCACACCAACCGGTGAACACTCGTGTTTATTTCAGTTACCGTGGGGATGTATTTTGTGATTAGCCCCGGTCCCTTTCAAATTGTATCATTATTTATGTACGGTGCTTATATTTGAAAAGACGTTTCACATTCATCTAGTGATGGTCGATTTTCATTCGAATAATTGATTAATCGATTAACGAACCGAAAAGTAAAATATTTGCAATCGGTTATATCATGCTGATATAAGCATTAACATCTCCAGAGAATCATCACCGATCGTTTCAAACATGTGCTGCACTCTCATTGGTGGAAAAATGGCAGCACAGCGAACAAAAAATAATCGATTAGTTGTTAATCGAAGAATTAAAAAATGGGACATCTCTGATTTTGGTGTGTTTGTTTTGATAAAAATGAGCGCAAAATTTCATCTCTACCGAGGGGGCAGCAAAACCACAAAATTACCTTGAAAACGGGGGGTATTCATTGGATGAAAGGGACCGTGAAAGAGGACACTAAAATAGAAAGTTTTTCCTCCGACGGTTTCATCTTAGTATTCATCTTTGCCCACACTGTGGTAAGTGATGCGATCGGTGTTAAAGAAGAATTTGTTTTCATTAAAATCTAGTGGGTATAGAATAAGGCAAAGTGAAAAATTGCAAGGAAGGGGACGGGCCTGGGATTGAACTCCCGACCTTCTGCTCAGTAAGCAGGAACGGTAACCACTGAGCTACCGAGCCTCGTCGTTTACCCAAATCCTATATTGTTGAAATAAACATGCTTGTGAATTTAATTCAAACATAAATATTTCAGTTTTAAACATGCTTTCAATTTACTTTGAATAATTGATATGTTTAGGGTATAAACATTTATATTTTTGTTTTAAATGAACAAAATTCGTATCCATGTACATGTACGCGCTTGTTGAACATTTATCACAATTATTTTGCCACGCAACAAATCAAACACCTATGCGGACGGAGCATAATTCTCACTGTTTGCATCAGCTGTCTTAGATTGGCAGACAATCGAGCCAAAAAACCAACAACTTTGGCTTCAAGCAAAATTTCGGAGGGAGTAAAACCAACAATCAATACGAAACTAACGATTTTAAATTGGCTCACTACTTGACTACACACAAAGAATTATCATTAATTAAAAAAAAAACCATTGGTACAATTAAAAGTTTGCATTGGTTCTTTTTGGAAGAAAGTAATTAGCATTCAAAACAAAAGAGAGCTAACTGTCAATTCAAAAGTTATCCGCTCCCTACTATTAAAAGCTGAAACTTTCAAAATGAGTTGTACAGCTGTCAAACGAAAAGTGTGACAATCTGAAATTAAAGCGGTCTATTTTTATTAAAAAAAAAACATTTTTGGCAAGAAAGTTTGGTTGGCACGACACATTCCCCTTTCTCACATGAGCGAGCTCAGTGCTCGGTTAACCGCTCCCAATTTCAGCAATGATGGAAGGGAGGAGAAAAGCAGTGGTAATAAAAACGTTTGGCATTTCGTTTTCTTCGTCATTGAGCAACGAACGGATAAGCGTCGGATACGACGTCCGAGTGGAACAGCACGCATCGCACACACTAAGATAATTTTACCGAAATATGTGAAATTTTACCGAAATCTCAACAGCTGAAGTTCGGTAAACAGTTCGGTGATTTTTCACAGTTTTCCTTTAATTTTTCAACGAATATATGTGAAAAATCACAGAAAATCTGGGCAAAATCACCGAACTGTTTACCGAACGTTCAGCTGTTGAGATTTGGGAAAAATTTCACAGATTTCGGTAAAATTATCTTAGTGTGTACCAATACGAAGACAACGACGACGACGAAAACACCCACATTGACCGGAGGAAAGACTTCCCGCAATAGGCAGCAGGGTGGTCAGACCTACACGGATAGAAATCTCCTTATACCTTTTGGCAAATTTCTATTGCTGATTATTCATAAAATGTATAAGTCAACTAATAAGCAGACGCCTTGCAAAAAGTTAATGAAGCTCATGTTTCAAATGAAATGTATAAGTGGTCACACATACCTTTTATGCATTCTTGTAGGACCTATGTGGTTTGTCTTATGGAATATATAAGGCTGATGCTTTGGCAAAAATGTATAAGTGAAACACATGAATAAAATAATTGATTTTCGTTTCGTGTACCGATTTATCAGTAGTCCTCGAGGTAGTCCTACCGATTTTTGTGATGCCTACCGATTCACAGACGAAAGGTTAAAAACTTCTGATTTTTCACTTTTCCTACCGAGAATCACAGATTTTTAGCAATCTTGAAAAATATTCAGTAACTATGTGTTGTTTTCCTTGTAGGCAGAATTAGAAATATTGATTTCGACACGTTTAAAGCAGAAGAACTGAAGGACAGTCCCCCCGCCCCGCTCACAAAGATTTCAAGTATCGGGAAAGCCTTCTTCAGACGGCATACCGATAACTATCGATAAGAGTTTTGAGAAGCTGCCGATAATGAAAAAAAATAATTTGGCCCATCAGGGTGGCAGCATGATTAGGCCGCCGTCATTCGGTCGGCATTAACTATTGCACTGATGTGGTCACAATTTGAAAAACAACCGGCCCTTTTCAGGGCCACCAATTCAAAAACGGAAAGAGTTAAGAACTAAATGATCAACATATTTGTTCAGTCCACTAGTGGTCCTACGTCAAGCTTCCGTTCGTCCTTTAGGCACAGACCCTTCTACTTTTTTGTTTGCTGTTAGAACTGTCATTTGAAAATAAAAATAAATCACAAAACTAAAACAAACCCTACGCATGCACGGTAAGAATCCAATACCCATTTATGAGTAAAATTTAACTCATTTTTAATAGGAGTGGGTGTACTAATTAAGGAGTAAATTCTCAAGTAAATTATGTTAACAATTAATAACAGTTCCTACTGAATTGGTATAATGTATTTTTCATTAATGAGTAGTGCCACTTTAGTTAACTTTTATTCATAAATGGATTTTTGATGCTAACCGTGTACATGACAGTCCTAATTAACAAATAATACCATAAACGAACTGTATGCTGGGTGCGTATACTATCCCACAAATGGTTTGGATGATACCCCAAACACGTCGTTAAGTTCTCTTTTCTGGTTATTTTTATTAGGGAGTGTACGCTAGTGTGTGTACAATTATATTATAGTGTAGTGTTCGTGAGATACGGCTTGGAGAAAACAACTATTTTGAATGGTAATGGTTCTTCTCATTATTTGCTAGGTTCACTCCCAAAGAACCATTATACATATGATTAAAACGTTATTAAACAAACGTTCATGTTAAGTTCCATAACCATTTCAGTTAAAGTTTAGCATGGATTATAAACAATTTTTACCCATTTTCGGTAAGGTCAAGTAATGGTTCGCGTATATGCGGAAAGCGTGGAAAACTGGATAAATTTTTGAGAAAAAGCGAAATTAAGTTTCAATTCTGTGGTCTATATACCGGCATAGATAATGTCGGATTACCGGTAGGTTACTGTACAATATATACACTACGCCATCTATGAGAAACTATTGGAGAAATCCGAGACATAAACCAAGATAATTTTACATTTCAAACACCGACAAAAGTTCACTGGGCATGCAAATTCGTTGACAGCTTGCCGATGGCAATCCGTCATCCATCATCATCATCATCGGTTTTTGATCTATGCATGCAAAAAGATTCGAAGCGGAGGAGTAATATTTTCATCCTGTTATCACGAAAACATTATCATTTCTAGTGACTAGTGGCGATACCGAACAGTTAAAGCCAATAAACATCGCTTCAATTAATGTTCATTAGTAGCAAGTGTGTGGAATATCGTTCATAGTAGATATAAGTTGATTTGTTGTTCTGGAAAATTGCAGATTGAAGCTGAGTCACATCCCGTTCGAAGATTTCATCCATAACTAGCCTCCTATCACTGTCCATCCTTAGGAGGAATACCTCGACCCCACTGTCATAAATCATGTTGGTGCTAGTGCTAGGCGATCTTCACATTCCGCAGCGGTGTAGCAGTCTGCCGGCCAAATTTAAGAAACTGCTAGTTCCTGGGCGGATCCATCACATCTTGTGTACGGGAAATCTGTGCAGCAAGGAATCGTTCGACTATCTGAAAACTCTGGCCAATGATGTCCACATCGTTCGGGGCGATTTCGACGAGAATATGAACTATCCGGAGCAAAAGGTCGTTACGGTCGGCCAGTTCCGAGTGGGCTTGACTCACGGTCATCAGGTCGTACCGTGGGGTGATCCAGAAGCGCTGGCACTGATCCAGCGACAGTTAGACGTGGACATACTGATCTCGGGTCATACCCACAAGTTCGAGGCGTACGAGCATGAGAACAAGTTCTATATCAATCCCGGCTCGGCAACGGGATCTTACTCGGCATTGGATTCGTCCGTCATTCCGTCGTTTGTGCTGATGGACATCCAGAGTACGACCGTCGTGACGTACGTCTACCAGCTCGTCGGGGATGATGTTAAGGTGGAGCGAATTGAGTATAAGAAAAATTGAAGCCTATAATGATTGTGTATATAATATTAATGAACTATGTTACTGTGTTTGACTAATATGCGAGGAATAAAAATGCATTATATCTCATTCAACAAGCTGTTGGACAAATTTGGTTTCTTTTTTTCCTATTGGGGTCATACTTGGCATGCACAGTTTAGCACACTAACTGCTCATTTGTTAATAACTTTTCGCTCAGTTGTTGAAATTTGTTTTTCTTTAAAGTAATTGATAGATTAGGATCATAGTTTACTATATACCTATATGCAAAGAGTAGGTAAATTTTATCATTTGAATCAACACGAATGATTTTTTATACTTAAAGTCCAAGATGTGCAGCGAGCATTTCTCATTTAATGTTTACAACGCAAAAACAAATACAGTTTATTACTCGAATTAAAATCTACTTTTTATACGTATCTATAAAAAGCTTAAGCTCTATTCTATCTACTGCTTCAAAAATAACTATGTTTCGTCAACTGTGTGCAAAGTTATTAGCAAATGAGTAGTTCGTAACAAAAACTGTGTATGCCAAGCATGATTGGGATTAAGGTGAATCGCTGTGACATCCTTATTCTCGGAACCACTTCGAAACTTTAAGTGCACAAATATCAGCTTCTACGGCACGTGCAACATTCCAATTGTTACTACACGTTTGCTGCACTGCAGCATACATGAAGTAGCAATTTCAGGTGAAATGGGGCATCGATTTCCGAGATTTGTGTAATTGTAAATTCAAAGTGGAAGTGCATGAATAGCCTACATGGCGGCCATTTGTGGACTCTACAAGGAATCACATTAAGGGTACCGCAATGTGCCATAATGTGTAAAGTAAGGGACTGTTCCGGCGCAGTGGTTTTGCGTCCATACCTCTCACACCAAAGTCACTAGTTCAAATCTGATCCTTGGACAAGTCACGAATGACTCAAGAGTTAAAGTGACTGTAAGGAATAACACTATGTGTAATACAGATAAATATTTTGAATTGAGCTAAAAATCACCCCTATTCTGTATTTCGTTTCGAACGAAATTCTCATTCTCATTCTCATTCTCAATTTTGTATGAGAATTTCGTTTGAAACGAAATACAGAATAGGGGTGAATGTGTTAAGGTATTTCTCACTAGCGCATGGGAAAAACATAAATTCAGATTAGCGGTATCACAATATACTACAAAACGTTAGCAAAATGAGCGAAGTTAAGCGCTGTACTAAATTATATGGCACTTCACGGTACTGCTCCTTACGCTCGTTTGTTGCATAATGAAACATGTATCTATAGAAAATTAGTACTTTATTCAGAGTTAGTGAAGAAATCAACAGTAACATATCACGTGTAGGATCAACTGAAGCATGAAAAAAAAACTAACAAAGGACGATTATGCGTAAAACATACAGCATCAAAATCTTAGAAATTAAAAGTTACATATCAACGTACAATTTATTGCCATATTCAGACTAGAGAGTTGTAACGTAATATAAGCGGTTTTCGAGATACAACAACATTTCATCACGAAAACCGCTTATAACGAATGGTCTCCGGATCTACTACCAAAACGTGCGTGGGCTGAGGACTAAAATCGACTCGTTTTTCCTGGCTGTTGCGGAGGCCGAATATGATTTGATTGTGCTGACGGAAACGTGGCTGGACGACCGAATTTACTCATCGCAACTTTTCGGGTCACTCTATTCCGTCTTCAGAACTGACCGGTCTGCCCTAAACAGTCAAAAATCGCGCGGTGGCGGAGTCCTGATTGCAGTATCTACTAGACTAGCCAGCTACGTAAGTACGTCACCCATTTCCAGTCAACTGGAACAGCTGTGGATTGTCGTAGAACTTCCACAAAGCAAGCTTAGTGTAGGCGCAATCTACCTGCCTCCCGACCGCAAAAACGACTGCACGATCATCCGTGAGCATGTGGAATCGTTAGGGTCAATTTCGTCACAATTAAGTCCCTGCTCTCCCGCTTTCGTATTTGGTGACTACAATCAAGCTGGTCTGCAGTGGCGCTTTACAGACAGTGGCACACCATTAATTGATCCACTGATTTCGCATATGCCGGTTGCTTGCTGTGCTCTTTTGGACGGTTTTTAACTTTTACGGGTTCACACAAGTGAATACTTTTCCGAACCGAAATGGACGTTTGCTAGATCTTGTCCTGGCAAATGATTCCGCACTACCGGGCACTTCTGTTTCCTTGCCGGTCGAGCCACTGATTGATCTAGATGCCGATCATCCCGCTCTCGTCGTGTCATTTAGTTTACCTGCGCCGATTCTTTTTACGCCGTCATCTGAGTGCTACTCTTTGGACTTTCGCCGGGCCGATTATGTTGCATTGAACAATGCGCTTGCGGAAATTGATTGGCAATTTATCGAAACTGCCGCTAGCGTGAATGATGCAGTGGATTTTTTCAGTGCTGCACTGGAAGATGCTATTTTCCGCATTGTCCCAGCTCGACGACCTCCGCTAAAGCCTGCATGGTCTAACCCATGCCTACGCGTGCTAAAACGTCAACGCTCTGCCGCCCTCCGAAAGTATTGTAACTCTCGCTCGCCGTACTACAAACGACTGTTCAATTTTGCGAGTCGTAGTTATCGAAATTACAATCGTTTTCTCTATAATCGACACGTGAGACGCACGGAAGCGAACCTTCGCACGAATCCGAAAAGTTTTTGGTCGTTTGTCAACTCTAAACGGAAGGAATCCGGGTTGCCTTGTTCCATGTTTCTCGGGAATGACTCGGCTAATAGTGAAAGAGAAAAATGCGACTTGTTTGCTCGTCATTTCAAGCAAGTGTTCAACGATTTCTCCGCTTCGCCAACACAAGTGCTGGATGCTGCTGTTGGGATGCCACGTGATGTGTTTAGTTTCGTTATTCCGCGCATTTCAGAAGATATGGTGATAGTCGCAACACGCAAACTGAAGCTCTCGTTCGCCTCCGGACCTGACGGCATTCCGTCATCAGTTCTAAAACGTTGTGTAGCCAATCTCTGCCTTCCACTTGCGAGGCTATTCAATCTCTCGGCACAGCAATGTGAGTTCCCCTGCCGCTGGAAACTTTCTTATCTGTTCCCAGTGCACAAAAAAGGAGATAAACGGAATGTCATAAATTATCGTGGAATCACCTCCCTGTGTGCCTGCTCAAAACTGTTCGAGATTATCATAAATGGTGCTCTGTTCGCACGCTGCAAAAATTATATCGATACAGAACAACACGGTTTCTACCCGAAGCGCTCCGTGTCCACGAACCTGGTGCAGTTTACTTCTAACTGTCTGCGATGCATGGATTCAGGATGGCAAGTCGATACTGCGTATATGGATCTAAAAGCTGCATTTGACACGGTGGACCATAATATCTTGCTAGCCAAGCTGGAGATACTTGGCATCTCGTCAACTGCTGTGGATTGGTTCAGATCTTACTTGGTGAATCGCTATGTACATGTCAAGATTGGCGCGTCGGAATCGGATGTTTTCTCAAACAACTCGGGAGTCCCGCAAGGCAGTAACCTAGGACCGCTACTATTTTCGATCTTTTTAAACGATGTCGCCTTGCTGATACCATCAGGATGCCGCGTTTTCTATGTAGACGATACGAAAATCTACAAAATTATTAAAAGCCTTTTGGACTGCTGGGATCTCCAGAATATGTTAGGTATTTTTGCTGACTGGTGCTCAAGAAATTTGATGAGTCTAAGCATAGAAAAATGTAACATTATTTCCTATCACCGAAAAATCGAACCAATCACGTTTGACTATGTTCTCTACGGACGCTGTCTTGCTCGTGTAGAGCACATAAAGGATCTCGGCGTTACCTTGGACTGCAGACTCATTTTCAGAATCCACTACAATGACATCATCTCCAGAGCTAATCGACAATTGGGCTTTATTTTCAAAATTGCCGACGAGTTTCGTGACCCGCTATGTCACAGGTCACTTTACTGCTCGCTTGTGCGATCCTTATTGGAGTCAAGTTCAGTTGTTTGGTGCCCTTTCCATGCTAGCTGGATCACTAGAATTGAATCCGTTCAACGCAAGCTTGTGAGATATGCTCTTCGTTTCCTCAACTGGCGTGACCCAACGAACTTGCCACCGTACGAGGAGCGTTGCCGTCTCCTGGGAATCGAGCCATTAGAGGTGAGACGGACGGTCGCTCAAGCTATGTTCGCTGGAAAGCTGCTTACAGGTGACATTGACTGCCCAACACTGCTGTCACAGCTAAATATGTATGCCCCTGAGAGGTCTCTTCGTTAACGCAACTTTCTGTTTTTGGAACCACGGAGCCGGAATTATACACAACACGAGCCAATTCGAGCAATCAGCCGGCAATTCAACAACTTTTTTTATATGTTCGACTTCAATGTATCAGCTGACGTGTTTCGTCATCGGCTACTTGGCCTTTTCCGTACCGTTGACCGTAACTATTTAGTTTAAGTTTTATTCATTTAGACAGTAATTGTCAGTTGAATTTTTCAATAAACAATAAACAATAACATGTTATGATGATTGTAGTAGATTTGGGCGATGAAAATAAAATAATGAAATAATTATTTAAAATAATTTCATTTTCATTTCATTTTATGATGTACAAGGGGGTCAGGGGCCATGTCACCGATGTGAATATTCACACCATCCATAATACACCAGGGAAGGGGAGAGGAGTGAGCAACACAGCATCTTTACCCATGGGGGTTAAAAAAGTTCTGCGAGGTATACTTATGGTAAACCAGCTGCTCAGGGATTGTGAAAAGGAAAGGATTGGGTAGGTTTTGTATGAAAAGCGAATAAGTTATTATCGTATCGTTGAAAAATGAACTCGATTACATCACACCGTCAATAAAAATAAATTAAAAGATATTGAAAGAGATTATTAGTGAGTTTTAAACTGTTACCTAATAGAAATACATTTGTAAAATTATCTCCATGTACTGAACAGCCATCTCTCTCGCCCTCCCGCCGCCTAAACGTCTGAAGGAGTGTGACGTCAAACTCCGTCATCCATTCAATCAGCCGGAGTACGAAAGAGCGTGCAATGAGCGTCAACGACCCTAATAAAAAGTGGGGGAACACCATACCTGAACGATACCACAAATCGTGCCACCGTATCACATATTGTTGGGATGATAACCCGAATAGGTTGTTAGGCACTCCTTATGGTTATCGTTCATGCGGGTGTTTCTAAGCAATTTACATCTTATCAACCCTCTGTGCGACCCAACCCGTGCAATGTATTTAATGTTGTGTGCTTTATCATGAGTGGTCACGGATCTGGCAATCTTCACATGACTATGCGTCCCGGTGGCGACGACTACGATCTAGCCGGTTTACAATAGGTTTTATACAAGAGTAATAGAATAGATCGGAGTATACTTACAGTTTCAACGTTCCTATGAACTCCTTGTTTACCTTCAATCCTACTTCCTTCTCTTGTTGTATTGTGTTTCTGGATATGCCACTTCCATCATCTCTCTGACACAAGATAATGGATCCTCGCTCCGGAATATCTTCAAAACTGGGGGGATTAAAATCGCTCCTCGTGCACAACCCTTCCAGATGACCGAAAGAGCGCCCGGTCCGATTGGTCTCACCCGATATTCTTGAAATACTTGACATTTTGAATAAAACGTTGCCATTTTCAGACTTCGTGTTGTTAGTTTTCTTGAAGGTCTTGTGCTTAATGCTTGATTTGTCTTTCGCTTCGTATTTCTAAGAATTGACTCTATAAATAGATTAAAAAAAAAAAAACAAAAACAAACACAACGCTTCCCGCCCACAAGCTGTAGACCGAGTGCAGAATCTTTGTGATGATGCTTTCCAAACGTGCATATCCATAGAAATAAATCCAATTCAATAAAGGATTGATTTCCACTGCGACTAAATCCAGCATTCCTACTAAAATATCAAATGCTGTGCTTAATCATTTATTATTAAAACAGAGCAATAAACAATGTACGGTGATGATTAATCTGTTAATATGCTTTTATAAGCGGGTTCAAATGCACTTTTGGTAAGCATCAACACTGATCTGGCAACACTAGTGTGCATCTTTCCAATGTGGTAAAGATCCAGATCAGCCCTGGGACCTGGTAGCCTAGTTAAACTACCTCAAGGTTTTGCCAAAGCCCAGGGATGAAATAATTATTTAAAATAATGTAATAATATTTCTCAGTGTATGCTATTACCAACCCGCTCTATAAAGAACGCACTGCTTTCATGCTGTCAGTCAGTATAGAATCGCTATCCCTTACCGGAAGAAAGCTACCGATCGTATAATTGAAGGGGAATGGTCGGGAAAAGAGCTCGGGTATGGTTATTGCTTAATACGAGCAACGAGTATTCGGGATTTGTCAGCGCTTGTTGGTTGAGAGGGAAATGCGGAAACCCGATCATGACAATCAGCGGTAGTGGACTTGGTTCACGAGAGAGCTTCTCAAGCAAGGTAGCGAAAGCGAGAGCGTATGACACTCTACGATTCGGGTCGTGAAAGGAACGGGTCGTGAAAGAAAGGTGAGAAAGAGAGGACCTATCGATCAGATAAATGTTGGTTCTCTCGTGTGATCCGATAATCCGACGAACATTGGAGTTCGTCATTCTGTTGGCGATAGTTACCGCGATTAGTCGTACGTTCACTGCAAACAGCAATTTTAAAAATGGCCGGAAAGCGTCACGACAATGGCGCAGTGGACGCTCCCGAAAGGTGAGTATATTAAAATATTACCGAATGGAACGTGTTAAATTTTATTTATACAAAGTTCGGGTTGAAAATATAAAATGGCAGATAATATTAAACTCGAGGTGCAGTGAATGATTTTGTAAGTGTAATGAAATTCAAATTTGTGTGATAAATATCAGTAAACAATTCAGTTTCCTTTCCCTTTAATTTTGATTTTTAAATTAGTGTTAATCGCGGTCTTCACTGAGGTCTTACTAAAAAAAAAATGGGGCGGGGTAGTAAAAAAAAAAGGAAGAGAAAAAGATTTGGGCGAGAGGACCCATGTCACAAAAAATAATAAAAAAAAAAAAAAAAAAAGATGGGCGAGAGGACCCATGCTCAAAAGGAAGCGAGAGGACTTCTTATGCAAAAAAAAGAAGCGATTAGGACTCACGAAATAAAAGGAGCGAGAGGACTCTCAAAATAATAATTGTTTATTGAGCGAGAGGACTCAATGTGTAACAGGAGTAAAAGTAAAAAAAAAAAAAAAAAAAAAAAATAGCGTCAGCATTCATTTAGTTAAAGGAACTATGTTAAGGTCTAGTAGAAATTAAGCCTACAGACTGATTAGTTCTCGTAGGAAATGACATTTTCCGTGAAAGCTTTTCAAATACCTATAGAGAAACGATTTTTAACGTTTGTATTTCTTCGATTTACAGAAAAATCAAGAAGAAGAACTCGAAGCTGGATGAAATCGTAAAAGAGTTGGCTGAAGTGAAATCGTCAAATGCCAAGCTAACCGAACAACTTGGAAAAGCACACGAAACCATCATGTCGCTTCAGGCCAGCTTGAGAACACCGCGACGTGAGAGTTGGGATGTGGAAAGCGTCGAATTCAATGGTAATGTTGGTCTCAGTTTGCAAACACCGCGTAGCGAGAGTGGAGATGTGGAAAGCGTCGAATTTAACGGGAATGTTGGTCCCTCGAGCACCCATCGACAGGCGAGTCGACCGGGGAATGAATCAGGAAACGAATTATCACGGTTCATGTCTTCAATGAATCAGATGTCAATTTCTTCAATCAGCGTACCGGAGTGTAAAGCATCGGTGGAGGGGGAGCAGATAGGAAGACGTGATTTCGAAGCCTGGAAAGACCTGCTTACTGATTCCCTCAAGTTGGCTGGAGTAAACGACGAGGCTACTCAGTTCGTTCTGTTCAAGGTGAAGGCAGGATCAATGCTTTTAGAAATCTACAAGAACACCAAGTCGTCCGTGGAGGCTCCGAATGCTGAATTGTATCCATTTTCGAATGCCTTGTTCCGGCTGAAGGCGTATTTTGGTTCAGCGTCGGATATCATGCTTCAGCGTCGGAAGCTTGCGGTGATGGGCCAGCGACCGGAAGAAACGGATTTGTCATTCATCATGAGTTGGGGCTACTGCTCGTCTATGTGATTTCACTGAGGGAAAGGAATTTGAGGAGATTGTAAGCACCGTCGCCGAACATGCGAAAAACAAAGAAGTACGTACCGTGGCACTGAAAATGCTAAGCCGCCAGGGCACGTTTACGGACCTCGTAGACAAAGTCCGTGAAATCGTGGCAGTGAACATGAACGAAGAATTCTATCATTCGAAACACGATAAACCCTATCAAGCGACGGTGGCTGCTGTTAGTGCCGAATATGGCAGAGCCGGTCCATCTCGACGGGGATCCTTCCGAAGCTCGGTACCTCGTGGTAAATTTGGCTATCCATATGCAGCTCGTGGTACATTGCGATCTCGGCTACCCTACGAAAGGAAAGAATTGGCGAATCAACAAGAAGCTGGGCCATATCGGTGCTTCAGATGCAACAGTGTTTACCACACGCCTGATTCCTGCTTCGCAATTGATAAGGTTTGCTTGAGCTGCGGCCACAAAGGGCATATACAGAGAGCTTGTCGCACTGCTATGCAGATGGAAAATCGACGTTTGACGGATAGCGAGAAACCGAATGTCGTACCTGGCAAGGTTGCTGCGATCGATGTGGATATCGGAACGAAGAAAGAAGTACAATCTGCAGATAACAATGTAGGTGACGTAAACTCTGTATAATTTATCATTGATTATCATTCTTTTATGCATTGAAAATTGTTTTCCGCCCTTTGAAATGTCGAATTATTTTTTTTCTTTATAATAACATTTGAAATAAATAAGTTGTTATCTTATTTCAAAAATGAATATAGACCGTAACATGCGCAACCAGAATTAATTATGATTCAGTGTTTCATTGTATAGAATGTTAATGATGTTCAATTTAAAATTATTTATGTAGTAATCGAATTAACCTTCCAACAGCTGAATATTGCAACAATGTCGGTTCCTTTGAAACCTGAAAACGATGGTTCAATAGTAGCAAAAGTTGCAGGACTACCTTGTGAGTTCCTTATTGACTCCGGAGCGCAGGTCAATACACTAACCGAGCAGCGATTCAGCTTACTATGTAGCAATGAAACGTATCGTAAGGGTGTGTTCAATATGCAGCACTGCACCGATCGGCCACTAAAAGCATATGCCTTAGCAGGTGAGATACCAGTCCTTGCTACGTTTGAAGCTTTCCTGCATATCACAGATGATCGCCCCATTCTACTGGAAAAATTCTACGTCGTTAAGGAATTCCGCTCCCTTCTAGGTCGAGTGACTGCCACACGATACAGAGTTTTATTACTAGGACTGAAAGTGGCCTTGAATCACGAGGAGCTACCACCACGATCCTGGTATGACTCTAATGAAATCGCAACGGTTTCGATGGATGAAATCTTTCCAAGATTTAATATCCCACCCGTGGAGATATGCTACGACAAAACAAGACCACCATGTCGAAACATCTTTATGAATATCCCGATTGCTGTCAAGCCCATCGTTGAACAACGACTTAATCAACTCCTTTCAGCAAACATAATTGAACGGGTAACGGATGGCATGGATGTTTCATTCTGCTCATCAATGTTAGCAATCCCTAAAGGAAAGGATGATATAAGGCTGGTGATCGATCTAAGAGGGCCCAACAGGTACGTTCAAAGGTCACCATTTACCATGCCTTCTTTGGAGCAAATCCTGGCTGATTTGGATGGAGCCCAATGGTTTTCGTCTATAGATTTGTCTAATGCGTTTTTCCATATTGAGCTGTATGAGAACAGTCGTCACCTGACGAACTTCTGCACAGAGTTTGGTATGTTCCGGTACGTTAGGTTGCCCTTCGGGTTGTGCAACGTACCGGACATATTCCAGGAAGTCCTTCAGAGGACAATTCTTGGAGGTTGTAAGGGAACAAAGAACTATTTGGACGACATTTTGATCTTCGGAAGAACCCTGGAAGAACATGATCAAAATCTGAGGGCTGTGTTAGATCGTCTTCATCAGCACAATGTTCGGATCAATACTGACAAGTGCACTTTCCGTACCCAATCCGTCAAGTTCCTGGGGTTTACGCTCACCTCAAATGGCTGGCAAATAGAAGACGATAAATTGAGTGCCATACGAGACTTTCGCCGGCCGGAAACGATTTCAGAAGTGAAGAGTTTCTTAGGGTTAGTGACGTTTGTAGACAAGTTTGTTCCACATCGGGCTACTAGGACCGAGAAGCTACGAGCACTTGCCAACGCAGAAAATTTCTACTGGACAAATGATGAGGATGCCGAGTTCTTGTCATTTAAGGATGAAGCGTTAAATCTGGTCCGAACGCTTGGGTACTTCAATATTGCGGACAGAACGGAATTGTTCGTCGATGCGTCTGCAATCGGACTTGGAGCTGTCTTGGTCCAATTCAACAATAAAGATGTTCCTAGAATCATTGCATGTGCCTCAAAAGCGCTAACGACCACTGAACAACGATATCCACAAACTCACAGGGAGGCCTTGGCTGTTGTTTGGGGAGTCGAAAGGTTTGCCTTCTACTTAACTAGCCGAACATTTACTGTCAGGACGGACGCCGAAGCAAACCAGTTCATATTCGGATGCAATCATCAAATCGGTAAGCGGGCAGTTTCGCGAGCAGAGGCTTGGGCTCTGCGTCTCCAGCCATTTGACTTTACAATGGAGCGAGTTCCAGGGGACGAAAACATTGCCGATGTTTTATCGCGACTAATACAGTCTTCTCAAGAAGCACAGCCGTTTGACGACAGCAGCGACGAGGGTCATATTCTGTTTGCGCTGGATACAGGAAACATGGAGATTTCTCTTGGAGAGATCGAAGCTGAAGTGGATGATGTACTGGTAGAATTACGCAAGGCCTTAGCGTACGATAGATGGCCTCGTGAGCTACGTAAGTACGAAGCGCAAAAGAAGAATCTTCATCATCTTGGGTTTTTAATTTGCAAGGATGATAAGATTGTTCTACCCAATTCTTTACGCATAAAGGCTTTGTCTTCGGCACATGGTGGACATGTCGGTGAGGTTGCGATGAAAAGAATTATGCGAGAGTTCTTCTGGTGGCCAGGGATGGCATCGGATACTGAGAGGTTTGTTAAGGACTGTCAAACTTGCTGTATGTTATCACGGAAAAACCCACCACTACCACTTTCATCCCGTGATCTACCCGAAGGTCCTTGGGAGGTAATTCAAATTGATTTCCTTTCCATTCCGGGATTTGGGTCAGGTGAATTTTTGACTATTGTCGACACGTACTCCCGTTACCTTTCGGTTATTGAAATGAAACGCACGAACGCTATTATTATATATTTTTTAATAACGCTTACGTTTAGTCAGTTCTAAGTAGCCGCACTTTTTACAAAAATGTGAAATCCTACTAAATTTTGAGCCAGTTTCAACGGTCGAGAGATGATGTGAAAGGATACTCTGCATGCAGGCGCATTAAGTACGCCTAGATGATCGAGCTATATCGTCTAGTTGCAGAGTTGGAAATTCAAAAGCAGTTTTTTCGTTTAAAACCGAGATTCTGTCAATGAATAAAATAATTATAATTATAAAACAACGAAATTACAATGATTTTTGGTGTTGAATTTCGAGTACAGTAAAATTTATTGTTAAATTTTTGTACGGGAGATAAAATAAATATCGATTTTAAACGATACAATGCTCAAACAATGAACATTATTGTGATGAGATCAAATTTGTTCGAGAAAAATCAGTATTTTTATTGTTAAGATGCTTAACAACCCCCCTTTTTACTGTAAATTTCTCATATACCATGACCATGACCATGACCAACGCCTATTGTAAACCATAAATTTAGTTGTGATTTTATGGTAATCAACAATAATGTCCAATGTTTTGATAGTAAATATCAAGGTTACAATGACAATGAAAATCATTGTATTTTTGTTTTGTTTTTTTTTTTTTTTTTTTATGAGAAGTATAATGCAACGTAATTTAACCTCTTCGTTTAGAAGTTTATTCTAGAAACTTGCCTGTCACTCTGCTCCTCTGAATAAAAAATACGGGCAGGAGCTCCACTCAATCGAAAAATATTGGGCCATCGTTAAGTGGAACCTGAAGTAGACCCAAAAACGGTTGGAAGCGAAAAGTAGTGTAAGGCAAACTGGATCTCTGAAAATTTGATGGTAGGCGTTAAACAAAAGGCCTAGCATTTCGAATTTGGTCAACCGGAAGCTTATCCGAGCATTTGTTCTGTATTTTATAGTAATTAATCTTAACCCTCCGTTACTCGCACTGTTGTACCATAGAGATAACTCTAAGACAAGTAGGTCCCGAAGAAACGTGCTCAACTTTTTGGCTCACCTCTGGTACTATCTTCGGTCCCAAGCTTGTAGAATCACCCCTCGAAACATAGGAAAAACCAATAACCCCTCATTTTATCTGTCAAACTTTCATAGCGAATCAAAACAAACATTGCGTAGTACTAGAATTTCGACTAGAATAGGGTACGTTAATCGTTTGCTTGGGACCAATAGGCTACTAAAGTGGTGAGCCAATTTAAAATCGTTAGTTTCGTATTGATTGTTGGTTGTACTTTGTACAACGCACATGAGTTTTCCATTGCCATTTTGTTGCTGAGTTACCAATCGATCTGAAGGTGATTCCTCGTAGAGTCCACAAATGGTCACCACGTAGGCTATAAATGCACTTCCACCTCGAATTTTCAATTGCACAAATCTCGGAAATTAAAGTTCCATTTCACCTGAAATTGCTACTGCATGTATGCTGCAGCGCAGTAAACGTGGAGTAACAGTTTCATTGTAGTACGTGCCGTGGAAGCTGATATTTGTGCACTTAAAGTTTCGAAGTGGTAGCGAGAATAATGATCTCACAGCGAACCACCTGAAACAAACGAGTATTTATCAAAAAACTTGTTTTGATCTAAACAAGCTAAACTTTGATTACAGTAAACACCTAAAAAATGCGGATAATAGGGAAAATGTAAATGGAACCCGCGTAAACTGTGACCATACTACATGGGATTTGACTTAATTGATTACAACATGGAATATATCGAGATTCTGACCAGATAGAAAGTTACTGTCTCTGACAAAGTTGTTCAAGAGATCATAGTATTATCGCTGGTGGACAGTAGTTCAGAATTTTCTAACTACGTACAGGGATTTTTTTTTGGTTCTAGACATTTTGAAATTAGTCTAAAATTAAAGGGAGACTCTAAACATTCATTTGGTGGAAGTTTCAGCGATATTGATCTTTTAAGATAATGTTTTCCATCTGAGATACGTGTTACCACTAATTTATCAGAGGTATACAAGTGGAACGACTCACCCCAATTTATGTATCCACAAATCTGCATGAAATTCTTCACCAGTAGAAGAAATCCAGAATATATTCGTCTTATCCCACTTAGGATGATGTAAATTGTATTTTTATTTTATGATATTTGATATGCGAGAATTGCCCGCCAAGTTTTGAAAAATTTCTGAACTACTTTTCATCAACCAAAAGATCTTTATCTCCTTAACAGCTTTGCCAAAAACAGTAAATTTCTAGCTGTTCAGGATCTCGAGATATTATATATGCGAAGAGTGAGAAAATTCTGGACTGTAGACCAACGAAAAAGTTTTGATCTCCTGGACAACTGGACAACAACATATGAATTCTGGCAACACTGCTGGACTGTTGTTTTTAACTTTTACCGTCTGAATATTTTTTAAGTTTTTCGTTTGTAAATCTCCGTATTAAGTGTATATTAAGTTTTTGTTCTACTATCCATTATCCGTCGTGTCACAAAAAACTCAAGTTTAAACTAAATTGTGTATATTAGTCCAGCTAATTCATCAAATTATAATTGTGCCTCTCTGCCAAAATCATCATGGCGAAAAACTGCGGAAAGTGCTCGAAGTCTATTCGTGGCATTGAGTTTGCGAAGTGTGTAGGCTTTTGTGAGCATATGTATCACTACGCTTGCTGTGGACTGACAAGGCAAACCCACGACACTATTCTGGCACACACCATTTGGATATGCAGTGAGTGTAAAACTACCGTCAACAACCGCTCGCTGAAGGAAATTTGTTCCAACGATGATGGTATCACGGCTATCGATGACCTCAAACAGCAGATGCACGAGCTGAATGGAAACGTCCAGTCATTGTCCGACACCGTGTCCGCTTGTGTCAACAACTCGAAGTCTGGATTTCAAAAGCTTGATCGTCAACTGGAAGATACCAACAACAAAATTGAAATGTTCTTGGAGAAAGCCGGAATTGTGGAAGATGCAGCCAGTCACCAAAGAAATCAACAACATCAGAAACATCGAACCGGGGAAGCAACGTTCGCCGAGCAAGGGGCTGCGGATATCAATATCGACGGTCTGACTGCTCCACGTTTACTACCCGAGGAATCCACATCGCTGTTCTGGCTGCATCTCTCTGGGTTTCACCCTCAAGTGTCCGTTGAGGATATCCACAAAGTGGTGGAAGGCTGTTTGAATATGAGCGACACTGTGAAAGCGGTGAAATTGGTGCCCAAGGATAAGGACCTCTCTAGGGTAACGTTTATCTCCTTCAAAATTGGATTACCGCTCGATTTCAAAGACACTGCATTGCTACCCGAAACCTGGCCAAAAGGAATTTGATTTCGAGAGTTCGAGGATTATTCAAAAAACCGGCAATCATCATCCATTCAATAACCACCTTACATGACGTACGACCACCGGGGGAGAATGGGGGCCACCGGGCCCCCAGTCCAGTTAAGTTAATGTATTGTTCTTTTTCACAAAAAACTAAAGGAATGGTGTTTCAGAATAGCCACACCCAGCGAGGTTCCGGGCTGACGTTCTACTACCAGAACCACAAACGAAGTGACAGACGGAGCGGCTCAAAAACTTTGGTGACTAACCTGCTATTGCAATTTTTCAGTGTACCACATGGCAACACTACTACTAGATTGAACTAGCATTTTAACCGAATGTACTAGAATGTTCTGGTTCTATCTCTTTCACTCTACTCAAAACTGAAATGCATAAAAAAATGACAAAATAATACGCTTGCACACTGTCAAAGAATCATTGTACACAAAATCAACTTTGTTCAAATCAAAACAAAAAAACTAACCCATCTGGTGGATGATGGCACAAGCTTCCAAGAAAATTCTATTACAGTGAACCACATTATTTTAATGGATTTCTTCGCCAGTAAGTCGTCTGTCACTTCGTTTGTGACCAGAACGTTCGAGGGCTGCGTAGCAAAATCGAGGATTTCTTGACTGCCGTCTCTACTTCTCCATACGACGTTGTAGTTCTGACCGAGTAGTACTTGGCTCGACGATGTTATTCCGTCCCGGATACTGTTTGGTGACAACTTCGTGGTATACCGAGGTGACCGCACTGCACTTACTAGCAACAAGAAACGGTCCGGTGGAGCCCTCAGCGCGGTTAGAAAAAACATCCCGTCGTCGGTTTTCCCGGTAAATGAGCATCAAATGGAGCATGCCTGGGTCAGTGTTTGTGCAGAAAATTGCAAGATAATTGTTGGTGCCGTATTCTGACTGGTTCTGCAATACCTCCGGTGTACCTCAAGGAAGTAACTTGGGACCGTTGCTATTTTCGCTGTACATCAATGACGCAACTGTGCTTCTGGAAAATGGATGTTACTTTATTTATGCTGATGATACAAAAATCTATGTGATCGTTGAAAACGAAGACGACTGTCTGCGACTCCAGGAGGCACTGGACAAGTTTGCATTGTGGTGTCGTGCCAACAATATGACCCTCAGCGTACCTAAATGCCACGTCATTAGCTTCCACCCCAAGAAAAATTTTCTTCAATATGAATATGTCATCGACGGAACCACCCTATCACGCGTGCAGACAGTGCGTGATCTTGGAATTACATTGGACTCAAGTCTCACGTTCAGGAACCAACACGAAGATGTTATTGCGAAGGCACGACAGCAGCTTGGTTTCATTGGAAAGGTGACAAAGGAGTTTCAAGATCCTTACACATTGAAATTGCTGTATGTTAGTCTTGTTCGTCCAATTCTCGAGACAGGCTGTATTATATGGGATCCGTTTCATATCACCGTGATCGTTCGCATAGAGGCCGTTCAGCGCAAATTTGTGCGATACGCTCTTCGCAACTTACCGTGGAATGACCCGGTTAATCTGCCACCCTACGAGAATAGATGCCAACTACTGGGATTGGAAACGCTGGAACGAAGGAGGAAGAACGCGAAAGCTCCGCTTACCACGCTGGCGACAGGACTACGACGGTAACGAGCCAGTACGTGCAGTCATGCGCAATTTCAACGATGTTTATAATTTGTTTGACTTCAATGAAAACTCTGTTCAATTTCGCTCAAGGCTAAGAAGAATGAATTGATGTTGATGCTAAGAATTATTCATTAAGACAACAAATTGTCGGATGAAGATATCAAAGTAGTAATAATAATAATAATAATAATAATAATAATAATAATAATAACTTTGCCCATGACAGTTTAGCAGGTCTCGAAATATATCTAATGCGAGAATTGCACGTGTATACAAGCGCAATGATGTGAAAACAAATTGAATTTCTGAAAAACTTTGCGCAAGACGCTTAGGAAATTCTCAACTATTGTACACCAAGCAATAGGCTTTGACCTCCTGAACAACTTTGTCGGAGACAGTAACTTTCTATCTGGTCAGGATCTCGATACAAACCACATGCGAGAATTTCATGTGTATACTAGCGCTACGTAGTGAGCAAGGGGGAAGACATTGTAATATATATTTCATATATTGAGAAGATTAGACGGGTTTAAAAATATTGGCGATATTTCGCTATATATTTCCCCGCTGTCAAGATACTGATGAGTTTTTTTTTCTCTTTATTTGTTCCAAATTCAAAATAAATTACATTTCATTTTTAACCTAGGTGCTCCAGTTACTGCAGTAACGTACCAGCCTTAATTATTATGATATATATCTAAGTGTTTTTACATTGTTCATGTCTTGGCAATTAAGTATTTTAAACAGGTTTTTTATACCTGCATGTCAGTATAACAATTGATATCTTAAAACTAAAAAACTAAAACTAAATCTTATCTAAGTATAAATGGAATTAATCGTTGCAATTGAGGATTGCAACGATTTTTGCCTGAAATTATTCATTATTTTGTTAAACATTTGTTCTAAAGTCACAACATTCGAAATTCTATGTACCTCGGTAGTACTGTACCAGGGAGGCAACTTCAAAATCATTTTCAGAATTTTGTTCTGAATCCTTTGAAGTGCTTTTTTCCTGGTAGTGCAACAACTAGACCATATTGGCACAGCGTAAAGCATGGCCGGTCTAAAAACTTGTTTAAATATTAGAAGTTTATTCGTCAGGCAAAGTTTGGATTTCCTGTTTATAAGAGGATACAAACATTTAATATATTTGTTACATTTAGCTTGAATGCCTTCAATGTGATTTTTAAAAGTTAATTTTTGGTCAAGTATTAATCCAAGATATTTCACTTGGTTTGACCAGGAAATTGGAACTCCGTTCATAGTGACTATGTGACTACTACTAGGTTTCAAAAACGAAGCTCTAGGCTTGTGTGGAAATATTATAAGTTGAGTTTTGGAAGCGTTGGGAGAAATCTTCCATTTTGACCAAGAAAGACAAGGTACTCTCTGGGAGTTTTTTGATGAGGATATAGAAAATTGCATAATCACCTGGAGCTTTCATATTTTGAAACTTTTTAGTTATAGACCTTACTTCGTCCAAATCAGTCCCCCAGGAATCATCAAAAATATTTTCCCGAGAGAAAATATTCAGAAAATCCCGAGCAACCTGATTCTCAATAGGACTAGTAAGACCCAAACTGAAATTATGGGAACTCTCGAATTGCTTAGCAAGTTTCTGAGCTTTTTCCAAATTTGTGATCAAAATTTTACCACCTTCTTTAAGCGCTGGAATAGGCTTTTGAAGTTTTTTCAAAATTTTTGTGAGTTTCCAAAAGGGTTTGGAACTCGGGTCTAATTTAGAAATATTATTTTCAAAAGTTTTGTTCCTCAGGGCAGAGAATCACATTTTAATTTGTTTTTGTAAATCCCGCCAGATAACATTCATGGCAGGATCGCGTGTTCTTTGATATTGTCTCCTACGGACATTTTTAAGACGGATCAAGAGCTGAAGATCGTCGTCTATTATAATTGAATCGAATTTAACCTCGCATTTTGGTACTGAGGCAGCTCTTGCTGCAACTATAGAAGTAGTCAGAGATTCAAGAGCATAATTAATTTCATCTTTGGTTTGCAACGGAATGTTTGGATCGAAGTTATATTCCATAAATGTTCGATACTGCTCCCAATCAGCTCTATGGTAATTGAAAGTAGAGCTGTTGGGATTACAAATTATTTCTTGGGATATTTCAAAAGTTACTGGAAGGTGATCAGAACCGAAGTCAGCATGGGTAACCAATCGGCTGACATGAATCAGTTAAGATCAAATCAATAGTGGAGGGATTTCTTGCAGAAGAAAAGCATGTTGGGCTGTTTGGATATTGAATAGTGTAATAACCTGCAGAACAATCATCAAACAGAATATTACCATTGGAATTGCTTTGAGCATTATTCCATGAGCGGTGTTTTGCATTAAAATCACCAATAATGAAGAATTTAGACCTATGACGGGTAAGTTTCTGGAGGTCACCCTTGAGAAAATTCTTTTTCTGGCCTACGCATTGGAATGGCAAATAGGCAGCTATAAACGTAAGTTGTCCAAATTTTGTTTCAACAGAAACCCCCAAAGTTTCAAAAACTTTGGTTTCAAATGAAGAAAGAATGTTATGTTTGATTCGTCTATGAATAATGATGGCAACGCCACCACAGGGTCCATCAAGACGATCATTTCTATAAATCAAGTAATTTGCGTCCTTCTTAACCTTATGGGCAGGTTTAAGGAACGTTTCAGTTATAACGGCAATATGCACGTTATGAACTCTCAAAAAGTTAAATAGCTCGTCTTCATTATCTTTAAGAGATCGAGCATTCCAATTTACAATATTTAATGCTTTAAAATCCATTACTGAATTTTAAAGTCATGACAATATGGTTTGCAAATTTTACTCCAGTTTGAATAGCATCAAACATGGAGTTAGATTTAAGCATATCAGAAATCATGTCAATTAATGATTTCTGTTAAAATTCCATTTTAGGGGCAGTAATGCTTCCTAAGTCAAAATTGTCAAAATTTCCGTTAGAATTACTTTGGTTAGTATTTTGATTTCTACCCGCTGCAATAGCAGCATAGGTAGCTCCATTAACTCGCTGAACATTGTTAGCAGCGAGGGGAGTAGGTACAGATGAAAAATTTGAAGCAGGGGTGATATTTGTACCTACAGGTACGAATGTAGAATTTGTTCCTCGCTGACCGTTGTTAACAGCAGAGGAATTTGTACCTGGTCGGAAACGTGGAGCGTTTCTTACCTGTCGGTTAGAACGAGATTGTAGGATCGCTTTGCGAGTCTTACATTCCCAAAAATTGGATTTGTGGTTTTCACCACAATTTGAACATTTAAATTTCTTAGGATCTTCCTTCACAGGACAGTCGTCCTTTGCGTGAGAGGAATCACCACAATTCATGCATTTAGCTGGCATGTAGCAATTTTTAGTTCCGTGACCCCATCCCTGGCACTTACGGTACTGAGTGAGGTTTTGGAAATTTCCTCCAGTCTTCCTGAAGTGTTCCCACTTCACTCGGACATGGAGCATAAGGCTAGCTTTTTCTAAGGCCTTAAGATTGTTTAGTTCACTAGACTTGAAGTGAACTAAATAAAAATCATTAGAAATCCCGTTGCGCGAATCGCCAGGACGGGATTTCATTTTCATTTTGATTACTTGGAGTGGCACAACTCCAAGTAATTTTGCCAGTTCATCTTTGATCTGATCCAGGGATTCACCACTGGGCAGTCCTTTCATGACAACCTTGAACACACGTTCAGTTTTGGTGTCGTAAGTAAAAAAATTGTGCTTCTTCTCAGTTAGATACTTGAGAAGACATTTAAATCCGTCCAAGGTTTCAGCCAATACACGGCATTCACCCCGACGTCCAATTTGTAGTGAAAACTTAACTTTCACGAAATTCAAAAGTTCCATGCGAAGAGCATGGAAATCGGAAGTGGTTATCACAATAGGGGGAATCTTTTCCTTCTTGGCATTAAACCGGGAAAGTTTACTAGAATTTTTCTTGGATGATGGATCATTCTCATCATCCGTGAGCAAATCAAATTGATTACTCAAATTAATTTCATCAGAAGGGGGGTCAAGAGCTTGCCCCTTTCTTTTGCGTTTAGGCGCCATGGCGGCAGTAAATTTTTATCCAAATCGACTTCCAAGCAGATTACTATAAGAATCTGAAGGATCGAAGAGGAATTTTCCAAATCGATATCCAAGAAGGATTACCTCGGGTAGGGTCCAAACAAGGATCGAAGAGGAATAAGAGTTGAACAAGGTAGAAATTTTACAGGTTGAGCACTGAAAAGTGTTGTTTAAATTTGTTGTAGCTTTAGGTAGTAGTAACACTTCCTTCAGCAAAAAGCAAATAGATCCGCACGGCAAGAGAGTACGATGCGGACTGACTGATGAGTTTTTAATTCAGTGTTTGTTTCTTGTCATTGCAGAAAAAAATGGTGGCCGAATGTTGAAAATATTATCTCGGCTCAGTAAATATTTTAAAGGAAGGATTTCTACAAGCGGCTGATCGAAAAACGGGTCCTTGCATTGCTAATTGCAACTGAAACTGGACTGCTAAAATAATCTAACAAGTGTGATAAAAGTGCACATTTCCGTCGAACAGTTTTGGTATCTTTGGTGCACTTATTGCTTGCTTAACGTTCCTAAAGCATGGCCACATCCGGATAGCCGGAACCAGTTTCGGTAGGGCTCAAAAACGACATTTCCTAAACATCATGTACTGGTATTGTCTGACGGCTCAAAATTGATCATTTTTCATCCAGAAGAACACACACATCTGGATACCCAGAACCGGTTCCGGGAGAGCCAAAAAGGAAACTTCCAAATCCTCATGTACTGGTACCTTCCGACGGCTAAAATTTAATGATATTTCATCCTGAAGTAATTAGACATCATGCCATCGGTCAACATATAGATCTGTCCACTTCTAGAAACCCGGAACTGGTTCCAATAGGGATTCAAAAAGGCCACTTCCAAAATCCTCGTGTAGATATTATGCCATGGCCATGACATTATGGATGTGGCCAGATCAACATGTCGCTCCATGACATGATGTCTATTTACTTCTGAACGAAAAATCATAAATTTTGAGCTGTCGGACGATACCAGTACATGAGGTTTAGGATGTGTCCTATTTGGGGCCCTTCCGGAATCGGGTCTGGGTACCGGATGTGGCCAGATCCACCAATTTGTTCGTGGCATGATGTATATTTGCTTTTGGTTGAAACTTCGGTTGAAACATCATAATTTTGAGCCATCGGACGATACCAGTACATGAGGTTTTGGAAGTGTTCCATTTGTGCCCTATCGGAACCGGTGCCAGGTATCCTAAATGGCCAAATTGGAAAAATTGGTTCAAAAATGAATTTTTGGGAGCGAGTTTCATTCTGTAGGCCCACTCCTAGAGGTCGCTGGAAGCTTCCTTTGGCAGCAAAATGTTCGTTTCCGAAAGTTAGGAAAAGGGAGGAAATTTAAGGTTACAAAGTTTCAGGTATGCACTAGGAAGGTTAAAAAGGAATAAGTGAGGGCTGCATCGACATTAAAGAAGTTCTGTAACCCTCCACAGGTTTCATGTGACGTTCTTCATCTGACCCGCATCGACCATACCATATTATTGCAACGTTTACAGTACAGTTTGCAAGCAATTTTTTAAATTGGTTTTTTTGTAGGTTCAAAAACGTAGGCAATACTCTGACTTTATAGTACCCATTAATGAGTAGAATTTCACTCATTTTGAAGTAAAGTAGGTTAAAGGTTAAATAAGTAAAACATTACCCATTAATGAGTATCGTTTACCCATTAATGGGTACTAGTTACTCATTAATGGGTAACTTTTTTACCCATTAAATGGGTTAACCTACTATTCTTCAAAATGGGTGAAATTGTACTCATTAATGGGCATTTTCCAGTTACAGTGTATCCACCTGAAATAAAAAAATGACGTAAGCGTCACCATGTTCAAATTTTGCAGCCACTGGCGGATATGAGGCACAGATCCTCGAGCCATCAAACCAAAAAAATGTTCAATTTTCACTTTTCACCATGTGAATTATGTACAATTATCCACAGATTATGCACAAGTACGGATTTCCGGATAAACTGACGCGACTAGTCAAGGCGACGAAGGGTCGAGTGATGTGCGTTGTTCGAGTATCGGGGACACTCTCGAGTCCCTTTGAATCTCGACGGGGGTTACTTCAAGGTAATGGACTTTCGTGTCTGCTATTTAACATCGCGTTAGAAGGTGTGATCAGAAGAGCTGGAGCACGATCTTCAGGAAGTCCATTAAGCTTCTTGGCTTCGCCGATAACATCGACATCATAGTACGGAACTTTGAGACGATGGCGCGGAACCGTACATCAGACTGAAGGCTGCAGCTAGGCGGATTGGACTTGCCGTTAACGCATCAAAGACAAAATACATGAAAGGAAGAGGTTCAAGGGAAGACAATGTTAGCCTCGCACCCCGAGTTCAGACTGACCAGCTGACGGGAGAACCATCCATAGTCCACGTTGCAAAAATTGGGTGACTACGGTGGGCTGGGTACGTCGTAAGAATGCCGCACGACGACCCAGTGGTTCTCAGAAGCGATCCAACAGGAACAACAAGAAGAAGGGCTGCGCAGTGGGTAAAGTGGATCGTGTAGAAGGCCACCTGCGGACCCTTAGCAGACTACGAGGCTGGCGAAGTGTGGCCATGGATCGAGTAGAGTGGAGACGATATGTTTCAGACAGCAGAGGGCAACAAGGCCTTAGCCTGATTGGTAAGGTAAATACGCCATCAATATTCTTCCTTCTTCTTAATTGACCTGCATTCGGACGTGGCAGGCGCCGGTATTACACAAACTGCATGAGGTCACCAGAATTTGTTCATTGAAGATGAACACTAGTCCCAACGATCTACTTTCATGATTTCAGTGCAGTATACACTACTACCATAGAGGTAACTCTAAGACCACTGGGTCCCGAAGAAAATCATTATTATTTTTGGCTCACTCAGTACCAGAACAACGGTCCCAAGCAGTCCCAAGCTATTTCACTCACCCCTGCATGTTCTGCATGAATCCACACACCCCTGATGTTATCTGTCAAACTTTCATAGCGAATCAATACAAACATAGTGTAGTAATAGAATTTCAACTAGAATAGGGTACGTTAATCGTTTGCTTGGGACCAATAGGCTAGTCAAGTAGTGAGCCAATTTAAAAGCTAGTTTCGTATTGATTGTTGCTACTACCCCTTCAACTCCCATCCAAAATTTGAAGAGGTCCGATTCGCTCGGGACACTTTCAGGAATGTGATATCTCTTCTACACCGATCAAATACAACCCGGCGCTGCATTATTTTAAACTATATTCCATATCGAATAAATTGGTACACTGTGACAAATAGCCAACTAATGATTATTTGATAAATTGTTTGTGTTTCTCTTCTTCCCACGGTTTTTTTCTTCCGGTTTTCTTTCTTTCATTTATTCTGTTAATCTTATCTCATGTTATCTTTAGTTTTTTTTATCTTCTTTAATGTAGCTTTTTGCTTCACTACCGGTTTGTGGGAGTGTGTGTTTATGTTTTCTTTCTTTTGCTATGCAGTTTCTTCCATGAAATGAAAGAAAACGATCTGGTTTTACTTCTTCCTGTTCTTCTTTTTTTTTATATTATTCCGGAGATGAAACTAGTGCTGCGCTGTCTCTTCAACTAATAAATGAGCTATAGGCAGTTCCTAAAAACTAAAAACAGGAAAATAAACATCGTTCATCTATGTACGGTTGCTTATGCGCTTGGTTTCCTAAAACATTTGTTAGCAGTAAGTGTAATAAATTAAAACAAAAAAACAGTAGATCTGAGCGTGGAAAGTTGTACAGAGTTTACACTAACGTGGTTCTGCTTGCATCTATTGTTTTTTCATCCTTTGTATTTCCTTTTTTTTCTAATAAGGTTTCTATTTAGCTTACTTAAATGTACTGGTTATGTTTAAAGGTTAATAAATTACACGGTTCGGTAAGTATGATTAATTTAAAAAAAAAATATTGTACAGATTGAACTTTAACAAAAACCTATTGCATCTTGGGTTGATCTTTCATTATCATTAAGTTTAGCATCTGTACAGGAAAGTGACAAATAATATGTATATATAGCCTAAGCATGAAACATGATTTGTGTTTATGTTTGTGCATTGAATTGATTCTTATTATTTTGTTTGCAATGGTAACAAAACAATGCTTGCTTTGATGCTGCTGCTGCCTGCCTTGGAATGCTCTTTCTAGACGAACTGAAAACCGAAAGCACAACTGACAGAGCGCATGTCAGTTGTGTCAAACAAGGTGTCATAAATGCATGAATGCGATTTTTCTTCTTCTTTGTTTTCTTTGTTTGAGCTATTTTATGTTTGTTTTCAATGATTTCGATCGCGCAATTATATGTTCACATGTTGCTTCTTTTTTTTAAGTATCTTTATTCCACTTTACACATACACATAAGAGTTTAGCTAGTAGACTTTCATCTGTGGTTGTATTTGTTTATTTGGATTTCAATTCTCGGTCTACTGTGATTTTTTGTTTTGTTTCAATAGTTTACTAAGAGAGTACAACTGCTATCGGATTTGATTTTCTGTTTATTTTGGGAATGGAACCGAGTTACTATTTTTGGGATTGGGATTTTGAGTGTAACTGAAGAGAATTGAGATCAAAGGAAAGTGGGTGGACTGCTCTCGGTTCCGTTTGATTGAAATGGGACGTTTCCGATTTACATACAAAAATTGCATTCATTGTTAATAAAAATGTCTAACTGCGGTAGGATGTAGTACGTTTTACTCTCTCTTTTTCTTTTCCTTTTCTTTCTTTTCCATGTAATTGTATCTTACATAATCGTAGTCTCAGTTGAATAGCTTTTAAAATAGTGATCATTCGCGTCCAATTAGTTAGTATTAAATAATGCTTCTTGAAGAATGTATAATACTATGAATCACGGCTGCTCTGGTTTGCGGTCACTATTTTGAGTTTCTGCTTTTGAGTGGTGATTATTTGCTTTTTTCAAATATTTCAGTTTTGGTTTCGTATTTTACGCTATAGTACATCGATATAACGGTTTTGTTTTTTTGTTTTGCTGATATTCTGTTTATTTCGTTTGTTGTTGATGAAAGGTGGTAGAGAAAGTTAAGCTTCTTGTTTCAAGTCCTCCGTCTTGCTGCTCTGGGTTATTTCGACTTGCTGTTGTTTGTTTGTTTGTTTGTTGGTTTATAGAGTAGATTAGCAGGTGCATGTACAAGTTTCCGCATCGCTTGTATCGTTTGTGGGTGTGTGAGTGTGGTGTGAAAGCATTCAATGTTTATGTTGATAGCAACTCTTTCCTGTCATTTGATTACACAGTGCACACGTAGAAAAAAAAAATTGTTTTGAAATGACACAACCTCTCATCTTGGAAAATAACCTCTCCTCCAACGTAAAGAAAAGTAAACAACGGACGAGACGAGCCACGTGACACGCAACGCCTTCTGCGATTGGCTTTCCGCGTCTCGATCTCAACCTAAACAGAAAACTTCAACGACTTTCCGAAACGTTTAAATTTTGTCTTAAATTCCAAAGTTAAAAATTTCTTTTAAAGATATAAAACAGTTTATGCATGTCTCCTTGGTTTCTTTTGTTCTCTTGTTTGTTTTCACTATCTCTGTTTGTCTCTGTTCGATTTGGTTTTTAAAAGTAATTTATATATTAAATTTCTTCTCATAAAAAGGGGTGGAAGGCACTTTTTCTCTAAAATTTTTTTGTTTCCTTTTAATTTAATTTAAATATATTTTCTTTTACTCTCTTTTTGTATTCTTTAAATTTTGCTTTTCATTTTTTTGAACACATTGGCCGAAACGTTTACAATGATTTTATCTTTTTTTTTCGCTAGTCTAAAAGGTTTCTTTTGCCTAAACTGATTATTTTGAACTGAATTTGTGTTACATTTTCGCCGAAAGTTGTTTTTTGTAATGTTCCGAAACGTTACCTGTTTACCGGGATCGAAAAATATAAGTGTCTCTTAGCCCTTTTTTTCCGTCTGTCTCACACGTTTGCCGTTTGAGTGCCGAAATGGTTTGTTTACATTTGAGTGTCAGTTGAGTTTGCTGGATGTTACACAATTCTCTTCCGTCAGTTCTTCAGGGACATAAACTGGTCTTGTTCAACAGAAATAATAGGAAAACGGAACAATCCGAAAAAGTCTCCAACATTTGCTAACATAATAGGATTTCCTTTGCTTTGCCTTAGGGAAAAATACAATCTAGGCCAAACGTTGTATTTTCCACGAACGGGTAAAATTTTGTTTAATTTTTTTTTGCCTAAAAATGTTGTTTGTTTTTTGTTTGTTTCGTTTTGTTTTCGACTATAAAAATTTCACTTATGGAGGTTGTGTTTCCACATGACAAGAAGGCAATTTCTTTAAATATATATATATTTGCTTTACTTCTAGTAGAGTTGTTTTCTTTTCTTCTTTTTCCTTTTAATGTGTTCATGCTTGTTTAGCTGCTGCAGTTGCTGCGCTCGCACTTAATCGTAAAATGTTTTGCTTTGTACATTTATGTTCTGTGTTTCTCCTCTGCTTCTCGTATTTGAAGATGCTTTGTTATTTCGTTCTTACGCGTCGGTTTAGTTCTTTCGTTGAAGAGTTTCTTTTTTTCTGAGGATAAATGTCGAATCTTCTGTTAAGTAGTCATAAGTAAGCTTGGTATTTTGGGGACGGCTCCGAAGTAGTGGTCACGCAAAAGTCACGAGTTCATATCTCATCCCCGAACAAGTCACGAATGACCATAGAGTGTTAAAGAGACTATAACGAAAAAGCAAACTATTTGTGATGATTAAGGATGGTAAATTTGCTGCAAACCGTCACTTTTCATTATGGAATTAACAAAAATGCATTCGATAACTTCTTCTTCTTTTTTTTTGCTTTATTACGTCTCCACTGGGGCTCACACTAGCTCTTTACTTGGTGTTCTATGAGCACTTCCACAGGTATGGATTGGTACTATTGTGTGGGCATGTACACTGTACCAAAACATCATCCTCTGTTTGAATGAAACCTCAAACCATTCAAATCGAATCATCAAAATCGCTTTTTCGAATGATAGAGGCATCCGCATGACGGTTGTTTTGTAATCAGATGTTGCTCCTCTCGAATACAGGATGAAAATTGATACGAGAATCGCGCGGACCTCAGTTGAAATACGTAATGCTCTGTGTAGAATGATTGTCATCCCAAATTGAAATACATATGGTATTGGTTCAGCCCCATAACGAAAATCATCCAAATCGATGATGTAAATAATTCTATCGAACGCCATTTGCTTATCTGAGCTGACAAACGAGGAAAAACGTTCATCGCTATCAGAGGTGGTACGAACATTAGTTAAACGTGGAGACCGTGGTGGATGAAGTTTTCTCTACCAACAAACGATGTTTATATCTATGATGGAATGGATGTTCTTGGCTATTCAATATGGGAATGTACACATTTTTTTGCCGAGGTTTGCACAGCCGAGTGCTCGGCAATCTGTTTGACTGAGATCACAGCAAAGTGACGTTTGGTTGTTGAGTCTCGGAAAATGCTTTGCTCAATCTCAGCAAACAACGTCATGTTAGCTGAAATCTCTGTAAAATTAATTACTGAGCATTTCGTGAAAAAAACTAAGTGTGTAAGCAATCGAATTATTCATCTAATTGTCCTCTGAGCGCTGTATGTTTTCCAGCCAATTTACTAATGAGTATCATCCTTTATTTGGATATCATATGGATACTCATCAGCTGATTTCGAATTCAACCATAAGGCAATCATCGGAAATTCGAAAGCATATTGTTAAGGGGCACGAGTAATGCAATAATCATTCGAAGTATTGTGGATCTTTTCGTTCAGTGTATGGATGGTCCCGCAATCAATATCGATATGTGTCCTATAAACAAGCTAGCAAATGCTCATTACAGCTAATATTTTGTTTTTTTCGGAACTATGCAATATTTTAATGATAGTTCTTATCTATCTTAGATGCGAGAAGAGAAGATGAAGTCTGTGAATGACACATAAGATCTGTCAATTTAGCTTTCAGAGCATCACAATAGCGATTAGCTGTAACGATGAGCAACGCGTGGAGCGAGTAATCAGCGATCGTAAAATCGCTAGTTGTGACCTTCTAAAAGCAACATTGTCAAATTTTATATGTCAAACACAAACTTTACCACCTATTCTTGCTTCTGACAAATAAAAATTATCATTATAGTATATCATAGTTTCATAATTACGAGTTTCATAGTTAGTCGCGAGACAGTGGCATCGGTAAGTTACACTAGTGAAGCAATATAATAAGTGCTGCCAGCCAAAAATTTCCATCTACCCCTGTCAACCACATATAGATGCACTGTAGCTTTAGCATTTCTCCCATCTACTTGCATCGCGCATCATATTTTTGCAGGAAATCTTTAAAATCATCACCAATCTTCTTTCTATCTACTCAGCGTCCGCGCAGCTATCCACAGAAAAACACAATCTTTCCTGCAGCGTAGTTATATCAAGTGCCCAAGACCACATTGGTCACAGTCGAACATGTTCCGGATAGCCTGGGGAAAGCGATCAGTTTCTGACCCATCATGTGACACCTCAAATCCGTACTCAAGACCATTTTGCGAGTACTCAAGACCATTTTGGCCAAATCCGGACATGTTCCGGGTAAACCCTGAGAAGAGGTCAGTTTCTTACTTCCACCAAAACCTATCATGTGACGCCTCAAATTACATGAGAATTCAAAACCTAGTTCAATGGTAACTATTATAAGTACCCAGAACCACTTTGGTCTTATCTGGATATGTCCGGTTGTCTATGGTCATTTCACTTTAATTAACCATATCGTTGTCTACATTTCAAAAAGAATGCTCTTAAAAATATTAACTTCAACCTCCGATTTATCGCGCATAAAAGTACACATTCATAAGTACACGATTCCAACAGTTACAAATTAAGTTTCGTCCTATTTTGGAAAACTTGGAAGGACAAAAAGTCGATTGGAAAAAAGGGATTAGGGTAGAGAACTACTTCGGCCTAATCGCCCATTTTGGGCCTATCGAGCAGGAAACTTCAAATAAATCCATGATTTCAGAGCTAAGTTAGGCCGAGTTTAGAATTCGTAGGCCGAGTTAGGCGTCAAGAAACAGTGTTAGACTTTTGACAATATCTCAACGATTGGTTTCTCTTTATCAAATCTTACGGTACGTACGGAAAGGTAAATAAATTTGGAAGCCATCAGTAATAATAACATTCCGTTTGGTGCTAGACTGCGCTAGATTAAGAAAGACTAAGTGCGGGTTGTGCTTAATAGGTCGGAAATGGGGTAGTTAACCCTAGTTGACGAATGCTCGAAATGGATAAAAGGCCTAACGGACAAACCACTAGCGTGCACAGGAAACTTGTTAAGGAGGGGCAATTTTTTTTCTTTGGTGCATTTAATCTGGAGATGGGGAGTACTCCAAAGTACGTCGTAGATGGTGCTGTCCGTCTCCCACTTTTTCCCTACTGTTCAATTTAGCTAATTTTACTTATTTGTTGCTCCGGTGGTGGTTCATCTTCTTCAATGCAAACTGCTTTCAGACAGCCAATGGAAATTGGCAATTTGATCCCATCGACGATGTTAATGATGATCGGTTCGTCAAATGGTTGCGATAGTGGCTTTATCCGAAATCATACATTTGCTGCAATGTTGTTGCCTTGGTGGTTGAATTCAGCTGAAGTCACGTCAGATGGTGGTGATAGCATCGACAAACCGAGATGAATGACCAATAAGAATCGCATTCTTCTTTCGGATGCACACTGCGTCGACAAGTACAAGGTTCAAACAGTGCACATAGCAGTGAACAAACAGTATATTGCTCTAGATCAATCCAATCTTGATCAGTGATATTAAGTGCTTGGCACTGATGAAGTCTGCAAGTAGTAGACGAAATACGCGTATCTGTCAAAAGATAAGCAATTATAACGGAATTAAAAGGAAATAAACCAACACACTCAAAGCTGTTCATTGACATTTTCAGAGAAGATTCTTCTACGATTTTTTAGTAAGACAACAATCGACCAAGGTTCAATGGCAAACGAATCCAAAAGCTTTTTTTTTAACTCTATGAGCTCTTTTGAAATTCTTCTCAGAAGTCCTCTGGAATTATTTTTAGAACTCTCCTTGACTTTTACTCTGAACACCTTGGAACTGAAATTCCCTTAGAGTTTCAGAAGAATTTCCCCAGTATTATCCAGCAATTATTCCCGGAATGAGCTAGAAATTATCGGTACTCCCTTGAAATTTTCCTCAAAATCCCTTTGGAATTTCACTCAAAATTTAATTTTCTCGGAATTTTTTTCGGAATTATCTTGGAACTCTAACAGGATTCACTAGAAATTATTCGCAGAATTTTCTTGGAATACTCCCCAGAAATTCTTTGGAACTGTCCTCAGAATTCAATATCCTTGAGGATCTGGAATTGTATTTAGAACTCTGGAATTATATTTAGAACTCTTTATGATTTTTTCTCAGAACACCTTGGAACTGAATGCGCTAGAAATTTTCCTCGGAATTCGCTTGAAATTTTGCTTAATTTGGAAATTTCACTCAAAATTTGATTTTCTCGGTATTCTTTTCGAAATTATCTTGGAACTATCTGCAGGATGTACTAGAAATTCTCTCCAGAAATATTTTGGAATTCCAGGAAATCCTAGGAATTCAATATCATTGAGGTTCTTCTCGGAATATTTTAGAACTTTTTTTCCTCAGAACACCTTGGAACTGAAATTCCCCTAAATTTTCAGAAGAATTTCCTTCCTTTTTGAGCTTGAAATTATCCTCAAAATTTCCTTGAAATTTTCCCCAACATCCCTTTGGAATTTCATTCAAAATTTGATTCTCTCGGTCTTCTTTTCGAAATTATCTTGGAACTATCTGCATTATTCACTAGAAATTATTCGCAGAACTTTCATGGAATCATCCCCAGAAATCGTTTCTTTTGGAACTTGTCTTCAGAGTTCAATACCGCTGAGGTTCTTCTCGGAAGTCAAGTTTAAGTTGTCCGTCCATTCACCAAAACGTTGTAGTTTTTTCTACCAGAAATGTTCAATAAAGCCCTCCATTCACCAGAATTGTGCAATGTATACAACAGTAATTTTCAATTCAGCTATTGCCTCCATGCAGCAGATTGTTGCAAATCTTGCACCAGAAATTTTCAATATAACTTACCCCAGAAAATTTCACACCAGAAAATTTCAATTGACCAGAACGATGCAAATTTTCCACCGTTAATGTTCAATAAAAATTGTTCTCCAATCTTCTGATTGGTACCGATATCCTTTTTCCATTTTCCACCAGACATTTTCAATATAGCTAGCTTCTCATATCATCAGAATGTTGCAGGTTTTCCACCAAATTAAGCTTGCTCCTATTTTCAGATTTTTCAGCATAAATTTTCAGTAAAGCAGCTTCCCTCCAATCATCAGAATGTTGCAAATTTTACACAAGAAATAATTATTAAAGTTTGTTCCTCTATTGAGCAAAAGGATGCAAATTTGAGACCAAACATTTTCCGAAAAGCTTGCCCATCCGTTCACCAGAACGGTGCAGATTTTCCTCCAGTAGTTTTCAATATAGCTTAATTTAAATAAAGCTTGTGTCTTCATTTACCAGACCAGTGCAAGTTTTCCACCAGAAATTTTCTGTTCATTTCATTCATCAGAGCGATACAAATTTTGCACTAGAAATTTTCAATAACGCATGTTCCTCCATTGACCAGAACGGTGCACCAAAAATTGTCAGTGAAGTTTGTTTAACCATGCACCAGAATGGTTCAAATTTTCCACCATAAATTTTCAATGAAGCTTGCATTCATCAGAACGATGCAAATTATGCACCAGAAATATTTATAAACCTTGCTCCTACATTCACCACAGTGTTGCGAACGTTCCACCAGAAATTTTCAGTTAAATGTGCACCTCCAAATTTTTTGCGTGATTCAATTTTTCCACCAGAATTATTCATTGACGATATTTTTACTCCAGAATTATTCTATAAGCTTTTTCTACAATTTACCACCACGAAGGTGAATTTTTTCAACCTTAAATTTACCCCTTTTAACCCTCCATGAACCACTTTGAATAAAAAATTACACCAGAATTTTTTTGTATGCACCACTGTGGTGCAATTTTTTGACCAAAAAATTTCATTGAAGTTTGTCCATTCATGCACCTTTGTTGTGCAATTTTCAGACACCATCTCAAAGGAATTGACGCAATAAAAGGTTTTCAGTGCCCTTATAGTATGAAATGAAGTTATTCGCCTTCAAATCAAGTTATCAAGAAATCAAGTTATTTTATATCATAATTTGTAAATGTGGAAATAAACATCAAGGGGAAATTGCCCCACCTTGCCCCGCCCTGTGCACGCCAGTGGGACAAACGGTCAAATAGTCAAAGTATTGAAAAGGACAAAAGGTTGAATGGCCAAAATATTGAAATGGACAAAAGGTCGAAATGGATAAACTGGTCAAAATGTTGGAGGATAAAATGGATGGCTATCTTTCAAATATTTTTCCTTCTTTAAATCACGAGCAGTTATTTGGAAAATTAAAATAACAATTAATTTAAGAGAAAAATTACTGCCTTTTTCTAGAATATATTCCTTCTTTAATCATGAGCAGTTTTTTGGGAGTATTTTTTAAAGATTATTTTAACTCTGAGCGTAAATTTTCTAAACAATATTTTGTCAATTTTAATGCTGGTTTTTTAATCTTTTCGGCTATTTGTACATTTTGACCATTTGACCCTCTAAGTTCAAATCGACCTTTTGTTCATTCGTCATTTTGTCCATCTGGCCTGAGTTTTTTCAACCTTTTGTCCATTAAACATTTGTCCTTCGAAGTTCAATTCGACCATTTGTCCCGCTTAGTTCGATTCGACCTTTTATCCTTTTGACATTAAATGTCCCTTCGACATTTTGTCCATTCGACCTTTTGTCCGTTCTGACCTTTTGTTCATTTTGACCCTCTAAGTTCAATTCGACATTTAGCCATTCGACCTTTTGTCCATTCAACCTATTATTCATTCAACCTTTTGTCCCACTAAGTTCAATTTGTGCTTTTGTCCATTCGACCTTTTGTCTTTCGACTTTTTGTCATAGGTTCTCTTTTAGAACTTGTCTACCAAATGTTATTGAAAAATGCTGAAATCTCCATAAGCAACAGAGCAATTAGGCCGACGATGATTGGTCTACCATAGAGGTAACTCTAAGACCAGAAAGTCCCGAAGAAACGTGCTCAACTTTTTGGCTCATTTCTGGTACTATCTTCGGTCCCAAGCTAATCGATTCACCCCTCGAAACATAGGAATATCCACTAACCCCTAATTTTATCTGTCAAACTTTCATGGCAAATCAAAACAAACATTGTGTAGTACTAGAATTTTAACTAGAATGGGGTACGTTAATCGATTTGCTTGGGACTAATAGGCTAGTCAAGTAGTGAGCCAATTTAAAATCGTTAGTTTCTACCGGTTGGGTCTACTACGTTTTCCTTGAGTACACCAGCCGAAGAGTAGATCCAACGATAATCGCGTTTACTTAGAACTTTACCTCTTCGAACGGGAGATGGTAAACCCAACGCACTATGGGCAAAAATGGGTCCAAGATTACCCAAAATTCAATATCTCAACAGCACGCTGAATTCCGGCCATGAAAAACAACTTTTCCGAAGGGAAATCGTCCGGGAAATCGATTGCACGTGGTCTCATAGACCGGAGAGCCTTGTAGGTATGTGTTTTGGACCATTTTACCACATTTTCCCCTACTTTTTGGAGGAAATGTTTTTCACAGCTCTATTTTTCGTAAAACATAAGCACTTTATGCATGGTTTTAGAATACTATGTCTTTAAACAACAGTTCATGAGATATTAGGGGAATACGGGGTACACTTATTGGCTCACTACTTGACTAGCCTACTGGTCCCAAGCAAATTCATTAGCGTATCCCATTCTAGTCGAAATTTTAGTACTTCACTATGTTTGTTTTGATTCGCTATGAAAGATTGACAGATAAAATGAGGGGTTCGTGGATTTTCCTATGATTCGAGGGGTGCATCGATTAGCTTGGGACCGAATAGCGTACCAGAGCTGAGCCAAAAAGTTGAGCACGTTTCTTCGGGACCTGTTGGTCTTAGAGTTACCTCTATGGTAAAAGTCCCTAACTTGGGTCGAATACGCGGCCAAACATTATGTAAATTGAATATCTAAGCAATTTTCCCATTGGTCCAGCATTGTACGAACAATCAATACGAAACTAACGATTGTGAATTGGCTCACTACTTGACTAGCCTATTGGTCCCAAGCAAATCGATTAACGTACCCCGTTCTGGTATAAATTCCAGTACTACACTATGTTTGTTATGATTCGCTATGAAAGTTTGACAGATAAAATGAGGGATTCGTGGATTTTCCTATGATTCGAGGGGTGCATCGATTAGCTTGGGACCGAAGATAGTACCAGAGCTGAGCCAAAAAGTTGAGCACGTTTCTTCGGGACCTTCTGGTCTTAGAGTTACCTCTATGATTGTACCATAGAGGTAACTCTAAGACCAGAAGGTCCCGAAGAAAATGTGCTCAACTTTTTGGCTCGGCACTGGTACTCTCTTCGATCACAAACTAATCGATGCACCCCTTGAAATATAGGAAAATCCACGAACCTCTTATTTTATCTGTCAAAATTTCATATCGAATCAAAACAAACATAGTTTAGTACTAGAATTTCGACTAGAATAGGGTTAGTTAATCGATTTGCTTTAGACCAATTGGCTAGTCAAGTAGTGAGCCAATTTAAAATCGATAGTTTCCACCGGCTATAGCCCAACTAACGGGAGCCCAACTAAAACGTAGCCCACTTAAAGAAAGCCCAACGAAATTCGACTGTAGTAGCAAACTGACATGGCAGAATCTATTTGAAGTTCAAATGGAAATTACTATGGGAAAACCAATTATTTTGTTCATATATATCTGAAAATAATAAAAACAATGCTTGTAGTAAATTTTCTCAGATACAACTTTATTGAAGACCACTTTTCAATCGAATGTAAGGAACAAAAGTTATCAATGATTAAAGTCGCTAATGTCTTACGCTTATGCTCAATCAACTGTTCAGCAGGCCACATTAGTGTTTTTGGCGCGTAGAATAGACCACTAAAATCATGGCTGCAAAATACAGTGTTACCCACAAAACAGCTGCTTGATCATGTCATAAGACTATCAATCTCTTAAACAATTAATAACTATTTAATTTGACGTTTGGTTGAAAAACGAGCTTCTGTAAAGTTGTAGCTGTAGCATTTTCATATAAACTTAGTTTCTTACCAAATGAGTTTATATTTTGGAAGGCTTATCAGGATTTGGAACCGTGGAGCGAAAATTTTAAATTTTGCATCAGTCTGTGCAATGTTCAACATTGCACGCGTGCAGATTATTGCAGGGTTTCAACTTAAAAAGTGTGCAGCTTAAAAACGGTCTGATTACCGGTATATCATTCGGAAGAAAGATGATGTTTGTTTCAAAAACAAATGTTTAATATGCAGCGCACAGATGTTATCAATTGGATGACAAGCACAAATTAATATGAACTGAAAATGGATGCTGCAATAAAATGCTCATTTACTATTACTCAAATTTTAAGAAAAATTCTTTTGATGATTAAACCAAATATGGACTGTATTCAGAGCGAGTCACTCTTAAAAACGAATCGGTTTGGCTTTAACATTCACAATAAAAACATATTGATACAACATTCATATTCCCTCAGAAAAAAAACGAACTCTTGTAACTTGAACTAAACTCCATTTAGTAGTCGTCTCCCCCCTTCGTTCACATCTGCTATAAATTCCGTCATTTTTCATTATTGCACGTTTTCATAGTTATTGGTTTGCGCTTTTTTCACACACCACAGTATTTAATTCTTCATTTTACAATGATTTAGTACGCCTTTAAAACTGATTCTCCCCCTAAGTTTCGCCTCTTCCCCATTTTTAAAAATAATAAATAATAACCTCTTGTCACAATATTTAACCTCTATCGCTTGCCTCTTAAAGAAACGAAGGTCCTTGTTATAACACCCTCTGCTAGTACTTTAAAGTTAAATATATCACATATTGCAAAAAATAACATGTGTGAAATCATCTTTCTACTCAACTGATTAAGGATGCATATAAAACAAAAGGAAAGTAAGTTGTTGTACAAAAAAAAAAAAAAAAACATAATTTACAAATTAGACTAAAATCCCTCAACTAAATAATACAAAAAAAAACTAAATCCTCCATCCCACCACAAATCTAACCTAGCCTGGAACCTTACTCGCCGCGACACTCGGTCATCGGTTCCACCTTGATGGACTGGGACTGTCGGGGCGAATCCTTACTACCGCCACCGTTGCCCGCCCTCGTGTTGGCCACCAGTTCGGCAATGTCCTGATCCTGGAAGAGATGCTCCGGTCGTGGAGGCGACGACGAGGAAGAGTAACCGGCTCGGGACGAGGACTTGCTACCGCCACCACAACCACCTCCACCTCCACCGATGCCGTACGGTTGCATTCCGAGGTGATCGGTATTGTGACCACCACCGACGGCCAGATTGACGGCCGGTTCCAGGGCCATGCCCATCGGGGAAGCCAGCGGACTTTCCTCCGTCGGCGGGGTCGTCATGCGGAGATCATGCGCGGAAGCTGGCGAGCCGAGGCGGGTTATGCTGAGGCTTCCGCTGTTCAGGTGGGCCAACGGATGGTGGTTTGCGTTGGACGAATGATTGCTGCCGCTGCTGCTACGTGACGATTCGGAACGGTTGCTGATGGCGGTGGCGTTGTTGACGTTAATGTTTCCGGAGGAAGTGCTCGTGTGGGAGCTCTGGTTCAGGGCAGGTGGACCGTGTAGGTCGTGATCTTTGTTCGAGTGCATGCCGGCCGGGGAACCTAGTCGAGGCATTTGGATTCCTCCGGCACCTCCGTTGTTGCCGTGGGCTTGGTTCGTGACGGCTGGGGAGCCGAGCTTGGGGACGGGAATTCCGCCACTGGAACCACCGGCATTTCCGGACGGGTGGATACTCAGATTAGTGTGATGTTGCGGGAGGTTGAACCCCACCAGATTAGCTGCCGCTTCCGGGTGGTGTTGGGCGGCTGCTACCATGTTGCACATCTGTTGCCGTACGGCGGCCACCGTGGCAGCGGTCAGAGCATCGGATGTCATTCCTTCAGCGCCAGTGGTTGGCAGTTGACCGTTGGCATTCGGTGCGTAGTTTAAAGGATTGTCCGCTTGGAACGTAAATGGCTGCAAAGCAAAGGGAGGGAAAGATAGAGCAATACGGTCTTCGGCTAGTGTTTGAGGTTTGGTTTTGAACGGGACAAACGTTTAAGCTTGGTCAATTACCGAATGTCTGCCGTACAGGATCTGCTCATCCTTCATATCTTTGGCATCGCGAAAGACTACGCTCTTGATTACCCCCTTGATGTGCTCGTCCGGCCAGATGCCGAGCAGGATCCGCTGCGGCCGGCCACGGCCCTTGGGCCGCAGATCGGTGCCACCGTCGATGGACGGGCCGAGCATGTTGTGGACACGGTTCGCATAGAGGACGAACGTCGGATAGGGAATGTCGTACTTGCGGGCTGCCTGTGACAGGGACAGGCCTTCCTTCAGGACACTGAAGATGGCTTCGGCCATGGTTTCCGGACGCCAGGATTTCAGCGGGCCACGCTCCCGAAAGCGCAGGTGGTGGATCAGGTTTTGGCTGTTCCAGCATTTTTGCCACATCGACTGCAGCTGGTATTGGTAACTTTCGGCTGCAATGGGAGGATAGAGAGAAAAGAGAATGGGGTATTAAGAATGGTGTTCTCGAGGCTGTAGGGGCATTATGGTTTTCTAAAATACATTTGGAAGTGGATCTACATTTTGGGAGAGATACCGTTAAATGGGGGGAAATACTTTTTACCGATAAACGAACAAAACCTCTCAAACCTGTACTAGCAAATTGCATGGTTGGATTATTTTCTAGAATTAAAATTGGATTTAAAATGCAAATTTCAATTCTGGGGTGAAGTTGAACATGCAGGTATATATGCTATGAAATATTCAGAAGCTAGCATTTATACTTGATTTGTGTTCACTGAAGAAGAATCTGGTGATACAATTTCAACAAATGTTTTATCGCAAAATAGTCAAAATGCGTAAAAAAAATAATACAGCCGAACACAGCACCGACATAAATGCTGATTATGGCGGATTTTGAGGAACAGTACAAGTTGCAGATTTTATCACTTCCACAAAATTGTACATTTCGAGCGGTATCGTTTGTTGGAGAAACGTTTCAAAAATTAAAAAATTAAAAAAATATCCTCTAACAACCGCCCACCCACCGCTATTTCCCGCTTTTCTTCAAAATGGGTCTTTTTTTACTCATTAATGAGTACTTTCAAGTTAGCGTGCAGCACTTGTTCGCTAACTGGGTGCTTGTTAACTAGGCTGCTTTTTAACTGGGCGTTCGTTTACTGGGCTGTAGCCCACTTAAAAAGTAGTTATACGTCAAAAATAGACGTCACATTTAGTTTGACATTTCGTTGTCATAATTGGTGAGGGCTATTTGAATGGAATGTTAAGTGTTAATCTAAATAAATTTTAAATTATTTTCATTTCACACCGAAATCAAGACTTGAAAGCCTTTTAAGCGAAAGCGTTAAGCCTTTCTAAATTCACGAGTTTGAATGCTGTGAAAATAACAATAACAAACTTTACACTGTTTCAATTCAATGCACGTAATTTTTTTTAACGTCGATCAAACCATTAAAGTTCCCCTCAATGTTTTTTGACGTTTGAAAAGCCAGCCCAGTTAGCGAGTGGAATTCGTTAACTGGGCTGCGCTTTTAGCCCAGTTAGCGAACAAGTACTGTACGTTGATTTTTTGTATGGGACTACCATAGTAGCACGCTTGTCACAAATCAATTGTAGAAACTTATATACGACTTATTTCAGTCATAAACAAGTTGCTGTAACTTAGTGTGATGAAAGTGTGTTACTCGGGTAGTGATCTACAGCAGCGTTTCTCAATCTTTGATTCGCGACCCACCGGTCATGGGCTTCCTTAAGGTGGGTCGAAGAAATTCAGACAACCCGGTTCTAAACTATTTAGATAACTATGGGCTATTGCAGCGATTATGGAGAGATCGAAGTAGGCCGCGCTGCGAAAATGACGTGTCTTGTTTTGCTGCGTCGTTTTCGTTTTAGTGAAAATGTTATAAATTTACAATTTCATTTTTAAAAAGTATTACTTTGAAAGTACAGAAGTGATGTTGAAAAGTGCATTAAGTGAAAATTTTTAAATTCTTATCCGTTGCATGTGGTGTCGACTGTTCTAAACTACGCGTAGTTACGCTCAGCTAAGTTTATTTACCTTTTCGTTCCTCTGTCCTCGATAGGAAATATCCATCTAATTCAAGATGATCATGTCAAAACTTACTAAATACGCATCAATCAAGTATTGCACTACTGCTTGATTGAATGTTTCAGTACATTATCAATGGTGTATATTTTCATCGATAATGTATTGGAGCGGGGCTCATCATGTGTGAAAATAGCTTCGGAATGCTTGCGTTCTTGAAATGGGCTATTATAGCTGCGGTAGAGCTGTCACCTTCTAAATCCCGGGTTCAAGCTTTTTGCATTCATAAGAAATGATTGCAGGCAGATTTTATCCATAATGCCACTGCCAGACAGTGGGAGTTAGGCCAAGGGTGAATCTTCATTCTAATCTACGATTCTACATACTATTAAAAACCTTTTACACACGAGAACCTCCTATCGATCAGAATGAATTGTGCATATGTTTAGGATCAACAAATATTTTCAGGCGCAAAGGAGCAAAAGGATCGAGCTGATAGCATTTCTTAATTCCAAAATCTGAAGACTGTTTTGAATAATATGTTTAGGCAATGGGCAGCAACAACGGACAGATAAACTACTTACAGCTTCTATTTATTAAATGCTTGATATAATGATTGCCAGCAACGCCGGCTGGGCGTATCCTATGGATTTCCCTCCCTACTAACAAAAATCCACCCTTCCCGTGACACTTATGAGGGGTCGTAGAGTTCTGTGCATCTCTCTTAAGTAAGTGTCGGACTAACATTTCTTCCCTTTTCCCACCAGATGCAAGGGCGTGGTCAGGAAAGCTCTGGTCTGTTGGAGAGACAAACATCCTTTATCTAAGAGGTAGTAATTAATCACAGATTACTATCTAACAACAACGGATGAAGGTGAATCTCCTTCTTAACAACAGTTTGGAGCTCGTACCACCTACGACATTATGCAACCTGGTTTATGCTATTCAAATGGGCTATTGTAGCGATTATGAGGCCATTTTCGGTGTTTCGCGGTTTTCAAGATTATTTTGAGGGCCGCTTTTAAAAGCCATTTCAGCGTTTTGAGGCTAGATTTTCGAGTTTAGGCCCTTTTCAGAGCATTTTAAGGTCATTGTGTATTTGCAACTTGGGTCGAAGTTGTTGTTTTTATCATTTCATTATTTTGAGGTGCTAATCTATTTATAGTTATAGTATTATAGAAATATTTAACGTAGTGAAACTACTCATGCGTTTCGATTAGGATTGATTAACCGCTTTTACCGAAACCGGTTTTACCGTGCTATTTTACAATACCGACATACCGGATTTTGTACGATAAAAAACTGGTATTTTCGGTATTTTTGTTGGATTTTTCCAGCATATTTAATTGTTTTTTAGATGTTTACCATAGTGACTGAAATATAAATAAATTAATGTTTGTAATATTAAAATAAAAAAAAAATCAAAAGTAAAATATAAGTTACATATAATGACAAATTACTTTGGATTAGAGAGGATTTAGTATAAGAGAGAAGTGGACTAACTGGTTTTAAGCCAAACGAACTGTCAAAGCCAGAACTAATCGAGCAGCGCCTATCTTGATTGCATTGGTAGTGTTGCTAGAACTTACCTAGACATAGGTTGCCAAGGCAGTTTGTTTTGAATCAGCTCCTCTCTTATACTAGACCCTCTCTGCTTTGGAGTATTCTTCAAGACATCGTGGTCTACTTGATAAAGCATTCGCTTGAAATTCTTCGTCGTTTGATTGATTTGGAAGCCAACGGAAAACATGCATAAGCCGAGCGAAGAGAGGAGCTGAATCGACTGGATGATACAGCTGATAGAGAGAACGATGGTTTGACCGTGAAGGGAAAATTTGAAAGACGGTTGCAGCAGTCAAAGTTTGCAGCCTCCAGAACTAGCTCAGCGTCAACGTCAGCAAACAGTTTGAAAAAAGTTATTAAACAAGAGTTTGCCTACTACGATGCTGAGGGCTTGAACGCAGTGAATCCAAACACATAAGGGGGGGGGGGGGTTGGAAATTATCCACGGTCCATACAATTTTTCTTTTGTATGGATAATTGTCTACGCAGGGGGAGGGGGGTCACGGATCCAAAAAAACTGTCTACGTAGTTAATGAACAGCCCCTAAAGCAACCAACGATATAGCCAAAACGGTTGCTACGACTACCATGACAAACTCACTCTGTAACATAGCTCGATCGGAGTGGTAGAATGATTTTTTTTCTTCTTTTTTTTCTTCTTTTTTTTTCTTCTTTCCTTTATTTAACGTCGGTCTCTGTTCCGCAATCTAGTGCCAATCACCGACGGACATCGATTGCCATCCATTGACGGCAATCGAATGTGCAGGAAGGCAGCTTCTACACCTGCGTAGGATATCGCATTCATTCAACACACATGGGCCGGGACCAACGGCTTTACTTCCCTTCCGAAGGAAGACGTGACCAGAGATTTTTATGCCTCAGAAAAATCCCACCGACCCAGCTGGGATTGAACCCAGACCCATCGGGGTGTTAGAAAGCAGTCACGCTCACCACTACACCACCGGTGCCGGCCAATGATTTTTTTAACTAGTTCGTTTATGTGGAAGGCTCAATCGCGTTAGCATTACGGAGCCGATAGTTAATTGTTCTGTGTTTGTAACAAAAGTTCACTTAATTTTATGTCTAGTAGGAGTTGGGCTGAATACTCGCGGCTTATTCGAGGTTAGAGAGGTACATTGTACGCGGTACGCGGTAAGGTTTCGTTGTCTCATCAGAGCGTTTTCGCCAGTATTGACGGTAGTGCGGTTCTAGTTTCGTCTGGAGTTCGACCGGCTATGGTGACCAAAGGGCGACGATGAGACTCATCGAGACGGGGGCACAAGACAAACAAAAACTATTGAAGAGAGACAAAAGACGTAGGAAGAGTGGTAGAATGATAATGATATATTGCTTGCCTGCTTTGTTGCAATATACACGGATGAGGACATAGCATGATCTGAATCGGGAACTGACATAACAAAAAAATCCCATTAACACACATGTATCATCTTCAGCTTTACTACTTGCCATCAATTTGCTCGTTTCCTTCTACCACCCCGAGTAAGCTGTGTGGCACGGGCTGTTTGTCATGAAAAAGAACCAATATCATTATTGCTTTCCACTTCTGACGTAGCGTTATCATTCGGTTCGTTGATCGCTTGTCATTTTGTCATTTGGGGATATTTTTGATTCCTTGTTTGAAAGGCAAATATATGAAGATGATTTACGATGCCTTTGTATTGTACGTCTTACTTACTTCGCCAGTAAGATCCGTTCTCATTTGGAAGATAATACGATAAATGCTCTTTGCATTCTTAAATTTTACTTTAACGAACAAGCCTAGCTTTGATGAGCGCATTTCTAACTGAATCATTTACCAATAAACACATTTTCTTATAATTATGCAGTTGTTTTTATAGTTCCTCTTAATACCGGTTTTACTGGTATTAGATTTTTCAGTACCGGAAAACCAGTTTTAGAAATAAGCCTCCGGTATTTTCAGCCCTAGTTTCGATGACTGTTTCAGTTTTTATCAGGTAATTTTCGTACATGCCCTATTAGTAGTTCTAGTGAAATTTTGACGTTTTTAGTTATTTAAGGTGGTCGGCTGTGAGATCCTTATTCTCGCTACCACTTCGAAACTTTAAGTGCACAAATATCAGTATCTACGACACGTACTACAATGAAACTGTTACTCCACGTTTGCTGCACTGCAGCATACATGCAGTAGCAATTTCAGGTGAAATGGAACTTTAATTTTCGAGTTTAGTGTATTTGAAAATTCGAGGTGGAAGTGAATTTGTGGACTCTACAAGGAATCACCTTAAGCTTGTTTGTCATTTTTTTTGTTGCTATCTTGACGTTTTCAAATCATTTCAATGCCATTCTGTTAAGGAGTTTCAGGCTATCATTCAGATTTAAGGAATTGTTTAGGGCGTTTTGCAGCCATCTTTGGTCATTTTAGCTATCTTAAGGTCATTTTGGTCATTTGGTTTGAGAACCGCTGATCTAAAGAAAATCAGCTCAATTAGTTGAAGGACAGCCGGAGGGGCTACTGTATCATGGAAAATTGAAAGGGGTAATGATTCACCTCAATGAACAACTTCACCCGGTTTTAAGGTACTAACGTTTCTATTCGTCTGTAGAAATTTAAATAGTATTGCATTTTCAGCAGCGATGGATCTTACCACCATTGAAAACCTTCCCAACGAGTAACAAAACACAAATCAGCTAGCGTTGCACGTGCATTTTCGCAAAACGCTCACCTTCAAACCCCAAGCCGGAACCGGAGGGAAAGTGACCACGCAAGGTGACAGAAAGCCAATTTCCTGTATTTAAATACTTGTTCAATCAATTAATTTATTCATAAATAAATGCCTTTCCCCCAATCTGTGCATACACACACCCACACTTATATCATATACCTATAGGTGTGACCCGCCACCGCAAGCAAGCAAGCAAGCAACATTGATGCAATTGCAAATTGTTTTCGGCTTGTCTGTCGCACACACGAACGAATTGACATTCTCCGGGAAAATTGCCGGAAAATTGAGCGGGTAAATTTAAAGAATTGAGCGGGCGGCGGTTATTAATATTTTATCGCAAAAATAAATAACAAAAACGGAGTGAAAATGATTTCACAACGCATCAGGCCGAATCTGTGTTTTATTGGTCGCATGCAAACACATATGCTCGCATAGTTCCGGTCGGGGGTGTCACGTGGTGGGGTCAAATCGGAGATTTTTTAAGCGACGACAACGGGATTGGGCGAGGGATGAGGTGGGCTCGGGCAAATATTTGGGTAGAATTTTTATTTGTTTCCTTTTCGCGCGGTCCAGTCGACCGCGTGGTGATGGTGGTCCTGGTTCGGTGTACCTCTCAGTTTCATTGACGATGACAGAGAGAAAGAGAGAGTGGTGGTCCATATGATTATTTAATGCGATTTAATTCGACTAATGTGAAAAGCCGAAAATGTGCGGTAGCCACACATAAAAGTTGAGATCGCTTTTTTTTGCCATTGGTTGGAACGGTTCGGTTTGAGCGGTCATCGTCGGGAAAAGTTATTAATTTATTGGTAGATATTGTTGGCGGTATGTAGGTACATCTCGCTAGGGTAGACACCGGAAGTTTGTGACATAACCGGTGTGTAGTTGACTTCGGCGGTTCGATTTGTACGCACTATTAACATTTTGCCATATGACTCGAGATGAGTTTCCTCTGTAGGTGAATGATTCGAAGAAGAACATTTAAGATTCTTTAAATAATGTTTTCAGTGGTTTATTAAAGATTATTTCTATTGATATTCAGCATCAAGAATTTAGTTAGGAAATGTTCATAAAATTACCGATACTTCAAAAAATGTTAAGTAGGTCTATGACTGGTGTACTCTCTCTAATTTTTTTCTTGATTTTGTTTTCCGTGCTGAGCACCAATGCAACCGTCGCCAGGGAGGCAGCTCCCACACCTGGACCCTACCTAACGACCCATCAACTCATGAACCGGGGACCAACAGCTTTACTTACCTGCCGAAGGAAGGCGTGATCAGAGATGTTATGCCTCAGAACATCCCGGCGGCGCCGACTGGGATTGAACCCAGGCCTTTTCGGGTGAGAGCCAATCACTTACTCTCTCTAAATGAATAAGGATAAAATCATGGGTTTGATTCAGGGTTGCATGAACATTTTTTTTTATTTAATTTAATTTAGGGGAAGTGTGCCAGTTGTGGTCCTTTAATTGGTCGTAAGGCATTAGCAGGATAACAAGGCATTAGCCTGATTGGTAAGCTTAGTAAGGTTCTTCTCATTCCAAGTAAACCGGGGCAAGCTATGACCCTGAAAAAGCTTTCATTCACGGCGAATGAGAACGACTCAAATTTGAGTTTAGTTCACTCATAATCGCCAAAAGTGCAGGAACTCAGCGATGAGTTAATTTGCCTCATGTTTTCCCAGGTTTTTCCAGGATGTTCCAGGGAAAAATTCCCGAATTTGTGAAAAGTAAAGATTGGATTCACTCAGTCTATTGGGACTACTCCGAGACTGTATAAAATTTTCGTCAATTTCCTCATTTTCCGGCAGATTTTTTAGGTTTTCCACAGGAAACCATGGGACAAATTTTACTCATCGCTGAGTTCCTGCACTTTTGGCGATTATGAGTGAACTAAACTCAAATTTGAGTCGTTCTCATTCGCCGTGTTAGTATTGGCTTGCAAAATCTTGAAGTTTGGCACCCATGTTGATATCGTTCCGGTCATGTCCCAAATTGGCCACTTCCTAAGGGGAACCCAGAACCTGCTCCAGGATGGCGATCGCAGCTTGTGATGCTGAAAACGATTCTGGAGACATCGCGCTGCAAAATCATGAGGATTAATACCCATATTGACGTGCTTCAATAGATTACCATCACTGGTTACTTTACCGGAACCAATTTTAAGGAAATGGCCACACCTCGGTTGTTTCGAAACAAATCATGAAAATGTGGCCAGCATTGATTTAAAAATTGATTCTAATGAATTCAAATGAATTCCGTCACATTAGGTATTTCTATGTGTGTAGTTCTAGCGACGTTTCATCGCTACCTAAAGCCCCACGTTGTCGAAAGCATTTTCAGTGTGTTATAATGCAAATCTTCCAACTATTGAGTTTAACTCAACTTAAAGTTTTGGCAACTTCTGTTAAATTTCTGAAATTTTTCTGAACGTAATGGGACTGCCCTGAAGCTCTTTGATCTTCATCTAATTTATTGAAATTTGTGTGAACTCTATCAAACTTCCCTGAAGCTATCGGAAGTGATCTGAATGCTTTTAGAACTTGCCTGTAGCTCTGCACGTTCTTGAAGTTTTCCGAACTTCTGTAAAAAAAATTAATCTTCCTTTAAATTCATAGAAGATTGAAGATATTCTCATTCTTGAAGGTTCCCCCATTTTTTCGGATGTAGATGGAACTTTCAAAATTTTCGTGAAATTCTCTTCTCTTCTTCTTTAAAATTCCACAATTTTCCTGACTATCATGGGACTCTCAACTTCTTACAAGGTTTGCTGGAATTTACTTCCTGCATTTTGTTCTGAACTTAATTGAACGGTCCTTAAGTTACCGAATTTTTCTTGAAGTTTTCGAAACTTCCCTTAAGTTTCCACAACTCCGAAGATCTTGAAGACTGCCACGGAGTTCTTTTTCTGCATCTTAGTTCATGAAATTTTCCTGAAATTCATTAAACTGTATTTTTTTAAAAATCTGTCCTTAAAGATCTTAAAGTTCTGAATTTTTCTGGAAGTTATAATAACAAATTATCTAAATGTTTTGAATACTCCATAAAGATCTTGGAACATACCTGAAGTTTTTTGAAATTGCTCAAATAAGCTTCTACTTCCCGGATTTTTTTTTCTGGGCTTCCCTATATTTCTCAGAACTTCTATAAAACTCCTGAAATTTTCCGGAAATAAGTTAAAGTGTCCTGATGTTCCACGTAAAAAGAAAATCATTTAAGAACTAACCTAGTACGGTTTTAATTGTGTGAGTTATTTTTTCTTATGTAATTTCAGCATTCGATATTTTTTTAAAGCGTCTGTTTTTATCACTGGGGCGGGGCAAAACTTTTACACTTCGAGAGCGCCTAGTGCAAATTGACATTCACAAATTCTTTAATGCCTTTGGAAATGTAGGTACCTGGCTTTACAAGAGTACATGATCATTCATAAGGCAGTTCAAATAAAATCAAATGGTCTGTGTCTGATGGGCGCATCTTTTCAATTTTAAGTTCGTATTTATGGGCACAGATTGAATCTACATTTAAGTTAGATGTTTGCTGCTCAATTTTGCTCATATGAGCGCATAGTGCTATTAAGGCGTCCAAAAATGCACTGAAGCATTTTGGAGCACAGCTTTTATAAATGAAGCAAATGTTGGTGCGCTCAGTTCGTTTTGATAAAAAAGAAACAAATCGGCTTTTGGAGCTGGTTACTCATGAAGTAATCATATACAACATCAAAATGGTGCTAAATCCAAATAACCAACAAGCCCGCTAATTCGCCTTTTTGCTATATAAGGCTGACATACGGCTAATATAGGGCTACCAATGCTTTATATTAGCCGTATGTCAGCCTTATTTTGCAAAAAGGTGAAATAGCTGGCTGGTTAGTTACTTGGGAAGTGATCACATCGTGGTGTCAAGAATCATTCTATATATAACACTTCTCAACGCCAAATTCAAAATTCACAATTCTTATCCCGTACCTATAATAATAAATACAAATAAATTCAGAGCATCTATTTGGCATTCAACCAATTGCAGCTTATCATAAATATCATGAGAGTTAATTGTGGTCCTTGGAACCTGTATCCAGAAGAGGTCACTGATAGAATATTCCCAGATTTTCTCTATACGCATGAACTTGATCGGTCACATTCTTAGTATCATGAGTAGCAGCTTATCATAAATATCATGAGAGTTCATTGTGGCCATCGGAACCATTTTTCCGCTTGTCCGACATACATTTAAATTAAGCAAACCAAATGCGATTTAGTCAAAGGATACTATGACAACAGTACTAGTCTAGTACGTTACTATGGCAACAGTTTTTGTCCTGGATCTTGGATTTGTTTCTGTGTTTGAAATCACAAAAAATACTCGTAACTCTTAACATAATTTCTTTGAATTATTTTCAAGAATTGTCTTAAGTTATTTACATATACTTCTTGACATTCCTTTTGAATTCTCTTTATAACAGCCCGGAATTTCACACATTCAAGTTCTTGGAGTTCTTCCTAAGATTCTCCTGGATTTTTAATGATTTGCTCAAGAATTTGCTGAAGTTTTTTTTTCCATTATTCTTCTCAAATTCGATTGAATCCTTATTATAATTCTCACCCAATTACTTGGAAATGTCTTGAAGTTATGCTAAGAACTATCTAGGAGCTTTCCTCTGAGTTATTCTAAATATTCACTTGGAATTTTCACAGAATACTTTTGAAATGGATCTCGGAATGCTCGTGCATTTCTCTTAAAACTTTTATCATAATTTATTTAGAGTGTGCTCTCACAATTCGATTCCCATAGTATTCTTTTCGGAATTTCCGGAATTTGCTTATAATTATCCGCAAAATATCAATGATATTTACCCCAGAATTTTTTTGAAATAATGTTCGGAAATAAATTACCTAATTTTGACGTAGGACTACGTCTGTGATTTCTATATGGGGGTACACTTTGTGAAAACCAAAAATGGAACATTTAACAAAATTATGAAAGATTTTGAACGTTAATAACTCAGCTTACCCTGGACCAATTTCAATAATTTTATCACCAATCGATCAGACATATTTTAACGCATCTGTTATGTTTGAGACTTTATCATTATTCAAAATATCACTATTGAAAATTGCACGAATGTGCAACTGTTACTATGATAATTAAAATTATCTACGATTGCCCTAACACAGATTTCAAAGTTGATTTCCATCCGGTCTCACCAAACGGTGCTTATTCAATCATCGCGTGGTGAGTGGTATCCAGTGCACAACGAAAGGCTCCCTGTAAGCAGCAAGCTATCAAGGCTATCTCAATCGCTGATCGGATTCAGTTCCAATCATCATGTGTGGTGGTTTCCGGTCGTCGGCATCAGCAGTAACAGCAGTGCTTTCGGCGCGTGGCGTTGAACATTTTTCTCCAGTACACAACGAAAGGCTGCCTGCAAGTAGCAAGCTGCACTCCACATGAGCATACATAGAAGGAGGAAGAAGCCCCACCGCTATCGATCGGAATCAGTAGCTCTTCGTGAGTCGTTGTATGCCACCTATGCCAAGCGCGTCACCCTCATTCCAAACAACATGCAGCTTACCAGCCTCATCTGTGTTTAACACCCTAATAACTCAGCATTACTCAACCATCACGACAAAACGGTCCTTTTCAGGACCACCATAAATTTGTAAAAGAGTATTTTAAGGACATTTGTCAAGGTCATCAATCGGGTGTCATTTCCCATATAAATATAGAACTGGAATTAGGGCGTAACAGCTTTTGTAAACAATGACTTCTTTCGATAATGCCTTGAAAGTCAAGGCTCGCCCACGCAAATCAACATCACCATCAGGTAGGGTAAAACTTCTCCTACCCGACGGTAATGTTAGTTTGCGTGGGCGTGCCTTGAATTCTTAAAAATCATCGAGAGAAGTCATTGTTTACAAAAGCTGTTACGCCTAATTCCAGCTCTATCTAGATATTTTTAAATCTAACATACCATGTACTTTAAGGCAAAATTGGGGGTGAAATTTAAAAACAACCAAAGTCGGTCGCGGCTTGAAAGTGGTCTGATTTTGATTCAGAGATGATGGATTTTAATTTTCAACACGCCAATCGATAGGATTCTTTCCTACCAATCTGTTAAAATTAAGACTTTATCATTTTTTTAAATTGTCACTATTGATAATTGCATGAATGTGCAACTGTTGCTATGATAATTAAAATAATAGCTGATTGCCTGAGAAAAGCGATTTCCTTAACACAGATTTCATTGTTGAATTCCATCCGTTCTCATCACACGGTGGTTATTCAATCACTGCGTGGTGAGTGGTGGTGTTCTCCAGTGCACAACGAAAGGCTGCCTGCAAGCAGCGAGCTGCAGTCCCCATAAGCATTCATAGAAGGAGGAAGAAGCCACACCGCTATTGATCGGAATCAGTAGCTTTTCGAGAGTCGCTGTGGGCCATCTTTGCCAAGCGCGTCATACTAAAGAGTATAAACAGAAAAAAACCCCGCTCAAGTTCCTATTCCTACACAAAACAGAAGCTTCTGCTGCAGTTTACAAATAAGATTTATTATATAAGACCACATAGTCCTACGTCTCCATTGCGTACGTAGGGCTGTCCCTTGTAGTTTTTTTTATTGAAATCCTCACCCATGCTATACGCAAGTTTTATAACCGTTAATATAAGCTATATATAATTGTATATGTTTGTAAAAAAAACACATCATTGCCTGAAAATATGTTACTTGGACAGCAGTAACGTATGCATTAAAAAATGGACTGATTTTGGCGATTTTTCATGCGGTTACCCTGCCATCTGGTGGTGAATCTATCTGTGCATCGCTAATTGGCAAATCAAAGCAAAGCCAAAACTGGTTATGCGGCACCTAGTTTTAAGATCCGAATTTTAAAAAATGATGATGTTCTTAAAAAAGTGTCATGCAATTTGACAGATATTAAAACGTCATTACCATTTTCACCGACTCGACATCTGTGAGTCAATCGTCACTTTGATTCTTTAATCATAGCAACCCTGTTGTGTACAGAAAAAAAAATTGACAGCGTTATCAGTTGATTTGCAGCAGCCATGACGAAAACAGTCAAGCAACTACGCTCGATTCTTTGTTCGTACTGCCAACTCCACGCCAGAATGCCAGACCAACGGAAATCTCCGTAGATCTACGGATTTTACAATGTTTTGCGGAAATACGGATCCGTAGGCAAAATCTACGGAATTCGGTACAGTTTATACGGATTTTTTTTCTTCAGTGTACGTTTCCCTTCAGAATCGAATTTTATAATCTGATTCTGAAGGCAAAGAAGCATAAAGTAAAATACACCACTGCAAATTGTCAACCGTTTTCTTGCTCACTTATCCGCTTTTTGAGTAAACAAACGTCAGACTGTGCGTGAAACATGGCGGCCTTCGTACTATCTCTTCACTCCGTCGAAAGTTCTCATAATATACCAGCCCAGTGGCAGGCGCGTAGGCAGCATGTTATACCGTGACAGCGGGCCCAGAACAGCAAAATAAATGATTTGAGCCCGGGACATGATGCCTACTGTCAAACGCTGCTGTTGGTATAGGCCTTGTCACTGGCCTGTAATATACAGTCAATCTTTGCATGAAGAGAAAATTTTTCGACGGTGCCGTGTGAAGGCGAATAAAAGTCATGTCGAGACCAGTCTTGTAAGCGGTCACCGTAGTCGACACATTTTCTATGATAATCGACTGCCTTTGCTTCCGACACTTGCAAAACAAGCTTTCAAATTACAGTACCAAACTAAAATGTCATACGACAGGCTCTGTCATACGATACTGTCGCCGAAGACCATCACGGATGTAAGTATTTTAGTTTTTCTCATAATAAGAGCTGCTGATGTTTTGCTTGTGCAAGCAACGATGTCATAGTAATAACCTTTTTGATCAGAAATGGTTTAATTTACACCAAAATGAGGAATTAGAACGAAATCGCATATGACATATGATAGTCATTTGATAATTTTCTTTTTGCTCGAATGTTCTTCTACCGTTTGCGTTGCGTAAGAGAGACGACGCTCTCTTCCCCGTCAGCTCGTTCATGATCAGGCCTTCAACGTGTTCATCAAAAAGCACGTAATCCATAAGTCGTCGTACTTTATCGGAAACTTACGGCTTTATAAAGGAAACTACGGTTAAAGCGTGGCTTTCTTATTAGATTACGACACCACTGTACCACCGCTACGGGATCACAATTGATCAGATCGCCATAGATGGTCTTGAAACCCCTGTAGTGGATCCTCAAATTGAGCTGGAAACCATTGCCGTGGATAATGAGACAGAATTGCTGCTTGGGCAACAGGAAACGCTCCTTTGGAATGAGTACAAATGCCTGGAGATCGCTCCCGCGCAAAACAGGGTTCCTCTGTCTTTAATATATGACGAGCACGGCGAAAAGATAGCTTTTCCTGCCGTTTGTTTCGGCCATCTACGGAAATTCAAGCCAGGGGTTCGGGTGACATATTTTATGATGGCATCCAGTGATACTCGTCGTCAAGACAGGCGTGTGGCCAAACCACATTTGTTGTATATGACAATGAAAGTTCTTCGGCTTAGAATTTCCGAAGGCTTGCAATGTACTTTTAAGTGCACGGCGACCGCAAACATTACACGTGGACCTTAAGGACCGCATTATTCATGGAGCAGTGCATTGAGCGAAATCTAGTCTTCCTCAAATCAATACCGAATTCAGTACAGTATTGGCAACAAAGGAAGAGAAATTTGTTCTTCATGATGTGGCAATTGAGAAAGCCTACGATGTTCCTCACACTCAGTGCAAGTGAGATGAAGTGGCCCATTTGTTAAATCTCTTACATCGGGTGTCAGAAGGACACAATGGCTATGACTTAACAGATCCTATCCAGGAATTGACTGCACTACAAAGAGCAACTGTGATGAATGATGATGATCCAGTCACGTGCTGCGTGTACTTCAACAAGCTGGTTGACACGGTTGAATTTCAGCACCGTGGAAGTCCTCACGCGCACATCTTGCTATGGCTGAACAAGGATCCCCGGGAAGCAATCAGTAAAAGTATGCCAAAAACTACAGGTGCAACAGTATCATGGTATTCATGCCAGTACTACTATCGGCCCTTTTCAGGACCACCAAGATTTCCCAATAGATTTGAATTTCTGAACATGTCCCAACTAAAATTCATATCAAAAGCTTCTTTTCAGGGCAATCATATTCATACTAAAGAGTATAAACAGAGAGAACCCCTCTAAAATTCCTATTCCTACACAAAACACAAGTCCTGCTGCAGTTAACAAATCGGAGACTACGTAGTCCGATGTCACCATTGCGTACAACCCTAGAGGGCATTCAGTATATTTTTTTTTTCAAAAGTTCTTTCATCGATTTATCATTTAACGTAAAATATCACCTTAGAACTAAAAAAAATAACACCTTCGACTAAAAAAAAAAATCCGTAGAAATCCGTAGGTTTTAATAAGTCTACGGAATTGCATAGAAAAAAATCTGGCATCTCTGCGCCAGAGCGAAGAAGTTGGACATCCTGAGGCACTTCGTGTCTCCCTTGTGGAGAAAGGCGAGAGCGTCGAACGGAAGCCCGACGGTGCTGGGCGACCGTAAAGTGCAGCTGAAGAGGAAGACCGAGGGCAAGGTCACCTCATCGTTCCGTGCCTTGGGCCGGGAGGTCGGAGCAACCGGCCAAACGGTGAAGAAGTACCTGGACAAAATGGACATTGTTATGCGGCATCGTCAGTCAAGGCTGGCCGTGTCTGAGCAGCAGACAAACCCAGAAGGAGCGGCTGAAGGTACTGGTGAAAAAAATATTTCTGGCGAGGCGCGACGTCGTGGTCGTGGAAGACCACCAACCCTCCCTACGTCCCCCAGCTGCGACCGATAGAACATTTTTGGGTGACGGAGCATCTATTCCAATAAAGCCAAGACAACAAAATAATTGAAGAACATGCCGACATCCATCTTTTCATCGGCCATTGTTAAGATTCCGGTTAGCTGCCGTAAAATTTTTGTAGAAGGTTTAATAAACGTAGGATTTAAGGAAAAGTAACTTTTTTTCACTGTCATCCGAAACTAGTCATTTTTTTCAATGCATACGTAACTTGTTTGAAATTCTTTTGACGTAGGACTACGTCTTTGATTTCTATATGGGGGTACACTTTGTGAAAACCGAAAATGGAGCATGTAACAAATTAAGAAAGATTTTGAACATTAATAACTCAGCTGCCCCTGGTTCAATTTCAATAATTTTATCACCAATCGATCAGAAATATGGCTACGCATCGATAACAATGCTTCCGAATGTTGATTTTCATTAAGAAACTATTGAAAAACTGGTAAATGTCCAGCATTGTCCAAAAGCGTCGAATTAACTAACAAATCCACCAATTACCTACATGCATATGCTGCTTCCCCAGCACAGTCATCAGAGAGTAGTAAGTAGACGAAACAAGTCGAAGTGGCATTCGCCTCCGATCCTTGGGCGCGTGCGAATAGGGAGGATGGAATTGCGTAATATTTTGCACACTCATCGCCATACTCAGAACCACACGCTCCCAATGGCCACACCACAGTGTGGTGGTGTTCGGTCGTCGAAATTAGTACCAGCAGTAGCAGTGCTTTCGGCGTGTGGCGTTGAAAACTGTTCTACAGTAACAACGAAAGACTACCTGCAAGCAGCGAGCTGCAGAGCCCACATAAGCAACCATCAAAGGAGGAAGGAGCTGCACTGCTATGCTATGGATCGGAATCAGTAGCTCTTCGTGAGTTGCTGCGGGTCGGTTATCTATGCCCAGAGTGTCATCCTCGCTGCAAACGACATACAGCTCGACAGCCTCATCCGTGTTGAACACCCAGCTCAGAATTACTCAACCATCACTACAAAACGGCCTTTTGCAGGACCACCATAAATTTGTTAAGAGTATTATTTGGACATTTGTCAAGGTCACCAGTTCCCGCAAGCAGCTAGCTATCAAGGCTCAACCTGGTATCTATAGAAGGTGTGGAATTGTAGGCCCGAATGTATTGGTGAGATTAAAAGTGTTAAAAATCCATATAGAATTTGAGAGAAGTGGGCATAATTCGCTTTGGGTATATATTTAGTCCCCAAAAAGCCAATAAAATCAAATTTGTGAGAAAATTAGCTCTCACGAGTTCAATCTCTCGAAGTCCCTCCTTTTTTACATATTCTGCACAAAATATACTTTCCGGGGCGCCCATGCATATAATTAGGAAGGAAATCCTGTGAGGGGTGAATTAAATACACTTTAATACCAAAATGCAAAAAAACTTAAAAAATCATAAATAACAAAAAATTCAAAATACACTTTTTAAAGTTGGGTAGATGAATCAAAAATACTCAAGTTGACAGTCCCTTGGATTCTCTTCATCAACTTTCTCTTTGAAATAAATACTACACATTTGATACGCTAACAAATAAAAAACGGAAAGAGTTAAGATAATTGATGATTGATCAATTAAAAGAACTAAATGTTCACATTTGTTCTGTCCACTAGCGGTCCTACGTCAAGCTTCCGTTCGTGCCCCTAGGCACAGACCCTTCTACTTTTCAGAATTAATTTTGAATTTTCATTGGAAGTGGACTTGGAATTTCCTTTACAATCCTCAGAACTAGTGCTGAGATTTGTCATTGTCATTGACAGACTTTCGTGCGATATTGACAAAACTGTTTTTCACATAGTCACTGACAGACTTGATCCTCAAAAAACCTTCATCAAAATCTCATTCAATGACAAAGATTCAACTGGTAACAAAAGTGGAATTTCGTGTTACATTATTGCAGTCACATTATTCCACACATCCAAACAGACCAGGACATGCTTGTTCACTTTAACCGCTCCATGTAACTGTGTTGCTCAGGTCATTTAATTTCGATACAAATTTAGTTAAAAAAAATCTACACTTGTTCGTCACTGACTGAAAATTGACATGGTTTGCCTTGACGATGAGTGATGACTGTTAGCTCAAATGAGTGACCAAAGCAGAATTGTCAATTTCACCGTTTATCGTCGACATTTTGCAGCGCTGCTCAGAACTACCTAAAAATTCAACCATGAAGTTCCTCCAAAATTCACACATTAAAAATTACGCTTCTTACAATAACATTTATTAATTTATTTAGATCTACACCTTTGACACTTAATTGTTGCACAGATGTTATTTTAAATTGATGATCTAGTGTTAGTTTTATACGTAATCTTGGAAATATTAAAATCATTTTTTTTTCACCGCGTTATAAAGTCTGCAGCAACTGTCAAAACGTTTATGATGACCACAGAGTGCTATGTTATACTATATATAAGTGTGACGTTATTACGTAGAAGGCGACCTGGAGCGCGAGCATAACTCGCATTCGAGTTTATAAGTAACGTTAACAGTTAATGACACCGAAGCTCCAAAATTGTTCACGTTGACGCCAAAAGTTCATACGACCGATTTTCAACAATTGCTGCCAATAGCTATCAGAAACAATGATCGAAAATTATTTCCCAAAACGTTTGAAGGCATGTATCTCAACTCATAGTGGACATTTTAAAATGAAAAAAAACAGTTTTTTTTAATGTGCATTCATATGGCCAAACCATGTAGAATTGCATTACAAGTCTTAAAACGATAAAAATGCACGAATATTTATTTGTTCGTACAAGCATCAGTTCATAGTTTGTGAACAGTCTATTTTTTGCATTGCATCGATACTTTTTGAAAACCATTTAATTGCCCTTAAAAATTAGTCACCAAATTTGAGTTTCCCTCATCCAAAAAGGGAAGCCTCGTATTAGTAGTTAAAATTAAATTTAGTTACCTTGTTTTGCTGCAAAAGCGCTGCCGTCGTCAGTAAATCGGTTCGCTGGAAGAATCGAAAAGCGATAAGGATGATGGTTAATATGATGTTTATGGTTTGTGTGACTAATTATCAGCGATAAGTCACGAGATAAATTGAAATTTGTTATCAAGCGTGAAGGTTGATTCTGTTCATGGGTTCTAAATTTAAAATTCCAAATTTAGTACAATACAAGGGAATAACGAATTGAGTGCGTATAAGGTGACGCCTTCTTTGCTTGATTTGAATAATGAACAGTCAATTTTGTATTTCTTAAAGAAATTATGCCGAAACCACAGAGTTATCCATCGAAGGCGTTCCACCGTTAATAATTAACCACAAAGGATTACTTAATGACTTCATTGCCTAGCTAGTGACCGGTATGTGGCGATCCGGGGAACTATCAGTGTATAGTCTCCGTCGCTTGGTGGCCAACAGTATCATATATTTATGTTTCGACCATCTCGAACCGAACCTTGGTTGGTTGGTTGGTTGGTTGGATGGCTCGCCGTAGCTCGCCCGCATAGAACCGATACCAACGCGGCACGCAGCAGTAAATTATTCACACATGCATAAAGTTATAATTAACAGTCTATTAAATGTTTCAGCAAATTTCATAAATGAACTAGCAGCAGCAGTTAGCTGATGTGCAGCGAAACCACCCCATCATCGACTGCGGAAGGCTCCCGATTCCATCGAACCATGCAGGTAAGTTCGTAAGGTACCTATCTCTTCTTCCGCGACTGCCAAACTGCACCGAACGTTGTTCGAAATGTGGCTCATTAGACTGGTTCATAAAAATTGACTCTGTTTGTTAACTTTGAAGAAGACTTTTCCTGAATTTTCAACTATTCAAATTCCCACCAGTTTACCCTACATACATGATGATCAATGGATGCACTTTTCCGCGCCCGCGATTTCAAATAATGTATGCACCACCGCCGCCGCATCGCACCGTACAAAACCACACACAATTAAAAGATAGTGCTCCTTTGAATACGCGAAGGGGAGTGGGATTGCAAAAATCGAAAAACTTTCAAACTGTGTGTGTGTGTAGCGGAGTTGGGAGAAGCTCCACTATATGCATAGACACATTTTTAATTCCACATACGAATCACGATTCGATTCCGGAGTCGGGCGAAAGAAAAAAACAAACCAGAAACCAGAACAGCAATCGAATTTCAGAACCTCATGCAAAAGTGCAATTTGTGCAGGTTGTAAATGAAATTATGAAAAAGTAATGCCCGAGAATAAACGGTTGCAAGTTTGCGCTCGGCTGCTGAAGGTGGTGGCTTCGGGAAGGAGATCTGATCGAAGAAAATCGATTGTTTTCCGAGCGAAGGTGGGTCAGGTCAGGGGGTTACCCATATGGGCGGCACGGATGTAAATGCAAAACTTTACATGTTGTTTCCGATGAACAGCCATAGGAGGGAAAAATCACTGAATCGTTTGCTGCTAGCTTCCAGGTTTGAGAAAACGAAAAACTTTAATTAAGTTGTTCAACTTTATCCTGCTCGATAGCGGTGGTTCTGTGTGCGAAATGAACCTTTTAAGCGTTTCTTCGATCACGTCGATTGGTTGGGTGGCCGGAGTGGAACCGTTAAATGCATTCAATATTTAGAATATTCGTTTTTGATTATTGAATTACCCGGCGAGGACCATAATTTCATTCTCTTATATTGAACTTTGGCACGTTTTCAGCAAGTTTTTGAGCACTGTTTGGCGCCAGTGCTTGTCAATCGATGGGGGAGGTCGAGGGTCGTTGGGGATCGGATGGTATGACAGGTGTAAGAAAAGGAAAAGTTAGTTACCGTAGGTTGTGGGTGGCGTACAGGCAGCTTCCTTCAATAGTGTATTGCCTGCAAGGTGAATTAGAGAGAAAACTTGTTTAAAGTAATTTGCTTTTGATGAGTGCGTGTCTTGCGACAATGATGATGCTTGTAAGTATGGGTGACTTCATTTATTACAGTATAAATGTTTAATTTAAGCTAAGATGCACTTTAATCTACAATATTGATGACGCGAAAAAATAGAAAGTATAGAACGATGAGACGATGAAATTTCTCTCAATTAAGCACAGTGATTTTGATTAAATAACTGTATTTCACTGACTACTTCAAGGCTGAAATAAATAGTAAACTCAATATCAACAATAATCGATAAAATCATGTGGGTACTGGAAAAACGATTTATCCATTTGGAATCTAGTACCACTGTTAAAACCGGTAACTTATAGCAAAGTCTCCATATCAATAAGACTGTCAAGTTTGCCAGAATCCATACGATAGATACAATAGCGCTGCGGTTGAGCGAAGGTGGAAACAACGCATAGAAAAATAAGCAAATACAAAAACATTTCATCTGAGTGTGCAATCTTTGCTTTCAAATTTCTTCGGAGCATTTACTTTTGAGTGACAGATGGCTTGATTGTGTCTATCTTATAGCGGTCCTATGAGAAAACAGGAGAGTTGCCAGTCTACTTGATATGTTGTCTTCGCTTATAAAGACTGAGTACAAGTAAAATGGTATGCACAAAAAGACCTGTAACTCGTGATTCAATAAGTTTGTCCACTAATGATTGCTTTATAGTTGTTTTATTAAAACTTAAAAGTTACAGCATTAGATGGCTACATTACTCCAGTTTGAACGAAATCTCTAACCTTCCTCTTGATGGAGCCCATCAGTGCCCGCACAGTGGAAACGGACATAGAATCTGCGCATTTCTTCCATTTTGCCCGAATTTGCTGGATGTCATTGACAGCCCCGCCGCTTCGTCGAAGTCGCTGCTTTGAATTTGCCCAGTATTTTTCGATTGGTCGAAAATCCGGGCTATTCGGAGGGATCATTAGCTTGGGGACAAAATCGATCTTGTTGGCAGCATACCACTACAGAACCACCTTGGAGTAGTGGCAGCTGGCCAAGTCTGGCCAAAAGATGACTTTGTCCTTATGCTTGCGGATGAACGGCAATACACGCTTTTTCAGACATTACTCGATGTAAACATAGGATGTCATCGTTGAGGATGTGACGAATAGTTCCGTTTTCAGGCCTTGTTCGCGAACTTGTCAGCAAACACGAACTTGAATCTTCCCGGCACATCCTCACGTCCAGTCGCGATCCAAAACTTTTGACCGGGAAGCTGCTTAAAACCGAGTTCAATGTATGTTTCGTCATCGATCAAAGTGCAGCCCTTGTGTTTCGTCGAACCACGGTCGTACAAGAGTCTTGCACGCTTTTTGACCACGGAATGCTGCTCCATGTGCCAGTTCGGATGTGTACTGGCTTTGTACGACTTGTATCCTTCCCTCGCAAGGATGTTCCGCACCGTTTGAAAGTTGGCGTTGTACCTTCCGGCCACATCTCGGTTCGAAAGACCGGGGTTGGCTTTAACGCTGCGCAGCTGATGATTCCTGGTTCCAGTTTTTTCGTAGGTCCGCTGATTCCTTCAGCACTTTAGCCAGCTTGGAAACGGACCACTCCGGATTTTCCAGATGTTTGTGCACAATACTTTTTCTTCTTTCGAGTTCTATTTGACGTTATTTCTGAACGCGATCGACTACTTTGATCAAACTTGCACCAGTTGTTCTCTATTATAGAAGTGTAAACAAACCACTGTCAAAGATTTTTGATTCCCAACACTAGAGACGTGCTAGCGGCGTTTTTTTTTACTAAAGGTGCACTTGAGAGCGCTAAGAGATGAACTAGCCTATGGCTAAAAATCTCTTAAATAAAGATTAAAAAAAAAACTTGAGAGCGCCCATATCAGTGAAGCATATGTAATTTTTGGTCGAACTAGGGCCAAATATATCCAGTGTACCATATTCGGTCGTAGTCCCCACGTTTCCCCACAGCTTTACTACAGACCCATAGGGCATTTATAGCCTTAGTGATAACCTTGTCAAGATGAGAGTTCCAGTTCAGTTTCCTATCCAAAGTAGCACCTAGGTATTTAACTTCATCCGCGAACTGAATTCGAACTCTATCTACAGTAGGCTGTGTTCACATATTTTTTTCCTATGACAGTTTTTGAAGGGTTTACATTTAAGCCCTCTCTCCTACACCAATGAAAGGTCGTGTTTAGGGCAGTTTGTAACCGATTTGAAATCGTGTTCTCAAGCTTTCCCCGCACTATAATGGCTATATCGTTTGCGTAACCAATCACCTCGCTAAACTTTTAAGGAGTTCATCCACTACTAAAGACCACAATAAGGGTGATGGTATCCCTCCTTGAGGACAACCCTTCATCGTCTTATAGTTAATTGCGCACCTCCAAGATCAGCAGAAATTTCTCGATCTGTGAGCATCGTCATTATCCATTCGATAATGCAGTAATCCAAGCCCCTTGCTCCCATAGCTGAACGCGTTGAGCTGTAGGATGCATTATCGAATGCTGCTTCTATATCAAGAAAAGCAACCACGGCTATTTCCTTGGCCTGAAGAGATTTCTCGTTTTGACGTAGGATTACGTGTTTCAGCAACATATTCGGGGGTGCAATTTAAAAAAAAAAACAAAAATCGACCGCGTTACGAAGAGTGGTCAGATTTTTACTACTTATATGTAACTCTGTCAATAGCGGATGGATTTTAATTCTAAACAAGCCAATTGATTCGAAATTTTTCTACGAATCTAAATAAATGAACATTTTTATCAATTTTCAATAGGTCTTATTGAAAATTACACAAATGTCCAACTGTTGCAATGGCGATCAAAATTATCACCTTGCAAAAAGCGCTTTCCCTAACACAGCTTTCAAAATCGAATTCCATCCGGTCTCGCCGAACGGTGCTTATTCAATCACCGTTTGTGGGGGTGTCCGGTTGGTCGTAATCAGCAGCATAAATTTTGCTGAGATCTCAGTAAAAATAAATACCGAGCCTGCTCGGTGGTGCCAATCCAGGCAAAACAAATTTTAGTGTGCATAACAAATATTGTTATGCGAAATTAATGAAAGCAACCTTGTTGTCAACCTAACTGTCATAATGCGTAATAATGAAAGAGGCAACATATCAAATTTATATTCTCAGCCCTATTTTATACAACATTAGGAGCGAATATGCTGATGCTAAATTTTAAGGTATATTCATTAAATTTAGTTTTACGGACAATGGAAATCAGTTTTTCGATGTACGAAAATTACATTCGTTTGCTTCGATCGAAAAGATGAAAAATTAAAAATCGAGATTATAACAATCGATCTCTCAAAGATCGATCCAAGATCGCCCAATCCTACTTTCGGCGCGTTGTGTTGAACATTGTTCTCCAGTACACAAGGATGCCCGCAAGCAGCGAGCTGCAGCCCACATGAGCGTCCAGTCACTGAAGAAGGAGGAAGAAACCGCACCACTACTGATCGAATTCAGTAGCTCTTCGTGAGCCGCTGTGGGCCATATATGCCAAGCGCGTCACCCTCGTTCCAAACAACATACAGCTCGCCAGCTTCATCCGTGTGGTACATAGAAATTCTCACAATGACCGAACACCACATGACCTTATGAATTAACCAGAAACACTTCGAATTAAGGTAAGGTTTTCTCCAGGACGCTAGAAAAAAGCCAAAAATACCGTATTTTTATGATTGATTGCGAATATCTCGCGATTGTAAAATTTTAGCAAGAAATTCCTCCAGTCAATTTTCGCTTTTTTATTATCTATTGAACAAAACAAAAATTTCGTGCGTTTTGTGCAAGAAAATGCGTAATTTTGTCATCAGAACACGAGGTGTTACCGTGGTGGGAAAAGTGATTTCCCTAACACAGTCACCGAATATTGATACCGAGCACGTAATTGTACGTCAGATCTACGATCTACCACTTATTTTTTTTATTAACCAGCGATTGTAATGCCGTTATCGTAGATTTACCTGATTGATAAGCGAATTGAAATTTGCTAAGAGCTACCTCTTAGTAACTTATTGATTTAATGAAGTCATGCACAATTTTTTTCATTGTCTTCAACAGAACAGAGGAAAAACTTATGCGTCTGAAGGCTTTCGGAGTCGGTTTATTCCTTTTTCCAGCTTTTGGAATGAAGACAACTCGAACCTTTCTCCATGTTTTTGGTATGTGGTTTAAAGCAACACTGGCTTTAAATAGTTCAGTTAAGAGGGGAATGAGTACTTCTTTTCCCTGTTGAAGTAATGCTGGGAATATTTCATCTTTCCCGGCAGAGTTGATAGGTTGAAAAGAACTGAACGCCCATTCAACTCTAGATGGTGTGAAGATTTCACAAGCTTTCAGATAGGCATCTTCAGCCCATGTATGTCTTGCCTTATCAAAGTCCTGTTCTTCTTCAGCCGCCGAAGGAGTCGAGTCTGGGAAGTGAGTCCTTATCATTTCTTCCAATGTTTCAGAAGAGTCAGCAGTAAATGTTCCCATCAGTGTTGGCAAAATCAGAAATCAATTGATATTTTTCCGCTCTCATGCGCTCGCAAAGTCACGCGTGATATTGGAACAAAACATCATGCTTGATATTGATTTTACAAGCTCCTTTGATATTGCGAGACTATTCACAAAGTGCAAAAATCAAGCTGAGAGTTAACTCGACACAAAAATGATTCCGTTGCACATCGTTTTCTTAGAAAGAGAAAGTATAGTTTGCTATCTCTTTTTACTCTTCACCGATGGCAGACACAAAGTGACTGCTACCAGCCGTTATGGAAGTTTCGGTTGCGTTCGGGTGTAAAGCAAAAATCATTAAACTCAATCTCACCACAGTTTGTTGAGATTTGCAGGTGGTGAATTTTGTTAGCTTGATATTCCGAGCTGCGATATCACAGCTTGCAAAATCAACCACAGTTGTTTGCTTGTTGATTTTTGTCTACGAAAATCAAGTGTGATCTTGAGCGTTGGTGAGATATAATTTTTAGATATTTTCTCAACACTGGTTCCCATCTTCTTTCTCTTATTGAAGCTTCTTAATAAACAAGGGGACTCTAGTAATTTTGAGTAAACCACGAAATAATTGAGCATATATCGACGATTTAGGGAGCATTTACTTAATGAACAAAAGATGTAGGAAGAACTTGCAGTTCTGAAATGACACAAATCATTTGCCATTGGATTTTTGGTCATGGAGAATTTTGGAGATCCTGAATCTCTATATACATCTAAGTCCATCTAACATTGGACTTGAAAGTTGGATTCAAGGTGTTTTTGATGTTTGCATGGATTGTTTCTATCAAATCCGGTATTGACTCCGCTTTCAATCGAACCAAAAAATCCACCACGCTAAAAGCATAAGTGCGCCAGGTCAACGGTGTTCGAACCCAATTTATAAATCATGACTTTCACCCTTTAACCTCGCCGATTAGCGTCACGGTTTTCTGCTTTTTTGTTGGTTTTCCGCCTGTCCGTTGCCCACAGTAAAGAACCACCTCTAGGCAAAGCAACAAAAAAAAAAACCCCTAGCCCCAAAAAGCCAAAAGCCACACATATTTTATGCACCGACAGTGCATCGAAACGCATCGTAAAAGAAGGTAACGTGAATCGGGGTAGGCAAAATTCCGACTGGGAAAAAGCAGAGGTTGACACATCCAGTTAACCGCCGCTATGCATAGTGCCATCTCGCAACCACCTGTTGGATGATGACTCTTTTACATCAATTCGATGCAATTCAATAAAAAAAAACTGCGGGGGAATGCGCTGTTCCCACCTCTTCCTCTGCCACTCTGCTGCAAATGCAGATTTACACAGATTGGCCATGACTCCAGGGGTTTTTGTCACCTACTTTCCTTTATTTTTTTCGACCGATTCAACTACACTGCGGTGCGACAAATTCGTAATACATGAGTTGTTTTGTTTTTGACGTAAATTATTATTTAGTACAGAAATTTTACTCTTTTGATAAACCTTAAATTAACTTCTGTTTTAACTCTGGAAACTTATATCTTATAAAGTATTTTTGATGACAAGATCAAACAAATGTATCCAATCTAAAACAGGGTTTCAATTTGAATTTAAAGAAAACAGAAATTAAAACCAAGAATGACTTAAAGACTTAAAGAAAGACAGAAACATTTGCCCCAGCACTGTAGATAGAAGCGCCCAGCCTCCGGATGTCGCCCATTGGAAAAACCACCGCTTTGGCCACTGTTTGACAACCGTTTACACCGAAAAACAACGTGTTGAAAGTGGTCAATTTAGAGATTTATCTACACACATGCGAAGTGCATTCCCCGTAATCGATGTGCATACACACAATCCTACCGACCATCCACCCACCCGGCAGCCACAGTGCATTCAACCGCGATGGAACCAACCCATTCGACCAACCGAGAGAGGTGGCAAAACCAATTCGCCCAAACCAAAAAGAGAACGAGACCACCGAGGGGGCGGGGTTGAAATGCAATTCGCGCGCGCCTGGCCCTACACAACGTGGCTGCAGCTCATTGCATTGCAGCGCTGCACCACACTACCCCCACTTGCATACGTGAGTCGGTGTGTGGCGGCTCGCTGCAAAACGTGAGTAGAGTTTTAAAAACAAATCTTTCACACGGTCAATCTCCCCCAAACCCCAACTGCTCAGCGCGCGAGTTTTTCGCTGCAAGTCATCCTCCTCACTACTGCTGGTCAGGATCAACACCCAACCGACACCCGTTGCCATCGTCGTCCTTCCGCGGTCGCTGTGCTGTGCTGTGCGCGGGGTATATTTACGATGACATCGATGCACTCGCGTGATCTGCACGCGACACACGCAATATGTTTGCTATGGGTAAACCGCGCGGGGACCCCCGAAAAGAGGACAGAGCACCCCGCTGGCTGCACTGCATATAGCATACCATACACATATCGCGATATGTTAATCGGTGTGAGCTTTGACAGCGAAATTGCTCCAGCTAATTCCCACGATTTGTTTTCTCTCCGTCGCTTTTGCTGTGGGGGTTATTGATGTTGTTAGGTGTTACTGGGAACTCTCTGGTTCGATGTCCGGCACTGGCATAGTTTGGGTTACGAGAGTTTAGAGGAATACAAAAAGGTAATGCGTGAGCTCAAGAGATATTATGGGTTAAGTTAAGAGCTCTAGTGGCATTTCATTCCGCTACCTTATTAGCTTATCCTTGATAGATGCGCGTATTTCATCTGCAATTTGCAGGCATGTCAGCGCATTGTAGACGAAATACGTGTATCTGTCAAGGATAAGCAAATAAGGTAGTGAAATTAAATGGAAATTACTAATCCCTGAGGGGATGTCCCACAGACTTTCGTGATTGAGTCGGTCGAAAGCTTTTTTGTAGTCAATCTATACCAAATAGAGGGACTCTTGGAATTCGTTGACCTGGCCTTTGTTTCTCCGGGCTATCAGCTAACGGAGACAGGGAAGTCTATGTTCCCAAATTCCAGTAAAGATCTGAAATTGATCGAAAATTAACCATCAACTATAAACTTCCACAATTTGGAAAGGGTGGATTGCATTCGGTCGCTATCAATAAGGTAAATCATATCAGAAGCACCCTGCCCCAAAACGAACAGATAGAACTGCAACCTCACGTACAATCTCTCAAATACACACACACATTGACAATCGAATCATTTGTGCATCGCAAAACGCCCAACGGCATCACTTTCACGTGTTTTCAACCGGTCCCAACCGCCGGCCTCCCAGTCCAGAGCTGCCGGCCGGATTAAATGAGCCGGTCAGCGTCAAACAACCAAGTTCTTTTTTTTTCGGGCATGTTGTTGTTTGTTCGAGCCACCCCGGGGTTGTGTCCCAACGCGTGCCATTTCATTCAATTGAGGCTCTGTGCACACACATACACACACATGCACACGCAAATTATTGGAGTACTACCGCCACCGGCATTCTGGTCTGAACCCTGCCTGCATCACGTGGGGCAATATGATAAATAGGTGCACCATTGGACCGGATCGACTACTCTATACGGTTTGCCTCATTGATTGGCCACTTGGCGGTGATGGCGGTGGTGGCTGGCGTGTGTATTATCGGATAATCATTTACACGTTGTTCGGGGGGATATAGATTGGTTAATTGATTATTTCCGAACCGTTTTTCCGATGCGGCAGCGGCAGACAGGGTGGACTTGCGATTGAGTTCATTGAAATTTGGAGTGTTTTAATTGATACTTGCGAGCTTCATTAGTGTCGATGGGTATTGACGCTAGACCTTGAGATCTTGTGAACATGAGCATCGTTTCTATTTTCAATACAATGTAATTATTGACAGCTATCAACAAACTTATCAACACAGTTGAACACAAATGTAAGAAAATGAAACTTTTGATCATCAAACCCAACGTAAATACCACAGCATCATCATCATCATCAGCAGCATGATCGGTATCGTTAGGAGCATAGGCGTAATCATTCAATTTCCATTTATTTTATTTGTCTGGTGTTGTTTGCCCACTCTCGCCTTCTTCGTCCACCAACATCATTAACTCTTTCGACCAAGTCTTGACGAATGGCCCACATTTGTCGAACTGAACTCGTTGTCGTCGTCGTCGTCGTCGATGTTACCGTTTCCCACTTGGACTTCTTAGCGCATATGTTGTGCCATCTCGTTCGCTCCTCAAATTACACTCCGTACCCACCGTGAGGCCAACATGCATTGCATACCCGTCCAGCAATAAACAATATAGTAATTATAGTTAAATGAGCACATATCTACGTGGCCAACCGCCGAACCCCTCATCACTCGAGCCTCTATGCAGCCGCCGTTGAGGGGTTTGTTAATAATAAATTTCAAGTAAATGCTAAAGAAAAACCACATCATGATAGCAAATGTGCCTACAAACAAATGATGGACTCGCTCGAGGCATTTTGATTACCCGGTGCGGAAAACAAAAAAACAATGCATAGGAGTCGAAATGATAAATGGGTTTGGCTTTATGCAATTTTCCGGGAAAATAAAATAAAATAAAAACATTTTGAAACGCTTTAATTGCAACAGATCAATCGATCTAAATGTTTCAGCTTTCGCAATAGTACATCCTAAGCGTGGATGCAGGGTGGAAGTCAACTGCCAGTGCCCGTAATAATGGAAGAAAACAAATATAAAGGCAAGACTTTTTTTATTATTGTTATTGCTGGCAATAAATAAGACCGAATAATAATAATAATAATAATAATCTCTTTCTTTCCACTCGAATAACCTCGACTCAGGGTGCTCTGTCGTTCTCGGCGTCTGTCAGATTTGCACTCAAGCGAGCGTATACGGGTTTCGCGGATTTGGTGTGACGATGGTATTTATTTAAATTATTGTGTTAATAATAATAAAATAAATATAAGGGAGGAGTGTCTATATACATACGGGTAACATTCAGGGCGTCGAGGGAGGTGGGAACGAGAGGAGGATTTGTTGTTTGGACTCCACGGTTTGCTACAGTCGTCGTCTTGAATGAAATGAGTTAGTTAATTTGTCGATTGAGACAAATCTAACGCACAATAATTCCAGGGTGTCCATTCAAATCCCATTTTTCAATTCCCGGTCTTTTCCCGGTTATTGAAAAAAAGCTCTGCCTTAAACAAAAAAAGGCTTTCAAAAATAACCCTTTAGAGATAATGATATAATTTCGTCAGTAGAATTGCTCTACAATTAGTTTAGTCCTGCAACTGGTATTGGGTATTTACACAATAGTAGTGACTAAAATAACGCAAAAGCGACCAAATAGTGACTTTAAAACAATAAAAAAGTGACAATTGATCGGAAAGATATGAAAGATATAGATCCAATCTGTTGTTGAATGCGACCCGTGATAAATATTATAAACTCACAAACCAACATGAGCATTTTCTAAGCATCTTCAGAATAAAAAAACCTTCATTTCCTTCCACAGTACTCATTGTTTTGCCTTGATTGTTTGGAATGCAACCATTTAATTAATTTCGGGATGTAAAAGATAGAAAATAGATATATTAGGAAATCTTAAAATTGAGAAAAATTGAGGCGCCGAGAAAAATGCTAGGACAAATTTTTCAATTTAAGCTAAGGAATTCTAAAGATCTCGAACGAAGAAAGTTTTCCCACTTAGAATGAAAATTTTAAATGCGTTTATGATTTTATGATTTAAAATCTCGATCTTGAAAAAAGATGGAAGATACTGGTATACATTTTAGAGATATTGCATATTTTTTTGATTAATGCTGGCACTTTCTCGAGGTACTCAAATTCTTAGCAATATTCAAAGGAGTAATTCATAATTTTTTAGAGGGGAATCCAAAAGTGGTATGCAGAGAATTTCGATGGCACTTAGTTACACAAATTTCAATGAAATGCCAGAAAGAATGAAACAATTATGCAGTGGAATTAAAGAGAAAGTATATAAAGGAAACAACTTGGGATTATTCTTAAGGAACATTTCAAAAATAATCCAAAGATATAAATAGAAAAGTTATTTTCTAGAAATGTAGAAACAACCTTCACAGTAATTTCAGAGATTGAAAATTTCTCATTCTCCGTTCAAGACATTCAAGAGTCAGAATTGGGCAAATAGTTTTTAAAATTCTGAGACTTCGAACAGTTGTTAAGATTTCATGCTTACAAACCAAGTAAGAGCCCGGTCTAGGAAAACGATTCAAACAGAAAATTTTAAGTCACACGGCACGAGTTGAACCTCATAAGTCTGATCGGTAAAATCCCCTTAAAAAATGTGACTCCGAACTACTTGAGAGTAAGGACATTTTAATGATTATCCATCCCGACTAAGGAAAATCACAAATCGGTTTGCATAGGTAGAGCAAAGTACATAGAGGAAAAAAGTACATATAGTTAACAAGTTAAGCAGAATTAGGTCAAAATATAGAAAAACATATTTTGAAATTGCAATTAAATTCGCTTTTTTTCCAAATGGCTTCGGATCCTGGTTCTGCTGATTTTCCCATTTGATTGGCCACTCTACTAGTATCTAGATCAAGGAGTTGAAAAAAATATTGCATTATTAGATTTCGCAGATTTCCAATGAACCTTTCGGACACAAATTTGCAAATTAGCTACCAAAGTAAGTGTTATGTAGCGATTGTATAAAGGCAAATTCTTTACGCTCAACATTGGTCGTAAAAAAGATTAGCGACTAAATTTATAAAAAAAAAAATAGTGTTTTTTTTTGTAAAAAAAAGTGACTTTTTAGTAACTGACTCGAAAACAGTGACCTAGCCAGTAAAAAGTGAACCAACCCTGACTTTGTAGCAAAAAATATTAGATGAGATTTACATTAACATGTTGATGATCTAGACCTCCAAAATCTCATGGAATTATGAGCTCGTTTAAAATCAAAGATTCTCACTGCATAAAATGAGCCTAAATGTAGTTTTGGTATGTCAAAACTATCGAACGAAGAGGAATGACTGCAGGGATATCATCCGTGAAGCTAAAAAGGGGAGCTGGGAGTCCTTCCTAGGTTAGGTTAACCCCAACCAAACAACAGCTGACCTCTGGAGCAAAGTCAATGCGATAAGCGGTAAAAGGAGAGCCCGTGGTATCGCCATCGAGCACGACGGAACGACCACACGAAATCCAGCTGAAATCGTCGACATCCTCGGCAGCTACTTCGCGTCGCTGTCATCGATTGCCCGCCTATCCACTCGATAGGAAACATCCCGATCTATCTAAAGCTAGAGGCGCATCTGCTGGACCTGATGAAGTGGGATATCCTCTCTTTCGATACCTTCCTATCGGGGAGCAGGCTAGGATGCTAGAGTTGGTGAGCCAGGAATGGATGGGTGACACTTTCCCCGACCAGTGGAAACACAGCTTGACCGTCCCAATCCCCAAACCGAACTCCACAGGGCACTAGGTGGACAAATTTAGACCCATTTCGTTGACCTGCTGTGCGTCTAAGCTGGTTGAAAGAAAACAGGAGATTGATCTTGTACCTGGAGGAAGGGAAACACCTGGACTACCAACAGCATGCTTTTAGAGCAGGTCACGGGACCAGCACATACCTCGGCTCCCTCAACGAAACTTAATCGTCAATGTCCGCAAATAACCATCACGCTGAATTGGTTGCGCTTGACCTTTCGAAGGCCTACAACCGGGCATTTTCGTGTATGCAGACGACATCGTCCTTATGGCAATTAAGGAGACTGTCAAAGCGCTTCGAAGAAAAACTATTCAATCCACGGCCTACACCTCGAATTGGGCATCAAGCGCGGGATTCCAGATGTCCGCAGCAAAAAGCGGGTACACTCATATTTGTCCGTCGAATCACCGGATCCTCAGCACGAAGATCAGCATCCAGGACGAGGTAATTCCGTTCAGAAAAACCCTTCGGATACTTGGTGTGCATTTCGACCGCTCTCTTACATTCAACACGCACCTGAACGAGGTAAAAAGTGCCTACAAACAGCGCCTAAACATCCTGAGGACACTAGCAGGCTGAGGGAAACCGGACTCTTCAATATGATTTAAATTAGTCGACCCACGCAACCCTCAATGACTAGCTCCAACTACCGGCATACACCACGATACGTTTCAACCCTGAACCCTGATGACAACTTACCGCAATCCAATTGGAAATCCAACTGAATTAACGCAGATGTACCACGCCAGCTCTTATTTTAATATGTCCTTTATGTTTATACTGATTTGTGTTCTATGTTAATGGTGTTAATGGTTATACAAACACTGTAGCAGCTCTTACAAACCTTTTGGAACTCCCTTCTGGAGTTCCCAAGGCGAACCAGCCAATGGCTGAAAGCCTTGTATATAAAGGAAAAAAAAAATATATATCAATACAAGAGACCTGAGCAGAAGAAACGCAGCTTTAAAAATTCTCCAAATCTTCCTGGAGTTTAGATCTTGAAGTTCTATAAGCCAAACAATATTTTGTGGCATACAAAGATGTGTTTACAAAATATGTATCATTCTCCAAATTGCTCTGGGATTCGGAACGAATCGAATTCGAAACGTTGTTCGATGTCCACTCATAATTTTTGAGCATTTTGTAAATCACGGAGACTTAACATTCTTAATTGTGTTTAAAACAAACATTGATTGATTATTCAAACCATCCCGGATATCTGATCTTGAAGTTCTGCAGACTGAACAAGGTAATACTATGATTTGACTTAATTATAGAATGATTAAACCTTCGTGAAGCCCCATAGTATTATTGGTTTGGTTTATTAGATTCTCCAAAATTTCTAGAGATCAGTTGTTTGAACTCATATGACTTTGGCCTTAGAGGTATGGATTCAGATCTTTATGTTTTACAGACTAACCTTGGTATTCAAAGATGTCCTAATCTTGGTACCTGGTTAGCACAAAACACAGAAATTAATTTTTAATTTATCTCTAGACTAATCATCTCATGATTTTTTTAGTTCGTTGATTGTGTCGGTGTCATTTGCATGCCAAACCTGATCGGACACTCAAGAAGTTTGAGATAGCATGAATCTGCTTCTCTATCTTCAAGTAACTTCGTAACAGGATATGTCTCGCTCAGCCTTTATACTAGAACTACTTCACTCGGAAAACCGTAGCAAAAGAATTCAAGCACTTTTCTTTCAATGACACCAAATGAAATTCTAAAAATTTACTCTATAAGCTATCGTAATAGGAACAACGACAAAATCGCTGCTTCTTTCTTTGGTTTGTTTTCCGTCGATCTTGTTTTCCGTGCTGAGCACCAATGCTACCGACGCCAGGGAAGCAGCTCCCACACCTGGAACCTACCTATCGACCCATCAACTCATGAACCGGGGACCAACGGCTTTACTTCCCTTCCGAAGGAAGGCGTGATTAGAGATGCTATGCCTCAGAACATCCCGGCGGCGCCGACTGGGATTGAATCCAGGCCTGCTGGGGTGAGAGGTAATCACGCTTACCACTAAACCACCGGCGCCGCTTAAAATCGCTGCTTGTCACACGGGCGCGAACGGATGGCGAGTGAGAGAAAAGAATAGAGATTTTGTATTTTTTTACATTCTACCATATCATATGAAAGTTGTAAGCAGATATGCATGTAAACAAGAGAATATAGGGGTCCATTTAATTTATGGATAAGGTAGGAAAGGGACAGCCGCACGATTAAACAAGTCAAGTTATTTTCGTTTCTTTAGATTCACGATAGGACACGAAGAGTTTCGGGAAATGGTGGACTTCCGGTTCGTCCGAGCTTCAATTTTTTTAATCTGACGATTCACGGTCTCGATCATTTCGTCCGTGACTTTCCAACGAACTTGAAGTGTGCGCGTTTGTTCGTGGTTGTTGTTTTTCAATTTAAACTAGTAGAAGCTAGAGTGTGCGTGCAGAATTTGTGTGCGATCAGGAGGCAGACTATACAATTGCAGAATAGTTCAATAGTTAACCCGAGCGCAGCAACTTCTCCCCGACGGACGGAATTTCCCCGGCAATTGTCAACCGGCTGGAAGCGGACGGATCCGTTAAAAAAATCTGTCCAAGGATACTCAGGGGATCTCCACGTGGACAAGGTCCACCCGTCGGTTCGTCAATCTACCGGCACGGCAGAGTAACCGCCATTGCTCAAGCTCAATTCATCGGATCACCATCGACGATCACTAAAGAGTGCGTCGAACTCGTCGATAGGTCATCGACTGTGACCATCACGTAAGCCAACGATCAGCTGTTTCATCGAGTTTCCGTGACATGCTTTTCCGGAACTCGTGATGTGGCATTCCCGCCTGTAAAATATGCGCGCTTAAGATTTTCGACGCCACTCCATTGTCACCAGGAGCGCAGACTCGTTTAGAGCTGAGTTGCCGATAAGGTGACGTCACACAAATGCACAGATAAGAGCATTTGAGCACACACATAGGAGAAAGGAACGAACACACACAAGTAAATAGAAACCGATAAAAATAACATGTAAATAAATCTACGTAGGTTTGATAATGTTGAAATATCCGTTATTCCGTCAATATTCCGTCTGAATAGTTCGTAACAATAATTTTTTTCTTAAACGAACCATCTCCCTAGCTTTAATTGATTGAATGCATTCGACATGATGATGATGATGATGGTCCCACCTCTTACCCCTACAAAGGTTTGAGCTGGACGAGTTATCTTTAAGATAATTAAATATAAACATTTTAACCAGGTTTGCAAACAAAATCGAGCTGGTTACAATTACAGATATAAATGTCCTGTTAAATATGCTATAGGCATCAACCAAAAACATTCAAAGGTGTAGCTAGTTATCAAAGTCCAAGTATAGTCCTCGACAATACTTCCATTTACACGTGACCTGGGATTTACACGTTTAAGCTTCCGCAGTGCCAGGACTATATCCAAGGAAACGACTTCCCGCCAATCCTTTACTAATTTAAGGCTTTTGCCACAATTTCCACGTATTAGTCATTTATACCTGTATTCCGCGCGCGAGGCTCAAACCATTGTAGACTACTCCATGCTATTTTTACTATTACTACTACAAAATCAAAAAAACTAAAAATCCATCATCACCATCGAGGCAAACAATGTAGTTTTTTGTATATGCTACACAAATTACTAAAATGTCTTGATGACAGTCTCCATACAAACTAATCCGTTAGTGATAACTTTGTCAAGATACATGATTTATCCATTCATAAAAAATTAACTGCTCAATAAACAGCTTTTACATGTGAAATGCAGCGTCTCTTGAATTCTGTAAGTGTAGTTGCACGCTTGATGTGTCTAGGCATCGAATTGAAAACATTTATACCTTTGAAAAATAATGAATTTTGTGAAGCATTATTCAAAAGATGTGGTGTTCTTACTTCATCCGCGTTTCTAGTGTTATATCTATGAAAATCACTTCCTCTTTCAATCCGATCACACAAATATCGAGGCAGCAAACCGTTAACTACTTTAAAAATGAACACCATAGTCAAAAACACAATTCTTTGCTTCACTGACAGCCATTGCAAAGCGTCCAGCATAAAAGTTGAGGAAGTGAATCTATTACATCTTAAAATCAAACGCATTACTTTATTCTGCAAACGCTGTAATCTCGATTTTTGTGTTTCATTGGCCAAAAATAAAATGGAAGGGCAAAAGTCTAGATGAGGGGAGATGATTGATTTGTATAACTGTATTTTACTACCAATAGTTAAATCGTTTTTCAAGCGACATAGGATTCCATACTTCTTGGCAATTTTCTTGATGACATTGTCAATATGAGAATTGAACTTGAGTTTGTCATCAATAATCACGCCAAGATATTTAATTTCCTGAACGCGATCAAGTGTCTCATCATCAATAACAACAGAGACATCATCATCTACACGATTCCGCGAAATTACCATGAATTTAGTTTTACTTATATTCAATTTCAATTGTTTATACTTCAACCATCTACTTAGAGAACGCAAATCTTCATTCAAGCGTGAAACAGCTTCTTCTAAATCTTTAGCTGCAATGAATAACACAGTATCGTCAGCAAAAAGATTAATATCACAAAACCGTAAAACTCGTCGCATGTCATTAATATACATAATAAATAAAAGGGGCCCTAATACACTTCCCTGAGGCACTCCAAGGTCATTGTCAACGGGACAAGATACAAAATCATTAAAAACAGTCCTTTGTGTTCTGTCAGATAAATAGCTTTCAAACCATTTGTATGCAGAACCCGAAATTCCAAAGCGCTTGATCGTTCTCAACAATAAGGGCCTAGAAATTGTCTCAAAAGCGCGTTTTAGATCCAAAAACACAGCAAAAATCGTATCTTTATGCTCCAAATTTTCTTTCCATTTAGCTAACACTAAGTTTAACGCGGTTTCACAAGAATGGCCTTCCCGGTATCCCGATTGTTCCGGTATCAACAAACAGTTACTATTTAAATATTCTAACAGCTGGCCTTTTACAACAAGTTCTAAAATTTTCTCTAATGTGTGCAACATGTTGATGGGACGAAACTCTTCGGCTTTAATCGTCCCAGCAACTTTTTGTATAGGAACAACTAAAGATTCTTTCCAAATATGCGGCACGTGCCCAGATTGCAATGATTGATTAATAACCATCACTTTGCATCAGAGCTGGTAAATTTCACGGCCATCATGTGACGATGAGAAAACACGTCCTCTCACTATCACGAGACAAAACTACCTATCATTAGCTTTCTTGTCATTTTCAATGATCAAGCACTCATGAGAATAATTCTTATGTGGTTTTGACATCAGCATTTCTAACTGATTTAGATGAATTTAAGCAAACAACCGTATGTAATCGGTAGAGTGAATTGTAACGGATAAAAAGAAGGTTGGAACCGATTCTGGATTTTCTGGTTAACTGACTTCACTTTAGCGCCAAGCAAGACGATCGAAATCACTTGCATGTGAAGCAGCAAGATTGTTTACCCGGCGAGACTCAGGGCGAGTCCTTCAAATTTAAAAAGAAAAACCTAATCGACTCCGACCAATCAACCTACGAGTAGAACGATACTCGACTTAAATCGGGAACACCCAACGGGAACTTAAGATTCGAACGAACCGGCCAATACCCAATCAATCACCCTTTCTTCATCCAATAACAACACTAGCAAACATTCATTTTCTATGGGAGTATAATTCCAGAATTCGAAGGGCTATTATCTCCTAACTCCTAAATTCCAATTTACACGGCCGTGCCTTACTGAGTCCCTCAGTCTGAGTATATAATATGGACATCGCCAGACTGACTGTGTTTACTACTTCAAGTTATAGGTATATAATGGAAGAAACAAAAAAACTATCTGATCTTGAATTTCTCTGCCTGGCTCCCCAACAAACAATTTGAGTCGATCAACAACTGAAAAAGCAATTTTTTAGTTGAAGAAGCTTGTTTTTTTTCCTGAATAAGCTCTTATTCAACATTCAATGTTTTTTTTTGGTCGAGCTCGGTGCGATGATGGATGCGTTTCGGCTGGTAGTAGTAGTGATGACGGTGGTGATTCTGAGGGTATTGGTGCTGTTCGGTGATGCTTGGTAAAGGTACTGGTGGTGGTGTTTGTTCTGATGCTGTGAGTGGTTGATGTCCAGACTAACCGTAGCGTGCTCGCACTAACATGCACGTGTTCGAGTGGTATTAGCTATCTCGAACCGTCAACTATCTCGAGACCGTCGATAAAAAATCGGAACGTACCGGCAATTGGCTTCCGGAGACGGTTCCTGGGAGTCGTGGAGTTCCTCTCTTGGCCCGTAGGTGCGTTGGTAACCACTGGCCGGACGACGAGGGCAAGCCTACAAGCCGCCAAGCTTCGGGGTCCACCCAGAGAAGACGTAGCGAGTCGAAATCTCCTGCAACCTACAATGCGGTTCTAGAACCCGGCAGGAACACCTTCGCGTGAAGGATCGATTCCTGAGCCTCGAGCAGCAGATTCAACGGTCAATGCTGTTTTACTGGATACAGCAATTGACCACTTTGTCAAGCAGTTTTGGCGTGACTTTCTACCCGCGATTCCACAAAACTGGACCAACTAATTTCTATTTTTTTATGAAACGCACAAATGTTGGCTACTTTTCTCGTGGTCCTAGAAGAAAAAATCTCAAAATAATGTTTTAGTTCAAAGTTCGAGTGGTAGTAAACGTCATTTCAACTGCTCGAATGAAGTGGTTAATTATTTCAAAATTTCGGAAATTCTTGTTTCCGTACACTGGGCCTAATCTAATTCTACACTATTCAATAAAATTTTCCAAATTCTGTAACGGTGTACTAATGAATTCCAACCGCTAGCAACTCTTCCTCGATATCACTTTTTTTTTGTTCAATTTGGGACTACGTCCGCATGGGTTGCTGTCTGACTTGGAAAAAGCCTATTGATTGGGGTTTTACTTCTGCAGAGTCATCTTACACTAGAATCGATGCGAGTCCCCTTATCAGTTTAAAATTTGGTGCTCCTCACTTAAGATGAGTGTCCTTCCAGAGATGCATTTTGATAGGCATGTATAGTGGTACTTACATTGACCACCAGAGGAGCTACCTATCCAAAAAAGTGCTTGAATATTGCTGCTTCGATTCCAAGCCGATTTGAATCGATCTTTTCGAAGCGAAAAGAAAGTCAATAAAAAATAAAAAAATCAGAAAATCGTTCCATTCTTGTAACCTCGTTACAGAATATATTATTAAGATTTCCTCTGTACAAGTAACTTTAATAACATTAAATGAGCTACACACTAAGTTTTTTCTACCGAGCTCGGCTGTGCAAATCTCGGCAAAAAAAGTTTTACTGGGATCTCAGCAAACATTTCATTTGTTTGCTGAGATTCAGCTAAGCATTATCCGAGACTCAGCAATCAAATGTCACTTTTGCTGAGATCTCATTGAAACTTTTTTTGTCGAGATTTGCACAGCCGAGCTCGGTAGAAAAAACTAAGGCTGTGAACCATTTGCCGAGTTAAATTTAACTCATGGTTAAAAATGACATTTCGAAAGTTATTTTCTATGTTCGAAAATCCCCGTGCTGTCGATCGACCGGTTTTCGAGCCACGGTTGTCAAAATTTAACTTCTTGTCTGTCAGAAATAACCATGCTCGGATAGCAGGGTTAATCGATAACTTTTCATCTGTCAAATTTTAACCAAAAGTTAAAATAATCCACCAAATGGTTCAGAGCCTAAGTGTGTAGTAATTACGATGATCACAACACTGTCACGTTCTGTCATGAAAAAAATTCGATGATCATTGTTTTCTCATCCAATGATAGTGACAGAAGTATCTGTAAATAGGCCAATGCACCACCAACGTAGAGTGCGCCACGCGAGTTCGAGAAAAAACGTCAACCAAACCGTTTGATTACATCAGAATAACTATTTGTCACAACGCAAATTAAAGCATTCAATTTCCATCGGTAATTGTCTTATTGTACGATTTTCCACAGATCTGAACTGATTTGTACCTTAACTATTCACAAACAAGAAATCTGGAAGATCATAACCACTAAGGCATTTTTCTAAACAAAAATATTCCTGAACACCAGCAAGATCTTTGCAAAAATGATACCGAATTAAATTTGTTAACTATAGATCAAGTTTTGGAGCATCTCTGATAAATCAATTGATAAGGAAAAGTGAAAAAGTGTTCCGTTTCCTGTCTCACGGTAGAAATTTCTGCTCACAACACTCTTTTTGACGTTTTCCTATTCATCACCAGAGGTTGAATCGATCGTTTAGTTTCTATTAAAAAGGCGTATATCGCGTAAGATCTTTCATTGAAAATGACATTTGCCAGCCCTGCTTCGCGTTTTCCGTTGTAGTTGTAGTCCTCTTGTTGAGAGTTTGAATGTTGGGGAGAATAGTCCACTTCAAGATCGGGGCGACGTCTAGTGGCAAGTGACGAGACTGCCGATGAGGATAGATTCTCTTTCGTAGAGGTTTTTTTTATTATGGGTGAGCTCTCACCGACTCTCTCAAGCGAACCCCACACGTATCAATATATTGACGCGAAGGGGAATTATTGACAATAATATTGATGATGTGAATACAGAAATATTGTCAATATCGATGTATTGACGTCAATATAGAATGTATTGAAAATACGATTATTGTCAATAAAAACAATCGTGTAGGGTCCGCTTCAGTGATTATCGTGTTTGTGATTTTACGGGGATAATAGGGTATTCCCGTTTGGACGGTTAGTTGAAAGCCGGCTTGCCTGATCCGTAAATCCTTTCTAGGAAATTTAATGAACTCGCCCTTAGGAGAGTCTCAACCGGGCAAATTTACATTGGGCGTGTGGTCTCCCTTGTGGAGTGGCGCTTAAGCCGCGCGTTTTAAGTCGGATCGGCCAGGCTGGTTACATTGTTTGAAAGTCACTATATTGTCACTACCCAAGTAAAATTTTAAGTATTATGAAATACTACAAAGCTGCTATAAAACAACATTCATAAAACCCTGGTCAAGACTGGTCACCAAAACCTCATTGATGCTCGAATCTATCTAGTTGGCCCACCCTGGAAAAGGTTCTAAAAGGTGTATTTTCAAAGCTCCTCAAGATTGATTTACTGCAAAATGATTGTATGATAAACGCATTGAGAGCCATTTCAAACCCGTATTTAAGCTACAATAAAAGTTATTTGGCAACAATTAAAACCATTATCCGAGCCATTTACCCTAGCCGCTTGCTTAGTCCACTAGAAAAACAACAATCAAGATAAAAAAGGATTCATGTATCCGATCTTGTCAAAATAATTAAAATTAGAACTGATCGTATAAAAATACTGTCGAATTTACAAAATTATAAAATAGTTCTCATGAAGTGGCCTAGTTTTAGGTGCCATATAGAATTTGATGTGAAATGTACGTGAAAACATCGAAAAACTTGAGTCCGGAAAACATCGATTTTACAAATTATTTTACATTAAGAAAAAAAAAATATATTCTTCAGATCAATCATTAAGCTTGGCCGAAATTTTTTTTCATGATTTTTTGCATTCTAAATATTTTCTCATTGCAAAAATTGACTAAAATAAAGTTCTATCCATGGAAATATAGATTGAAAATCGAAGAATGTAAAAAACAAACAAAATAATTGCAATATGCCGTAGGCATAAAAGTTGATTTTCATGGGCCATTTGTGAAAAAGTTATTTTGCTTTTAAGAAATCCCTAACAAATTCATAAGGTGTCAAAATGGCTTTTATGATGAAAACTTGTAGATTGATTTGTATTTATCTAAAGCCATTTTGCTTGATCCTAACCCGTTCAGATTTATGGAAGCATTTATGGCGGCAATTTTGCTTACAAAATGTTAAACGTCAAAGTTTGCGATTCAGCGTTCTTCTAGGCGATTCTTTCACGATGGCGTGGAAGCAGTTACTCAGAAAGTATTCACAACACTTCGCATTTCGCACAGCTATAACCTCGATCATTCCCGAAAAGATCCCCTTCTTCCGGATGGAAGTGCACCATCAAACGATGCAGGAATGTACGGTTCAATTAAATTTTTCGAAGAGATGACCCTTTCGCCAAATAAAATCACAGCTATGGATCGGAAACCAACTAGCGTCCTCTTACTAATAGTTTCAGTGGTTTGCTGTCGATACTGACGCAAGTTATTCCGATCATCATCTATTGGCAAGGTCTGGAGAAGGCTGGTCTGTTTTCAGACTGTTTTGACAATATTTTATGAATTTGAGGATCACGCTCACTTCACTCTTCTCCACTAGATGCTCAGTCGTTGATGGTACCCGTTCCGCCGGACGTGCTAAACTTTACTGAAATCGACTTCCCTTCGGTCGTTAGCATCGCTTGAACTTTTCCTCCTACTTATTTTATCCTTCGAGATATCCTTGTCATAAATTTGGCTTTTATTCACTATGAGGATCCATCTTTAAAGTTCAATTTGTAAACAGAGCAACAGTCCGCATCGTGCTCTCTTGCCGTGCGGATCTATTTGCTTTTTGCTGAAGGAAGTGTTACTACTACCTAAAGCTACAACAAATTTTAACAGCACTTTTCAGTGCTCAACCTGTAAAAATTTTCTACCTTGTTCAACTCTTATTCCTCTTCGATCCTTGTTTGGACCCTACCCGAGGTAATCCTTCTTGGATATCGATTTGGAAAATTCCTCTTCGATCCTTCAGATTCTTATAGTAATCTGCTTGGAAGTCGATTTGGATAAAAATTTACTACCGCCATGGCGCCTAAACGCAAAAGAAAGGGGCAAACTCTTGACCCCCCTTCTGATGAAATTAATTTGAGTAATCAATTTGATTTGCTCACGGATGATGAGAATGATTCATCATCCAAGAAAAATTCTAGTAAACTTTCCCGGCTTAATGCCAAGAAGGAAAAGATTCCCCCTATTGTGATAACCACTACCGATTTCCATGCTCTTCGCATGGAACTTTTGAATTTCGTGAAAGTTAAGTTTTCACTACAAATTGGACGTCGGGGTGAATGCCGTGTATTGGCTGAAACCTTGGACGGATTTAAATGTCTTCTCAAGTATCTTACTGAGAAAAAGCACAAATTTTTTACTTACGACACCAAAACTGAACGTGTGTTCAAGGTTGTCATGAAAGGACTGCCCAGTGGTGAATCCCTGGATCAGATCAAAGATGAACTGGCAAAATTACTTGGAGTTGTGCCACTCCAAGTAATCAAAATGAAAATGAAATCCCGTCCTGGCGATTCGCGCAACGGGATTTCTAATGATTTTTATTTAGTTCACTTCAAGTCTAGTGAACTAAACAACCTTAAGGCCTTAGAAAAAGCTAGCCTTATGCTCCATGTCCGAGTGAAGTGGGAACACTTCAGGAAGACTGGAGGAAATTTCCAAAACCTCACCCAGTGCCGTAAGTGCCAGGGATGGGGTCACGGAACTAAAAATTGCTACATGCCAGCTAAATGCATGAATTGTGGTGATTCCTCTCACGCAAAGGACGACTGTCCTGTGAAGGAAGATCCTAAGAAATTTAAATGTTCAAATTGTGGTGAAAACCACAAATCCAATTTTTGGGAATGTAAGACTCGCAAAGCGATCCTACAATCTCGTTCTAACCGTCAGGTAGGAAACGCTCCACGTTTCCGACCAGGTACAAATTCCTCTGCTGTTAACAACGGCCAGCGAGGAACAAATTCTACATTCGTACCCGTAGGTACAAATATCTCCCCTGCTTCAAATGTTTCATCTGTACCTACTCCCCTCGCTGCTAACAATGTTCAGCGAGTTAATGGAGCTACCTATGCTGCTATTGCAGCGGGTAGAAATCAAAATACTAACCAACGTTCTAATGGAAATTTTGACAATTTTGACTTAGGAAGCATTACTGCCCCCAAAATGGAATTTTTACAGAATTCATTAATTGACATGATTTCTGATATGCTTAAATCTAACTCCATGTTTGATGCTATTCAAACTGGAGTAAAATTTGCAAATAATATTGTCATGACTTTAAAATTCAGTAATGGATTTTAAAGCATTAAATATTGTAAATTGGAATGCTCGATCTCTTAAAGATAATGAAGACGAGCTATTTAACTTTTTGAGAGTTCATAACGTGCATATTGCCGTTATAACTGAAACGTTCCTTAAACCTGCCCATAAGGTTAAGAAGGACGCAAACTACTTGATTTATAGAAATGATCGTCTTGATGGACCCTGTGGTGGCGTTGCCATCATTATTCATAGACGAATCAAACATAAAATTCTTTCTTCATTTGAAACCAAAGTTTTTGAAACTTTGGGGGTTTCTGTTGAAACAAAATTTGGACAACTTACGTTTATAGCTGCCTATTTGCCATTCCAATGCGTAGGCCAGCAAAAGAATTTTCTCAAGGGTGACCTCCAGAAACTTACCCGTCATAGGTCTAAATTCTTCATTATTGGTGATTTTAATGCAAAACACCGCTCATGGAATAATGCTCAAAGCAATTCCAATGGTAATATTCTGTTTGATGATTGTTCTGCAGGTTATTACACTATTCAATATCCAAACAGCCCAACATGCTTTTCTTCTGCAAGAAATCCCTCCACTATTGATTTGGTCTTAACTGATTCATGTCAACTTTGTAGCCAATTGGTTACCCATGCTGACTTCGGTTCTGATCACCTTCCAGTAACTTTTGAAATATCCCAAGAAATAATTTGTAATCCCAACAGCTCTACTTTCAATTACCATAGAGCTGATTGGGAGCAGTATCGAACATTTATGGAATATAACTTCGATCCAAACATTCCTTTGCAAACCAAAGATGAAATTAATTATGCTCTTGAATCTCTGACTACTTCTATAGTTGAAGCAAGAGCTGCCTCAGTACCAAAATGCGAGGTTAAATTCGATTCAATTATAATAGACGATGATCTTCAGCTCTTGATCCGTCTTAAAAATGTCCGTAGGAGACAATATCAAAGAACACGCGATCCTGCCATGAAAGTTATCTGGCGGGATTTGCAAAAACAAATTAAAAAGCGATTCTCTGCCCTGAGGAACAAAACTTTTGAAAATAATATTTCTAAATTAGACCCGAGTTCCAAACCCTTTTGGAAACTCACAAAAATTTTGAAAAAACCTCAAAAGCCTATTCCAGCGCTTAAAGAAGGTGGTAAAATTTTGATCACAAATTTGGAAAAAGCTCAGAAACTTGCTAAGCAATTCGAGAGTTCCCATAATTTCAGTTTGGGTCTTACTAGTCCTATTGAAAATCAGGTTGCTCGGGATTTTCTGAATATTTTATCTCGGGAAAATATTTTTGATGATTCCTGGGGGACTGATTTGGACGAAGTAAGGTCTATAACTAAAAATTTTCAAAATATGAAAGCTCCAGGTGATGATGGAATTTTCTATATCCTCATCAAAAAACTCCCAGAGAGTACCTTGTCTTTCTTGGTAAAATTATTTAACAGATGTTTCCATTTGGCATACTTTCCTGATAAATGGAAAAATGCAAAAGTTGTTCCAATTTTGAAGCCGGATAAAAATCCAGCTGAAGCTTCTAGCTACCGTCCAATAAGTTTGCTTTCTTCAATAAGTAAACTTTTTGAAAAGATAATTTTGAATAGAATGATGCTTCACATCAATACGAACTCAATTTTTGCAGATGAGCAGTTTGGATTTCGCCATGGGCATTCAACTACTCATCAACTCTTGAGAGTTACCAATTTAATTCGTTCAAACAAATCTGAAGGCCACTCAACTGGAGTTGCTCTTCTAGACATAGAAAAAGCATTCGACAGTGTTTGGCATGAAGGTTTGATTGCTAAATTGAAAAAGTTTAATTTTCCACTTTATATTATGAAATTAGTTCAAAATTATTTAACTGACAGAACTCTGCAGGTAAATTATCAAAATTCCAAATCTAATCGACTACCTGTTAGAGCAGGAGTTCCTCAGGGTAGCATTCTTGGGCCTATATTGTATAACATTTTCACTTCGGACCTCCCTGATTTGCCTCAGGGTTGCCACAAATCTTTGTTCGCTGATGACACAGGCATTTCCGCTAAAGGAAGAAGTCTTCGTGTTATTTGCAGCAGACTGCAGAAAAGTTTAGATATTTTCTCTTCTTATTTACAAAAATGGAAGATTTCTCCCAACGCTTCCAAAACTCAACTTATAATATTTCCACATAAGCCTAGAGCTTCGTTTTTGAAACCTAGTAGTAGTCACATAGTCACTATGAACGGAGTTCCAATTTCCTGGTCAAACCAAGTGAAATATCTTGGATTAATACTTGACCAAAAATTAACTTTTAAAGATCACATTGAGGGCATTCAAGCCAAATGTAACAAATATATTAAATGTTTGTATCCTCTTATAAACAGGAAATCCAAACTTTGCCTCACGAATAAACTTCTAATATTTAAACAAGTTTTTAGACCGGCCATGCTTTACGCTGTGCCAATATGGTCTAGTTGCTGCACTACCAGGAAAAAAGCACTTCAAAGGATTCAGAACAAAATTCTGAAAATGATTTTGAAGTTGCCTCCCTGGTACAGTACAACCGAAGTACATAGAATTTCGAATGTTGAGACTTTAGCACAAATGTCCAACAAAATAATTAATAATTTCAGGCAAAAATCGTTGCAATCCTCAATTGCAACGATTAATTCCCTTTTTACTTAGATAAGATTTAGTTTTAGTTTTTAGTTTTAAGATATCAATTGTTATACTGACATGCAGGTTAAAAAACCTGTTTAAAATACTGAATTGCCAAGACATGAACAATGTAAAAACACTTAGATATATATCATAACAATTAAGGCTGGTACGTTACTGCAGTAACTGGAGCACCTAGGTTAAAATGAAATGTAATTTATTTTGAATTTGGAACAAATAAAGAGTTAAAAAAAAAAAAAAAAAAAAAAAAAAAAAAAAAAAAAAAAAAAAAACAGAGCAGATTTTATGATAAAGTGTATTTTATGATAAAAAACCTAAAAGCGAAGACATCAAATCATAATATGTCAATCATCAAAATGATATGTTATCTTCGTTAAAAGGCAACAATATATGCCTTTTGCTCTTATTTAAAACCTGATGGTTTTATGGTTGCTTTTATAATGATATAACACGTTTATAGAGTATTTTATAAAGACATTAATAAAAAATCGCTAATAAAGTTTATGATTGATTTAAAGAACAATTTTATGGTGGGATTGAGAGCTTCTTTAAATTTAATTTTAAAACAAGACAGTTTTTGACTTCTCGCCAAACTGTAAAAGGTTTTTAAAACAGCAAAAAAGTGAACTCTAAGTAGGAACGTTTTACATTGTGAAATGCTGTATTTAAACTAAATGGATTGTTCATTTCCCTTATAAAACCCTCATAAATCAGAGTGGATGTCAAATGATTGCAGAATTGTTACTTGGGTATTTTCGTTATTTCAGTCACTAAAGTCACTACTAATGTATCAAATACCCACTAACAGCCCTGTTATGGGCATTTATTCACATTTATGCTAAATTCAGCCATTTTGGATCTAGCATTTTTTTTCAAAATGGCGAATTTGACATTTTTTAATTAATTGTAGTATGAAAACGTCACTTCTAATCGAAATGACGTCTTGAACAAAGTTGTTCATAAAAATAAAGTCTTGTTAGGACGCTTATTTTTTGTATATAATTTGGGAAAACATTCCAACAAAGCCTAAATTGACTGATGATTGTTTTAGTAGAATTATTTAATACCTTTTTACGTTGTTTCCTAATAATTCTAATACTATTTTATTGCATTGTATTGTATTTTACTTTTACTATGACTTGCAAAAAACTATAACAGATACGTTTTTTCGTTTACTACTTGCAAACTTTTTCAATGTCTAGTCATAGACTTGACATTGAAGAAATTTTGAAAATATTGCGTGAAATCTTTTAATGACAATGACAAATCTCAGCACTGAACTACGTAATCTGTCTACCTATAGACAAAGAGAAGTAACAGTTCACTATCAATTATCTCACACGCATTCAATGTCCGATTTAATTATTGCTGGCTTCGACTCACCAAATCCCTCCTGCACAATGGATTTAAAGTGAAAAATTTTTGAAATAATTCTACCATTATTAGACAGTTATCGACAAACAACTGTTCCCGGCTCTTTTACACCCATCAGAAGAATCGCAAGATGGCACGAAAACAATATCAGCGTGCGTTGGCGCATGACAGATCAACCGATCGTAATTTACTCCACCGAAGTTTCCGCCATAATTCTATAATTCAGTTCGCGTGGAAGATAAGGAAAAAATAAAACGTGTGCGATGACACACGAAGGCATGCAAGTATGATGCATAGCAATACATGTACGGTCTCTCCGTCCCATCCCCAGAACGTCCCAATGCTGCGAAAGTGTCTAAAAAGCACTAAACAAAGATGTTACCATCTCATATCAAGATCAAAGGCCCGCGCTTGCAACCGACTCGGCTTACCTGACTGGATGGTGTGAGAAAGTCATGTGAAGAAAGACCTTTCCAGCCAGCCAACCGGTGTGTGTGTTGGAAGTTGTAAGCAGGGTTGCCACGTATACAGATTATTCTGTACATACCGATACAGGTATATTGCGTGTCATGAAAACATGTGCCACGCAAATCAAATCAAAATCGGGGTAGCAAAATAGCCTGTTTTGCTTTGAGCGTGTAGTGATTGTTTGAGATTGTCCAGTGTGCAGTAAGAAAATGCACTTTTCTGTTCTATATTTTATTATGTCACTAAATATTTTGACAATACACTAAATATTTTGACAAAAAACTGTCAATATTGATTTGTGTATTATCAATTCAGTGCCAACATTTCAAGGGGCGTAATTGTATTTGTAAACAATGGCTTTAGCCGTCGATTTCTCACGAATAAAAGCTCACCCATGAAAAATAATGACACCAGCAGGTAGAGGAATGTTTCCTTTACCAGCTAGCATTGTTATTTTGGAGAGGTAAGATTTCATTCGCGAGAAATTTACGGGTAAAGTCATTGTTTACAAAAGCAATTACGCCCCTTTGAAATGTTGGCACTGAATTAATGAATTTAAAAAACGATATCCGATTGAATAAGATAGCTGGAAACGACAGTTTATCATAAATTTCTATACGCAATATTTCAAAACCGCCTTGTGTATTCTACTTCAACTGTAAGAAAAGCATCATCAAACCAGAGTCGATGTTATAATAAGAGTCCCGCCAAGAGTGAAGCCAGAAGTACCAATCGAACTGTCAAGCGGGGTACCAAACAAGCAAAGTAAATAAACATCATTGTTCCCACAGCCAGTGAACTACAAGTATTGCATTCATTACTGACAATATTTTAGTAATGTTAGATGAAAAACATTTCTTCACTTTATTTAGTACATTGTGGTATTTATAGGTTATACCAAGCACTTGTTTGAACCTTTTTCAGGTTCTATAATTGTTTTTGTCTCCCAGAAGCTCCGTTATCGACATGATTTTTTTCACTTCTTAAAGAAAGTCATCCGATGCTAACGCAAAAAATCTGGTTGCCGTTTACTCTGACGAAACATAAATCACAAACAGTGCTGCTTGTTCGCAGCATGTTCTCTTGGCGGGACTCTTATTATAACATCGACTCTGCATCAAACTGCTTGGCTCCCAATGACGGTTCGTGATAGTTTGAGCGGAACTTCGGTGAAAATAGCCACATTGTGAAATTTATCTTTAACCCGTTAACCGCTCCATGCTCGATTTTTCCAGGAGTAGCCCAAGGATCATTCCCACATTATTTAATAACAATATGTTAAGGATATTCCAAGGATCATTCTAGTGGTATTGAAATCATAATTGACGTTCCCAATTTCTGGTACGACATGATAAAAGAAAAATAGATCAATTGGCGTAAATGGGTTAACGGCTTTGATTTATATATTAGATAAGACGTCACATCAATATGCAGAACTTCAAACGCTGGGATTTGCTTTAAATTGTTTAGGACACGAAGTAAGTGTACGAAGCGGATTGAGGCGGATCTACATCTTAGATGATTGGATTTTTTTTTAAACTTTATTAGAGAGATTTTTAGCCGTTAGCTAGTTCATCTCTATAGATGATTGGATAAGATCCGGAACATCCGTAGAAGCAAAACATAGATGCTGATTTATCTTATCAATACGGCTTGAGGTGAATGTGGGAATTGAAGATGTGCTTCTAAATATGGACCATACATATGTAAATTTTACTAAATATGGACCAATTTGACTTCCGAAAAATACGGAACATCCGAAGAAGTAACTACTTCAAGAATTAGAAGTGCTGTGATTCTTGAAAAATTCCACTTCACAAATCAGAACTGGAGCGACACATATTTCGATCCTTAAAGTTCGTCTGTTTAAATTAACAGGTTGCCCAACAAAAAATCGTCTATTAAAGAAACGACTTATTGGCTATTTTATTCAATTGCATGCAGTGTTGGCAAAATCAGCAATCAATTGATATTTTTCCGCTCTCATACGCTCGCAATATTAAGCGTGACATTGGAACAAAATATCATGCTTGATATTGATTTTACAAGCTCCTGTGATATTGTGAGACTATTCACAACGTGCAAAAATCAAGCTGAGAGCTGACTCGACACAAAAATGATTCCGTTCCACATCGTTTTTTTAGAAAGAAAAAGTATAGTTTGCTATCTCTTTTTACTCTTCACCGATGGCAGAAACGAAGGTGAGATTTGCAGTTGGTGAGTTTTGTTAACTTGATATTCCGAGCTGCGATATCACAGCTTGCAAAATCAACCGCAGATGTTTGCTTGTTGATTTTTGTCTACAAAAATCAAGCGTGATCTTTTGCATTGTTGAGATTTGATTTTTTGATATTTTTTCAACACTGTTTAAAACATAATAAAAGAAAAATAGATCACTGGAACAGCTTTCATTTATATATTAGATAAGCGTTCACATAGATATGCAAAATTTCAAACGCTGGGATTTGCTTTAAATTGTATGGGACATGAAGTAAGTGTACGAGTTTCAAATTATTAAGCGGATCTAGACCATGGATGATTGGATAAGATCCGGAACATCCGTAGAAGTAGCCACTACATGTAGCAAAACATAGATGCCGATTTATCTCATAAATACGGCTTGAGGTGAATGTGGGAATAGAAGATTTGCTACTAAATATAGACCATACATGTGTAAATGTTACTAAATATGGACCAATCTGACTTCCGAAAAATCCGGAACGTCCGTAGAAGTAACTACTTCAAGAATTAGAAGTACTGTGATTCACTCTAAAACAATAGGGCTAGAACTAAATGTGTGAAGTTAGTATTATGCAATACATCTATGACTTGTATGGCCATAAGCTTATAATCAGCAAGATACAAAAACTCACAAATCAGAACTGGAGCAACACATATTTGGATCCTTAAAGCTCGTTTGTTTCCGGAGATGAACCAGCCTGCGGCTGAAAATCTTATAAATATAGAGACGAATAAAAAAAGCTCGTTTATTTAAATTAACAGGGTGGTAACTCGAAAGTTCAATCAAACTTTACAAATTCACATTTTATGCTGGTTTTCGATGAAAATCACCTCGAAAATAAATTTAATCTACCAACTTTGACGAGTTAATGACTTATTAATTGTGTGCTTGTTGGCTCTCCGAGAAAGTTAACGAAGGCAAAGGGTGTGAGTTGCCTCTCCGTGAGTAGCCGAATGTCTTGTTTTGCTCTTTCCAATCTATGGTATGCTCCAATTGTATGGTGTGGCACTATCGGAATCAGCCTGAAGCTTATTGCCAAATCTGTGGCTTATTACTATTCAATCAACTATTAAAAATTAAAACTATCGATAATGACTTCGAAAACTGCCCCAGTATTTCTCATATCAGCGATTGCAGACGAATTCGCAAATCCATTAATTTTCGTATTATTTTATTTGGCTGAACATTCTCAGAAACGTTCCTCATGAGCCAAAATGCCATTTTGCATCTTCAGATTACCGTTTTAAATTAAGCCTTAATTTTGAAAAGGACCTACAGATAATGTTAAGCTTATCTTCAGAAAATTGTTACTCGAAAAATGTTTGTCCTTTTGGTACCTTTTGTTTTATTTTACACTATCTGAGTGTGCCCGGCCTTACTCGGATTTAATTGTAGCTTTAGTGTATGCGCCGATTAAAAAAAAAGCATTCTATATTGTACGTAGCTAATAGGCTACCTCCTATGACCATCTCCTTATACCTCAACATGCCAAATTTGGTTCAATTGGCTTGATTAGTCCTCGAGTTATACAAAAATTTCTGTTTCATTTGCATGGGAGCCCCCCTCCACTAACAGAGAGGGAGGGAGCTCAAACCATAATAAGAACATTTCCCGGCTCCAAAAACAACTGCATACAAATTTTCACGCCGATCGGTTCAGAAGTTTCCGAGTCTATAAAGGCCAGACAGGCAGAGAGATAGACAGACAGATATAGGGGAAATGTCTCTAATTGTTGGCCTATGTATCTAATATTGGGCCCATCGCTAAAAATCTGTTATTTATCAATTTTATTTAGATGAACGCGTAATTGGGACGTTGCTAATGGATATTTTTGGTTGCTATTGAAAATTTAGTCGATTGCTGAATTTACGTATGGGCCCAAATTAGGGACACTTAGGCCGAACATTACCTGCATTTCACCTACATAGATTTTCTGATCTTTCGGGAAAAAATATTGTCGGATCTAGAGAACCGTGCAAGGCAAGGCAATGGCCAAAAACTACCAACATTAAAAAAATCTACTTTCAAACCACTACAGCTCGAAAATCATGTGACTTAGCATATTTTATACTGGTTTTTTTTTATTTTATATTTGGTGTACTTTTAATATATCAATACTTTATTATCAAATAAATAATTAAGCCAGATTTTGAATATTTTTCGTTTTTTTTAATCAAAACTTTTTCTGTTCATTATTTCTCCATCTTGACCTATAATGCAATAGTTGGCATTCATTATCCCCTAAAACATATACAAAAATAGAAAAAAAATACAAACAATCGATACTAGAGAAAAACTATTTTAAGATTTTATTTTAAATTAACAGTAAAAATTATTCTAGAGTGCCATTTAAAAAAAAAGCCTACAACATTACCCAAGGTACCAAACCGATTGGACAAACAGTTTCCAAGAAACAGTTTTCTGAAGATAAGTTAAACATTTTTCTATAGGGCCTTTTCAACATTAAGGCTCGATTTTTTGCGATGATCTGAAGCTGCAAAATGGTATTTTGGTCATGAGGAACGTTTCTGAAAGCTTCCCCCAAATAAAAAAAAATACGAAAATAATGGATTATTTTGCGAATTTGTATGGAATCGCTCATTAGCTCTATTATTTAGTACACTAGGTGACAAGTGAATATGTTTCCGATGAGAAAAGTTGAGAATTCGAAAATTATTGAATAAATTACGTCCAACATCAGACAGTTTGTCAACCACAGCATAAATAGCATGATGCAGTTGTCAGCTACAAAACTTATTTTTCGCAAAATTGGAAATGCATGCTCTAAAAAGTATAATAATTAACAATGTTAATATTGCTCAGTAAAATTTCTGACAAAAGTACTTTTTCATGATCTCTGCTGACTAGAATCGCATATCAGTCTCATGTGAATTTTCTTCAATTTTGAGATAATAACGCCATCCAATATCAATTCTCAATGAACATTTCAAATGGTCCTATCTGCTTTGATCGATTCTCTTCATCGACTTTCTCTTTTAATTACCACTGCTTTACGTACAGATTTCGTGCTAGTTTTAGCTCATAGTTTGATAATGGAGGTTCTTATCTAGCGTCCAAAACGTCAAACACAACAGAGAAAGGTTTTGCAGTTGAGTTATTAACGAAAGAGAAAATCGATGAAGAGAATCGATCAATGCAGATAGGACCTTCTGAAATGTTTATGTAGAATTGGCATCTACTATCATATGATGTGATATGTAAAACTACGGACTTTGATAGTGGAAAAATGTGAAAACAACATGAAGTAAGTTTGTCCTATCAAGCAAAGTAATCGCATATTTGTCCCATTCTTGAAATTCCATCATCCAGATGTCAAGTTACTGCTCTGATTTTTACCATATTATTCGATGTTATAAAAAAATATGCAAGCTATTTTTTTTTTAAAGATATTTTCAGAAGAAAAACCAGATTTAAATGTGGCAACCCTGGTTGTAAGTCCTTGTGCGTGTTGCGGGGGACTACACACGAGGTTGGAACGCACGGAAACGCGTAAAAAACAAAGGCATGTTGTTGCTCTACTTTACGATTATATCTTATTCATAAATAATATCGGAATGGAAATATATGCGTGTAAATAAAAACGGCTGTCTGTAAATATTGTATAGATACAAATTACACACCTCGCACCAGGGCCAGTGTGGAGTGAAGCAATCGAAACCGAACGGAATGTAATGAAGAAGTAGAGGGGGAAAATGTATAAATTCATTTATTTAGTTTCACCGACTTCAACGCATAAAAATAAAGTACCTACCCTCCCGAAGGGTGAGGTGGAGGAGCTGCGGAACCAACCGGCTTTCTTGCACCGCGACGACAACCACAGTCATCCTAAAGGTAGTATCATTCTAGTATGGGACTTGTCTCTTCCGACTTCCCCTCGCTTTACGGTTTAGAATCGACAGTAGACTGGTTCACTAAAATTATAAGCTTTAATCTTTCGGAGAATAAAATCCTCCTATTGAACCGGCTTCGTCCGCCGGTCGAAGTTGTATAATTCTTCTCTCGTTATTGTTATTACAGCGCCGCGTGTCGTGTATTTCACAGTTCCACATTTTCCTCCGCAGAACCGAGCTCTCTCATTCTCTCACAGAGCAGTCAGTGCCTACTTCCTGACGGTAGCAGCTAGCAGCAGGTACGAGCGATGTATACGAAACGTATTCAGTACATATGTGCATATTTCAGCACAATGTTTCGCAGCCGATAATAAAATGATGCACAATGTGGCAATTAGAGTAAAAAATTAATTGAAGTTGAATGAAAACATGCAGCGAAAAATAACAAGTTCTGATGTATGACTGCTCTTGGACTCTGTGCCACCCATCAATGCCCTCAGTCAGTCAGCAGGGCCAGGCGGGCTCCGGCTATGAGCAGTAATATGTTGGATTTCATTCGGTAAGGAATTGCTACTGAATATGTCAAAAGCTATTAACTGTTGCAAGCTTAATGCTGAAACTGATGAACAAGACAATCCAACTGGGTTAGTTGGCTCGGAGAGTAAAAGGGTGGTACGTGGCGATTGACGGGTTGACAGTTATTTATTTACTGGAAATCAAGGTGGACGTGTACGATAGGTTTCTTTGGAAATTCTTAATGAAAATTGAAAGTGGTCATCAGCATAGGACTTCTGACATAATTACATGATGTTCGTACACCCAAGCAGGGAATGTTGAATTCTCTTACAGTTTCGTACGTCACACAGATGGGGCATTTCTTCTAATCTGGCAAAGTTGTGGTATCAATTCAAATTTGGCTGCTTTTGCATCGTGCAACATCGCTCGGTGTAGTTTTCTGTTGGGATGATTTAATCTGTTTGTTACAAATGTGCATTGATCAACCAGATATTGAAGTATTTATTCCACAAGATATTCGCTGCTTTTGATAAATTTAGGATTCGTTCAAATAGTTCATCCATTTCAATGTTTTGTCAAGTTGACAATGTCAATGACAATGACAATGTCAACTATTACTCCAATATATCATGGTACGAAAGTCAACACATTCTGTAATATTCTGAGATGGCATCTACTGAGCATTGATGACACATATATAGCATTTAGCATTTAGCGAAAATAAATAACCGCAATTATTTGCGATCTTTCGAGATCATGCAGCGTAAAAATATCGAGCCAAATAGATAAATCTTACACAAAACGAACAAAAATGCTTTTACTGACCTTAAGCTTTGCCTGAAATTTTCTAGATAGAAAAATACCTCACTGTGCGTTTTTACAATCTAAACGAAATCACCGCATAATATATACACGGTAAGAAAAAAGTACCCAAAAGTAAGTTCTTTTCACTCATCTCGGCACTTTAGTACAGGAACCCAAAAGTAGGTAAAGCGGGTCAAAGTAGTTCTCATTTACTTGTGTGCAATTTGTATGGAATTTTCCACTCGCTTTCTACCCAAAAGTAAGTTAGTTCTACCCAAAGGTAGGTAAATATGACTATACTCAACGTTGGGTTCCCACACTTTACTACCCTTGTTGGGTGGTTTTGCTCCTCCGTTTTTGACAACATTAGAAGGAGGAAAGGAGACAAACTAGTCAAAAGTAGGTAAAAGTGAACTGACCGTTGGGTACTTTTTTCTAACCGTGTAGGTAGAGCGATCGAATGGCTTTTACCAAAACAATGTTGGGTAATTTTATGAATTAAGTTCATCAAAATGTGTTACCTGAAACATTGGTTATGGTTATGTACGAGAATATTGATTCTGGAAGAAGCTTCTTTTTTGCAACAATCTACCATTTAATTTTTCGTCAGAATCATAAATCAGCGAGCTCACTCGAGGTTAAGGATTACAATTTTCAAACAGGCTGGACATGAACTCTGGACAAGGTACATGGGGGGTTCCATCGCCGTTGAATCGGTGAATGAAAGTGGAGGAAGCACTGCAGTGGCGGGTCTGTGATCTGAATATCGGAAGGTGGGACAACTGAAACGAAACACACAAAAGGGGCCTATCTTGGGAGAACGATGAGAGGACTGACACATCAATTGAAAAAATCTGCTAGAGACTCCTAAATTGTCAAATCGATCAAATCGTTTTAAAACATTTATATATTCGAGGTCGTGGCTAGCCAGACCACAGACATGTTTTGCAGTGGATTATATTTTGTAGTCTGTGAAAGGGATTGCTAGATTTTTGGACTGCACTGTCCTCTGTTAACAACTACCGGAAAACAGTGTATGCGTAATTTCCGATAGATATCACCGCAAACAACAGCAGTTACATCTGATGGAGAAAAAATGCAGAAGCTTGACTAAATGGTTAGTTAAAAAGTGTATTGCAATTACATAAGAATCAGCGGCGCCGGTGGTGTAGTGGTAAGCGCAGGCATGGAAAATCATTTACATTCATTTGCCTCTAACTTTTTTCATCAACAGAATCCCGCAAAATGATGTATGGAACTTTTGTAGGTTTTGTTATAAGCTACAGCTTTTGACTGTTACTCAAATCTGTATCTCTTATCTCTTAGAGTGGGCAGAAATTATTACTGTTTTTCAGTGAATGTTAAATACATTCACTTAAAAACAATAGTGGCTTCTAATCGCTCTGGTTCGTCATGCATAAGAGACACGGATTTAAGTTGTTGGCAAAAGTTGTAGCTAAACCTTCAAAAGTTCCATAATTCATTTTGCGGAATTCTGTTGATGAGAAAAGTTAGGGGCAAATTAATGTAAATGAATGCACGAAATGAATGCAAATGATTTTCCATGCCTGGGTAAGCGTGATTAGGTCTCACCCCAGCAGGCCTGGGTTCAATCCCAGTCGGCGCCGCCGGGATGTTCTGAGGCATAACATCTCTGATCACGTTGGTCCCCTGTTCATGAGTTCATGGGTCGATAGGTAGGGTCCAGGTGTGAGAGCTGCCTCCCTGGCGTCGGCAGCATTGGTGCTCAGCACGGAAAACAAGATCGACGAAAAACAAATCAAGGAAAAAAATACGTAAGAAAACATAACCCAAACAAAACAGCAAAAGGGTTTATTTTCCATTTAATTCCACTTAATTAATTTTGGTATCCATGACAGATACGTATTTCGACTACAATGTGCAGTCTTCATCAGTGTCATTCCCACTAAAGAACTTATCAAAATCTAACCCCCTTAAGTACTCATCCCCTAGGTAAAAAAAGTCAAGATCATAGGTATAAAAATGAAACTACAATGTGTTGAATCGGAACCTACCTAACTAATAAAAACCAAAGATTTAAGTAAGCTAAAGGAGAAAAATCTATACAAATCTCTAATAAGGAAAATCCCCAAAGGCTTGGTAGCCATCATAATGAAGTAATGAAATTGGGTTGTTAGCGGAATGCTAAATAAAACAGCAAAAGGGTTTATCTTCCATTTAATTCCACTTAATTAATTTTGGTATCCATGACAGATACGTATTTCGACTACAATGTGCAGTCTTCATCAGTGTCATTCCCACTAGTGGGAAGTGGAATTAAATGGAAAATAAACCCTTTTGCTGTTTTATTTAGCATTCCGCTAACAACCCAATTTCATTACTTCATAACCCAAACAGTTATAAATATGTTAAGCGTATCATCCATGGTCGATTTTTAAACGGTTTTTTTTAGGTTTTTGTCCTGAATGGACAGTTCAACTTATTTCACGAAAATTTCAGGAATGTAATCGAAGTTCTGAGAACTTCAGCGAAGAAAAATGATAGTAGGCGATACTCTAATTATTAGAGTAATTTGGAAAATTTCTGGTATGTACCATGAGGTTTATGGAATATCCAAAAATTAATAGAAATTTAAGAAAAAAAAAATCAGGTTAGTTCCAAGAACAACAGAAAAATTCAAAACTTTGAGTTCTTTAAGAATAAATCACAAAAAACTATAGTTGAATGAACTTCAGATAAATTCCATGCACTAAGAACATAGAATTTTGCAACAGTTTTTTTTGTGAGTTAATAAAGCAATAAAAAAAAAACTTTGTAACAGATCTTTAAACTTAAATAAAATTTCAGCATCTATGGGAACTTTAGGAAAGTTTCGAAAACTTCAGGAAAAATTTGACAACTTAAGGACCGTTAAATAACTTCAGTCAAAAATGCAGTTCCTGAACTTTCACAGATTTTCCAAAATAAAAGTCCAGAAAACTTCATAGAAGTTACATTCATGGACGTCAGGAAAATTGCAGGAATTTAATTAAGTTCCCAGAACTTCAGGGAAATTAAGACATCATTATGTTAGTTCCATTAACTTCAGATAAAATGGAAAAACCTTCAAGAATGAGAATTACTTGAAATTTCTAATAGTTTAAAGGAATTTTCGAAAACTTCCAGAACTTTCATATAAGTTCCGTTAGCTTCAGGGCAGTTCGATAGATTTCAGGAAAATGTCTAGAAACTCTTTGAAGATCAAAGATGTTCAGGGCAGACACATCCACTTCGGGGAAATTGCAGACCCTTAACAGAAGTTGCCATAACTTAAGTTGAGTTTAAAGATCTTAAAGGAAGTTACGTAGCTTTGAGCAGTGCGGAGAACTCAATGTCGAGATGTTCCATTGAATTCAGAAAACCAGTGGGAAGTTTCGAAAATTCTGACTACTAAAAAAAAAAAACATTTCAGAGACTTCACTGAAGTTGCGCAAAATTCATGGAAATTCAGAAAGTGTTAAGGACTTTAGAGATCTTTAGAGCAGTTTTATTAATTTCAGGGTAATTCCAGGAACATCATCAGAAGAGGAAGTTACGTAGCTTTGAGCAGTTTTGAGAACTCAGACCATGATTGTCAGTTTAGAGAATCTTAGAGAAGGTCCATTGAAATCAGGAGACCAGTGGGAATGTAGAAGTTTCTAAAATTACTGAGCACAAATGGAAAGCTTCGAGAACTTAAGAAAAAATTCGGAGACTTCATTGAAGTTGCGAAGTTTAGCGATCTTTAGAGCAGTTTTATCAATTTCAGGGTAATTCCAGCACATCATCAGAAGAGTAGCGAGTACTTCAGGGAAGATTAGAGAACTTCAAGATGGTTTCTCAAAAATTGTATAAAGAAGTACCGATGAATGCAAGAAAATTCCGAGGACTTCGGGGAAGTTTCATGAACAGACTGCAGGATAATAAGGAAACTTCTGTACAATTTCGGGTATATCATCTTCAACTTCAAGGCGGATCCATCACCTTCAAGAAAACTGTAGTAACTTTTAAGAAGTTCTATGACTTCAAACTTTGAAGATGTCTGAGAAGTTGCAGCACTTTAGGAGAATTGGGGAAACTTCCAATAAAGCTAGCTCTAGAAATCTCCAGAGAAGCTCAGATACCTTGAGATCTTAAATTCAGTCTTTCGGGGAAGTATAAAGATCTGTTGTTTTTGGGAACGGATGCTAAGTTGCTCAATTCTGTTTAACGGGATTTTTTTTTCGCCTCCTTTTGATCGTGCGATCTCAAATGAATCATATCATCCGGCCATTTTGCACAGAGATGGCGCTGTTCCGCTGGTAGGAAGTGATAAAAATCCCCATATAGAAATTGAGAGAAGAGGAAATCATTCGCTCTCGGTGCATATTCAGATCAAAAAAAGTGATCGACAACCTAAATAAATTAGTCAGGGACTCTGTCGTTCAGTTTTTTTTCCCAGAAATTATTGTTAAACAAGCTACAATTGAATAAAAGTGATTTTTCGCCATACAGTTTTACCTGCTTTACTACAAGTCCCCAGAGAACCAAAAAAATCAGATTTGATAGAGAAAATTTGCTCTCACGACCTCAATCTCTCAACACGCCATGTATTTTGATGACACTCGATGTGTCATCACAGATTACAAAACAGAGTACCTAACACTACAAAACATGTCTGGTACCTCTATATATGCATTTAGATTAACATTCAAAGTCCCTCCTTTTTTACATATTCTGCACTGCATTGATACTTTCTGCCCCGCCCTGTGGAGGTTAGAAAGTATTTTTTGTGCAGAATATTTATAAAAGGGTGGACTTCGGATGTTAATCTAATTGCATATATAGAGGTACCAGACATGGTTTACACTGCAGTGTCCTCTGTGAACAATTAACGGAAAACAGATTGTGTGTTGTTACCGATAGATGTCACCGCAAACAACAGTAGTGACATATGATGGAATATGAATGCAGAAGCTTGACAAAATGTTTAATTGCCTTTAAATTTACTGCAACGTGTTAAAAAAAAAATAGATAGGGTAGAGCGCTACTTCGTCGTAATCGCCCATTTCCGTTCTATCGATCAGAAAAGATCAATAATATCAATGATTTCACCATGCACAAATCAATAATAGGTTTGTTCCGATGCATTAGTTCATTAGCTACAACATAAATCAAATTTCAATTATGGTCGCTCCTTAAAGGTGGCGCATGGATAATCAGTGAGTAACCACCTCTTAATTTACCATGACCACTGCACAGTGGTCCAGAATGCAGATTTAGGTGGAAGGATATGTTTTGAGCCTGAAATTGAAACTTTAGACTAAACGTATCTTCTACAAAGTTGTTCCTTATAGTTAGGCCCACATTTTTATGACAGTGAATTCTAGGGTCTTTCTTATTATCATTGAAATCAAAAATCTATCTTTTTTGTTTGAAGAAATTAAGGTTTACATTTTTTGGCAAAGTTATAGCTGAGCTTATTTCAAGCAACTTTGTAAAAAAGAACTTTTTTGTATCTATTAAATTGACCGATTTAGTGCTATTTTCTTCAATTGAATTAGGGTGTCTCTTAAAAAATAACAGTTGTTTTGCTCTAGTTTTATTATTTCAAAAATCTCAGCAAAGGCGTCTTCAAATAACTTTCTCATAAATTAAATTAAATTTCTCATGAAAGTCACCTTCTGGAGACTTTTAAAGCTCTTTAAGACGCACGTTTTATAGGACAAGTTGTTGTCTGTATCGCTTCTATTAAAAAAGATATACCTAATTATAGTAAAAATATAAATAAATTCAAATTGATTTCATACGAGTTTAAAAAATAACATATCTCTAATCTTTTCACATGATTGAGAATAACATATGCCTGTTTTAATGCCGCAAAAAAACTTTTTGTTTGTTTGCCCCAACCATAGATATTAACATTTGAAAAGGGCATATTTTAGTACAAAAACGTCAATAACTCTTGATCGATCGACAAGCTCTGTGGGGCAAAACTTTGCGCCATCTAAAGATCTAAAAGTTATTTGAAGACATCTCTGCTGAGAAATTTGCAATAGAAAAACTAGAGCAAAACAACTGTTTTTTAGAGACACCCTAACTCAATTCAAGAAAATAGCTCTAAGTCGGTCAATTTAAGAGATAAAAAAGTCAATTTCTACAAAGTTCCTTGATATAAGGACAGCTATAACTTTGTCGAAGAATTTATGCCTTAATTCCTTCAATCAAAAAAGATAAATTTTTGATTTTAATGATAATAAGAACCACCCTAGAATTCATTATCATAAAAATGAGGGCTTAACTATAAGAAATAACTTTGTAGAAGAGACTTTAAGTCTAAAGTTTCAATTTCAGGCTCAAAACATATCTTCCACATAAATCTGCATTCTGGACCAGTGTTGGAAAAGTTCGCGATATTTCACGAAGTTCACCAAGGGAAAAGTTCATGAGTCATAGTGAGTTTTCGCGAACTCTTCCATCACTGTTCTGGACCACTGTGCACTGATATAAAGCTATGATTGTGATTTACAAAACGCAAACAACTGCAATCGAAGATAATTTAGCAAGACTAAAAACGAACCACTGAGGAATCATCCACACTGTTACACTCAGAACAGCTTAGAACCATAGAGGTAACTCTAAGGCTAAAAGGTCCCGAAATAATGTGCTCAACTTTTTGGCTCAGCTCTGGTACTCTCTTCGGTCCCAAGCTAATCGATTCACCCCTTGAAACATAGAAAAAACCAATAACCCCTCATTTTATCTGCCAAACTTTCATAACGAATCAAAACAAACATTGCGTAGTACTAGAATTTCGACTAGAATGGGGTACGTTAATCGTTTGCTTGGGACCAATAGGCTAGTCAAGTAGTGAGCCAATTTAAAATCGTTAGTTTCGTATTGATTGTTGTTAGAACTGCAACGCAGACATTAGAACATATGCGAAAACAAACGATGCCGTATGTCATATGATTGTATGCATTTTTATCCGAACCTGGTCGTAACAACTAATGGCATCGTGTGTATGGGGCTTCAAAATAAATAACCCGTGGATCTCAAGAAAGTCCCCTTAATTATTGCGAAATCTCGGCATTATTGCGTCATTTTTTACAGCTCCGTGAACACGATCAAATTCCACGGAATTTTGTCTAAATTCAAACAACTCCTAATGCAACGACAAGCATGTGACATAGTCAGCTCTATCACCAGCAAACCGTAAATAGATTCAGAGAGAGAGAGAGGGAAAGAACTGAATGCCTTTCCCATGATAGGGGATATTACCTTCGGTTCGTACTCTGAACAGTCAAGTCGGAGAGAATACCTTTTCGGATGGAAAGCGACAAGATGCTTCACGGTTGGAGACGACGGCGGCCGACTGGTAGTGGAAGGAAATGGCGAGGTGTTTAACTGCCACTAATGGCCATCCAGCGGGAGAGATAGCGAATGGCGGCAGGTGGACATGGTGCGCGCGCGGTGGTCAATGATAATAAAAATATGAATACACATTTTTTCGTGTAGTTCTCCACTTTTTTCCGTCCGTCATCGATACAGGTGTTGTGTTTGTGTGTCTGTTGCCACACACATAGGTGAGCCAGATAGTTAGCTCGTTGTCGGTAGAAATACAGACAAAGAGAGTCGGGCGCTCGCTGGTCGGATGGTGTACACACAAGCCCCATTACAAATAAATATCGCGTGTTTAACGTCATAAATAATTAATTTTATAAATAGTGTAATGACAATGTTATTTTTATGGGAGGGAATAAAATTGGAAATTAATGTTCTACCGTGTTTTACGTGTAGCTTACATGGAAGCAAGGAAGCATGGAGACGAATTTATAGGGCGACGTTTCGCCTACGTCAAGAAGGATATCGATCTAGTTTCGGAATGTTCCGGAATTCTTATGTACACATTGCATATTTTTTGCTTTCTGCTATTACAAACGGCAAAATCAACTTCCAAAGGGGTGAATTTCTATCCGAAATCCCCACAGGATACAAAAAACGCTGCTCCCTGACGAAGATCCCAACCAACCCATCTTTTAGTAAAGGAGATTTTTATTCATTCCATCCCGCTACTCAGCATATTTATTTATGTACATTTAAAATAAAATTAAGAAAAGAAATGAGAGCAAAAAAAGCTTCGTTCACTCCATACTGCTCTTTTGCCGGCTCGTCAAGAATGTCAGCCACCCACTTTGGACGATGGCCTTCCTCACTCACTCTACTGGCTTTAGAGCCATTGCATCCATTCCGTCTATTTCGCCTTTCATTAATCAATTATTAATATTACGTCTCTTGACGTCGATTTCCAAGCGGCTGAGGTGAGGGCAAGAAGAAGGTCTTTCGTTTTTTTGTTTCTTTCTCTCGAAGGATCGTTTTTTGCTTACTGCTTGCAAGATTTTTCAGGCTGTTATTTCCTGGCAGGGTTTATTTGACTCACTTTGCTATAAAACATGTTTTTCGGAATTAAGGAATAATTGCTATCATGGTTGCAAAGCGTGTGTTTGACACATAAAACCAGTCAATTTCGCTTTCAGTGAGTCACAATCCGCGATTGTATGATTCGTGAGTGTTCACTCAGAGTTAGCGCTCGTGAATAAAAAATTCGCAATTTGTTACTCTGTTCAGCAGGTTTAAAAAGAAAATCCCGAGATTCGGAACATTGAATTTGAAACTGAGCGAAGGGCCATTGATGCGACAAAATTAATCAAATGCGCACTCATTTGCCTAGCTCACTTGTTGGGTGAGGTGATAGGTATTTGCTCAAATCCACAGGCACTTACCATAGCAAGTACTACCAAATCCCCTCAACCATCAAGTGAGTTAGGCAAAAGGATGTGTTAGTATCAGAGCTGGTAAATATCACGGCCGTCATGTGACGATGAGAAAACAGATCCTCTCACTATCACGAGACGAAGCGACCGATCATTAGCATTCTTGTCATTTTTCAATGATCAAGCACTCATGAGAATAATTCTTATGCGGTTTTGACATCAGTATTTCTAACTATCGATAGAACTGTTTCAAACACACAGTTGGTATTTGAGCGGGTTGGTCTTCATCTCTTTTTGCCAGTGGTGGCGGGGGGGGGGTGGGTCTGGACACCCCTCACCATCCCTCTCCAAAGGGGGAGTTTGGTAAAGAGAGATGAAAAAACCGATTTGTACCTTCCTTAAAAGTTGTTCTAGCTCGCTATCCTAATATCTATACGCAATCTTCACACTGCCGTACTCTAACGGAACTATCAACTCTATGCTTTCATCTACTCCATCTATCGTATAAAAATTACCACTACAGTCTGTTATTTGAAATTAGCATCTTCAACTATTGGAGGCGAACCAGCCTAAGGCTGAAAGCCTCCTAAATAAAGCTAAATAATGATAATAATATTTCTAACTGATTAAGATGAATTTAAGCAAACAACCGTATGTAATCGGTAGAGTGAATATATTATTAAGATTTCCTCGGTACATGTAACTTTAATAGCATTAAATGACCTAGTAATTACGATGATCACAACACTGTCACGTTCTGTCATGACAAAAAATTCGATGAGATTTTGAAGAAAATCTCTATCATCGTTTTCTCATTCAATGATAGTGACAGACGTATCTCTGTAAATATCGCGTGAGATCTTTCATTAAAAATGACTTTTACCAGCCCTGGTTAGTATTATCGCATTAATTTTCTTCTGCTAATTACTTATCACACTAAAGCATCAAATTGATATTTGTATAGTATTTCCTCCCAAGTCTATCCGTTAACGTTAGCTTGATACCACTTTCAGGGTGGCGTATACAGCGGTAGTGGCCGTTCCGGAATTCGTGGAACTTCAAGTAACGATTTTCAGAACAAGCCAATTTTCCGATTACGAAAATACACCATTAATAAGGATCATGAAATCGTTAACATTGTTCGGCAAAATAAACGTAACGCCTGCCCTACGTTGCACCGGGCACCAGTATAGGCAACAAAAGTCATAGAAACGTGAACTCTGGTTCTGGGTTCTGGGTTCTGGTAAACGTGATTAAAGTTCGTGAGTTGTGCTTAATATCAGTCTTGAAAACTGTCACTGTAGAAGTCACGAAATGACTGATCACCCTTTTTTTTATTTTATCACTCTCGAATCGGACGCTCACTCAAGCAACGTACCAGTAACTGTCTTCCTCTACCCGATGATGATGCTAATTTGCGTTGACTAACCTTGACTTTCTAGAAATCATCGAAATAAGTCATTGTTTACAAAAGCTGTTACGCCCTAATTCCAGCTTTATCAAGAATTGCTTTTTACAGTTGACAATGAAAGTTGGTCACTCACCGCTCCACACAATCAGTTGTGTTGTTTACGCTCTTATTCATAGTGAGTGTCATCTCAGCAGCAATTTTTTTCTATCAATCAGTATTGTTGACATTCGTTTACCTATCATTGATGATAATCGTGACATTCATTTTTCCTACAGCAGCCTCCGGTTCTAAGCGCACAGTTTTTGTGCACTTCCCACGAGGAAACTGAAGAAAAACATATATTGATTAATATCAACTGAAGGGTTCTGCTTTTTCAACGGTTGTTAGTAAAAGTTACCGTAAAACGGGGTGTCTTTGATTGCAGGGGAGACTTTGATTAGGTCGTGCAGCGCTGAGCTGCTCAGGCATCAAAATTATCCCTATCCATTATCGAAACTATCATTGTATATTATCCCTATCCCTATCCGGATAATTTCGAAGCCTGGTTCGTTTTTGTGTCAATAAATCTGAAGAACTTTTAGATTTGGACGTATTTGATTTTGTAACCAAACACGCGAATCACCGATTTTTCGCAAATAAAAGCTCGATCTTGCAAGGAGACAATGATATAGGAATCATTCCTCTACCTGATTGTGGTGTATGCTTTCGAGGTTGAGATGTTATTTGCGAGAAATCGGTGATTGGCGTGTTTTGTTACAAAAGTAAATACGTCCAAATCTATAAGTTTTCCAGATTTGTTAACACAAAAACGAAGCTCACGATCATCAAAACAACAACAATCATTACTTGTTGTCTGTGTCACACTCAGTCTTGACGTCTCGTCATCTAGTCACTCAGTCGACATTCAGGTTCCAAATGTCAGATATGAACGTCACTCTTTCGAAGGATTGTCAGATAGCTCAACAAGCCAGTCGGGATTTGGTGTGGTGAGTGTCATCGGTGAGATTGGGTTAATTATGCTTCGGTGTTTTCCTTTGGCTACGTAAGCTCTCGTGACAATCGTGAAAATTTGCAACTCTGCTTAATATCAACAATCAATACGAAACTAACGATTTTAAATTGGCTCACTACTTGACTAGCCTATTGGTCCCAAGCAAACGATTAACGTACCCCATTCTAGTCGAAATTCTAGTACTACACAATGTTTGTTTTGATTCGCTATGAAAGTTTGACAGATAAAATGAGGGGCGCAGCTACAAAGCAAGACCATGCTGAAGGTGGCTGGGTTCGATTCCCGGTCATAGAAGTATGATAAAACTTGCCACACAATTATACCAATGCAAAAATGGTACAGGCATCGAAAGCTCTCAATTAATAACTGTGGAAGTGCATCTAGAACACTAAGTTGAGAGCACGCAATAAACTAATATGCGATATGCAATAAGCTTGAAATGCGAACAAGAAGAAGAAGATGGTTCATGGACTGTAAAACGTCAACATTACATTTTTTTACGTTTTGATTAGATTGTACAGCATAGAAATGTAAGGAAACTGAAAGCGACGGAAGGCTTGGCTGGAACAACCGAACAATGCAGGTTTCAACCATACCTCAAATTGGCAGCAGGCATCTGTCCAGCAGATGGAGTGGACACACTTTCAGCTCAATTCAACGGATCTTTGGTCACCATAGACGCACCTACCACCACCTTCATCATCATCATAACAAGCAACAAGCATTGATTACATCCCCACCGATGCGATGGTAGCCGCAAAGGTTTCTCCACAACTGGTACCGCTTTATCGCTTTGGAACATAACATTCACTGGATCAACCTTTCCTTCCAGGATTTCGGCCAGCTTGATGAACTTCACCACCATTCTGCCGATATGGCTCAGCTGGATGCACTAATAAGCAACACGCTATTCTCGACTAATCCGAGCACTCAGTAGGGATAAGTCTGACAACAACGCGAAAATGACAGGTGCAGCTTTGCATGAGATCGAAATTCACGATTTCCGGAATGAAAGTCACAATTATGGGTTCATTGTATCACGAAATCATGATTTTATTTTGTATTTTACTTAGCATTACGAAATCGCTAGTCACGCTGAACAGGGGTGAACTAAGTTCACGGATTTGAGATTAAATTCATGAAAATTCGATTTACTTGAATCGTATAAAATTACCACTTTAAGTCTGATATCTGACGTTAAGCATCTTCAACTATGTAAAACGTTGATTTCACGCATGGAGTAATACAAACATGATTAGTTAAAGCTCAAAATATTGTTTTATTTCGAAGTTCGAGAGGTTGGAAACTTTGTTGTCAACGGCTCCAATTAAATGGATAATTCTAGACGGAGCAGGTTCAAGCCTATTCCGCAGAAGGTTTCGATACTGCCAACAAATTTTCTGGTGGTTTTTCTGAATTCTTGATGGAGGTTCAATTCGACTCTGGTGGAGATTTCCTATGCTAACAACACACAATTCCAGTGGATTTTCACGACGGAGCTGGTTACAGTCGTTGGAGATTTTCGATGCTGCCAATTTAAGATCCAGTCGATTTTTCTGAACCCTGACGGAGCAGATTTTTGTCGATTCTGGTGGAGATTTCAAATGCTGCCAACGAAATTTCCTGTGATTTTTTAATGAATTCACGACCCATTCGATTCCGGTGGAGATTTTCGATGCTACCCACGAAAGTTTCAGTGGATTTTTCTGACATCGACGCTGGAGGTTCTAGTCTATTCCAGTGGAGATTTTTTATGCCGTCAACGAAAGTTCAAGTGGATTTTTCTGACATTGACGCAGGAGGTTCTAGTCTATTCCAGTGGAGATTTTCGATGCTGCAAACGAAAGATCTGTTTTGGTTTTCTGCATCCTCGACGGAGCAGTAAGAAAATTCGGAATGGAAGAAATATTCAAGATTTTAAAAGAAGTATTCAAGATATCAGACTTTGAATTCTAAGTATTTTTATGTTACTTCATACACGAAGTTTGCGATTTTCAGAGTTGTTTGGGAATGCTATCTAACATGAAGCTTTAGTGTGATAATTTATTAGCTAGAAAATGGTTTTAGAAGAGGGTAGGTAGACAGTTCCGTTAGAGTACGACAGTATGAAAATTGAATAGAAGTTGAAAATGAGCGAAGGGTCATTAATGCGACAGTACAAAGTCAAACACACACTTCTTTGCCTAACCCGTACGATGTACGCGGAGATTCGAAGTATGTCGTCAAATCTAAAGGCAGGTTTCATAGCATTTTCAACCTACTCTGAGACTTTGAATGTTTATTAAAATAATTGAACTATTATAGGTATAACAAATTATTGAAAGGTTCCAATCGAACTCCCGGTTTTTCCCAGGTGTTTCCGATTCCCAGCTAATTCCCGGTTTGACCAGTTCAGTGGCCATCCTGCCGATTTTCAAACCGTGTGAGCTTCAACCCGTTTTGAATGAACTTCATCTATAGCACAAACACAGAACTTAATGTAAAACTATTATCCAATTGAAACTACCATCATCCTATAGGAAAATTGTATTCTCCCAAAACCGATTATTACGATTTATTTCCTTCAAAAATTCCCGTTGAAACGTTTTCCGGCTTCACATTTTTCTGCCCTGTCTTTTACCATTATTTTTGATGCGGTTTCTTCGATGAATCCATTCGGAGGGGCACATATTTTTTCACTGGCCCGATAACGTCGTAAGGTTGAAATCTTGACGGTGATTCCCTATGTACCACTTCATATTGAAATTTACTCAATCCTGTTTCAATTAGAATACTAAAAGCCTTTGCTATTCTCAAAAATAAAAGAGGCGCTCTAACCGAATCAGTTTGAAGTTAGGCCGAGTTTAAAATCCGTAGGTTGAATTTGGGGTCAAGAAGCAGTGTTAGATTTTTAACAATATCTCAACAATGTGTTACTCTTTATCAAATCTTACGATACGTACGGAAAGTTAAATAAAGGGTAATACGGTCAAAATTTGGTCAATATCAACTTGACGTATTTCTTTCAATTTTGCATTTAAAAAAACCTGAACACCCCTCATTTTGAAGGTGTGTGTGTGTAGAATGTTGCTCCTATTTTGATTTTGGAATTCACTCTTCAGTTGTCAAAATGCCGTCCAAGCAAGAAGAGCAGCGTATCAAAATTTTGCTCGCGCATCGCGAAAATCCGAGCTACTCGCACGCAAAGTTGGCAAAATCGCTAAAAGTTGCCAAATCAACCGTTACAAATGTAATTAAAGTGTTTGGGGAACGTTTGTCGACAGCCAGGAAGTCTGGATCAGGGGGAAATCGAAAACCGGAAGCCGCTGAGACGACAAAGAGAGTTGCCGGTAGTTTCAAGCGAAACCCTAACCTCTCTCTCCGAGATGCCGCAAATAAGCTGGGTGTATCGTCTACAACCGTGCATCGAGCCAAAAAACGAGCCGGACTATCGACTTACAAGAAGGTAGTGACTCCAAATCGCGATGATAAACAAAATACGACGGCCAAAGCGCGATCCCGGAGGCTGTACACGACGATGCTGACGAAGTTTGACTGCGTGGTAATGGACGACGAAACCTACGTCAAAGCCGACTACAAGCAGCTTCCGGGACAGGAGTTTTATACGGCAAAAGGAAGGGGAAAGGTAGCAGATGTTTTCAAGCACATGAAACTGTCAAAGTTCGCAAAGAAATATCTGGTTTGGCAAGCCATCTGTACCTGTGGCTTGAAAAGCAGCATTTTCATAGCTTCCGGGACTGTCAACCAAGAAATTTACGTGAAAGAGTGTTTGAATAAACGTCTGCTGCCTTTCCTGAAGAAACACGGTTGTTCCGTACTGTTTTGGCCGGTTTTGGCATCTTGCCATTACGGTAAAAAGGCCATGGAGTGGTACGCCGCCAACAACGTGCAGGTGGTTCCCAAGGACAAGAACCCTCCCAACACGCCAGAGCTCCGCCCAATTGAGAAATACTGGGCTATTGTCAAGCGGAACCTAAAGAAGACCAAAAAAACTGCTAAGGGCGAGCAGCAGTTCAAGGCAAACTGGCTTTCTGTGGCGAAGAAGGTGGACAAGGTGGCTGTACAAAATCTGATGGCAGGGGTCAAGCGTAAGGCCCGGCAATTCGGATTTGGAAAAGCGGAAGCCTAACTGAATATTTTTCCTGAATTTTATACTAATTGAACTTGAAAAAGAAATTTAATTTGATTTTTTAAATAAACGATTTCACCGATTTACACGCGTTTTCCTTTGACCAAATTTTGACCGTATCACCCTTTACTCTTTATCAAATATTATGATACGTACGGAAAGTTAAATAAATTTCGAAAGCATCTGCAGTGAGAACATTCCATTTTGTGGAAAAAATCCGTTTGAAATATAGGAGCAAAAGGCGGGTTGTGCTTCGTAGGCCCAAAATTAGATCCAAGGCCTATAAGCCAAAGTCACCATCAGGCCAATCTTGAAAAAATGATTCAAATTGCTCTTTCATGCGGTGAGCTTTAAGTCACTTTTTCCTGTATTTTGTGGCGATTTTATGAACCGAGGCGTTTTGTTTTTCCACTGAAATGTTATATTTTTCATAAACAAATATTATGGCTCTTTGAACACTTTCATTATGTGTTAGTTTTGCGTTGAACAAATTAATAATTGCTCTATTATCCATGTTAACACTTGTACTTAACTGTTAATTATGGCTTTCGAATTACATTTTAGTAGTTTAAATACATATTTTGGTAAAAATAAAACTAACCGCAGGTCTCTACTACATATAATCCATTTGTAGCTTGTATGCACCTATATACCTACTAAATCAAACTCAAAACTTAGGTAGCTACTGCGGCCATCAAGCACCGAATTTTGGAAATAATAATTATAGCTGTAAACTTTTATAAAAGACTTTCACTCCTATCGAGAAATAAGTTAAGCCTGTTTCAAATGTTGGTCATGACATTTTAAAAAAAAAAGTGCTATAACATGAAAGTTTAATCGTTCCAACCATGTGATGCTCCATAAATCACAAATCAGATAGTCTGCGCCTGATTGAATTTTCAAATCGATCTATTTTCAAATGGGGCAAGTTCGGCCATCAGTATTCTGCAGCATCTGCTAGGATACACTCAGACCATAACTCAAAGCTAAGATTCTGCCTGGAAATGTGAGAGAATAAGAAGTTCTGGACCAACAAAGTCCAAATTAATGTATTTTTTTAAGTTTACGTTCTTTTTTTTATTTTGTTAACTAGGGGAAATGTCAGCTTCGGCAATACCTTAACATATTATCGTCAGGGGGTAAACAAAGTCCTAGAGCACTCAAATTTGGCCAATAGATGCTCTGAAACACAAAGTATCCACATGCCAAAATTGACCTCTCAAGGACGTTGTTTACCCCGCTGATGATAATTGGTTAAAGCATTGCCGAAGCCAACATTTCCACTTTTAAAAAAAAAATGCGGTAATTTTTCCATGCTCAGTTTTCGCAGCTTTGCGGGGTCGATATTCATTTTTTAGATTACAAAATTACTTAAAACCAACGTTAGTAAAGCGAGGGCCGATTACTCGCGGCTATCTCGAGGTTAGGGGTAACAAATTGCAACAAATGGATGGCAGGGTAGGGATAGCAATGTGCTTTTGATCTCAAACTAAGCGACATACTGATGAAAAAGACAGACATGGGGGTACACCGATGGGAAGCTAACAACTTGGGAGAACACAAGATGACACTAACTACTAAATCCTCAGATCTATCTGTTTTAAAAACACATAAATTAAATTGCAATAGTCGAGATCTCGGCGCGCCAAGATGTCTCTAACGCCGCATCCCGAGCAGGAACCGATAGCTAATTGATAACAAAGGAATATCTTAATGTGGTACGATACCAGACTTCGGTATGCTTGCTGTTTAAAACCTTGTTTTGAAATTATTTAGCTATCGAAATATTTTGTAAAATATCAAATGAATACCTAAATAACAAATTGTGATCTTTCAGTTTCTAGACAATAACACCTAAAATAGTTATTGAATTGGTATTAGAAGACCTTCAAAATAACAAACTATGGTATTCTAGCATCTAAAAAACTGTGTCTGCTATCCGTCTGTTATTGTAATAGCTAAATTATTTATTAGTTCGTTATTCGTAGAACATTTTTGAGGTATTATTTTTGGTATTTTACCTCTTTTGTCAGCCTCACTAATACTATATTTAGGTTGCCAGTTATTCTGTTTTCTTAACTGCATTTGGTATTACAGTGGAAGTTCGCTAATTGGGGGTTTTCTGGTTGGGGCGCTTTTTAATTGGGGGTTCGCCAATTGGGGCGCGACCCAATTAAAAAAGCAGTCATCCGTCAAAATCTGATGTCAAAATCATGCTGACGTTTTGATGTCATATTTTTTGGGGGGTCTTTCAATGATTGATAAAAAATAACGAAAAACAAAATATTTTTTGTGAAAATCAATTTAATTCATAAAACAAGCAAATTAAAACAAAACAGTTACAGATTGCGTCTCTTCCACTCTGCTTCCAGCAATTCAGTTCGCAGGGTTTTCAGTTTCAAAGTCTGAGCGGGATTGTTCTGTACGAATTGGATCACGTTATCAAGCGACTTCATCGCGGTTGGAAAATCGATGTCTTCGGGTTCTTCGTTTTCAGTAGCAAGAGCACTTCCATTCAAAGCCTCCGGGGTGGTATCCAACCATTCTTCCTCCGTGAAAGTTAAATCGTCTGCTTTATTCAAAACTGCGCTGACTATTTCTTCGTCTCTGAACACTTCGCTGGTTATTGAAACTGTTGTACCATTGGAATCTACTATTCGATCCTCAAGCCAAAGCTGGATTTGCTCGTCGGTTGTGTTTGTTCCGGCTATGCCATCAATTGATGCTACAAGGGACTTGAAATCAGCAAAAAGATCCTCCGCCTGTTCAGACATGCTCCATTCACAACCTGGAAACTCATCGAACAACTTTTTCCAGGAATTTTCAATGGTAACCTGACTGATTTCGTCCCAAGCTTCAGCAATCCAATCAATACTCTGCCGTAAGGACACATTTTTCAGCCGTTGTTCCAAGGGCAAATCTTCGTTTTCCAAAACAAGCTTAAGCATCAGCTTCCGTTTGTACCTGGTTTTGATTGCGTTGATCACCGACTGATCCATCGGCTGGCATTCTGCTGTCACATTTGGTGGAAGGTACATCACTTGAATTAATCCATCATCACTCTTCAAATCATCGCATCCATCGTAGTGAGCAGTACAGTTATCCAGAACCAAAAGCGCTGACGGTTCCAAATCGTGCTCAGCAGAGAACTTCCGGACAGCGGGAATGAACTCGTCATAAAACCAGGTACGGAACAACTGACGTGTCATCCAAGCTTTTTTGGAATTGTAGTAGGATACCGGTAATGATTGCTGAAAGCCGCGAGGAAATCCACGGGGGTTCTCGGCTACCCCAATGAACATCAGTTTCATTTTGAGAGAACCATCCATCCCAAGCAACAATTTTTGTTTTATTGAAGTTCTATAGCAGTTGATACTACCAAATTAAAAAACCTTCACTGACGACCACATTGCTTTAACAACCTCCTGAGAACCGCTATACAGCCATGTCATGGCCAATTGGCCCAGTTTTAATGCATTCATTATAACTTGATATGCGAACTACCTTAGGAGCAAAGGTTTTATGTTAGTTTTATCACACTCTACACGTGGTTGTCAAAAATGCAAACATAAAATCTCCTCCAGGTCAGAAAGTTTTAACAACCTTTTGATGACTACCATAAAACTATATTACAACCGCATAAATCGCTCCTGAAGAAGTTGATAAAACATGATACGCAAAACATTTTGACAACCTTGAAGGTTTTAAGTTGGGGTTTTTGGATGATAGTTAATATTGAGAAATATTTTATTGTGGTTTTATTCTTTCGATGTTTGATGTGGAATCATGATCCTTGTCAGTTGGTAATAATACCTGATATTATTGTATATTGAAAATAAAACGACTTTATTACAATTTTAAACCAATCTGTATATGCTTCACAGCATGCCGTGCAATATTTGTGGTGATTATTATACCAAATAGGAGCATAAATTCAGTGCGCCATATGAATACTAAAAAATAGGGATATTTTTAATTTGTCTGCATTTGCACCATGCATTAAAGAGTCATTAAAAGATTATCTATTTAGTACAAAACTGTTACTACTGTTGAGCAATAACCAGTCATTTATTATTTAATTATACATAGATGTGTGAAAGTGTTTTATCGCCTATCAATTAAAGCGTAATTATTCATACTGTGTTAAATTTGTTCATACGGCGACATTTTTTTTCGTTATAACTTGCTACTCCTTAAAAATACCTCAATATAACATATTCTCCTATATTGGAATTCTATAGCATAACATAAACCTAATGGTTGTATCTTAGCATTTCGTAGTCCGAATTGAGAACATTAAGTTATATCTAAGCTCTATAATAGCTTGCTGGTTTTATTCGGTACAGCGAATCAAAACAAAACAAAAACCATGGCCACCTGTCAAAAAGTCAACATTCCAAGCGATCCTCCTATTTTCTCTTGTAATCAAGATGTAAGAAATGCTTATTGGATCTTTTAAAAGCTTTTACAATACAAGGTGTGAAGCCGTGATGCAAATACTGACCATCTCCAACCGGATTTAGATTTAGAACCCTTCTTAAAACAACGCAGACAGTTGTTTTAAGAAGGGTTCGTGGATCTGTCGGAAGTGTATCGGAAAGCCGCTTATTCAATATTTTTAAAAGCTCATTCACCACACTGTGCCTTATGTTGAACGCGTAATCCGAAACGCTGTTTAAAACGGCGCACCCAGCCATCCGAAATCAAAAAAGTAAGATCCAGATAAACACCAAGATCTTGAAAGCATTGGAACAGTTGTTCTGCTTTGGCCTTGATCACAGCCAATGTGACAATAATATTAGCCTCACGTTGTTGCAAAACCCATAGGTAAAGCGCTTCCTCCAGTAAGGGAAAATTCTGCTCCTTCATCGTTTTTCGATTTTCCACGCCATGTTCTCTGAATTTTTATAGTTTCATCCGAATTGACTCCTTATTTTTCAAAAATCGACCGACCGAGGATGCTCCGACACCAAACCTTTTGCCTAATATTTCGTGGGAACCGTTTCCTGCTTCAAATTCCTCGATTATTCTCTCCTTCTGAGCCAAGGTAAGCGTAGTGTGCTTCCGTTTCACGACTTGCTTATTATCCACTCCAGAACTGGAAGCTGATACTCCTTCCATTGTGAAAGCTGAACAAATTTCAGGAGGATAATTGCTACAACATTACAAACAACGTATGAATGCACAAATATTTACCAGCGCCGGAAATAACTCAACAAAATATTCAATCGATTCACTCAATTTACACTCACGCAAGACAAAAACTAAGTAGCTGCTCACAGCATCAGTTAAGCAGACGAAAGACTGAAAACCAAAACAAACGAGTCAAGCGCCCCCCGGTCAACTTTGACACTTGTCGACACCCCCCAATTAGCGAACGGCTACTGTAATAAGTTATTTTTTTCTTGCTCGGGATAGGTTGTTTTCCTCGGGCCCTGAGTGATGCGGATAATTCGGATCTAGCAACACAATGGAGGGTGCATGACCAAAGTACGTGGTCGATCTCGTGATAACCACTATTGGACATGAGCCTCGACATGACACGTATAAAGTCACGGCTCAACATTTCCGCTATATTTTTTTTCAAAAAAATTAAAAATACCATTACGTGTTTGTAAAGCTTATGGAATTACCTTTCTAACGATACTAAATAACCTTGTAGATACTTTGCTTATAATTGCCCAACATTGATTTGAGTAAGATCATGTTTTTGTGGAAAAATGCGCAGTTTGCCTTCACTTTTTTTAACTTTGACAACCGATATCTCACGGACTGCAATTGTTAGAGGGTTGACATTTTGGAATTCTCTTAGTTAAAGTGTTTACTATCGATAGGAAACTTTCAGAAAAGGATCGGCGAGCGTCGATTGTTCGATTTTTGTCCGTCAGAAATCCTAGAGCAGTGTTCACTCGGCTGTCGATAGAAGCAGGCCACCCTCGATGTGTGTCACGCGATGACAGCAACCATTGTATGATCCTCCTCATTGTTCTTCATCAGCAGTTCGTCGTCGGATTGGAAAGCAGTCGTTTCGTGATGAGTGTGTGAGTGCTGACCACGTTTTGCGTCCGTTGCTGCAATGGACGCGCTCTGTCCCCGTTGGCTATACTGCTATACAATGAAACCACTGGAAACGGCTCCCGTTTTGCTGGAGGAGGCTTATTGAATAGCGGAAGATAAAGTGTTTATTGTGTTGTAGCTTTTGACTATAGTTTTAAGATGTATTGTTAATCCAACAAAAATCCTCGGCTCTGTTAAGTGAATTCGATTGAGCGTTTTCGAATAAATTAATAAACAACAAAGAAATCCTATAGTGCAATGGTCGATGCTTCTTTTTAGTAGACTAAACTTCAACTTGTGACATTAGAAACCGTCAAGAATATTCATAGATTTACAAGGTCTTTCTCTTTACCTGGCTAATTCATGTTCATAATGTGCCATATCTGATTAGGCTAGCTGAGGTGACATTTAGTATTTATAAATATAATAACTTTCCATTCAATGGATGAAAAAAAAAACAAACTAAATGATCATATTTCCATCGATTTGAATCGCGTGTCAAAGGAGCGATTTTTCCCCCTCCATGTTCTATTCCACCCAAAGTCAATTAATGCGACAGATGCCATGCAATAGTCATAGTTCGACACAATAGTCTTTCCACAAGCCACCTCCTCCTCCTGCCTCAGCGTATCCTCGTCGCACCCGTGAACCCGTAGAAAGGTGGTTTGTTTGATTTTAATTACTCTCCTCCATTTCGGTGTCCTCCTCGCTTCCCACCTAACTCGATGGACTTCTTTATTGTTTATAGACTAATTTTAGGTTTCAATTTTTTTCTCCCGACCGTCTCCTCTACCTTCTGAGGTAGTGAAACTGTTAATTACCACCGATCGATTCCTTGCGGATCGAAGAAGCTAATTGTCGATTTACAGCGCCTCGCTCCACGGCCGAACTCATCCATCGGGCCGAGTTTGGAATGTGTTTGATTGCGTTGTACAACAGTTCAATTACATTTCAAAGTTCATCCCTAAATAATGGATGTTCGAATTGGACGGATGCATGTAACATTCGTTCACGGGGAATGGGTGGTACTCTTGCCTGTTTGCGTTTATATTTTCTATCGAGTGTTTTATTTCGCAATGAGGGCAATTATCGTGAAGGTGATGTTTAGGAGGCGAGCATTGTTTTTCTTTCAAATGAAGGGAAAAATCTAATTTAAACTTTCGAAACAACATGAATCATCGACAGCGGGGAAATGCTGTGAATATTAATTCCAAGATTAATTTACGTAATTTCGTTAACCTAATTCCGCTAAATAAAACAACGCAACTCAATCGAGAGCAAATCAAACAAAACTGGGGCCATAAAAATGCGAAATGAATTTTCGTTTCTCATTTCAGTCCGGTCGAATTTCCTCTCCATTTCAATAAGGAACGATTCCATAAATAAAAAAAGCTTTCGATAAATATTTGATTAATTAGATTTTTTTTTCGTCAAGGTCCGGCATTCATTTACACCTGTGTGCTGACGGGACGAACCATCGAGCTGGGGAAAAAATTCTTTTATTCATTATTTTCAAGGATCCAGCTCAGAACGCTTCACGAATAAAATATTATAATATCAGCAGCAAAAGCGAACCGAACAAAAAAAAAAAAAACTTTCTCATCGAAATGAGATTTACAGCCCATTTTTGCTCTGAAATTAGAAGTTTTAAATAAATAACGTAAAAAATAACTTTGCCCACTCCGCCCTACGTCGTTGTTAAATTATTAATGGAGTTTTTTTTTCCTTCCAAATTCTACCACTCCACCACTTGACCCTCATTGAATTTTTCCGCCTGCCCCAGCATTCGAATTCTTATGCAACGGCAAAAAAAAATCCTCCCTGGCTTATGTACAATAAGTGAAACACTGGAGTAGGAAGCGCGAAAAAAAAATGCGCTCTCAGTAAAACGCCCACACCCACACAGCCTCCCATCCCTCCCAGCCGGCGATGAGGCAACCAGGGGGAGGGTTTATATGCACAATGAAAAATATAATAATTACGAATTTTTCTCTTAATTAGAACGCACTTTAGGGCAACTGTGCAGCGCTGCTCTTCGGGGTTCTTCCACTCAAGACCGGAGACCGAGACCGGAGCCGGATCGACGAGAAAGGGAAATGAATCATTTTCCGAATCGCGAGCTCTTTTCGTTCGCGCTTGCTGCTTTCGGTCCACACCTCGGTTGGGTGAGGTAGAGAGGCAGAGTGAAGGTGGAAAGGAAAAGTTCGACGAAACAAAACAAAAATGTATGTAGGGTAGATGTACCAGTTATGGCTATACGTTCCTATTATGGTGTGTTCCAATTATGGCCTATGGAATTCCATAGGCCATAACTGGAACACACCATAATAGGAACGTATGGTCATAACTGGTACACCTACCCTATACAAATCAATTATGCTTTCACTGCTGATTTCCGATTTTGGGATGTATTGTTTTGGATTTTTCATGACCATGCAGAGGAGAAGGTTGTTTGTGAGATGAATGATAGCTTTACACTGCTTGAGGATCAAGTAAGTTGAGCTAGTTGGATCTACTTTTTCCGCTGTTTGCTTTTGTTCTTATTCTTGTTCTGATGAATTGCTATTTACTCAAGAGAATTGAAAATAATTGACGCTGCTCACAATTAAATTGTATGTTTGAGTTGAAGTTCTCAGTTTTATGAGTATCGCATTAACGAGTTAACATTTCTACCGTAAGAAGTTTGATCTGCCCCAGGAAGTGAGGACTAGTGCTGGACGAAGCGTAGAATTCTTGTCATTTCAGGTAGAATGCGGTAGTGCTGTTCCATTTGATTCATTTCCCTGTAGCCACAAGATTACACTGTGTATCAAACTTGCGCTTTTTTGCGATAATGTCAGACAAATTTGACCATATTTGACTTTCTCTTGTAGTCTCTTGAGTTAAAGTCTTGAAGATACACGTCGTGTTTTCTCGGTACCCCCTGTTTGTGGATTTAGAACTTCCTCAAAATTGTGCTTTGCTCGCTTTGTACTTTCTATATACAATTTTCACACTGCCGTACTACAAAGAGTCCGCTTTGTGAAGCGTTGGAGAACGGTTGTGTGTTTTTGCTCCGCTGCATGCTTTTATTTTTTTTTAGAGCTCGGGCTATCTTCGAGCTGGCGTGTAGTTTTGTGGTGCTCGCATTTGAATAGTTTCGTGTCCCGGGCGCGATAGTTTGATGTAAAATGGTTTGTGCTGATGTTTTCCAGGGATTTAGGTGCCTGGTGTGCTCTCGCTTTCCTTTATTGCCGGTGTGACTCGACCGCGCTGATATATTATTAAGCTGGCTTTAGACAGGGCAAGTCAATTGATCAAGTCAGTTGAATTCAACTGACTTGAACGCGAATTGAACGTGTAAACCATGCCATTCAACTGACTTGATCAACTCACTTGAATTGAGGTTGAACCAGGCTCAATTTTTCAAGCCATTTGAATTCAACTGAGTTGATCGTTTAATTTGCCTAATCTAAACCCAGCTTTAGGTTTTTGCGATGTGCATTGTTTTTGTGCACAGAGTGACTTGAAAAAGAAAAATGATATTTAGTTACTGTGCGGTTGGAATCGCTGGAGGAGGAATTGTTTATAAATGACTAGAGAAAAATAAGCATCGGGAATGCGCTCCTGGATATATTGATTTGGTGAGTACGTTCCAGTTGAAGATTGTTCTTATATATTTCTCGATTGCATTTTCGAGGTGACATGTCTGCTTTTGTGGCTGGTGGCTCACCCGCGCGTGCTCCGCCGCTATCAGGTAGGGGAAATTTTTCCTATATGATGGTGGTGTTGACATGCGCGGGCGGGATGTCGGTTGCGCCGGATTGGGGATCGGATGCATTGTTTGCGGGAGCGGATGCGCCCCTTCGGAGGAGTAATCGAGATTTATTTTCATCGTTCCCATTTGTCAGAGGGATCGATCGCATGAAGCATGTTCATTTAGTTTTTACGGGTAGGTGTTTACGAATAATCCATTATGATTTTTTTCAAGTTGAGCATGATTCGTTAAGAAAATAAATGTCGCGATCGAACATGCAAGTTTGGCACTTAACCGATTAGTTTTGACGTAGGACTACGTCTTTAATTTCTATACTGGGGTACACTTTGTGAAAACCGAAAATGAAACATGAAACAAAATTATGAAAGATTTTGAACATTAATAACTCAACTGCCCCTGGATCAATTTCAATAATTTTATCATCAATCGATCACAAATATGTCTACGTAATGCTTCCAACTGATGATTTTCAACAAGAAACTATTGAAAAAGTGGTAATGTCAAGCATTGTCCAAACTACAAATAAAAAGTGATAATATTTTCACTGTTTTCATGAAATAAACATTGTTCCCAAACGCAGTCGTCATAATCGAGTACAACTTGGTTGCACATCGTTCTGCTTTAACCTGAAAAGATATAAAACAACGCTGCTGGCTAGCTACAACTCATTTTCGCTTCGGACGCCATGGTGAGCAGACAGCAGAAGCAGCAAAAGCAGTCGTCTGGCTCACCGTGGCGGTGTCAAACGTGTATCCGGTCTGATCTACGAGAAAACACGAGGTGTGCTGAACGTGTTCTAGGAAAATGTGATCCGTGATGCTGTCACCTATACTGAACACGCCAAGTGTAAACGGCCATCGATGTCATCTACGCTACGCTCATGAGATAGATGCAAAATATTAAATAGAGGAAATGACGGCTTCGGCATGACAGACTATTTTCGGCAACACAAATTGAAACACTATTTTCACTGGATTTTCTTACGAAAACACTTCGCTGAATGCATGCAAACGATTCTTTATGCTTTCAGCTTCAATTTGACTATATTTTTACCACTGAGAAAAAGCAATCTAGCAAGGTTTTCTTGAAATGCAACACACGCACTACAAATTGTAGCTGATTTCGAGTTACCGATAATAGAACAGCAGATTTACATGCAGTTCAAATGGAACGGTTGCCGAAGAAAAACTGGTTGCCGACAATACTCGCTCTCACTAGAGAAGATTGGAGCTTTGTAAAAGCGTTTCAAAACAGTGTTTGACAATTCTTTCGACTGAAATTGTTAGAGCAGCTGGCAGCAAAAGATTGTAAACAAACCAATACTGCATATGTGTGCGAACCTTAGAGAAAAAGGCTATAGAAAGAAGGTCGCTGCTTAGGTTGCCGAGAATACGTAAATTCCCCTATGTCAGTATAATTCATGTTCGAGCAAAAAAGACCTGCTTTTAACGAATTGAACCTTGGGAGTTGGGAATGCTTCCATTTACGCCGTATACGTTAAAAGCAATTATTAAAAAGATACATTACGATTGCACGACAAATGACGCCGATTCCAAGTTTTTCTCCTTTGGTTTGTTTTTTTCCGTCGATCTTGTTTTCCGTGCTGAGCACCAATGCTACCGACGTGCCAGGAAGGCAGCTCCCACACCTGGACCCTACCTATCGACCCATCAACTCATGAACCGGGGACCAACGGCTTTACTTCCCATCCGAAGGAAGGCGTGATCAGAGATGTTATGCCTCAGAACATCCCGGCGGCGCCGACTGGGATTGAACCCAGGCCTGCTGGGGTGAGAGGTAATCACGCTTACCACTACACCACCGGCACCGTTATCCGACTCCAAGTTGAAATAAGTTCACTCATATTCAGTGTTGGAAAAATATCAAAAAAAAAACAAATCTCACCAACGCCCAAGATCACGCTTGATTTTCGTAGAAAAAAATCAACAAACAAACATCTGCAGTTAATTTGCAAGCTGTGATATCGTAGCTCGGAATATCAAGCAAACAAAACTCACCAACTGCAAATCTCACCAAACTGTGGAGCGATTAAGTTTAATGATTTTTGCTTTACATCCGAATGCAACCGAAACTTCCATAACGGCTTGCAGCAGTCCCTTCGTGTCTGCCATCGGTGAAGATTAAAAAGAGATAGCAAACTGAGCTTTCTCTTTCTAAGAAAACGATTTGCAACGGAATCATTTTTGTGTCGAGTCAACTCTCAGCTTGATTTTTGCATGCTGTGAATAGTCTCACAATATTAAAAGAGCTTGTAAAATCAATATAAAGCATAATATTTTGATCCTATATCACGCCTGATATTGAGAGCGTATGAGAGCGGAAAAATATAATTTGATTGATGATTTTGCCAACACTGCTCATATTCTTGAAAACGGAGTTAACTCATAGACTGAGTAAAACTTTACGAAATTTTACAGAAATTTGTTTTCTAATAAGATCAACATCTCGATGTATGTATGAACGGGAACGAGCACATCTTAGTGAGAGATTCAACTTTCCATCATCTAAATATGGATGCGACAATTAAAGAATCTATTTATAAGCTTATAAATACGATTCTATACACTTCGTGCTCAAAAAGTGTTGATGAAATTGTTCATCACCCAGTCACTGACAGGCTTGATTCTCACAAAAACCTTCGGCAAAATATCATCCATTTTTTCGTCAAAGACAAAGAATCAGCTGGTAACAAAAAGTGTAATTTCGTGCATTCTGTGTCACATTATCGTTATCCAAGTAGTTCAGGACGTAGATGCTTGTTCACTTTAGAGGCTCCATGTAATTGTGTTGCTCATGTCGTCTAATTTCGTTACAAATTTAGTTAATAAAAAAAATCTACACATGTTCGTCACTGACAGCATTGTCATTGACAATTGACCACTTTGTCAAGCAGTTTTGGCGTGACTTTCTATCAGCGATTTCACAAAACTGGACTAAATAATTTCTATTTTTTTATGAAACGCACAAATGTTGGCTACTTTTCTCGAGGTTCTAGATGAAAAAATCTCAATAGTTCGAGTGGTAGTAAACGTCATTTTAAGTGCTCGAATAAAATGGTTAATTGACATGGTTTGCCTTGACTGTTAGCTCAAATAAGTCGAGATTTTGCAGCACTGATCAGGGTTGCTGAAACGATTCATATAGGAAGGAATATCGAAATAAAGATAATCGAGAAATGGAGAGTACTGTACAACGAAGCCAAGTATGATGAATTGGCGCTAAACACTAACATTGTGGTAACGATTTTATAAATACAGTTGTAAAATAAAATATATCAAGCAACATATTCATTACATTTTGCAAAAAAAAAAACACAATTTCGCACTTGAAAAAACAATTTCATTCCAAGACCCGGAGAAACGAATGGCATATAGCAATAGACTCATCTCAAAGGGATCGGAAAATGTTTCTTTATGTGTGTATATATGTATGTATTAGACCTGTTCATTTTAACGGGTCAACCGAGATTACTGTTTGTCATGTTAATTTGAACTTCTGTGCAAATTTTCAGCAAAATCGGTGATGATTTAGAGGTGCTTCAAGTTAATTTTATGTTTTTAAGGTAATTTACGGCTTATAATATCTCGAGACTGAAACAACGAAAACTGCTGTATCAACTTTCATAGCAAAGCTTAATGTGTTATATACCAACTTTGTAACCAAAGGTTGACTATTCAAAGTGGTTTTATTGAAGTTTGACTTAGTTTCATGCTCGAAGATATCTTAAAAAGTGAAGAATTTTAAAGTATTTGTTCTACGAACTTTCCACCCATATGATATAAAAATGTGTAGTCTACGGCATAATGTTCCTCATACTGTTCTAGAAATTTCGTTTATACATAGTTTTCGTGTAGATTCCATAGATTGAGAGATAAAAATCAGAAAAGAGGTCATTATAGCTAAAATTCACAAGACAACAGAGCCATTAAAAGCTTCAATTAGATTGACAGAACATAGTTGCATTGCTTTTCAATGACGACCGATGACTATTTCATTGATAGATGACTTTTTTAGAAATATGAATCCTCAGTAGACGTGTTTTTTTTTATCATAGACAAGAAAACTCGAGCCATCCTAAATGTTCGTTATTTTATAAATTGCTGTTATGGCTCGAGTTAACTTGGCTTTGATAAAAAAAAACACGTCTGGTGAGGATTCATATTTCTAAAAAAGTCATTTATCAATGAAACAATCATCGGTCGTCATTGAAAAGCAATGCAACTATGTTCTGTCAATCTAATTAAAGCTTTTATTGGCTCTGTTGTCTTGTGAATTTTAGCTATAACGGCCTCTTTTCTGATATTTATCTCTCAATCTATGGAATCTACACGAAAACTATGTATGAACAAAATTTCTAGAACAGTATGAGGAACATTATGTACATATGTAAGTACATATGAGTGTAACTCACTCAATTTTCGCAGAGATGGCTTGACCAATTTGAGTGGAGAAGATGTGTTGCAGATCCCCATAGATCGCTATTAGAGAAGATGTGTTTCAGATCCCCATAGATCGCTATTAATTTTTTCCCCGATCGGAATTATGGTTCCGAAGATATGTACAAAAATGTGAAATCCAGATTCCACAGGAGAATTCGTAAAAGATTGATATATCAAAAACCCATCATGCGACACCTGAATCACATTAGAATTTTACTATAAGATCAATAGTGGACCCAATGATCACAATGGCCTCTTTCAGATGTACCAGGTACCTCCCAGGAAGTGGACAGATTCTGACATGTCGCAGAAAGTCTCTATAATAAAGAAATCAATCAATCAGATTCTGACATGCGCCGAAATGCATCGTTTGATACCTCAAATCACGTGGAACTCAACATAATGATTAATGTAAGTATGTATATTAATTTTCTTTAATTTATAGCTTACCTGATCCTTTGAAAAAGTTCGTTATGGGGTTTCCTCTCGGGTTCCCTCTGATTTTTCTCGCTTTTTTTCCACATGTTTACGATTTTTATTCAGGTAGGGGAAACGCTCCTATAGTTGCGGTACGTTAGAAGCGTTAGGTTCCTTTAGTTGTGTATGGAGTCTCCATACACAACTATAGGAACCTAACGCATCTAACGTACCGCAACTATAGGAGCGTTTACCCTACAAAACGGCGAAAATGGCTGCTTCGATCAGCACTAAAACTACAGGAAAATAATAAACAACTTTACACGGTGATGCACCCACTAATGTGCGTACGTGAAACGTCACTAATCTCTATAATAGTGACAGCACGTTCGTGCGGTGGATTTGAAAACGCACGAATTTTTAATGCGTGTTGCATAAAGCATCGCACGTGTAATTTGATTAAAGATGCAAAACAGTGTAACCAAATAAATTTTAAAATTTTCACTCGACTACAAAAGTTTGTAAATATCTGTGAAAAACTAAAAAGTCTGTAAATGTCTTTAACGAAAAAAATGTCTGTGAAAAAAATTAAAGTCTGTAAACTGTCTGACTTGTCTGAAAATCTGGCATCTCTGCGCTACACCCAACCTACGGGCCACAAGTCAAGAGCAAATGTTCATTACGTCGAAAGTAACAAAGGTAAACAAAGTCGAGCTATCAGTGTCAATCTATTCTCCTGCTATTACGCTATATACTGTCCGAATATAGGATCACATCCTATTTTTAAATTTATTTACCAGCTTTTTGACGTAATCACCTTTCGATCAGAATATTTTTCGATGTTACTTAAGTCACCCGATTTCTATGGAGATGCCGTTTGACTTAAGTAACAGCGCTGAGAAACCCGTGAAAAGTGTACGTTCGTCGTTTCGCTTTCTTATTATTAAAGTGAATAAATCGAACTGTTTGTTGCTAATATGATTTCGGTGGTCATAAAATGATGAATGGGCTGCGCGTAAGGAGACGTAATTGATAATTCTCCCGAGTATCCTGGTAAATACACTTTGACTTAAGTAACAATAGGGGCCACCAAACGACGTATAATAACTTTTGACTCAAAAACCAGTATTTTTTAGCATGAAAGCTAGCGATTTGCATTTGTATGATTAAAACCCTGCTAAATATGTTAAACATTGCTATCACTATGGGATTATATGTGTTTAGTTGGAAATAGGAATAACTTTTCGGTCATCAAAACAAAACTTTATTTTTCGCGGATTGGTGCGAATGTTACTTACGACATAATGAAAATTTGCTCTTGAAGTGTTGGTTGTGGAGACCGAAAAATGTGGTGTGTATTAGTGAGAATGGATAATAATAACTTCAGCATTGGCAGGAATAAACATGTTAAAAATGGCTTCAGACCGGACTCGAATCATGAACCTTGCGATAGTCAGATCTGTGCTTTATCCTTCGCTCTATCTGTAGGGAACAATGGTATACAACGCACCCCATGGGCAGAACGCACCAGCTGACTTTCATTTGTGTTTTTCATGGCTTTTACGTAACTATTTTGTTGTCTTATCAAGCAGCATCATACGCATAGCATCTGAAATCAAAATCCTGCATGACAAATCCTAGAATAGGATTCAGAATTCCAAGAAAATCTCAAAATAAAATGAAAAAGTGCGTCCTACCCTGGGGGTGCGTTATGTACCGTTCTCCCCTACTTTGACACCACGACCAGTAATTTCAAGCGTAACTATTGAAATCGACATATCTGCTTTTGTAAACAATCACTTCAATCGAAGATTTGTCTAAACTGCTAGCTCACCCACGCAAACAAACACGCAGGGAATCTTACGTCTACTAGCTGGTGTATTCTACCGGATAGTTTCTGTGAGCGAGCTAGCAGTGGCCACACGATTGAAGTGATTTTTCACAAAATCAGATACGTCGATTTGAATAATTACGCTTGATTTGATTTATTGTGGTAGCTTGCGACAATATTTCAACAATGTTTCGTACCATTTATGAAAGTTGTGTTTTATAGGCTTTTTGATGTCATTTCCGTCCTACTACGCACAACCTGCACTTTACCTCTCTTTTCTGAACCAGTTTAAACAAAAAAATGGAATATTTCTGTCAAAAATGACTGTTAAATTTATTCACCTTTCCATACGTACCGTCCGATTTGATAAAGAGACACAAATTGTTGAGATATTGTTTAAAATCTAATACTGCTTCTTGATTCTAAATTCGATCTACAAGTTTCAATTCCGTCCAAACGCATTGAAACGCCATTAGATTTTCTTCGTCCTACGGATAAACGTAGAAAAAGGGGATTCGCTAGGAGCGCTTCTTTTGTTTTGAGAACAATAAGCGTAAATATTCATACAATGCACTCTAACAGGATTTATGTTGTAGCTAATGAACAAACGCATCGGAACAAACCTATTATTGAATAGATCGGAAATGGGCGATTACGACGAAGTAGCGCTCTACCCTATACGATATTCATTTATACGAAACGGTTTTTAGAGAAATAACGAAAATATATTTTCAGTGCACTGTAATGATAAACCAAAAGATCTAAGTTCCCGAAGGCCAAATATTTGAATGGGTTGATTTAGGGATGGAATTGATTGCGCAAGTTATTGCAATAAAGAGGTACAAACCATTACTGCTGAAATATGATTAATACGAAAATTTCATTCAATTCGACATTTTAAAGTTACCGACTACAAAATCCTACAGTCAGTGCCGTATGTAGCGAAAAACGGCTCCCTTCCAGTTCAACATCGTTGTTAGCGCTGCTCCAAATGTGAAAAACCATAAACCAACCATCCTTGCATCACGAGTAAAAATAGGAGCCGACCAGAAATTAAAAAAAAGAAAAGTGAACGTTCTTCCAAAGCAGAAACCTCCCCCAGTGGGTTTACTTGCCCAACAGGACCATTGGCTACGCACAGACGTCAACAGCGTGCTACGGTGGCTGGCTGGTGGTGGACCAAAGCGTAAAGTAAAGTGCTTCCTCGCTTGCCACCAGCACGCAGCAGCTCCGGTGAAAAGATGGAAAAAGTGCGCGGTTGTCCGATCTTTGCCAGCAGCCAACTGGTGTGGAAAACACTTCGCTTCTCCTACCTGCATTCTCTGCCCGCTACCGTCAGTGGGAGCGACGAAGGTGAAAATTATTTTTTCACTCCAACATCCTCGCTGGTTTGTGCTGGTTGGTTTCACTCTCGTCAAGGGAGAGAGAGAAAAAAAAAACACGCATCCCACTGACTGCACTGCCCGTCCGCCGGCGGTCGGTTGATGGTGGGTAAATGTGGACGTGTACCATAAATATAGCGCGCCGTTTTCATCCTTATGCTACAGTGAACAGTGCGCGTTCAACGGTCAAGAGTTCTGGCCAGCCCAGCTATCGGGATGGAAGAAGCTCCGCAAGCGGAAAGCTCACCGTCGGAACAGACAACCGGATCCGGTGGAGAGCATGCACACTCACAACAGAGCAGAGAGGCATCCGACACCACTTTACCTTATTCGCACTTCCTTTTTGTGTTGTTGCTGTTGATGATGATGCTTTTCTCTGGGTGGGTGTGGGTGCTCAAGGGCTGGTGACCCCCCATCCCTCTTGGATTTAATGTAGCGCACACACACAGACACACACACAGGATGCGGAAGGATGCACGCTCACCCTACACGACGTGCGTAGATGTCCTTTTTCTGGCCGAAGAACGCATCTATCGAGAAGAGCGGAGGAACGGAAAGACGAAGCTGGGAATGCTTTTTACTTGTCCATTATTCTTGCAATTGAAGTGACGTACGGCGTAAATGGCCATAGAGATGCATTGTTTTTCAACATGAAAGCATACCATCTATCCGGGCGGTATTACTGAGGGTAAGTGTGGTTGCATCAATTGATTTAAAGTTTTTTTTAAACCAGTTTTGAATCGACTTGTGGAATTCTATCAGAACACAGACTTTTGTTGTAGTACGATTAAATGAGGCAGTTAATGAAGTAAAAGGATCAATTTATAAAATTTCATTAATATGTAAATACCGCCAACCGCGTCAATTAATTACCTGTTGCAAACGGTAGCATGTGACACTGCCGTTGAAACGAACGAGAGCAATGCGAAATGCAACTGATCTGCAATAAAAAAAAACGTACTTCCACCCCTCAAACATGAGTTGCAGTATCATATAAAATTATCACTAATAAAAAGGGTTCCACCTCCACACAATTAATGACAGGCACTGACTGAGTGAGTGACTGACTGACTGACTACCGTGAGCTACCGCCACCGAACCTGCACAGCGCAAATGAAATAAACTTTTCAATTTGATCCGCTAATGAGATGAAAAATGATATAAATTAAATTTCGAAGTGATTTATTCACTTCCTCTGTTTGTAGCGGAGGTACTTTCTTTCCAGGGCTGCCGCTGCCAGTGCCAGTGGGAAAATCCGGCCCACCAACTGCCGCGCTCTGGCTGGCTGAGGTTTATCCCACGGACGAGTACATTTTCCAATGTTGCATCATCCCGGTCGTTTGTAAAGTCGACTTCCGTCCTTTCATCTCGTACTCCTCACAGCGCGTTCTGATCGACGAACGGCACACCAGGAGGCCTGCGTTAAGCGGTGAAATTATTAATTAAAATATTCTTTCCTGTGCAGTTGCTTTCAACGACGACGGTTAATTCCTGCAGTGCGCTGCAACTTGGGAGGACTCGCCAGGGTGGTCGCCGTCGGTGGCATCATCATCGTCGGTATTGACTTACTTTGTATTGGGATTCGTTTTGCATGGATGTGTTGCATTTTTGTCAACTCGAGATCAATTTGTTTAGTATATCTTTAAATTTAGTTCACCTCATTCACCTTCAAGAATACAAAATTGTTAAAAGTTCTTTTTTCTATTCAATTTTTTTATTTAACGACGGTCTCTGTTCCGCAATCGAGTCCCAATCACCGACAAGCGTTGATTGCCAATTGTTGAATTATAGCTGAGTGCTGGGAAGGTGCCTAACTCAAATGTGAAATAATTTTTCCTGGCTTAATTTGCATAGATATATGGCAAACTCTAGGGTCTAACCTTGCATCGAAATAAATTTGGAAAATAAATAATGAAATTTATAAATAAGATAGAGCCACCAGGGTCATAAACTGGCTCACTCACTCTATTATAAATCGAAATACAATATTTGTTTCCTCTTATTTTGAGAATAATACCCGTGTTAAAACATTTGTTATACGCAAGAGGTAAATCACTCAGCACAGTGTGCCGAAAGTAGATTCGGCACAATCTCGTAGGCATTGGATTGTTCATTAAATAAAATGAGAGCACTGAAACATACTCTTATTGAATATTCTAGAGGAACTCAGACTAGCAATTCACTTCCCGATTCACATTAAAATTCGAAATGTAGGCTTCCGAGGGCTGTCGATTGCTATCGATGCCGGTCACAAGTATTTCAGCTACTACGCAAATGGAGTGTACTACGAACCGAAATGCAAGAACAATTTGAATGGATTGGATCATGCAGTGGTGGCGGTTGGATACTGAAAACTTGAAGGAGAAGATTGCTGGCTAATCAAGAACTCCTGGTCCAACTACTGGGGCAACGATGGGTATGCTTTGATGGCGGTGAAGGGTAACAACTGTGGCCTTACCAACGATGCGACGTATGTAAATTTGAAGTGAAATTTCTGTTGAAGTTAGAATTAAGTAAAAGAGTAGTCTTATTTTCGGATATGTGTCATCTTATACGAGATGGAATAAATGGTTTTCGATTTTTGTAACATAAAATTAAAAAAAAAACAAATGGTAAGTTAATTAGGTTGAGTGGAAGCAATAAAAATTCCGTGTGATTGTGCCGTGAATAATTGACCAAGTGCTGGTGATTTGCTGCTGAAAAGTAGGATCCTTACAAGGCCACATCCTGCCACTGCCGAGCTATGTTGCCTCATCAACATAATCTCCATGATGTGATCCTTGAGGAATTGAATACGGCCTTCTTGATGGCGATAACCCCGGAGTCCTCCTTGGAGCACATGATGCACCCGATTGGGCACGCTGATGTCCACCGTGTCGAAGCTCTTGTCCTTGACGAAGGCTTGCCACGATTCAAAGAATTCACCCGGGAAGTTGTCCTTGGAGACGCCCGACAGCAGCTTTTCAAAATTGGCCTCCTCTTTGCTGTTCTTATTCCGAACCCCGACGAAATCCTCTTCTCACCGTTCTTCTCGATCTGCTTCAAGAAGACGATCTTCTTTTTGTTGGTCAGGAAAAAGATAAACTCTTCGCACAGCACCGTAATCGTATCGGTCAGCTCGTACCCCAGCAGCCAGGTCTGCAGCGAGGTGGTTTCCTCGTCTACGCTAACCGCCGTCAGAATGCAATCTACCTTTTGCAGCGAATCATCATGGGAAAACTCTGGATCCTTCCAGTTGTAGAGGCGTTTTATTCGTCGGTAGAAGGAATCCTCATCGCGCACGATATTCGACATTTTCAGGGCCGTTCAATTATCGCATCCAACGGTTTTCGATGCGGGGACCTAGACTGACCCACATGAATATGGGAGATTTTTTATCATTTTTCAACGGGCCAACCCCCAGATTGGTGCCATTAGGTGAGAAAATCACTCTCTGAAAATTTCAGCTCATTCGTAACACGAGCTGGCGCTTTTGATTTGAAGTTTATATGGTGATTTCGGTTGAAATGTATGGATAAATAACATCCCTTCACTCTTTCATGAATAAAACTGGTTCAACAAACTCGTTTAAGCTCAGAATTTCAGCACATGTAGCTTAATCTATAAGACACAACTTTGCTGAAGACATCATCATTATTCAAGTAAGTATTATGGAGATATTCATTCTTGAATTTAGATGTGCGTATATTGCAACAAAATACAGGCAGCTTATTCAACATATCAACTATCCCAAGTAGCCAAAAGTACCGCATTTAACGATAAAACCCACTTCCAAGTTCCAAAAAGTGCATATAAAGTTCCAACACAACTTTATGGCTGCTTTACAAACTATAGAAAGCACATGAGGAACTTCAGGCTTCCAGTTCCGATGCGTACTCTTAGCAAACTAGAAGTTCAAAAAAGTTCCAAAAAGCATCTCTAAGCACTTTTTAGGAACTTCAGACAAGGCTGAAAACAAAATTCCAAACAAGTTCCAAGCGAAACTTCTTAGCAACTTGAAAGTTTCTAAAAAAGTCCATCATAGCCCATATGAAGCAATCCGCACATGTCTCTTTTAGGAACAAACATTTATGTACGTAAATACGAAATGATCGTTGGCTTAAATAAATCATAATTTTTTATATTTATACAGTGCATCAATATTCCATCCGTGTATTCGGCATGCGATCTACGAACGCTAACCACCGGAGCCATAAGTGAGTTGGAATACCAGGCGGCCAAACACCAATTTAAAATTAATCAGGGTGTTGTGTTTTGTTTTCAAGTCAGTCAGCTGGCACTGCAAACTCTAACAGTAGACGGGGCAACAGCTGACTTTAATATATCTCAGATAACGTAGCGGTTAATGCTGGGGCTCTCACTCAGAAGGACTGGGTTTAATTCTTCAAATTCAAATATTTTCTAAAAGTTCCGTTCAAGTTCCACCAGAAGCTGCTTAGAATGCTCTTCAATTATGGTAGCGGAGCTTTCAAGTTCTTACAACGACTTAAAGATGAGGCTGCTTAGCATTCTATAGACCACCTTCAACCAAGCTGCTTAAGCCACAAATAGCCTTTATCAGAACTTTTGGTTACTTGTGAGATTACCACTAAAAAAAAGTTCATATTTTCCACATGACTTGTGTCAGTATGTGAGATAACCACTCTCTGAATGTCTTAGCTATTTTTGACGTAACACGGACTGGTGCTTTTGGTTCAATGTTTATAAAGGGAATTTGGTTGAAATTTTCATATACAAAATATTCATATACATTCAAAATTTAATATCTCAATAAAACTAACCGGATTCATAATGCAGTCTTCAGCAAAGTTGTTACTCATTGTTTGAACTACAAGTTTTGAAAATCTGAATCAAATCGAACATAAGGAAACTTTTTTATGATCCAAAGAGTGTAGAGGTGTTTTTTTTATCCAAAATTCCCATACAAAATTCAAACTAAAAGCACCAGCTCATCCTACAACCAAATAAGCTTAAACTTTCAGAGAATTGTTTTCTCACCTAAAGACACAAATCTAGAGATTGGCCCGAGGAAAAAGAGAACTTTTATTTTTGTGGGCCAGTCTAGGGGACACTTCCAGTTTCTCTCCGGCTTTTTTATTCTTTGTTGTGTCCTGATGGACAGAATTCCACCTTGGTAGTCACGAGATCGATGTTATCCTTGGGATTGCAAACCAAAACATTCAAGCTGTCAGAAATAACGGGTAGCCAAATATACTATATTATTCGTTTTTAAATTTGTCGAACCTCTTAACGGAATCCCTTCATGAAGAGCTTGGAGTGTGTTGGTGTACTTCCTTTTAATTCCGTTATAAATGATTATCTTTTGACAGACACGCGTATTTCGTCTACTAGTTGCAGACTTCATCAGTGCCAAGTGGTGTGGTGAGCAATTATACCGGAGTCAAAAGGAAATAAACCAACACACTCAAAGCTCTTCACATGATATTCTTATTTTACAAAAAAAAATCGCTGCTTGCTCTATGACTGGCACTGCCGGCACAATCGGTACACCTGCGGCACACTGCGAAAAAATATTGACCAAAGATTGGTGAGCGAAGTTACCTACCCCATGGTTATACGTCATCATGGCAAACTGTTAGGCTAAAAAACATTTATTTTTTATTTTTTGGCTCATAAGTACTGATTTGCTAAACTGTTGTTTATGTCATTGTTGTTGTCATGGTTACAACATTGAAAATATGTCAGATTTTGTATCATCATAGTAGACGTATGATTCAATTGAAAATTAAAAATCAAAATGCCTAGCCACGAGGAGAATCATGGAAAGTGCACGTTCTGTGCTTTATAGAAACAAACAGCCGAAACCCTTCAATCAAACCGTCGGTTTGGTAACATTTGAACCAGATAACAGTGAACCTAATTAAATTTATCACACACTTGCATCACATCAGGTTTAAGAGATAGCGATCTGTCGTTTTCAAAAAAGTTGTATATTTTAGTAAAAGGAAAAACTTTCTCGAACATAGTAGGCCGCGGAAAAATCAAATAAAAGTTATTTAGTTGAAGATGCTAATTTGAAATAACAGACTAAAGTGGTAATTTTTAAACGATATATGAGGAGATGAAAGTATAGAATTGATAGTTCCGTTTAGAGTACGGCAGAGTGAAAATTGCATATAGAGGGTAGAAAGCGAGCTAGGACAACTTTAGGAAGGTACAAATCGGTTTTATCATCTCTCTTTACCAAACTCCCCCTTTGGAGTGGGATGGTTAAGGGTGTCCCCCCAGCACGTTTGTGTGCGCAAAGTGCATTTTTTTTTACAAAATCATCAAAATGCGAGGCATTTCCCCGGAAAAGCACTTACAGATCGTGAACAAATGACGCACTATTCCCATAATCTTACACGTGACGGAATCCATCTTTGACATAAAGGATGAGACGTGACATGTCTTGTAAAATTAAGTGCTCCGAGACTCAAAAGTTTGAAAGTACGTTCGATTGAGCTTAATTTCGCGTCTATTATGACTCAATTTTATGTCAAAATTGACGCTCGTATATGTCAGTCTCAGAGCACCAAAATTTGCATTATTTTTTCTAAGTGTGTAAGTACCGGAGCAGTCTAAACCACCATCCGGATTTTCGGTGAAGAAGTTACCTTCGAGGACACATCGAAATCTGGTCTTAAACCGGAACTGGTGCACCAGAAGATCAGTATGCTTTCGTCGAAAAAGGGCCTCTGTTCGAGATTTGGCCAAATAACTGAGAACATCGAAGAGTAACGTCCAACGTCCAACGTCCAACGAGTAACGTTCAGCAGAAGAAGCTGAAACGGAGTCAGAAACAAGTCGCATCCGTCAAAACGAGAACTTGGAAGCTATGCGACAGCTTGCTGTGTGGAAAATTGGTGTGGACGATGAAACATACGTCAAACTTGACTACAAGACGCTTCCGGGAGACCAATACTACACAGTCTGTGATGGTAAGGAACTTGACGATGCCGATAAATCAATTTTTACCGAACAATTTGGTACGAAGGCCATGGTTTGGAGGAGTTCATGGGCAGCGTCAGATCAAAAGTTGGCTCCTTTGCATACGATTAAAAACAACATAACGTTGTTTTATTTTAACAAGAAACTATTTTTATACTTTCTGGTACACCCTACAATTGTGCGGCAAGTACAATCATACTCTATGCCCAGGGATGTCGAGACATTTCCCAACCCGAAACATTCCTAGACCGGACCGGGAATCAAACCCAGCCACCTCCAGCATGCTTTTGCTTTGTAGCTGCCCCTTTACCGCTTTATCCAGGGTAAGTGGGCCAATTTTGACACTAGTTAGAGCAAATATTTAGTGTCCAGCTCGTTATGAAATAAATCTCGCATACAATGAGACAATCTATGCAATTTTGGAATGTTCTAGGCTTCTTTGACAATACCAATATTGTCATTATTGTTAAATAAATAAAAGCCGGCGCTGGTGGTGTAGTGGTAAGCGTGACTGCTTTCTAACACCCCAATGGGTCTGGGTTCAATCCCAGCCGAGGTCGGTGGGATTTTTCTGAGGCATAAAAATCTCTGGTCACGTCTTCCTTCGGAAGGGAAGTAAAGCCGTTGGTCCCGGCCCATGTGTGTTGAATGGGTGCGATATCCTACGCAGGTGTGGAAGCTGCCTTCCTGCACATTTGATTGCTGTCAATGGATGACAACTATTTCCAAGCAAACTGTATCCCCTTATCTAATAGACGCATTTACACTATGTTCTATATGGCAAAATTTGGCGGTAATTGAAAAATTGTAAATACAATTGTAGCTGTGCTGATTATGCCACTGAAACTACATCATTACTATCAATACAGAAACTGTGAAAATGATACAACACTGTGTTATTCAAATGGGAGCTGGGAAACCGGGTATCCCGTCACACACCTTTGGATAAAACTGATGTCTAAAAGTTTGACCCTTTACTTCTCTTATCGTCAGGGGGTAAACAAAATCCTAGAGCACTCAAATTTGGCCAATAGATGTTCTGAAACATAATGTATCCACATGCCAAAATTTTACTTTCAAGGCGTTGTTTACCCCCATGACGATACTAGGTTAAGGTATTGCCGAAGCCGCCATTTACCCAATAATAATAAAAGAAGCATTCTTGCTCGTGAGATTGTATCTAAAAAATAAATAAATTACTCAAATAAGGGGGGGGGGGGGCGAGGCGAACCAGCCCCCCAAGTTGAAAGCATCCTAAATAAAGATAAATCAATCAATCAATCAAATAAGGGTATTATTCAAGTAGCAGCCGTCATCCACACCTGAAATTTTATATACCTGCTAATCTATCTGATTTCATCGTACTTCTAAAGAACAACGTTTTGGCTGTTATGATATCATATACTGAGAATCCTGTCCAGAACATGTAAAAAATAACAACAGGAATTCAATAAAAAAAATATTAAATAACATTGACTTTCCACCAGAAAAGCTTGAAGCTCCAACTCACTCATCTGATCATATCTCAAAAACTATTTGTCCAAATCATTTGCCCTTGGAAACTTGATGTGTTTTCCAAAGTGTGGAGATAATTTGCGCCCAAAATATTAAGAAATAAAAAATCCCACCCATTAAAAAAATAGGCCATTTTTGACAATTTGCATACCTGCCGGTAATCAGCATGTTTATTGTAGTTTCTATAACAAAAACAAAATTTGGGTACACCTATAAGAATTTACATTAAAAAACCTGCAAATTGACGTTCTAAGATCACGAATAGAAGCTCGTGCTGACTCCGTGGAAGAAGCTTCTGATCTGTTCGCAAAATTCTAAAAGGATGTTTTTTCGACTACCCCTCCCGCTCATTCTCCGGATGATCGTCGTGACTGGATGAGCAGCATAGCTCATTACAACTTGCATTTGCCGCAGTTGGATGTATCTGTTGAAGAGGTGATGAAAGTTCTTTAATCTGTAGATCCTTCTAAAGGCCCTGGTCCAGACTGTTTTCCACCATGGAAGGTTGCGTCCATCACACCTACTAACAAAGCTGGAAACATCCACAACGTTGAAAATTATCGCGGAATTTCGGTTTTAAGCTGCCTCCCAAAAGCTCTGGAGAAGATCGTATATGAGGTCGTATATCAAGCGGTTAGGCCAATAATTACCGAACATCAGCACGGCTTCGTGAGGAAACGCTCTACAACAACCAACTTAATGGTGTTTGTCAACACGCTGATCAACTCCATTGAAAAACGACGACAAGTTGATGCGATCTACGTGGACTTCAGTAAGGCGTTCGATAGGGTTCCACATGTGCTTGCAGAGGACAAAATGAGGTGTATGGGATTACCTAATTGGGCCACGAAGTGGCTACAGTCTTACTTAACTCACCGCTCAACCTATGTGAGCATTAACGGTGTTAATTCGCCTAGTTTCGAGATACCCTCTGGTGTTCCCCAAGGTAGCCATTTGGGGCCTTTAATTTTCATCCTGTTCGTGAACGATCTGTGTAGTCGACTGTGTTCTTCGAAACTTATGTTCGCCGATGACTTAAAGATCTTTCGTACAATTAAGTCAAGACTTGACTGTTGCGCACTCCAGAAGGATATTGATTCCCTTTTGCGCTGGTGTACATTGAACGGTATGCAGGTTAATGTCACAAAATGCTGCGCAATATCTTTTAGCCGTTCACGCGAGCCCTTACGACATTTTTTTTTTTTTTTTGTATATTAATTTATTTGATAAGGCTCAACCGAATTAACTTAACAGAGCCGAGGATTCATGGTCACTATACAATACATCTTAAAGCTATAGTCAAAAGGTACAACACAATAAACACTTTATCTTCCGCTATCCAAAAAGCCTCCTCCATCAGAACTGGAGCCGCTTCCAGTAGTTTCATTGTATGGTAAATTGTTGTACGCCAACGAGGGTCAGAGCGCGTCCATTGCAGCAATGGACGCAAAACGTGGTCAGCACTCACACAATCATCACGAAACGGTTGCTTTCCAAAGTCGACGACGCATCGACCGAAAGAACTGCTGATGAAGAACAATGAGGAGGACCACACAATGGTTGCTGCCGAGTAAACAGACGATCGCGTAGCACACATCGAGAGTGGCCTGCTTTTGTCGACAGCCGAGTGAACACTGAGCCCTTACGACATGACTATAGGATAGGACTCAGTAGTTTGCTCTTCGTTTCTTCAGTTAAGGATTTGGGTGTTATCATCGACTTTAAAGTCAGATTCAATGAGCACATCTCCATGATAACTGCTAAAGCATTTGCCACATTAGGTTTCTTGAAACGAAACACAAACGCATTCCAGGACATCTACACGCTGAAATCACTATACTGTGCTCTCGTCAGCAGTCTTCTAGAGTATGCTGTTGTTGTTTGGGCACCCTTTCACGCTATTCAAGCTAACAGAATCGAAGCCATTCAGCGAAACTTCGTAAGATACGCTTTACGTGTTCTGCCCTGGAACGATTCGGTAAATTTGCCGCCTTACGAAGAACGGTGCAGGCTGATTGACCTGGACACGTTGGCAGCAAGGAGGAAACTACTTCAGCGACTCTTCGTGTCTGGATTGCTTAACGGTGACGTGGATTGCAACTCTCTTGTGAGCCAAATCTACATCAATGGTCCTCAAAGAGTTCTACGTAGTTACACGCTTCTGTGGCAACCTACCCATCGGACCAACTATGGATTCAACGAACCGTGGACTTTGTGCTGTCGTGTGTTTAATGAAACGTTTGATGTATATGATTTTAACATTAGTAAGTCTACTTACATACATAGAATTCGACACCTAGCCTAGAAAATATCTGTACAACATTATGTTGAAGATTTAATTAAATAAATAAATAGCTTGTTTGGTTGTGGAGTAATCTCTTTTGAAAGTTGTAATTTTTAAAAATCTTGGAAATCCAGGGTTGTAGGCACTTCAGAGCAAAATCAAAAAAGGCGTTTCTTCAGAATGCCAAAATAAGCGTTTTGGTTCAAATAGGTGACATCAACCACAGTTGGTGTACCCACTTGAGCTGGAATGACCCACATGGGACTGATATGCGATTATAGACAGTATACATACAATTTACTCTTCTTTAAATACACTAATTCCTAGAAAAACAAAGCAGTTCAGAGAATTCAACCTTTTGTCTTATCGACTATTTGTCATAAATAGCTTCCTGGGGTCAAGTACATTTTTCATTGTCCAAAATCTTAATTATTTTCCAATATGCAAAAATTCTTAATGCTTTCTTAGATTCCTTGTTTCCGGAAAACTAATCTCGGATTTGTTCAGAGTCACCATCTGATATAATTAGATTAGTCGTAGAATCTTGACAGCCTTTGATGATCCTGAAATTTTCAAGTATCGAAATTTATATCTTATTTGATGAAAAACGCAGTAGGCTCTGCCCGCGAACGGTTGGTTTTGTTTTCGCTGGCGCTGATTTCATCTGTTTTCGCATGTTTTTTAATTGTACCAAATCAAACAAATATTAGTTTTCGCGTGTGGATAAGTGTAAATTAAGATCTATATCGTCTTAAGAAGTTTTTTTTAGTGATATTGTAATTAACGTGAAAAATCTGGGACAAGAATTTGTTTCGAGTAGCTGTGTTGCTGTGGTGTCGCGTCGGTCGGTCGGTTTTTCATTTCGCTTGTTTTTGGTGCTTTGCCTCCCTCCCAAGAAGAGTTTTACCGGGTATTTTTTTTTCTTATCTTGGTGCTGGCGTTCTGTCTTCCAAGCAAAAATTCGGTGCAAATGAAAAACTTCGAATGTGATTCAAAATGTCGTGTTGGGTTGTAAAAACAACGCGGAAGATTTTTTCGATTACCGCGAGTGAACAAACCGGTCCTTTTTTGGAGGCAGAGTTTGGTGAGATCCGATTGATTTATGATCAATCATAAATGAACATTTCCATATATTACTAAATACGCGCCAGATTTCGAAACATCACATTTCGAAATCTGGATGTGTGTTTGCAGTACCATTATTCATATGATAACGGTAGTATTTACATGCGGGGCATATTGTATGTGAAAGTAACCTCGGAATGGACGTGAATTACCAGGCATTCTGAAATGGGTTGCTGAATCTGCAGTAGAGCTATCGCTTTCTAACTCCCGGACTAAACTTGCTTTAAATTATTACATCAAGGATTGTTGTAAGCAAATTTCTTCCATAATACCACTGCCGGCCAGTGGGGGTTTGATTGAATACACACATACACACACACACATCAAAATTTATATCTTATTTGATGGCTAGGATTTTAAAACTGTTCTTAGTCTGAATTCATAGAACTTTGGAATTCTATGTTTTTGAATCTTTGAAATTTTTCTTAGTCGAAATCGTTAAAATTCTGGGTTTTATTTTTATGGCAACAAATTTCAATTACCCCCTCACAGTAAAAATCGATAATATTCGAACCACCTTACCAAAAATAATAATGTAGGAACTCATCGAAACTCGCGAAAACCTTCATGACCGTACCGTTCCCTACAGTCATATTTTCGCTGTTGGTTTTGGTTTGTTTTTTTTTTAGGATTCACCCTTGCCCACATCCGTCGTGGTCAGAACAAGAAGATTTCGCTCCGGTCTGCCGGTGTAAACAGTGCGCGCACCAGGGCTCCTCGTAGGCACTCACACAAGCAAATAGCAACCCACCATCCATCGACCGGAGGGGAAGACCAAACCGGAGATGGAGATTGCAAAAAATATAGATTTTTTAATTAAATCCGCAGCCGTTTCGAATCATACACATTCTGTAATATTTTTTTTTCAACAGTTCTTTGTACATCCTTCTGTTGGTTCTGTTGATATTGTTTTTTGCCAGTGCTTGTTGTTGTACTCGGCCCCCTCCCACCGCAGCTTTCCTTTGCCACATTGTGTGTGTGTGTCTCCGATGGTTGGGTTCCAGGATGGTAACGGGACCACACGACACGTCGTCGACGACGACGACGACAACCACCATTCTATAGGCACTAACAAAATGCGAAAAACGCGAATGCAAACCCACGTAAATATACGATCAAATGATGATGATATGATGGCAAATGCGAGCGCGTTTATTCCCCCAATCCATCCAATAAGAGAAAATAATATAGATCTTTTATTGGCATTCGTTCAACTTGTCTTAGAATTTTTACGTCAAAATTCGATTCAGCAATTGGTTTCAATTAGTTCCAGCTTTCAATGTACAACTTCAACAGCGGTTAGATAAGAGAACTACCTTCGCCTTATTTAGAGGGAGAAGTAAAATCAGCCATCGAAAAAGTGAACCACGCGATGTAAAACAACGGATTTTTTGTTTGTAAATTTTCTATGTACCAAAAAAAATTGTGCAGAAGGGAGCAAATTTATTTTGGAAAATAAATACACAACAATGTCGGTATATGGCGTACGGTGAGTTCAGAAGGAATATTATCATCAGCGTGGTCGTCGTCGTTGGCGCTGTCCCCGTTCAAGTCCTGACTCGCGGTCGCGAAAGGGAGAAAATCCCGGTAAAAAAATTGAACATGCTAAAAACTGTTGGACGATGACAACCACCACTGACGATGGCGACGACGACGACGACGTTGGAAGGGTTGTAAAATGTTTGCCAAACCATCAGAGGGAAGAAACGTCAGAGGGTTGAGCCGAGGTGGATGGTTGGTGTACCTATTCTGAATATCTCGTCGTAACGATAGCTAGGTAGGTACGAAGTAGAGATGAATTCTGCAGGGAAAAAAATGCTGCTTGGCTGAAGATATTCTAGCCACGCACACCATCACACACATGCAAACGACGTAGATATGGGTTGGTACATAAACCGACATTGTTTATAATTTAAAATCAATTAACATCCGTGTTTGTGCTGCTCTGAATGCGATCGTTGATTACGACAGTCGTGTGGGACTGGGCAGAGAATAGCGGTGCAGGTTTTTTTTAGAAGGTACATGTTTTGTTTTCATATACTCGCTGGCTGGTCGAAGTTTCACCGAAAGAAAGTGATATGAATAGAGTGCGGAGTGCGGAATTCATATAAATGTGGATGATCCACAAAAGGACTGAAATTCGAGTAATTTTTAGTACTATCATCTATGTTCATGAAGATTGAAACAGTGACGTTGATGATTTAAGCTGTTAATCAGCAGGCTGCATATAAAGCTGATTACAAGTGCATGCAGCAATTTTTATTCATATCATCCTCAATAAGGAAGCTGAGCGGCTGAGCAAGCAAAGAGTTTCAACAAATTGACCATTGAATCTTCGAATACAAAAGCAAGTTTCTCTATCGTTAATTTTACACTTAATGTGAATCTGTGAAGAGTATGTGAACTGCGGATAATTTGATCAAATCTCATGCTCCGTTATGGTGCCCTTTATGTTGTGAAGACTAGTACTTCAAAAAGGGTAACTTTTGAGGCAAGACAGGGTGTCCTAAACAAGTTAAGGTGATACTCTAAGGAAGCCTTAGCGTGAAACTTCAAAGGCACAAATGTAAGCTTCCACAAAACATACAAATTTGAAATTGCTACTCTCTGTTTGTAGTAGCACAGCAAACAAGGAATAGCAATTTCAAATTTGCATGTTTTGTGGAAGCTGACATTTGTGCCTTTAAAGTTTCACGCTAAGGCTTCCTTAGAGTATTACCTTAAGGGAACAAGATGCACTAGATATCCACAACAGGTACAAAAAATATCACATAGACGCCCTTATTCACACTTACTATCTTCAACTGGAACGTACCTACCAAATCATTACAGCCGTAAGCGCATTCTCGAGGCTTCCACGCATATTTTTCTCTAGTCATTTTTAAACCATTCCGCCTCCAGCGATTACAAACACATAATAACTAAATATCACTTTTCTTCGCTTTTCTTTTTTAAGTCACTCTGTGCACAAAAGCAATGCACATCGTCAAAACCTAACAATAGATCAGCGCGGTCAAGTCACACCGGCAACAAAAGGAAACGCTATTTAAAAACTGAAATTAAAAGCTTTCACTCGCGATGCCTCAAATTTCTGTTCCGGGAGCACAAGCGATAAAAAAAACAAACCCTCACCCCTCTTCACACACCACTCACTTAATGTGAATATGTAAAGAGTCCCAAAAATTGGAAGGCATGATAAAACACAGGCAAACCATTTAGGTCCATAGAGTTCTCTACCACCGTTAGTATTAGTGAGCAGTTTCACTAATACAAGCGTTGTATTGGTTGAAAAAAAAAAAAAACATTCCGATGTAAAGTCGAACACTTTGACAGCTGATTTCGTGGTTGAAAATAATAAACAAATAGATTTTACACGACTACACTAGCAACGTTGTATTGGTGAAATCTTGCGGCAAGAAGTCAATTATTGTTTAATAATTTATTTGATAAGGCTCAACCTAATTAACTTTACAGAGCCGAGGATTCTTGGTCACTATACAATACATCTTAAAACTATAGTCAAAAGGTACAACACAATAAACACTTTATCTTCCGCTATCCAAAAAGCCTCCTCCATCAGAACTGGAGCCGCTTCCAGTAGTTTCATTGTATGGTAAATTGTTGTACGCCAACGAGGGTCAGAGCGCGTCCATTGCAGCAATGGACGCAAAATGTGGTCAGCACTCACACACTCATCACGAAACGGTTGCTTTCCAAAGTCGACGACGCATCGACCGAAAGAACTGCTGATGAAGAACAATGAGGAGGACCACACAATGGTTGCTGCCGAGAAAACAGACGATCGCGTAGCACACATCGAGAGTGGCCTGCTTTTGTCGACAGCCGAGTGAACACTGAAGAAGTCAATTAGTCTCTCATCAATTTTACTGAGGACTATGGAAAAGATGTTGAATGACTTTATCAGTTCAACTTAAATGTCAACGCATCCATTATCTAATTTGCATGTTTGCGTATCAATCTGGAAAATCAACAGTTACTGCTCTCCATTCTTTGGAAACTAAAATCGAAAAACCACTTTCACTCGAAGAACTCGCATGTTGTTCTTTCTTGGATATTGAAGGAGCTTTTGACAGCGCATCCCATTCTTTTGTAGTTGACGCCATGAAGAAAAGGAACTTTGACACGCACATCGTCAACTGGATTCATACTATGCTTGCAAAAAGAAAAATCACTTCTGGGCTGGGAAGCTCAGCTATAACAGTAAAAGCAACGAAAGGTTGTCCTCAAGAAGGCGTCCTCTCACTACAAATGTGGTCTTTAGTTGTAGATGATCTGCAAAGAAGCCTAGAGGCTAAAGGTTTGGAGGTCGTGGGTTTTGGGGATTTTGATTTTTTCGCTCCACAGTGCTTAAATGGTTTCAAATCGGGTCCTGATTAGCCTCCCAAAGTAACAACTCATTTGGTTGGAAACAGACTTCGCACAAGCCATTTGAAGTTTACATGTAAATTACTATGGGAAATCTAAACTTTTTGTTCATTGCCTTCTAGTCTTTTTCCATATCGAGCTGCGAAACAGTTCGATAGCTATTCTTATAGAAAATTTTCTCAGCTACAACTTTGCTCAAGATCGTTTCTATTTTAAATGAGACTTGAAAAAGTTATTAATTATTTAAGAGATTGGTAAAGTTATGACATGATCAAGCAGCTGCTCTGTAGGCAACACTGTATTTTGCAGTGTGACATAGAAGCCATGATTTTTGTGTCCTTTTCAACGCCCCAGAAACAGCAATGTTGCCTGCTGAGCAGTTGATTGAGCATGATCATAAGACATTAGCTCATTGAACCATTGATAACTTTCGATCCTTGCATTTAATCAGAAAGTGGTCTTGAGCAGAGTTGTAGCTGGGAAAATTTCCTATAAGTACAGTTGAAAACTTTTGAAGCAGATTGATATGGTGAATTATTAGACAGACATGAACAAAAATCTTGGTTTTACTATAGTAATTCCCATACAAACTTCAAATGGTTTGTGCCATCTCAGTTTCTCACCAAATGGGTTCAAATTTTGAGAGGTTAGTCAGAATCCGATTTGGAATCGTTTAAGTACTGTGGAGCGAAAATTTTAAATTTTGCATCACTCTAATATACATACTCATCGTAATAAGAGGAAAGTTTGACGCTATCATTTCAGAAAGAATGCTACAGGCTGGTAAATGGGTGGACAATGCGTGCCATTGATAATCCACGTATGTTCTTCTTCTTCTTCTTGTTCGCATTTCAAGCTTATTGCTTAGCTCATATTAACTTATTGCGTGCTCTCAATAGTGTTCTAAATGCACTTCCACAGTTATTAATTGAGAGCTTTCGATGCCAATTAAAGGGTGATACGGTCAAAATTTGGTCAATATCAACTTGACGTATTTCTTTCAATTTTGCATTTAAAAAACCTGAACACCCCTCATTTTGAAGGTGTGTGTGTGTAGAATGTTGCTCCTATTTTGATTTTGGAATTCACTCTTCAGTTGTCAAAATGCCGTCCAAGCAAGAAGAGCAGCGTATCAAAATTTTGCTCGCGCATCGCGAAAATCCGAGCTACTCGCACACAAAGTTGGCAAAATCGCTAAAAGTAGCCAAATCAACCGTTACAAATGTAATTAAAGTGTTTGGGGAACGTTTGTCGACAGCCAGGAAGTCTGGATCGGGGGGAAATCGAAAACCGGAAGCCGCTGAGACGACAAAGAGAGTTGCCGGTAGTTTCAAGCGAAACCCTAACCTCTCTCTCTCCGAGATGCCGCAAATAAGCTGGGTGTATCGTCTACAACCGTGCATCGAGCCAAAAAACGAGCCGGACTATCGACTTACAAGAAGGTAGTGACTCCAAATCGCGATGATAAACAAAATACGACGGCCAAAGCGCGATCCCGGAGGCTGTACACGACGATGCTGACGAAGTTTGACTGCGTGGTAATGGACGACGAAACCTACGTCAAAGCCGACTACAAGCAGCTTCCGGGACAGGAGTTTTATACGGCAAAAGGAAGGGGAAAGGTAGCAGATGTTTTCAAGCACATGAAACTGTCAAAGTTCGCAAAGAAATATCTGGTTTGGCAAGCCATCTGTACCTGTGGCTTGAAAAGCAGCATTTTCATAGCTTCCGGGACTGTCAACCAAGAAATTTACGTGAAAGAGTGTTTGAATAAACGTCTGCTGCCTTTCCTGAAGAAACACGGTTGTTCCGTACTGTTTTGGCCGGATTTGGCATCTTGCCATTACGGTAAAAAGGCCATGGAGTGGTACGCCGCCAACAACGTGCAGGTGGTTCCCAAGGACAAGAACCCTCCCAACACGCCAGAGCTCCGCCCAATTGAGAAATACTGGGCTATTGTCAAGCGGAACCTAAAGAAGACCAAAAAACTGCTAAGGGCGAGCAGCAGTTCAAGGCAAACTGGCTTTCTGCGGCGAAGAAGGTGGACAAGGTGGCTGTACAAAATCTGATGGCAGAGGTCAAGCGTAAGGCCCGGCAATTCGGATTTGGAAAAGCGGAAGCCTAACTGAATATTTTTCCTGAATTTTATACTAATTGAACTTGAAAAAGAAATTTAATTTGATTTTTTAAATAAACGATTTCACCGATTTACACGCGTTTTCCCTTGACCAAATTTTGACCGTATCACCCTTTACCAATGCATGAATTTGTATATTGTGTGGCAAGCACAATGATACTCTATGCCCAGGGAAGTCGAGAAAATTTCCAACCCGAAAGATTCCCTCGACCGGACCGGGAATCGAACCCGCCACCTCCGGCTTGGTAATACCGTGCCTTTACTGACTAGGCTATGAGGCCCCTATCTCCACGTATCTCCAGGTATAAAATAGACCCCAATGTGGTCCTTAGCCTATTGTCCAGTAACTCCAAACCCTACCTCCCCGCGGTGCCGGGGGTATGAGTAACCATAGGAAAGATCGGGTAGCCAATCCCGATGGAACCTTGGTCGTATGCTGACAGGGAGGGGGAGGTGCTTCTCTCTCCGTAAGCGTTCGTTGTTATGAAATAAATTTAACAAAATTTATTGTTCGACCATTAAATTATGTATAACGGAAATGATAACTCGGCTCTGTAAAGTTTATTCGATTGAGCCTGTACAAATAAAGTAATACAGCATGGCACACTTTTCGGCACTTTAGGACATACGTTTACAAGAAGGATACAATCAACATAATACAAAACGGCATCACTGTCAAGAGTTGATGTTTTGCCAATCGTTGCTATGGTTGATTTTTTTGTTTACTGCATTGGGCTCGGATTCCAAGGAAAAATGCTGTGAGTATTGCCTGCACCTGTCTGCACCATGAAACTGAGTTTATCTCATCCGATTCGTAGCGAAAATTCCAGCGGCAAGTGGTTTCATCCAGCTTCACGCCAACAGCGTTCTTCTTTTCATGGTCGGTCGAGAAGGTCGATACGACAGCCAAGATGGGTTCCCTCCAGCAATGGATAGACAACAATCATTTGAACGACAACAATATTGTGCCAGCTGTGGAGAATTTTTGTTTTGTTTAACAAGGTTGCTATGCAGAACGAACGATTAAAAAAAAAACACATCATAGGGGGTGTTAGTGATAGGTTTTGTATTTCGGCCAGGTTTAATCCCGGTCTTGCCAAGGGTTTTCCGGGATGAAAATTGTATCGTTTACTCCTACGTTTTTCTTAGGTATCCTTGCCAGTCATTTTGGTATGAACTTTCATGGGAAATCCACAGGACATTATAGGGACCTCCATACAAGTCCCAGTACTTATTGGAGGATGTCGATGCGTATTAACTCCAAATATTCCATCAGATCTGGACGATTGCCTTAGCGAAACACCCCATAATCCACGATCTAATCTGCACTCTTCTGTTGCACTAGTTCGTCTCTAAAGGACCCGGTGCGATGGATGGCCTACAAATCAATCGATTATAAGGCCTTGCGCAATTTCGAAAGTGCATGACGCATGACGACACTACGTAATTTGCTGTTCGGCAAGATCCCATGGGCGTGCAGATGAACAACAACAAGCACACGGTACAGTTGAACTGCAGATGTGAAGTTTAGTGAAGTGAAGATGACAGTTATGAAGTGGGGGGACATTGGCCATTGGTTTTGATTTGAGGTACCATGTGGAAGGTATCACATCTGCAAAGGATGAGGTGATGTTACCTTACCTTACCAATCAGGTTAAGGCCTTGTTGTCCTCTGCTGTCCGAAGAAGTCGTCTCCACTCTACTCGATCCATGGCCACAGTTCGCCAGCCTCGTAGTCTGCGAAGGGTCCGCAGGTCACCTTCTACTTGGTCGATCCACCTTGCCCGCTGTGCGCCTCTTCTTCTTGTTCCTGTTGGGTCGCTTTCTAGAACCATTTTCACTGGGCCGCCCAATTTTTGCAATGTGGACGATGGATGGCTCTCGCAGCAGCTGGTGCAATTCGTGGTTCATTCGCCTCCTCCACGTTCCGTCATCCATCTGCACTCCACCGTAGATGGTACGCAACACCTTCCGTTCGAAAACACCAAGGGCGCGTTGGTCCTCCACGAGCATAGTTCAGGTCTCGTGGCCGTAAAGGACCAATCAGCGTCTTGTAGACAGTCAACTTCGTGCGGCGGCGAATTTTATTCGACCGGAGCGTCCTCCGGAGTCCAAAGTAGGCACGATTCCCTGCCATAATGCGTCTTTGAATTTCTCTGCTGGTGTCATTTTCGGCGGTCACCAGTGAGCCCAAATACACGAACTCATCGACCACCTCGATTTCGTCACCGTCAATCTGAACTCGGGGTGGGAGGCTAACATTGTCTTCCCTAGAACCTCTTCTTTTCATGTATTTTGTCTTTGATGCGTTGATGGCAAGTCCAATCCGTCTAGCTTCAGCCTTCAGTCTGATGTACGTTTCCGCGGTACAGATTTTCCATCGCCTCGCGATCTCGGTCTTCCTGCTGACGCTTCTTCCTTCGGAAAACCGAGTTTTGTCTGTTCCGCGCTTGTCTGTATCGCTCCACATTCAATCTCGTGCGGTGTTGCAGCATTCTCGCCCGTGCTGCATTCTTCTCCTCTACTAACAGCTTGCATTCGCCGTCAAACCAGTCATTTCTTCGGTCCGAGATTACAGTACCTAGTGCCGCTGCAGCAGTACTACCTATGGCTGAACGGATGTCCCTCCAGCCATCTTCAAGAGAAGCTGCGCCAAGCTGCTCTTCCGTGGGTAGTGCAACTTCCAGCTGCTGCGCGTAGTCCTGGGCAACTCCGGCGTCCCGCAGTTGCTCAATGTTGGGTCGCGGCGTTCGACTTCGACGTGTGTTATGCATCGTCGAGAGTTTTGAGCGCATGCATACTGCAACTAGGTAGTGGTCCAAATCTATGTTCGCACTGCGGTACGTGCGGACGTTGATGATGTCGGAGAAGAATTTCCCGTCGATTAGAACGTGATCGATTTGGTTTTCTGTGTGTTGGTCAGGTGATCTCCAGGTGGCTTTGTGGATATCCTTGCGGAGGAAAAAGGCACTTCGAACTACCATACCCCGGGAGGCTGCAAAGTTCACGCATCGTTGGCCGTTGTCGTTCGATACGGCATGCAGGCTGTTTGGCCCGATTGCCAGTCTATACATTGTCTCCCGTGCTACCTGAGCGTTCATGTCGCCGATGACGATTTTGACGTCCCGTTGCGACCAGCCGTAGTGAGGTGATGGTAGGAGACATCATAATCTACGATACGATAGGCTTGGTGATGTCTTCGAGGTTGCGTAGTTCTGAGTCGATCAGAATTGTTTCGAAGATGTTGTTTCTACACACTTAGAAATTATTATTTTTACACGAGACGTAATTCAGCTTTGACGTAAATGCTGAATCGTAAACAGACATGGCATGTAAAATTTAGTGTCCTGAAACTGAAACATATGCAACTCGACGAAAAGTGCGTTTGATTGAATTGATTTTCTCGTCCTTTTCAACTGATTCTTATGCTAAAAGGGCCGCTTGTATGTGTCGGTCTCAGGGCACTGAAATTTACATGTCTTTTTCGTAGTGTGTAGGGTGGGAGTGAACTTTCGTCCGTTCGAGTTCTGGGTTTGATTTTATCGGGGAGCATTTTACTGGCAGATGTTGAAAATTTCGTCCACCGTTCGTATCTTGTGGACGGGTCGTATTGACCAATGCACGGAATGAACTGCATGAACAAATTTGACGTTTGAGCGGTGCCGTGTTTACTAAAAATGAACACATGAATAAAACTCGTGTAACATTGAGAAATGGCCTATCAAATTATGTACACAAAATTTGTTAGGCATTTTTCCCGCGAACCGAAGTATGCCCATGCAAACCAACAACACCATCGGGTAGGGTGAGTTCTTCCCTTCCCGATAGTGGTTTGGTTTGCGTGAGTGTTCTTCGGCTTGCGAGAAAAGGGTCTAATAAGTTGTTTATAAAAGTTGATAGGACCTTTTCTCAAGTAATGCGAGCATTACATCATGTGTTCATTTTTAGTAAACACGACACCGCTCAAAAGTCAATTTTTTTCGTGAGTTCATTTCGTGCATTGGTCAATAGGTTGTATTGCTTCCAGTTCCTCTTCCACTGCCCAGTTCGCTCTCATTCTAATGAGAATGAAGCTTATGTCGTTTTCGTTTTTGCGGTGTAGTACACCGGTGCAACACTTTTGCACCGAAACCGTTCGTTTTTGGTTTTGGTGCTACACCTGTGCAACACTTTTTCTGCACCACTCACGATGGTGTAGCACTCGAAAAATTCGCGGTGTAGCTATATGTTTATCGCAGAACACCAATACATCCAAACAACATGGTTGTCAAAACTCTCGTTTTCATCGTGACGCAGCGATTACAGCTGATTACAGTTTTCAATTTTGCAAAAAAAAAGAGGTTGGAATGGAAGAACTATTTCAATTGTTTGAATCCTCTTCATCGGATTCAGAGGATGAATATTTTATGATGTTTAGTATTCTTAACAAAAGAAGAAAAACATTGCATCGAATGAAAGAATTTCAGGTGGGCGTGTGGATCGTTATTCAGACAAAGAGGTAGGCATATTTTGCTTTTGAGAATAATCAGAATGATGGGTTAAAGGAAAATATACTAATGGTTTGCTGAACTTGACGGTTTTATCCGTCTCCGACAAACGTGCAAACCATACCCTAATAAAAATAACCATAAAAGAGAGCTTAACGACGTGTTCGGAGTATCATCCAAACTATTTGTGGGATAGTTTACCCATCCGGGATACAGTTCGTTTATGGTATTTGTTTATTAGGGTAGTGCCAACCAAATTGAAAAAAAAAATCAGTCGTAAGTTCTGTGTTGGTGGCAACTGAAAGATGAACGGTGACAAGATCAGCATCGCCGAGCTGTGCAAAATCTCGACTACTGCTAACAGTGAGGTCACCGTCGGATGCCCGTTCCCCTATCTGACCTTGGTCCGCTCCCAGCTACCGGACAGTGTTTGTGTTGCTAAAGGTGCCTTCACCGGTTAAACTTCGGCGACTCTGCTTAAGGATCTGATCATGGAGTGTAAGTCGGATGAACTGATCACCGACAAAGTTGTGCAAGGTCTGGTCGAAAACCTGAAGCCGATCGCTTGCATTGTTAAGACGCTGCAGGACCTGAAGTCGGTCAAACCGAAACCGTTTGCTTCCACCAGACCACGATGTGTGGTGCAATCCACCTACTGCTATTTCTCGACAGTACTCCAGCCAATTGAGTTTTTTTTATAGATAACTACTTGATTATTGACTTTAATCTAATACTCTGCTGACGCCTGAGATATCATTAACGAGATGAATCTTATTGATCCACCTTGCTCCCCTTCATTGGCCAGAAGATCCACCCACACGCGCTTTTCCTGTCTGGGTTCTCTTGGACCATTTTTATTGAATTCCCACATAAACAATAACCATAACCACAACCAATCGACCACCAGTAAAAAACAATACTTTCTACTGTAACTGATAAAATTAAAATAAAATCGCAAAAAAAAATTATTGTTAAGATACTTAACAAACTGGTTTACTGTAAAATCCTCAATCGAAACTATAATTCCACCCGAAACGAAAATAATATTTATCAAGCGGCAGAAAGTTAACAGTGACAGATGTATCTGATATTACACACACCAATAAAGCTACACCGCAAGCGTTCGTTAATTCGGTGATAAGTGTAGCACCACACCGGTGTAGTGCAACGCAAAAACGAAAACGACATTAATATTTGCCATGAACCATGCACACTATTAAAAAGTCATGTAAATTTCAGTTCCCCCAGACCGACATATGTGAGCGGGCTTTTGACATAAGAATCAGTTGAAAGAAACGTGAAAATCAATTCAATTAAACGTTCTCTTCGTCGACTACACTCAAAAAATTCCACACGTTTGATCGAAGTGTTTAAACACTTGATTTTTTAAATGCACAATCACATTTACTTTAAGTATATTTCACCTTAGTTCAATGTGTTATACACGTTAATTTCTAGTGTTTCAAACTTTGAAAAGTTGAAAATCTTTCACAATCTATTCAAGTGTATTGCACATTGAATCACACTACTGTTCAAAACAGATGGATTTAAAGTGTTTTGCATTTCAATACGGTATGAATTGCTTGCTCCGAAAGGTAAACATCGAGAACAAGAGTTGTGACTTTATCCTATCAACCCGCCTCATATATGAGAACAACCGTGGCACAGTGAGATCGAACGAAGACTCCGACAACAGCACACCCCAACAGTCCATGATCGAATCCCAAATCAGACCCATTAAAAAGATATGTGAAAGCTCTGGCCTCTAAAATTTGTTTATATTTGTCGATTCATTTTTAGAGTAGGTGAATTAGAAGTCGATAAATTAGAATATTGTAGAATATTGAACTATGAAGTGCAAAGCTATTGATATCACCATATGAGGCACATAGAATCCAAGTGTGTCACAATTCAAATCCATAGTGTTCAGGCAGGGTTCATAGCATAAGATTCACACATGAAATGGATGTGTTTCACAATAAGTGCAAAATTAAGTGTAAGACACATGATGGTGACGTGTGCAATTTTTTGAGTGTAGCTGATTTTTCGGTTTGAGAACACTTAATTTTACATGAAATGTTTGTCTACGTTCTATGATTTACGTCCAATATGGATAACGTCTCGTGTAAAAGTAGTTATTTCTAAGAGTGTGGTCACGAATTGGAGAAATTGAAAATATAAACACAATCACAAATGTCTAATTTCAGGGTTGCCAAACTCATGGGATATTGACAATTTGATTTATACTCTTCGGCCTATTTCGGAATGATCGGCACAACGCTTGGCACAGCTTTCGGCACTGCCAAAACTCTTGGCACAGGTTAAGGTGTCATATTATTGGTCACAGAAAAAAATTACCCAAAAACAAGTTACCTTGACACAATTCCATTGAATAGCATCTTCGCGAGTTTATATTTAACCGCAGTTTAGCAAAATAAAGAAAAATGCAATAGGCCCTCCCTAGGCCCCCTCAAGATAAATTTTCTAGCTACGCCAATGCATATTATGCTAAAATAAAACATTTGCCAAATGATTAAGCATGTGAATTTATTACCGACCGACCAATTGAAGTTTTAACGAAGTTTTAAGTTACTTAAAATTGCTAAACTTAATAATTAATTAATTTAGCTTTATTTAGGAGGCTTTCAGCCTTAGGCTGGTTCGCCTCCGACGCTAAACTTAATAAAGAAAACAAAGGAACGATCGCCAGTAGTGTTTTAAGATATGTAGTTTTATTTATTCGTGTTAATTTCTTAATATTATCAGTTTTGTGATTTAATGGGAAGCTTTAAATTGTTGGCTGCTCTCCAACACTTGATGCATACTGATCTCAGAATAAATATGTCTATAAATATTTTGTAATATTCAACTTCAAACTGGAGCAGGTTTTTAGATATAAAATTACACTTTTAACGATCAATAATTCAATTGATTCAAACATTCATGTAAATTTCTATAGTTGTTCGTAAATTTCAATTGAAGTTTTCACTGTTATTTAAAAACACAGATCCATATAAAGTTCAATGCAAATGAATGGATTATCATATACTTTCACGTTAATACAAAGTAGTATTGCTGTATGTTTCAACTAAGGCCAGAAAGTACATCAATTTGCCAAATGTAAAATTGCAATTAACTATAAACATAGTCATAAAAATGTTATACGAGAATGGTACTTGTCACCGGTTGGTAGATTGATCAGGATTTAAAACTGAGCAAATTGCCCTCAATCTTAAGATTCGTCCAGACATTTAACCTTCCAGAAACCTAACGGTTCTTTCAAATCTCTAACACCAAAAAAAAATGCAGCCGTCTAAGAAACTTCACCGCTCCGATTTTCCTTACATCTACAGAAGAAAAACTTACCAGCTATTGATGATGTGGATGCACCTAGCCATGCCTGGGAGTTCTCCAGCATTTTCGCCTGAAAGCAAAGAGAGCAAAACGAACCTCAATCAGTATCCTGCGGCGTAAGTGTATTATTTTCGAGGAAATGCCTATCTTTAGGTGCCCTCTCTCTCTCTCTCTCTCTCTCTGCCCGGCACATCGATTGCGATTGGTGACCGCCCGAGGGCTCCCTCCCGCTTCGTTCGAAAAGCACAGTGTTAGGAGAGGGGCGAGGCGAGGTTTTCGGGAAAATGCGGGAATTATTAGGTAGCTCATTAAATTGCTGGCTTAGGCACAGCGCCAATGGTTTTTATTTTGTCTTCGATTTTTTTCGCTTTAAATAATATAATAAATAATGCATTGCTCTCGGGCTGCCAGGCAGCAGCCCTGCTGGAAAAATATAATAATAAAATACAATAAATAAAAAAGATTCCTCTCGCACTGTCTCACTTTCGCACTGCTCGACAGTCCCCGGGGGCAAGACCTTGAGACGGTTGCGATTGACTTTATGATTGTTATTATTATTCTCGTTATCAGGGTGTAACGGGCGGGCGCGGTGGCGGTCGGTATTGATACAGGAGATATATTGTGGGAGGGAGAAGGTGGGGGAAAGCGGACGAGAGAGAGAGCGGTTATGATCGTGATCGAAGCCGGCCGGTTACTTTCAGAATTCGCATGGCAGCAAGAATCGGAGCATCGATCGTCTTCGGCGTGGTCGGATGATGATTTACATGTCGGCAGCCGCGCTGCTACACACAGAAGTCGTGAATCGTTTCAGCCCTCCGCCCCGATTCGGTATGAGCATGTGTGTGTGTGTGTTGGAATCGGCGGCATTCCGGTTGCACCAGTCAGTGGCATGATTTGGGAAGGCAGTAGGCGAGGGGGCGAAAATTATTAGTTGCAAATAAAATATAAATCCATGTTCGATATAATTTGCTGTTTGCCAACAATGATGGGGTTTGGACGGATTCGATTGTGTTGTCGGTCGGTGCAGCAGCAGCAATGCAGACTAACTTCAGAAGTTGCAACCGACTTGAAACGGAAATTTAGCATTATTTTTGTTGTTTTAATGTTCGATTGTGCTGGGTTTTGTGTTGTTATTACGGAGGGAAAAGTTTAATTTAATTAATTCAGTAGCCGCCAGGCGCTGGCTTGCATGGCTGTGAGCAACAATGTCAATGGTCTAACAACTGGTAGTTTGAATTCAGGGATTTTAAAAGAAACGAATTGAGACTTTTTTTCTAAAGCATTTTTGATTTCCTTTTCACCTCCCAGACATCCGTATATAGCTTTCAATTCGAATTAAGCTACTGGATATTATGAAGGCATGAAGTCAGCAGTGGTTGTCCATTTTCCTTCATTTGTCATCGTGCGTATGCATTGATAATGCTGTAATTATTAATTTAATTTCAATTATCAATGGAAGTGGAATGAGAGGGAAGGCAGGGTGGAGCACGTCCATCACGTCACCCATTTTGTCCAGCTCCTTTGCAAGGTTGTGAAATTGACGACGTTGGCAGTCCGAGTGCGCTACGAATTGATCGATGTCAGTTATTACTTGCTGTTGCCATTTAAGAGTGGAAATAGGAGCAATTTTTCGCTTCCTTCCCCCCTTGGTCATTGCTTACGCGGAGTCTTCTCGGAGAAGAGGAGGGTGCCAACCGTAGGAGAGGCCTATGTTTTAGCCGTTTTATATTTCATAGAAAAAGAAAATAATTGAAGATACGGCTCGAGTCGAGTCTTTAATTTCTATAAATATGTCAATTTGTGTGCGACTATAATTTCTTATAGATGTTTTTTCCTCTTTTATTGACGTTAATTCGATGAAAAGACGGTCGAACGCGGGGCGGGATGGTATCGAGGGAACCCACGAGGAGCAGGTAGGTGACTATTTGTTATTCATATACGGACGCGCCACCATTGGGAAGGTTTTCTCGCTTTACGTCACACGGGGCTGACTCCATCGTTGGCCCTCGGTATAAATTACCCTAATTACAAAACCGTATTGAAGGCCCTGCAACAACAACAACTAGGCAGGCAATCAGTCAGTGAACAAGTTTACCAATAACACGTGCAAAATTAATTGTCTTATACACAAGCGGATTGCATGGCAGAAAAGGATTTGAATATTTTATTGTAACAGGTCATTTTTATAAGTGACCTCAGTCGTTTTGCACTTTTTGAAGAGTAACTTATAAATGCACCTCAGTTGAATATAGAATGTTGGAAAATCACGCACCAATCACTTTTCGATCCACACCGTGGTGCACCGTGACCATGACGTTCGCGTTTTATTTTAATTCCATTGAAATTAAAAATAAGGAATCTAAAGGAATCTCGCACTGTGCCTAATTGCTTATTTTTTTTCAGATAATATAAATTAGGGGTAGATGGGAAAAGATCGCTACCCATATTGTTTACATCATAAGTCTTATATATTTTGACAAACTGCGCATAACAGTAACGCTACAGTTAATTACATCACTTACAAAAAGCTGTAACATTTTGTCCTTTGGGTTAATTTTAATTAAATTTTGGGAAGAGTGCCTCAGCGTGTATTGATTACTCTGCGGGAGTTTCATTGTTCACTACTGCGACCAGTAATTTTATCTTTTGTAGTATATCCCGTGTCCTTAGTTTAGTGCACGTCGTATTACTCCATCACTATTGAGAAATGATAAAGTATTCGATTTTTTTGACAGTTGTCATTCTTGCATTTAACGCAAAGATCCGACTCTAATTGAAAGGTCCCGCTATTTATACCCTTCGGAGTGTTGGAACACGTTCCAAAGGCGCGCCCCTTTGTCAGTCAAAATTGGATTCCTTAGAGGCTACGCCACGGGAGTTCCCATACGGGTCCATATCTCTATTTCCGAGCCCCATATAGCAACTTATGTCCGCACCGGTAGTAGCTAAACGGGGTTGGGAAATGAGAACGCAACAAAAAATAAATCATGAGTTTCCATATTTGGCCCCCACTAAAACTCTGCTCTTGGTTGCTATAGGCCTTTTTAATGTACCACCAATGTAGAGGGCACCACGCGAGTTCGAGAGGAAACGTCAACCAAACCGTTTGTTTACATCAGAAGAAGGATTTGTCACAATACAAATTAAAGCATTTATCATAGAACATATGGCAATTTTCATCAGTAATTGTCTTATTTTATGATTTTCCACACATCTGAACTGATTTGCACCTAAATTATTCACACACAAGCAATCCAGATGATCATAACCACTAAGGCACTATTGGAATTTTGAATTTTTCTCAACAAAAATATTCCTGAACACTAGCTGAATTCTTGCAAAAAAGTTACAGAATTAAATTTTTCAACTATAGATCAAGTTTTTGAGCATCTCAGAGGAATCAATTTATCAGGAAAAGTGAAAAAGTGTTCCGCTTCCAATGTCTCACGGCAAAAATTTCTGCTCATAACACTCTTTTTGACGTTCTCATATTCACCACCAGAGGTTGAATTGATCGCTTAGTTTTTATTAAAAAGGCGTATTTTGTTTGGGCTTCATCATCATCTCCCAACCTACCGCCTATCAGGAACTGAGCTCGGAGGTTCCTCGGCCAATAGGTTTCAAGTTTCCCGGCGAAATTACCATCGTGTCAACTGGCAGCAGTATCAGTGCTGTGTGGACACAGCAATCAATTACGACGTCCTACCGGAGTAGTTCGAAGAAGTCGATCAATGTCTGCAAGCCATCGAAGAGGTGATATCCCGTGCCAGGGAGCAACACGTACCAGCATCCAGACAGGTGAGTCATACTCTGAACCTTGACAGCCCAACCAAAGATCTTATCAGGCTCCGTAACACCATTCGTAGGCAGTTCCAGCGTTCTGGGCTGCCCCACTTGAAGACCAATGTCAATAGGCTAACCAAAATTATCCAGGCCAGGATGGTGGAACTCAGAAATAACGATTTTACCAAAAAGATTCGCTCTCTCCCAGATTGTGCGAAACCATTTTGGAAGATGACCAAAATTTTGAAAAATAAGTCGAGACCGATCCCTCCGCTTTCCTCTGTTGACCACTTAGACCCATCCCTACTGATAACCCCTGTTGAAAAGGCCAATGCTCTTGGCCAACATTTTGTGATTTCACATAATCTTGGTCAAACCATGGTGATCCCCCATGGGCCTGCCGTCCTGGAGGCAATGACTAGAGTCGCTGACACCCCCGTAGTAGTGCATGATCATAGTAGAATATCGGCTATTAGAAGTACTAAAAACATGAAGGCTGCGGTTATGGATGGTGTAGTCAACCTCGAGTTGAAAAACTTGAGTATTGACTTCTTCAACCATCTTACCGTTATCTTCAACAAATGTTTGGAGCTTGGCTACTTCCCCGCATGCTGGAAGTTAGCCAAAGTGATTCCATTACACAAGCCTGGCAAAGATCCTACCAGTGCCAAAAGCTATCGCCCCATCAACCTCTTGTCCTCCATCTCGAAGCTATTCGAAAAATTGATACTCAGCCGTCTGCTGGTGTTTTCAAATGATAATAACATCTTTCTCAAAGAGCAATTTGGGTTTAGGAAAGGCCACTCTACCATCCACCAACTCGACCGGGTTACTAACATCATCAAGCGGAACAAGTCCGTTTCCAATACATCTGCCATGTTGGACGTCGAGAAGGCGTTCGACAATGTCTGGCATGATGGTCTAGTGTACAAGCTGCATCGATACAACTTTCCGATCTACCTCGTGAAGATCATCAAAAACTACTTGTCGGGCAGATCATTCCAGGTCTACTTAAACAATGTCCCCTCTGATACGTTCAACGTTGATGCAGGGGTTCTTCAGGGTAACCTGCTTGGGCCTATCCTATTCAACATTTTCACGTCAGAGTTCCTCCCCTGCCGGGTGGTGGTATCCTGTCTATGTTCGCAGATAACACCTCCATCATCTGTAGTGAAACATGCCCATCTTAACGTGCTCATCGCGGATCTGGCGTCGCTGGGCGTCAAAGCCAAATTCAAGTTGGGCAAAGTTGACACCAAGGTGGTGCTCCTTACGAAAGCGGAGTATGACTTGGTCATCGCCCACCTGAGGACTACGTCATCAGGGGCCTACCAAATTTCGACCCGAAGTTTATCGAACATGAAATCAGGGACCGGTACAAGCTGGCCCCAAGCGCAGTCTATCGGATGACAAGGAAGAACGAAAATGTGTAGGCATTTTCGGATTGCCTTTTCTTGTTACACTTCCAGAAGGGAACGGTGACGCTCAACGCGTTGAAAGCCATCCGTTCCATCAATTCGATCATCATCCGCTGGCAGCCATATCGTGGCGGCCATCGCGATGTGACTCAGTGCCAACGGTGTCTGAACTTTGGACACGGCACCCTAAACTGCAACATTAAGCCACGCTGTGGCAATTGCGCTCAAAACTACGCCACCTCCGAATGTGCTGCGGATGAAGCTGTGGAGTCCAAATGCGCCAACTGTGGTGGTTCTCACCAAGGATCCGACAAGCGATCCGACACGAGGATTTCAAGCGCATCCGAAAACAGACGTCTACCAACAATCAACCAGCGGCGCCGGTGGTGTAGTGGTAAGCGTGATTGCCTCTCACCCCAGCAGGCCTGGGTTCAATCCCAGTCGGCGCCACCGGGATGTTCTGAGGCATAACATCTCTGATCACGTCTTCCTTCGGAAGGGAAGTAAAGCCGTTGGTCCCCGGTTCATGAGTTGATGGGTCGATAGGTAGGGTCCAGGCTGGCGTCGGTAGCATTGGTGCTCAGCACGGAAAACAAGATCGACGGAAAACAAATCTTAGGAAAAAAAAAAAATCAACCAGGACGAAGGAAGGATAAGACCCCAGCTCTCAGGGCGGAGGACTTTCCGCCTCTTCATGGACAAGCGAATTCAACGTCTGGATCTTCTGCTAGACAAAGCTCTCCATCCCCTCCTGGATTCTGGAGACAACCAACAGCTTGAACAAATAATCCCGATCTGTTCTCGGCGGATGAACTGATGGAGATTTTCATCAACATGACCGATGCTCTACGTAAGTGCCGCAATAAGCCCGAACAGATCCAAGTGCTCGGTAAGTTCATCATCCAGTATGGTGTATCAACCGGTAGCCATCGCTACCTGGAACGCTTGCTCTGTAAGAGCTAAGCAGATTGAGCTTGCCGACTTCCTCCAAAAGCACAGCATCGACGTGGGTCTTCTAACCGAGACCCATCTAAGGTCCGGCGACAGCTTCTGGTTGCCGGTTTGATCGCACCAGCTCCAGGGGTGGTGGTGTAGCTGTCATCGTCAGAAAGGGAATCAAGTTCTGCACTCTGCCCCACATCCGCACTTCTATCATCGTTGCCGTTAGTGTGGAGGTGGAATCACCAACTGGAAACATCCGGTTTATCGCTGTTTACTGCCTACGCCAGTGTACTTCAAGCAACGGACTAGGAATCCAATTCAAGAACGACCTGACCGCCATCACCCGTACTAGCTCCCGATTCATCGTTGGGAGCGACCTGAATGCCCGCCATGAAGCTTGGCGGTCCCACTAGTGGAACCGGAATGGATGTCTATTGTTCGACCACGCACAACTTGGACTGTACACTTTGCAGTTTCCAGACGAACCAACTTTATCTCTCCGGAGGGAAATCCCTCCATCCTGGATTTTTTTTCCTGTCGAACATCGGACTCTCCAAGCCGAAGGCGCACAACGATCTCAGTTCCGACCACCGGTGGTGACTGAAGTCGGTGTCAACGTGGTTCCTGCTAGAAGCTGCCTGCGTAAAGACTACCACCATGTCAACTGGGTGCAGTACGGACGAATGGTGGACAGCAACATCGAAGTAAATCCACTGCTCGACACTGTAGATGACATCGACCGGGCGTTGGAAGGACTCCAACAGGCCATATCCATGGCTGACGAGACATGCGTTCGACAAGTTCCTGTGAGGGGTAAGTTTGTTGTTATTGATTCCCACACCCAATTAATGATTCGGTTGAGGAATGTGCGTAGACGCCAGTTTCAGAGGACGTGAAATGGCCGATCAGAACAGGCAGATTGTTTCCAGAAATTTCACTTCGAAATAAAAGTTTCGGGTGTTTTGTCCAGAATTTGGACGACCGCTCCAGACCATTCTGGAAGGTAGCTAAGGTCCTGAAAACTCATCCCAAACCCGTTCCACCTCTCTGAGTCGAAAATGATGACGATCGGCTTTTAATCACCCCACATGAGAAAGCAAATGCGATCGGCAAGCAAGTCGCTGCATCGCATTTGCTTGGCTTGAATATCCAAGGTCCGCTCGAAGATTGGGTTGCGCAATGCGTTCAAAACCTAGATGCTTCCCCTTGTGTCGTGCCTCCGGTAGATACGATTACAGTACAACAGATTTGCTCGGCGCTGAAATGCACCAAGAACATGAAGCCTCCGGGGTTTGACGGTATATTCAACTTGATCTTGAAGAGACTCAGCATGAAAGTACAGTCTTTTCTAACCGCTATCTTCAACAGATGCTTGGAACTGCACTACTTTCCAAGCATCTGGAAAGTATCAAAAATCATACCCATCCCCAAACCCCATTGCCTTCAAGCTACAGACCAATCAGCCTCCTTTCAGCGCTGAGCAAATTGTTCGAGTAACTCATTGTCAATCGTTTGCTCAAATTTGTCGAGGAAAATAACATTCTCCTTCCGGAACAGTTTGGATTCAGAAAGGGACACTCCACCAATCACCAGCTAGTACGGGTGATGAATAACATCCGAATTAACAAAGCTGTATCCAAGTCCACAGCTATGGCCTGCGATCCTGCCTGGTGTGGGGGAATCATGTGCACAGACTCACAGGAACAAAATCCAGGTCGCTCAGAATAGATTGCTGAGGATGGTACTTGATCGTCCTTTCGACACTAGAATGTAATATATCAGAACATTTTACAATTTGTATATAGTAGATTAGGTGTTGTATATAGTAGTTGTAGGTTAGTTGTAGTTGTAAATAGTAGTTATAAGTAGTCTCCTTTTTCAAATTTAAAACAAACCAATCCCACCAAGGTGGTCATTCTTAAAACAGGCCTGATAGGAACTGTAATTAATAACAATTGAAATTTCAAAAGAACTAAAGTTGAAAAGACGCATCTGTGTCACTTGATAAGTAATACATGTAAACCACACAATTACAAGAAATAAAGTAATTTAAAGTAAAAAAAAACTATTTTGTTTGCTTGTGACACTGCTGCATTGGTTCTCACTTTTTCGGTTTACATTTTGTGGTTCAGTTTACGTTTCGCTTTGTGGTTCAGTGCATTTCGACAGTGAGCATGTATAAGGGCGTAACCGCGATGATCGATTCTTTTCGTCAATTTTCTCTTTTGTTAATAACTCACTAGAATTAACGTTTCTCGGTGCGATTGCCGTTGCTTTAGATAGCCAATACAACCTGTTACAACTCTGCATTGAACAACTTCTAGAAAATTGTTTCGCTTAGCTGTAGCAATGCAAAGAGAAAATCGATTTCATTGCGTTTTGTGAGGATGAATATCAATGCAAGAAGTGAAAGCTGGACATCCGAAGAAGATACGGCGCTTTGTCTTGCGTGGTTGGATGTGTCCCAGGACCCCATCACTGGAACAAACCAGAAGGTAGATACGCAACGGCAGCAGTCCAAGGATCCAGGAAATCCACGATTCTTTCCAACACGCAACAACCTCTCCACACCGTCAGGTGTCGGATAGCGTATGTCTTGGGGCGGTAAATACGAACAGTGCACACTGGGCCAGAAATGCAATCTAGCGGAGCAAAATTAATAACACCGAAACAAAGCATTTCCGCGACTTGGTGAAAAGTTTCTCATCATAATACGAACCATTTATTAACATAAACAAATAGTTCAAAACTCCCCCGAAAGATGGTGCCACAATCTAACTTCTTCTTTTTACGGTTTGGAGACTTGATGTCTTCGGCAAAGTTATTTGCCTTGACAAAATAAACAACTCAGTGTTCACTCGGCTGTCGACAAAAGCAGGCCACTCTCGATGTGTGCTGCGCGATCGTCTGTTTTCTCGGCAGCAACCATTGTGTGGTCCTCCTCATTGTTCTTCATCAGCAGTTCTTTCGGTCGATGCGTCGTCGACTTTGGAAAGCAACCGTTTCGTGATGAGTGTGTGAGTGCTGACCACGTTTTGCGTCCATTGCTGCAATGGACGCGCTCTGACCCTCGTTGGCGTACAACAATTTGCCATACAATGAAACCACTGGAAGCGGCTCCAATTCTGATGGAGGAGGCTTTTTGGATAGCGGAAGATAAAGTGTTTATTGTGTTGTACCTTTTGACTATAGTTTTAAGATGTATTGTATAGTGACCAAGAATCCTCGGCTCTGTAAAGTTAATTCGGTTGAGCCTTATCAAATAAATTAATAAACAAAATAAACAACTCAACTTTCCACAGCCTACTGGTTCCGAGTTATATGGAATTAAAGAAAAAAACTTGAAAACAGTAGGCTGTGGAGTTTTGACTTCTTAAAAAGAGTTGTTTATTTTATCAAAATAAACAACTTTGCCTAAGTCGTCAAGTCTTCAAACCGCTATTTCAATGCATTATAAATAGTTATAGAAAAAATACATGCTCCACTAAAATGATGGAATCTCAAAAACACCAAAATATACTTCTCTCAAATTTTGATATTTTGTTCATCGAGTATTGCTTAATTTTTGCTGAAATTGTCAGGTTGCAATTTTTTGCGCTTTGGGAGATATTAAAGTTAAAAAATTGTTGTTTTTTCGGTTTTTCAACAATTTCTTCAAAATTTGAAGTTTAAACCAGTATGTTTCTTCACAAAAGCTATTTATTTAATGTATTTGCATAAGAGAAAAATATAACATTATATCGTTGTCAGAAAAAAAACCGTAACAGAAAGAAAAAAAACCTTATTTTCGACCTTTTTTCCTTAACTCCATATAACTCGGAACCAGTAGGCTGTGGAAATTTACGTTTTCAAAATAGTTTTTTATTTTATCAAGGCAAACAACTTTGCCGAAGACATCAAGTCTCCAAAACGTCAGAGACAGAAGTTAGATTGTGGCACCATCGTTGCGGAAGAGTTTTGAACTATCTGTTTATGTCAATAGATGGTCCTTATTATGAGGAGAAACTTTACCCAAGACACCAAGTTGCGGAAATGCTTCGTTTCGAAGTTATTAATTTTGCTCCGCTAGATTGCAGTTCTGGCCCAGTGTGCAGTGGTTTCACAAAACTCGACAAGAGATTTCAGCGCTGTTGTCTCTGCCATCCTGATGTATTCATGCATGCCATATGCAAGCTGACGGATTACGGCGGTGCATTTTTAAAGGCCAGTTAATCCTAGTTTACCAGCCACATCAGGCTTTTGCACGCAGTAAGGATTCGTGGCTTCTATTTCTGCAACAATCTTTGTAAACAAGTTTCGAGACATTCTAAACCGCCACCGAAACTGTGAATCGCTATACGTGGGACTCTCGGAGAAATAATCTTAAATCAGCTTCTACATGAGCACCCCTGTTGATATTCGGTTTTTTGCCAGGCCAAAATCCTCCAGCTCGATTTTTCTCGTCGTCTTCCGCAGCCCGTAACAACAGTTCATGTGACTGGAAAAGATAATGCTGTACAACTTCTATGTCTTCCTCCTCACTTAAAATGATGGAGTCAGCTGCCCTCGGGAAACATACTGCCATCGATGCATTCGGAATATTGATGATACAACTACACAACTACTGCACATTGATCGACCGATAAAAATTAAATATTACAACAATATGACGATGTTCAGCAACCGACTAAATTTTCAACAGCGTCCAAAAATATTGATAAATAGCAGATTTTTAAGGCCCAATCTTAGATCCATAGGCCAACATTAGAGCCATTTCCTCTATTTGAGTTTCATACGTGTAGATTGGACATCCAAATAAAATCCTTCTCAAGACCAGTTGCTGTCTTCGTTGGTGAGGTCACCACCGGTATAACGACAAGATGAACGGAAACTTGATCGTAATTGTTTTGGGAAATGAGGAGCTCGGTGGCCTAGTGGCGACCGATTTAGCTTATTGAGCAGAAAAACGTGGTTTCAATTCCACGCTCCTTCACGCTATTGAACCGTTAGGACATCAATTCAGCATATTGTTTACAAAAACGAATTCTGCTGCAATCCAAACCCTTTTATCCATCATCCCAATGATATCTAGTGGAAGTGCAGAGATGTTCTCGGTTTTCATTAAGGCGAGTATTATGTCACATATTACATATTCCTACCCATTTCTTTCTTGATCAGCATTCGGACCTGGCCGACGGTGGTATTGCCTAGTTTTAGATCACTAGTATTTACACACTGCGGATGATTGCTAGTCCCACGCAACGTCTATTGGTTCTCTGTGTAATTACAGCTGATCTGGAAATAACGGAGTTACATCCACGGGTGGTCAATCATACACATGCTCATGCTCAGTAATTCCCTTATTGAAAAAAAAAAAATCGTTCAGAATTTGAGGCTTTCCCTTTGTTCTGAAACCGATGGAAAAATATGTCCTGCTCAAGCCTCGGTTCGTTCATGCATGAATGTGTTTAAGTGTGTGATTCTTGAGACCTTCAACTCAACAACACAAACTGACGACTCAACCTAAAAAAAAAATATGATTTTCATTTTGCAGCGTTTGATGGGACAATGGGAGTGCAAGTCAATCCAGTCGAGGATGAAGGAAGGGTAATGGCTGAATAGTCTATGCGGACCACTTGAACGCCATGGGAAGGGATTGAAGAGGTCGGTTATTGAGGAAATGACACATAGTACTAGATTTGTGCTGTAAAATATAAAGAAACCACAAATCCATCTCCCACTGATTCATCCTTTCAAGTATATACCAAATTGATATTTTAAAGCAACTAATATCAAATCAAAATAAACAGACAATATATGAAAAGGCTAATTGCCTCCCTAAGCGAACTCCCCGCAGCCTAACTCTTTTGTTTATCAACTTAATGTTATCAGGCTATCTAAATTTGAAATCTAATTGAAATCTCTAATCTACCTAGTCAATTATAACCCATGCTTTATTATGTACCTGTACTTGTGCATGTAATCTAAAATATAACGTGGTTTAAGTTGTTTTTGACTTTGACCTATATTTATTATATATTAGTTTGTCCCAGGTGACACCTTCAAGTGGCTAAAATGCTTCACTTTGAAGTTAGTTTCCTAGCTGATTTTTTAAATTATATAGGGTATATGCTCGTCCCACAAAATTACGTATGGATATGTCGCAATAGAAGCAAAAAAACTATGATTTCAAACAGGGTTACTTCTACTCACTTGCTATAAAAAATTGTTTTTCAGAATTATGAAATCATGAGATGGTATAGTGACAATAAGAACTTGTAAGCTACAAGAAGAGGTCGTGAAGTATGTGTTTGACACACAAAATCTGTCAATATTGCTTTCAGTGCGCCACAATAAGCAATTTTACGATTCGTGAGCGCTCACTCTGAGTGAACGCTCACGAATCATAAGATCGCTTATTGTGACGCTCTCAAAGCGAAATTGACAGGTTTTATGAGTCAAACACATACTTTACACCCTCTTCTCGATACTTACAACTACAACATATCATTATATCATCTAATGATTGCATGATTCCAAAAAATATGTTTTTATAGCAAGTGAGTGGAAGCAACCCTGATTTCAAATACATATTGTTATAATTTAAATTTTCATTTTTAGTCCACACTATCAACCACATTATTTCCCCCCAGTACACTTATGAGAACAAAATCATTAAAATTTTCAGATGAATAGTATAAAGGTCATTTGTAAACCGATGTTTCGAAACTGCTAGCTAGTTTACGTAAACTATCACCACCATCAGGAGGATGAAAATGGCCTCTACGGGATGGAAGTGTAAGTTTGCGTGGGGGATTATAATTAGAACCATTTTTTGCTATAAACAAATAGTTCTAGACCCATCCGGATAGATGGCTTCAATATCTAACTTTAAACTCTTACATTCTAGAGACTTTAAATTTTAGACAAACTTGATTATATAACGGCGCCGGTGGTGTAGTGGTAAGCGTGATTACCTCTCACCCCAGCAGGCCTGGGTTCAATCCCAGTAGGCATAACATCTCTGATCACGCCTTCCTTCGGATGGAAAGTAAAGCCGTTGGTCCCCGGTTCATGAGTTGATGGGTCGATAGGTAGGGTCCAGGTGTGGGAGCTGCCTTCCTGGCACGTCGGTAGCATTGGTGCTCAGCACGGAAAACAAGATCGACGGAAAAAAACAAACCAAAGGAAAAAAAAAAAAAAACTTGATTATCTCATAACAATAAATAAATAAATGAGCACTTTTTATCTTTGCTCTGACTCATCGCGATGTTTCGTTAAAATTAACACTCTTACGTTGGAATGTTGAGACCAAAAAAGTTCAACTCAGTCTACCCTTGTTTCAGTTACCTGTGACACCTGTAGAACAAATTAAATCCTTATCGATCAGACTCGATCCCATTAAATATAGGACCTCATTTTTATAAATGTACTTCAAAAATAAACCACCACAAACCGCACACCACACAACCCCAAACTCAGCTCCACATCTTCGACCGCCGCCACAGTCTCAAGAAATCCACCCAAACTTTCGCTTTCGTACACGCCACCATCGCACACAGCATCTCCGAGCCAGTCAGTGCCGTGGCATTCCGTCTGGCAAACGTCTAGTCTGCTCTCATAGCGCTTATGTTATTACCCACCTCCTTTGGCTCTACATAAGACCGACCCGAGCCGAACCGCACCGACGACCGACCAACCGACCGGAGTGAGTGCAGTGAAGAGGGAGACTTTGCTTGCTCGTTTGGTTTCGCCAGCAGCAGCAGCAGCAGCAGCAATCTAGAGTATCATCATCATCTGGTTGCTTCCTCGACACTTGCAACAAGCGCCAGGAAGAAATACTTCCGATCATCTGGTTTTGAATTTTATTTTCCACCCATCCTCGCCCGCCCCCTCGTTTGGCCAACCAACGTTATTATGACTGAGAAGGAATCAACAGAAGCATCGCGCTCGGCTATTTCTGAGATACGCAATCAACAGGTCCCGTCGTCGTCGTCGTCGTCGTCGTCATCATCGTCGTATGTGTTGTTGAACAAGTAGTGCCTGACGCTGAACTGCTACTGCTAGATGGAGTTTTCGTCGTTTAGGTACAAGAGTGATTATTTCCCTCCGGCTACAAGGGTGCGACGCGTTCCAGCGATTTTCCCAACGACGGAAGAAGCTGTGAGAAGAACGATATGGTGCTTCTTATAGACGGTCGTCGTCGCTGCCGCCGCCAATGGCAGGCAGGCAGCCCGTGCGGTACTTGATACTTGTGCAATAATGTTACCACGTACATCTACTACAACCTACTATCCCTTTCACACTACGAGCAGATGTTCGTCGTTCGCTGAAGGCTGTTGCTGCTGTTGTTGACAGTGAACTGTCGAGAATTGCCTTAAATCTGCCACCTCCTTCCTGATGTTGTGTGCGGTTATGAGCTTGGTTTCCTGGTGGCGCTTTTGTAGGGGAGCGAAGTGGGTATTCTCACGTTGATGATGCAGCGTTCTGAAAATGGTGTTTCCCGGGGAAGTGTCATGTCGAGATTATGTCACGCCTACAAATGACGACGTTTTGGAAGATGGTTGCGTAGCTGGTAGTAATAAAAGGTATGACATCCTAGTAGGGTGCATGTTTCGGGAGTTACATTGAGCCAAAAGTGCGGAAATGAACTTGCTGTTAAATGCTGGGTATTGCGGACTAAATCGATTTTATTTTGCAGGCCAACCGAAAACTGCTTGAAGCTTTTCTCAAGTACCGAATTGGTTCTTCTTCAGTTGAATCCCACCAACAACTCTGAGCCAGGAGTGCTCGAGCTTCGATGACTTGCATAAAGCATGTTCACATTCTTGTTTCGCCAGAGTAGCCATGAACCGGATACCAACGGCTTTACTTCCCTTCCGAAGGAAGGCGTGATCAGAGATTTAATGCCTCAGAACATCCCGGCGGCGCTGACTGGGATTGAACCCAGGCCTGCTGAGGTGAGTGGTAATTACGTTTACCACTACACCACCGGCGCCGCTGAAATCTATAAATTGCCCAAATTGATTTTGTGAAAGGGCGGTTGAACGAAATGTTTTCGTACATACAACGATAGCCAGAAACGACATGTTTGAGTGTTTGTGTTGATGAGCCTCTCATGGAGCAGTTGGGGATATACGGAAACAATGTTTTCTGGATGTGTGATGGATTTGGAAAACTCTTCTCCAATGCGCAATATCGCACTAAGTTGACCAGTTTCGACGATAAAACGGTTAGTCTGCCAAATGCTATGCATTCTATGCAAGGAAATCGAAAAACTGCAGTATGCGTTCGAAGCTTTATCGGAAAAAGTGGATGCAAAAACTAGTACGCAGAATCCGTTTGCCAACCCGAACCCTTGGCCTAATGTGAAGCGTATCGACCCTCCGGCAAATACTCCAAAGCACCACAGAGGTACCGACGGGAAAATTGTCGACACTCCCAGCGTCCCGATTAACATGCGTTCGAAGGCAGCCAACACGATCAAATCTGTCCGACTGGAAGGCCGTCCCGACGACGATCTATTCTGAATCTACTTATCCACTTTCCACCCAAAAACCTCGGAGACCCAGATTGCGGGACTTGTTACTGAGTGTCTCGACTTAACCAATGTGCAACCAAAGGTGGTGAAACTGGTTTCAAAGGAGAAGGACCTCAATTCGCTTGGATTCGTGTGTCCTTCAAAGTAGTGACCAGCTGAAAGAAAGAGTTTTCGAGAATTTGATGATCGAGCAAAAAACGCCCCGAGAGTAGTCAGTCTTCGAGGGATGCAATGGATTCGTCAAAGTCGGGCGCTATCAACTGCTAATATAGACGTCATCAATTCAGCTAGCTGCAGTCTTCCTGATCCTGTTTACGAGTGTGTGGAAGGGGTCTCCCAGCCTGCACTCCCAGGCAAGAATACGTGTGTTATCAAACCTTCTGTCCCTGATGATTTGCAAAGTTTCAGCCCAAACTCCGACCCAATCCTGCCTACTAATGATGTGTGCTCACGAGGTTAAAGTCACCTCGCTCTTGTGGTCGATGGTAGGACAGGAGCCATCGCAGGTGATGCTCTCGGTAGCTAAATCGTACTACGAATCAGCATGCCGTCGTCCAAAAATCCCATTTCACCGTGGGTGCCATTGCTGATTCAATACTCTGCAAGTACTACTCAAGCTGCAGGACGCAACGAGGTTAGCACTAAGGAAGCCTTTAATCCTTCCACCACAGTCAAACACACTCCGTCATCGGCCAACAGTCGTCCTCCTGGCCCTGAGTGTGGTTATGGAGAAGGGGTCTGCCAACCTGTCATTCAAAGCGAGTACGATGCAATTCTAAGCAGTATTTTGTCTGATCCACCCTCCGATTCCAGCGCGATGATTGGTCGTCATTCCATTAGTTTTAACCCTTATATAATCTGTATCTTAGGGTCAATATGACTCAATGCAATTTTTGCAAGCTTGGTTATTCATCAAAACGATTTTTTCTCTGACATTTTTGCATGCTAAAGTCTTCATGATATGCCTGCCTCTTAGTTGAGACTTATTTTGAATTTTATTTAATACCCGTTTTCAAGGATTTTCGCAATGAACTTAGCTTTATTTAAGAAATACAGACAAAGTTTGGAACGTACTGACATCCCTACATTGGCCGAACGGAACCCACAGAGACGAACGCAGGACCGCTTAGATTGCTTCGGTACGAGTTGATGATAGTAAGATGGAGAACCTCTCGGAATCAGTTTTCTCTATCTACTATCATAATCTTAGGGGTTTACTTGCGAAGACCCAAGAACTTCGTTTGAGACTATCGATGCAGGTCTTAACAGAAACCGGGCTTCGACCGGACATATCTGACTGTGAACTTTCGACGGACTACCAAATATTCCGCTGTGATCGCAATGAATCTTCCAGTCAAATTATCCTGGGAAGGTGGTACACTCATAGCAGTCAAATCTGTGCACCCTTGCTCCTTGGTGTCGCTGGAAAACTGTGACCAGCTGGAGCAGGTCATTGTCCGAATTAGTTTGGAGACCCACTGTTCATTTCCGGAATCTACATCAATCTACGGAAGTCACATGCCGTAGCTATACGGAATATTTCAGAGACTTCCTTGAGCGATGATATCATCATGGTGCTGGGTGATTGTAATCCCCCTCATTTACTCTGGAATTTTGACGTAGAAATGAACGGTGTTCACCAACAGAACAGGAAGTGGCTCTTGCCGAAGAAATGCTAGCTAGTGCTCTAATTCAGGTCAACCCATTTGTAAACACAAATGGAAAGCTTTGGCATGGGAAAGATTTGGCATTCACTACCAATCCAGACGTTTTTGATCTCCTTGAACCACTGCTTAATGTTGACATCCATGACAGGCCATTCATTCTGAACCTCGATGCGCACTTCAATCTGCCCGATCGTCAAGATGCTCCAGCAGTAATTGATCTTAAAAACCGTGACCTAACCGCCCTAGATCACATACTTACAGCAGTTAATTGGTCCCTGGTTCTGAACGGTGATTCAGTGGACATCATTACAAACCAGTTCTACGAACTTCTTTTTCGTAGACCTTTCTCTGGCTGCTCTGCGTGGAAACCCGAGTGGAATACAGAGCTGCGTGTTCTCCACAACAAACTCTGCAAGGCCCGCAAACGGTTTTCCATCTCTAAATCCGAGGGCAACCGAAATACTCTTCGTACAATTGAAACTCAATACAACGAACTACTAGCCGCTAGCTACGAATAACATATTCAACGATGGAGCAGGAAATTTCTCCAAATAGGTCATTTCGCCGAAGAGCAAGCCATTTTCTACGGTTTTGAACTTTTCTCAAAGCTCAGTAAATTTTGAAATCAGTCTCAACATGAGCAGCTCTTTTGAGTTGTACTGATTTAAGAAATTTTCAAATAATAGATATTTTTGATTTATAGGAATGATTCCTTTTTTTAAAAATGGCTAGTTCTATCTGTTTGATTTATGACAAATTTGGCTAAATTACCCATTCGGCGAAACGTCCTTCGGCGAAATTACACAGTCCTGGAAATTCGTGAAGCCGCAAAGGATGTGCAATCACAGTTGTTCTAGACGGCGTAACCACAACATCGCCGGAAGTGATCGCACATTTGTTCGCTACGTTTTTTCAAGGTGTATATGGTGCAAAACCTAGCCTTCTAGCTTCCAGTGTCAACGATCGACATGAATATGACTTAAATTTCCCCTTACTTCGCTTCACGCCAAAATAGGGGAAATGTAGGTAATGTCGGCCTAAGTGTCCCTAATTTGGGCCCATACATAAATTCAGCAATCGACTAAATTTTCAATAGCAACCAAAAATATCCATTAGTAACGTCCCAATAACGCGCTAGGGGCCTCCCTTAGCTCAGTCGGCAAAGGCGCGGCTACAAAGCAAGACTCTGCTGGAGGTGGCTGGGTTAAATTCCCGGTCCGGTCTAGGAATTTTTCGGGTTGGAAAATTTCTCGACCTCCGTGGGCATAGAAGTATGATTGGACTTTCCACACAATTATACCAATGCAAAAATGGTACAGGCATCGAAAACTCTCAATTAATAACTGTGGAAGTGCATCTAGAACACTAAGTTGAGTGCACGCAATAGCTAATATGCGATATGCAATAAGTTTGAAATGAATAATAAGAAGAAGACGGTTGCTGCTCCAGAAAATAAATCATCGACATAAAAGTCCTTCTCGAAGACCTTTGCTGCTACTGGGAAATTATCACTCGCTAGTTGCTTTAGGACCCGTGTAGCCAAATAAGGAGCCGATGCTGTCCCATACGTGACGGCCTTGAGAACGAACGTTTGTAATGGTTGGTTCGGAGATGATCGCCAGAAGATGCAAAGGTATGCATAGTCGTCGATGAAGTGTAGTACTTGGCGATACAAGCTTGCTTGCGATTTCGTGAGTTCGGGAAAGCATAACGATCGATCGCAAATCGTCTTGTACGATCGGACCGACAAGTAGAGCGTCTTTGAGAGAAATTCCCGAGCTCGTCTTGCTAAACGCATCGAAAACGACGCGTAGCTTCGTGGTTGTACTGCTCTCTTTAATCACTGGATGATGTGGTAGATAGTACTTCGGATAGGGCTCTTCTCCGAAATCACTAAGTGGTGCCATGTGGCCCAGTTGCATATACTCAGCCATAAAGTCCCGATACTGCTGAGCGATCGAAGCATTACGAGACAGCCGATTCTCCAACAAGCGAAAACGATGCAGAGTCGATTTCTTGTTGTCACCCTTACCATGTATCGACCCGACGAATCACGTGAAACAGTACGCTGAAAGAACTCTTCGCAGGCAGTTTCGTTTGGCGAATAATTTTCCAGATCTTCTCCATGCCATTGTGTAGTTGCAACATTGCAGCGAACTGAGGATTCAGGATAACCCTCAGTAGTTTGTTTTAGTTTTAGTATTGGAAGCGGTATCATCAATTCTTGATGTACGGGCTACGATTGACTCGAAGTTGAGGTTTAACATTCACCTAGCACTGGTTACTTCGAAGCCATATGCTATTCTCGTTTTCATTCGGCGGTGCACTTGGCAGTTTACGGATACCTACGCGCAGAAGCCGCTGTATTGTATTCTAGTATTGAGTATCCTAGAGTATGCTGCTCCCATCTGGGCTCCGTTCCATACCTCACTCGTTTTAACAGTTGAACGATTACAGAGACTGTTCATCAGATTCACACTACGTAATCTGCCATGGCGTAATCCCGTGCACCTACCTGACTACACCGCTCGTTGTGCATTGATAAACTTAGAAACGTTAAACAAAAGGCGTAAAATGATGCAGCAGCCCTCAATTGCTCCAGGAAATTCCTCTCTATGTACCACCGCGGCAACTAAGGAGCCCAAGTAACATTGCAAGTTTTATCACGGTGTTAAAGCATACTACAAGTCTCATTCATAGTCTACAGAACCCTCATAAAACCCTAATTCTTACTTGGGAGATCTCCCCTCACTGCTCAACCGGCACATAGAACCGTCTATGGTCAGAACAATCCACTAAATTCACGCTTGAAAGCCTTCAACAACGTTGGTATTCATTACTGTTTCTAAGAATGTTTTTAAAATAGAATTAAGAATAGTTAGAGTAGTCTGTAAGCTTCAATCAGAGACGAAACAACAATAAATAAATGTCTGGTACACTTTCACTATATAGGGGAAATGTCTCTAATGTTGGCCTATGGATCTAAGATTGGGCCCATCGCTAAAAATCTGCTATTTATCAATTTTATCTAGATGAACGCGTCATTGGGAAGGTACTAATGGATATTTTTGGTTGCTATTGAAAATTTAGTCGATTGCTGAATTTATGTATGGGTCCAAATTATGGACACTTAGGCCGTCATTACCTGCATTTCCCCTATAAGCTGAATTTTATTTTCAGTATAGTTCTGTAAAATTTTACGTTCTGGGATTTTGAAAACCGTTGAACTTTTCACAAGTTTTTAGTTTTATGAGATTCTGAAGTTTGGAAAATATTCATGCTTAATTAAGATTTTTGAGAATAAGTTTGTTGAGAAATTTGAATTAATTAGTTTATGGAGATTTTTCCTTATTTTAAACATTAGCTTTTCTTTGGAGTTTTACTGTTCTCTCGCAAATGAAACTTGCCACTAAATATGGCATTTTGTTACCCCTATTGGAAAAATGGTTAAGAATTTATTAGATTTTTTTCTTTTAGTCTTATATAAAACACATATTTTGCATTATTTTACTCATAAGACGATCTTTTGAAAATAATCAGTATTCGGCTAAATGGCGTTCGGTCAAACGACAATTGACCAAATGACCTATTTGGAAAAACGACATTCATCCAATCGGTATTCAGTCAAACAGCATTCAGTCAAATGTCCCGAAAACCATTAACTACGTGTGTGCAATAAATTGCAGAAGTTTACATGATTTTTTCAAGCAATTTTTGTAATTTTATCAGTGTTGACAATTCTGTAGATTTATGAAAACATATTGTTGCTGATAACATCTGAAGCTGGGCTGTCCAAAAATGCAATTGGCTTCTTCAGAGCACTTCTTGCTTGCACCATGGGCATCGAAGACACCAAGGCGATTAAACGGAAACTCACACTTTTTAATAAGCAAAAACGCACTTTAGTTGGCCAGCTTGGTGTGAAATGCACAATATCCTTGCTAGAAACTTGCATAAATTGGCATTGCATTATAGATTTACGATAAAATCACTTAAATCATGCAACGATCATTTAACTTTCCTCAGAACTCTTCTTTTTATTTACAATGCAAACATATACTTGGATGCAAAGTGTAGGCTTACATCAAAAAGTATCATTCGGTACAAGTGGAACAACTCCATTTCACCAGTTACTTCTTATTATTTCTGTGAAGAATATAAAATAAATGGGAGGATACCAGCTCGGGCACCTGCCTTGCACCAGGGCGTGAGCTCCGGCACCACAGAACCTAAAATCGCATTTGCATGTTTCAAACAAATAAAATTTAATTATTACCTTTGTGCCCGCTGAACGCCGGACGAACCGAGAGGGAAGAAACAAAACAATTGCGAAAGCTCCAATCGAAACGCATCAGAAAGCTGAAACATTACAATTTTGCATTCGCATAGGTCCGGGGAGCATTCCCCGGCCAGGGAGAATAAGAAGATCGATCAAGGCCAAGCTTGTCCGAAAGAAGTTGCATCTCTATAATTTATATCCATTACTTTTATTGTTATTCCCGATGCCCGATGGGTGCGCAGAGCGATGTCGGTGGAATATGTTTAGCAAAGATAACATAACCTATACAGCAGGTAGGCAGTGGGTCGACTACGGAAGCATACAGATATTTCTCTGAATCAATACTTCTCCTGAAGAAGTCAGCGTGTAGAATGCCCCGCGGGTGGGACGGAATCGTTGCCACCTCACTTGATGTGCAGCTTTATCGTTCCGTTATAGTAAACTCTGCATCCGAGGGAGACGAAGACAACGACGACTGCAGTTCGATTTTGGGGGTAGATCGTTTTTCTCGCAGGCCATAATTTTCGATTTGCTGCGCTTCTGTGCTGCTCGATGCAGTTTAGGTTTGAAATTCCGAGTGTGCATTTTGTTTCGAGTGGAATTTCCCGCTGTTTGTTAAGTCGAATTCCCTTCCGAAGTAAAGTGTCGTTCGTTTGGTATTGTGTACAGGGGAACAATTATAACAAAATTACCCGCTGTGCAAATTTGCTATTAAGTTAGTAACCGCACCAAATGCAAGGGGAAGAAAGGAGGAATCGCAATTACTGCACCTTTCAGCGAGCAAAACGTCTTCATCACTTCATCTTCCGTCATCGTCGAGAAAACCACACCGGAGAGCAAGGCAGAGAGACGCCTTTAACGAGCGTCGCCCTCCTCCATCCGGTGCATATCTCCGAAATGTAACGAGTGAAGCGTATTTCAATTCAAACAGCTGTCTCGGTTCGTCCATTTATGCCTAGACGCTAACTAGCCGTCGTCGTCGTCGTCAGTTACAAACTACAACGAGACGAACGGTTGCATACTACTTAAAACATATAAATATATAATTTATATTTAAATATGAATATAATTACTACTCAAGTGATGTAGTTGCTCCCGGGTACTTTGGCAGCAGCCGTGTGCCAGCGCTGGATTCTGGTCCAACATCTCCGTACGGTACAATCGGGTTACTGGGGGAGCGCTTCAATTCCGGCTGCTGCTGCTGCTGCCAACAACGACGATGATGAAGATGATGAAGTTGATGAGCTTGTGGGCCAGTTAGTCGCGGCAAGAACGTGATTCAGACGTTAGCATGCGAGCACACTAGTTATACTTTGTTGCCTTGCCACTGGTGGAATTGTTTCATTGTAGAAAAATCATTTCTATTATTCAGTAGGATGGAACCTTGGAGCAGCGCTATGAAATATTTCCATATCGAAAATCATTAAAAATTTAATCACCTGAGCTGCCTAGGTGGCACTGAACGTTTCACATATGTACGTACACAAAATCATAAACAATTCACAGTTCTTGGTCCTGGAAAGCGTAAACAGAAGAGTCCTTGTTGTGTAGTACAGAACAACGAGCACGCTACCACTACGACACCCATTCGTATATGTGTGCATATTTGAACACTAGTCACTGAATAATTGATACGAACACGAGTATATGTAAAAGGCTACAACATGCACCGGTTGTTCGGCTGGAATGCCCAGGTCTGTGTTCCTTGCGGCGGAACCAGAAGGCAGAAAAATGTTCTGAATAAGAGATGGGATTTGTTCATCATTTATAGGATTTTGAGAGATACGGAGAACGAGAGACGGAGCACGTTGGTAGTTGTAGTGCTGGAAATGAATTCAACATATAATTAAACAAAATACTTGACTATGTTCCCGATTGTTGTTCCATTCTCTTTCTACGGCACAGGGATCAATTTAAGATTTTGGAACAACAGAAACTGGTCGAGCTCTTAGACTTTATTTTGTTTTTCAGGGCCGTAGATTGTTACATTCAAAGTGTTTTGTTGTTGCTTCATACGTGAAGTTTACAATTTTTTTTTGATTTGTTGGAAATGCTACACTAATATCAACATTTAGTGTGATAACTTATACATAGCTAGAGAAAGTTCTGAAGAGGATAGTTTAAAAATTCCAGTAGAGTACGGCAGACTGAAAATTTAGCGTGGACCTTCGCTTAATGTGACCATCGCCTGGAAATTCTTTCGGTAACGTGGGGCTTTAGGTGGTGATAAACGTCACTAGAACTATTCCACAGCTGCAGACAGTTTTTGAGCAATTCCAACGCGCACTCTTTTGCCTGTGGATTTGAAGAAAAACTTCAAGTCTCCTCATCCATTAATGTTCCAATTAACAATTTTGGTTTTATGAGGGTTCTGTAGACCATGATTGAGACTTGTAGAATGCTATAAAACCGCGATAAAACCTGCAATGTTACTTGGGGTATGAACTAGGTGCAGTGTGAATTTGAAGTCACAGTAATGGCTCTTCGCTCAATTTCAACTTTTATTCAATTTTCACACTGCCGTACCCTAACGGACAGAGATGAACCAGCCGATGGCTGGAAGTCTCTTTAATAAAGAGAGATAAGATAAGATTCTAACGGAACTAGCAACGTATCCTCTTCAGAACTTTCTCTAGCTATAAGTTATCACACTAAAGGGTCATGTTGATATTAGTATACTGCCGTTATACGCATAACTGTCCCATGTTCTATGCAATCCTTATGCACCGTGGGACTCTTATACGTATAACGGCAGTATAGCATTTCCAACAACTCTTAGATTGTTGCTAAGCATTCATGAACATAATGAACGTCCTGACTCTTTTCTGAGATCTCAGACTTATAACCGTGCTTGTGACAAGTGCCTTTTTCTCATGTAAAATTAAAAAGCTTTGATAAAAATTCTTATAGAGCAGAGCGTGTAGCGATCAATGTTGTGAAAAACATGTTGAAGAAATAAGTGACCAAATAGTGACTTATAGTTGTAAATAAGTGACTAAAAAGAGACCTAAGAGACGAATAGTAATTGTTCTGATGGCAGACCAAATAAATGTTTGATGTTTTAGAATTATTCAATTACAGGGCTGTTACAAGATTTTCTAAATTTGATCCGCGATTTCTCAAAAGAAATCCGCGACTTCAAATACTAATCCGGGACAAAAAAAAAAACTGTTTTCATTGCTTAAAAATACCATTTGTATACTACATGGCATTTCAAGCTTATTGCTTATAGCATATTAGATTTTTGCCTGCTCTAAACTTAGTGTTTTTTTAAGTGCTTTCACATTTTAATTGAGAGCTTTCTGTGCCTGTACCATCCTATGCCCAAGGAAGTAGAGAAATTTTCCAACCCGAAAAATTAATAGTCCGGACGGGAATCGAACTCAGTCGCCTCCAGCATGGACTTGCTTTGTAGCTGCGGCTTTGCCGACTAAGCTAAAGGAGTATCGTTTGTAACCTATGAAAAAAGAACAATGTATCATCTTCAGTTATTTACGTATAGTATAAATTCTGAGTAATTAGTGAACATAATTAAACAACCTTACATTATGAGATTCTATTGAATAATACCGGCCTAGATTTCGTGAAACATTATTTTAGAAAAATTAATGCATTTTCATTTGAAATGCAAATTTTCTTGAAAGTTAACCTTTGCGTTTCTGACGTATTTTGCTGTCCTAAATGTTGTAGTTAATTTGGCTTTAGTTTTCTACCGATTCAAACCAAACAATCTGCACATAATTGAGAATTTACCAGAGTTTCATAAGTCACACTTGTTGGCCACGTAGCGGTTGTGTATTTACACCTTGGGGTCTGTCCAATGGTGAGACATTTTCATGATATTTTTTTATTTCTAATATGAACCTAGCACTTTTCGTTGTCAAATCATAACCGAATCGTATATGTGACTTTGTGGATCATGCACGACTTATTACTATGTATACTGGAAACTATAGGTTGTCCAAATTGTCCAGGACATCAGTTGATTTGTTCTACTAAATCAACCAAAACTGCAATAAGGTCTGTAATATCGAAAAATGTCCAATCAGATTCAAAGTGTCTATCATGCATGATCTATTTCCGAGTAGTCAAGATGTTCAAGATTCTTCAAATCGTCCTGGAGTTCAGATAATTTGATCTACTGGATCAACCGAGATTGGGACAATGTCTTTAGTATCGAAATATTTCCAGACAGATGCACAGTGTCTATGTGGATAATATTTAATTATTTCCATGTATACCAGACGATCTAGGTTTTCCAAATCGTCCTGCAGTTCAGATGATTTGTTTTACTAGATCAACAATGACTAGGATACTATCTGTAATATTGAAGCATCGATTTGGAAATACTAGAACATTTGGCATATACGGAAATAGGTTGGCATGATCCCCATAGACACTGCAAATTTGTTTGGACATATTTCGATACTACAGAAATTGAATTGGTCTTGGGTGATCTAGTAGAAAAATAATCTGATCTCCAGAATGATTTCAGAACCTATAACATCTTGTATACGTAGCAATAGGTCGGGCACGATCCACATAGACACTTTGAATCTGTTTGGACATCTTTCGATACAACCAGACATTATTGCAGTATTGGTTGATATAGTAGAAGAAATCAACTGAACTCCAGGACGATTTGGAGAACCTAGAATATCCAGTATACATGGCAATAAATCGCATATAAACGATTCGTTTATGATATGACAACGAAAAATGCTATGTTCACATTGGAAAAAAGGAAAATGTCTCACATTGGACAGACCTCAAGGAATTTCCGTGTACATCCGGAGTGACTTATGGAATTGAGATCATTTCTCGATTATTTGCAGGGTGTTTGGTTTGAACCGGTAAAAATTGAGTGCCAAATGAACAACAAAGTTGATGACAGCCAACTAATGCTGGACGGAAAGGTTACAATGAATTCCACAATTTTTGTGAAAGGACATCAGTCCCTTCGCGATTTTCGTGAAATCATTTAATGTTTCCGCGATTTTCGCGACTGATAGTTCAAATCTGCGACAAATCCGCGAAATCCACGAAATTCGCGAAATCCGCGGCTGTTGAAACAGCCCTGAAATTATGTACGATTTGAAGCTTTAAATGGCAAGATTCAAGAGACAATTTATCACCAAACCCACGGTATTAGCCAGGGTGTTTACTAACTGGAATAACCTTGAAAACCGTAAATCGTCAGGGAATTTATTTTTTCCTGAAAATACCTAGAAGTCTCAGGGAATTTCATCATTATCGACAGACTTCTTAATATCCCGCTATTTTCTGAAACTAATGAAACTGAACTCTCCGTGAAATGGCCCCTTTTTTGGAGCTCTCGCATTTTGATAATCGTCATGTTAGTTCCTGAAGTTCTCGGATCTTCCCTTAAGTACCATAGGCTACTATGAAGTTCTCGAAATGTTTCTGAAGATCTCTGCGCTACTGTGAAGTTTTCGAAGTTTTTCTTAAATTCCTTCTTCAAGTCCCGTAACAATTGACGTTACGGAATAATTAATATAGTTCTATGATTTTCACTGAAGTTCTCAAAATTTATCTGAAGTTCGTGGAACTGCCCTTAAATTATCGACACTAATCCATAACTTCATCGATAGTCTAGACATTCCTGATGTTATTAAAACAGCCAAAAAGATTTCTGAATTTCGTTAAAGTTCTCTGACTACCCTGAAAAAATACTGAGTGAATTTTTTATAAGAGCTATAATTTTAACCAGGGCTGGAAAGCACCTCAGAGCGTTAGCAAAGCAACTTTGTGATGCATCTCACAACACTCGACAAAGAGAGTGTGGTTCTCCCATTTACTTCGCACACTCTTTTCCAACTAATCTGTGAGAAAGCGATCCACACAATGAGCGGTACACCCCACGCGGCGCAGGGAGCGAATATAATACAACAAGCGCTAATGTCTTCTTTAAATGCTTTGCAGACTTTGCTTACAACGACTGCATGCTTAGGAGATGAAAAAGGGCGTAGCAAAGAAGAATTTTGTCTTTTTGCTGGGTTTCCCATTTGCAACCCTACACTGAGTGGCTCTCTTTGCGTCGGAGCCGTCGGAGCGATGGCTACACATTGAGCTTTCGTTATTTCTGGGTGTGTGTCTGTCTTCTCTTCTCCTCTGCTTTACACTTGCGCAGGGTAAAAAAAAACAAGTCAACTTGTGGTTGCTTGATTCTTACTTTGTATATTTCAGAAAATCAGTACATTGCGCTCATTGAGTGATCAGATGACAGTCCTGATTTTACCGCATCAAAGAAATAGCTTTCTTATTTTTTAATCTGGAAATGACCCGGGATTCTATTTAGGGAAAATCAGGGAAATCTATTTAGTCAAATGAGTAGCCAATCTGTAGATAAAGAAAGCCGATTAAATGGCTAAAAGCTCTGTAGAAGTAACACATTTTCGAATAATTCGAAAATTAAAACAACATGTAGGCATGGATTGGGCTATCCGATCCTTGAGAAGAATGATGAATCTTGAAATAAATTCAAGCTAAAATAGTTGAAAATAGTGACTGATTACAATTAAGAGTATCTTTAGTTACTGAGTCTTAAAAAGGAGACTTTATAGTGACTATTTTGAAAAAAGTGACCTAATCACTAAAAAGTGACTCGCTACCAGAATAAAGCGATTCCCAGGCCAAATAGTAAAAAAAAAATGAATTTCAGACTCGACCTTCTACTGTCAACCATTCACATTTGAGCTTAAATTCGGCTATTTTGAATCTCGCAAAAATGGCGTGTTTTTCTTAAAATTATAGCTCTAAAATTTCGCTTACAATCGAAATAACGCCCGAGAAAAATAAAATAAATTAACCCATTTCAAGAAAAATATACACAATAAAAAATCTCGACTATTTTGGGTGAAAAAGTTTAAAAAATGGTGTTTATAACTTTAATAATGTAAAATTTCTCTAGTCAATAATCTTTGAAAATTTGGTAAACCTTATAAAAAAATGTTAACTTCTGTGAAAATTTCAAGTTGTACAATGAATAATTTACTAAAATGGATAACAACTATCGGTATATTTTTGATTATATTTTGACGTAGAACTTCGTCTTTGTGGACTACACTGGGGTGCAAATCAAAACAAATGTGTGGCGAAATAGTGTTAGGTTTTTAAGATGAAATTAAAGTCCAAATACTCTAATCGCAAGGAAATAACTCCACAAATCTTCTGACATAAAAACTTTAACTTTATAACGTTTTTCCCAAACCCAGTCATCATAATCGAGTACCACTTGGATGCACATCGTTCTGCCTGAAAATTTATTAAACAGCGCTGCTGTCGTGCCTCTGCTTATTTCCACTTCGGACGGCGTGGCAAAGCAGCAAGCGGTGGATTTTCTCCCTGTCTCTCTGCCGTTGTGCTGAACATTCTCGCAGACGCTGCGACCGGATGATATCGGGTAAGTGTGGGATGAGCTTTGTCGACGTCGTACTGAAGCTTATTTTTGCATCGGATAACGTAGTTTTCCGTGCGGAGCAACAATGTTACCGATGACAGGGAGGCAGCTCCCACACCCGGACCCTGCCTATCGACCCATCAACTCATGAACCGGGGACCAACGGCTTTACGGTGTGATCAGAGATGTTATGCTTCAGAACATCCCCGTGGCGCCGACTGATTGAACCCAGGCCTGCTGGGGTGAGAGGTAATCACGCTTACCACTACACCACCGGTGTCACTTAGGATCATAAATTTGTACAGACAGAGTTATAGCAACCGGTGGAAACTAACGATTTGGCTCACTACTTGACTAGCCTATTGGTCCCAAGCAAATCGATTAACGTACCCCATTCAACTCCAAATTCTAGTACTACACCATGTTTGTTTTGATTCGCTATGAAAGTTTGACAGATAAAATAAGGGGTTCGTGGATTTTCCTATGTTTCGAGGGGTGCATCGATTAGCTTGGGACCGAAGAGAGTACCAGAGCTGAGCCAAAAAGTTGAGGTCGTTCCTTCGGGACCTACTAGTCTTAGAGTTACCTCTTTGGTTATATTCCTGTGATAAATCGGCGGTGTTGACCGATTTTCAGTGAGACTACAATATTATTGCCCTCTTGTGTTCCGTGCAAATATTACGAAACGTGAAACATTTTATTTTTACAAAACACCTGCGTTGAAGACCGATTGCAACCGTCTAACAAAAATTATCCAAGCCAGGATGATAAAGTAACAAGATGAGCTCTCTCCCAGATTGTGCTAATCCTTTTCGTAGTTCTACGGCAACGTACTTTGAACACAACCTTTAATTTTTTTTATTTTTTTTTTGTTTTATTAATTATAATTTCTGAGGTCTCATGAATCGTCACCATAATATGTAATTTTTACCAATAATTTGATGAATTTCTTCTGATTGGGATATTGATTTAACTAAACCTAATTCGAAGGCTTTCTTCGTGCTAATTCTTAAACTCGTTGGAAAAATGTCTCTTTAATGGTTATATAACAAATATAAGGACATTGTAAAAATGGAACGTAGACTAGATGGTTAATTTTATTTAGGATTTAAGATATGTAATTATTGTTACACAATAGTGTTTACCATAAACTTGCGAAAAGCAATAAAGGCTGATTAAAAGTAAACTGCTCCGCCTCTTGCGCGCCGCTAGCACTCCTCTAGTGTTGGGAATCGAAAATCTTTGACAGTGGTTTGTTTACACTCCTATAGAGATAGAGAAAAACTGGTGGAAGTAAGATCAAAGTAGTCGATCGCGTTCAGAAATAACGTCAAATGGAACTCGAAAGAAGAAACAATATTGTGCACAAACACCTGGAAAATCTGGAGTGGTCCGGTTCCAAGCTGGCTAAAGTGCTGAAGATACCGAAAAGAACAGTTTGTCGAGTACTCAAAACCTACAAGGAAACCCTGAGTGTGGAAAGGAATCAGCGGACCTACGAAAAAACTGGAACCAGGGATCGTCAGCTGTGCAGCAAGGTGTTGAGGTGCGTTAAAGCCAACCCCAGTATTTCGATCCGAGATGTGGCCAGAAGGTACAACGCCAACACTTTCAAACGGTGTGGAACATCCTTGCCAGGGAAGTATACAAGATTGATGGACAAAGCCGGCGAACATCCGAACCGGCACATGAAGCAGAATTTCGTGGCAAAAAAGCGTGCAAGACTCTTGTACGACCGTGTTTTGGCGAAACACAAGGGCTGCACTTTGATCGATGACGAAATATACGTCAAACTCGATTTTAAGCAGCTTCCCCGTCAAAAGTTTTACATCGCGTCTGGACGTGAGATATACATACAGAAGTGGCACATGATAGTGTTTGTTTGTGTTTGAGAGCAATAGGGTTTTTGATCTAATTTCCGTCCTACTAAGGACAACCCGTGCTTTACCTCTCTTTTCTGAACGAATTTAAACAGAAAATGGAATATTTCTGTCAAAGATGACTTCTAAATTCATCCACCTTTCTATACGTACCGTTGGATTTGATAAAGAGTAACAAATTGTTGAGATATTGTTTAAAATCTAATACTGCTTCTTGATTCTAAATTCGTTCTACGAGTTTCAATTCCGTCCTAACGCATTAGATTTTCTTCGTCCTACGGATAAACGTAGAAAAAGGGGATTCGCTAGGAACGCTTCTTTGGTTTTGAGAACAATGAGCGTAAATATTCATACAATGCGCTCTAACAGGATTTATGTTGTAGCTAATGAACTAACACATCGGAACAAAGCTATTATTGATTTGTGCACGGTGAAATCATTGATATTATTGATCTTTTCTGATCGATAGAACGGAAATGGGCGATTACGACGAAGTAGCGCTCTACCCTACTACGAAACATTTTCGGAGATGAAAAGTGGTGACGACACAAGAACCAACTCTCCGAACAAAAATCGTTATTTTCTCCGGTGCCTGAAGCTTCGAGTACACGGGACCACACTAACACCCATAAAGTTTGCCCCGCTAACTAATACATGCGTAAGAGGCACTGACTCACCTATAGGTAAAGCACATACGATGTGCTGGGAAGATTCAAGGTCGTGTTTGCCGAAAAGTTCGCGAAGAAGGCCATGATTTGTCAAGCGATTTACAGTTGTGGGCCTGAAAACGAAACTATTCGTCACATCCTCGACGATGACATCCCTAGTTTACATCGAAGAATGCTTGAAAAAGCGTGTATTGCCGTTCATCCGCAAGCATAGGGGAAATGTCATTTTTTGGCCCGATTTGGCCAGCTGCCACTACTCCAACAAGATCGATTTTGTCCCCAAGCTAATGAATCCTCCGATTGCCTGGAATTTCGACCAATTGAAAAATACTGGGCAATTTCAAAGCAGCGACTTCGACGAAGTCAAGGACATCCAGCAAATGCGTGCAAAATGGAAGAAATGCGCTGATTCCGTGTCCGTTTCCACTGTTCGGGCGCTGATGGACTCCATCAAGAGGAAGGTTCAAGATTTCGTTCGAACTGGAGAAATGTAACCATCTAATGCTGTAACTTTGAAGTTTTAATAAAAGTTCTGTAAAGCAACCATTAATAGACTTTTTCTTAAACTTATTGAATCACAAATTACAGGTCTTTTTGTGCGTACCAATTTACTTTTAGTCAGCCTTTATATACAACTGATCATGATTACTTCCAAGTATTCCCTCGGTTCAATCGTTGGTCTTATGAATGAAATCTCGATTACTATTTCGAAGAGACGTATCAGCTTTTGTAAACAATGCATTTTATCGTCGGTTTGGCGTAACGGATTGCTCACCCACGCATACTAACACCATTATCAGGTAGGGGAAAAATTCCCCCTATCTGATGGTTGTGTCCAGTTACTTCAAATCGACTATCAAATGCGTTGTTTACAAAAGCTGATACGTCCCTTCGAAAAAGTAATCGCGAAATACGGTAGACAAAACCCTCTTTGCAACAGTATGCCTCGTCATCGTTGCCACCTATCAACCTGAATACTTTCTTCACCAGCGATGATGCGTGATGACGAAGCTCCATCATAGGAGATCATCTCATTCTGCACAAACGATTGATTGGGAAGTGGTGAGCAGCGAGGAAAACTCATTGACCTAAGGCTTTTGTCTGCCGCTGATGGCCTTTTTCTAACGTAACTAATAATCTCATCAAAATGGATGGCGTACTGCAAGATTTCAACCGATCGCCCTCGCCCTCGAACAGATGGATGTCGTCTTCCCGCAGAAACCGGCAAGCAAAGCTTCACACGATCAAACGTTTTCCACGGAGCATCAGCAGCAGCTTGTTTACCTTGGTTCGCGCCGTGTTGTTTATTGGTCAAGTTGTTTAAATAATTCACCAATAATAATACTAAACGATTATTGTTATTGTGATTATAAAATAACATCGGGCGTGCTATCAAAGGTGGCGGTGATGTGAGAAGAAATGAGCACCGGGACGCATAAATTTGGACGATTCATTCTTCTCGCCTTTTTCTTTCTTTTTCGAGTTTTCATTGATCTTTTGAAGGTATGCTTACATACATCAGACAACATCTCCGGATGAATCGGCGGACGTGTGGTGCGGCGCACCTTTTGCGATTTTTAATGTGATATAAATATTTCTCCTTTCATGTGTTTCCCATGCGGTGGTGGAATATATTCTTATTGGTAATAGATTTGAATTTGACTGGAACGATCAAAGGGGATTATCTTTTTAGATCGAAGAAACGGCTCACGATCCAGTGACCCACAGAGTTCTTCAGATGCATGTGTAGGTACGAAAGGTTCTCGAAAGCTGCAATTACTCCACGTGACTGTGGTGACAAGCGATTATTTCATATGTGTAGTAAAGTATGTAAATATAATATACACCAGTCGGAGTGACTCAAACCAGGCCCTTGTGTTTTGTTTTTTTTACTATCGTTGCCGGTGTCTGCCTCCCCGCACTTCTCAGGGTTATTGTCACATTAGTGTACACATTTGCATTTGTCAACCAATCTACGGTTGGATTTGTTATGCAACTCTGTATGCACCTCTTTTTTCGAAGTTTTAAGTCTAGTACAAACATACACACCGACGACAACTGTACGGTGATGGCGGACGACGGCGGCGACGGCTATTAGTTGCAACAAAAAGTTTTTCCACTCCTTACTCTTTTCCAACATTTAAATACTACACAAGTTAAGGTCAAGTTTTCAACCTCATTGAAAGCTCATTTGAAATGCACTTATACACAACTGTGCGGCGGTGGCGGTGGATGGATGGATGGATGGCAGTCGACGACGGCCTCTCACCTCGCCTTACCTTGGTACCATTTTCGGCCCGGCCAGGAGGACCAGTGACGGCGGGTGGCGGCACAAAGCGGGGGAGAGCGGGGGCAAATTTATTTTTCATTTCTTTACATTTCGCGCTCTAATGTACGCTTACACAGTGTATATTTACAAAACAGACCGGATTGTGCAAAATACGTGCCTATTTATATTTTTAATTACTTATTGCTTTCTTGAAAAATTGTGAGTGAGGCAGAGAGAGAGAGAGAGAGAGAGAGAGAGGTAGGCAGCAATCGTGCGAACCAGTCGGTCGTATATCCAGTGTCTGAGCCTCGGTGTTTTTTTTTTAAATTCTGTATGTGTAGCGAAATAGTTTTAATTGCTTATTTATCCAATTACCTGTCCGTGGAATAGTATTTTTTCCACTCTTTTTGTATTCGACGTTCAGCGACGAATCGGAGAAAATAAAACGAAGCAGCAGCAGCGGACCCGGAGGCCGCGAGAGTTTCGTTATTATATGAATATGAATTGTTATTCAAGCTGTTTTACGACGTGTTTTACTGCCTTTTTGTCTCACGTGTACTCCCGCAATCGGCCTCTGGCCGGGACCTGCTGAACCTCCTCGTACCCTTATTTCTATGACACGCTTTTAGTTTGGTAGGTAACTGAGATTCGGCTATGACCAAACGCATCTTACGGTTGCTCAGCTTGCTCTAGAAAACAAAGCTAAAAGATTAACGACGACGACAACGGCACACCGGTCGGTCGGTCGGTCGGTCGGTAAATGTGTTATTTAATAGACATCAAATTTTTCACAGAATCACTTTTAATTACTCTATATTGCCCGGAGATCGTAAAGCAGTCGCTTTTATTATTTTATTTTAAAAATGCCGACCAGATAAGAGGTAGCAACAACGCGAATGCTGATGATGATGTTGATGTTGACTTAGAAACTCGTGTAAAGCTGATGGTTGTGAATATTGCTTCGCGTCCATCACGGGAATTAGGTATGATGGAAATGTACAAAATGTTCTTATGGTTGTTACAATGTATAGAGTTCGTTATAGTTATCATACTGAACCAATCAGCTAAATTGGCGTACTATGAATAAAATAATAAATTTAGCAATTGCACGACAATTTGCATCGATGCAAGATTTACGTATTGATCCGTATTCATTAAATCAAATTTACAGTAGAAGTTAACTAACCACATTATAGTGTGTTCAGGGATATCCCCTACTTGGATGATTTTATTATCTGTAAATCCCAAATAAAGCCTGTCCACGTTAAATTTCGAACACTAAGATAATGTCGGAAAAAAATCATCCATACATTTAGTACAACAAAGCCGATTTTTTATTTCAGTAAAGTAGAATTATATCGGTAGCAAACGAAGCTTATTATTTTTTTTTTCCTTTGGTTTGTTTTTTCCGTCGATCTTGTTTTCCGTGCTGAGCACCGATGCTACCGACGTGCCACAGGAAGGCAGCTCCCACACCTGGACCCTACCTATCGACCCATCAACTCATGAACCGGGGACCAACGGCTTTACTTCCCATCCGAAGGAAGGGATGATCAGAGATGTTATGCCTCAGAACATCCCGGCGGCGCCGACTGGGATTGAACCCAGGCCTGCTGGGGTGAGAGGTAATCACGCTTACCACTACACCACCGGCGCCGTTAAACGTAGCTTATTTGAATGTTATTTATTTTGTCTGTGAAATTCTCGAACTATCTGTTGGATACCCACCATCAGGTTCCATACAGTATCCTCAGGTACCTTAGTGGCGGCGTGCCTCCATCTCCTCTTGAAATCATTGACGTCATTTGATTTCCTCTTTGTTTCGAATAATTTCCACTTAACCTTTCTATTGGGCGAAGTTCTGGACAATTTGGTGGATTGGCTGTCTTTGGCACATATTTGACCTCTTGTGCATTATACCATTCCAGGACGGATTTTGCATAGTGACAAGAGGCCCAATCAGGCCAAAACAGAGCTGGAGTGTCGTGGTTTCTGATGAATGGTAGCAATTGCATCGGACATATTTTTCACTTTGTACGCCTTCACCTCATGCCTCTGCTTCACTTTTTGTACATAGGGGAAATGGTTCTTATGTTGGCCAATGGATCTAAGATTGAGCCCATCGCTAAAAATCTGCTATTTATCAATTTTATCTAGATGAACGCGTCATTGGAAAGGTACTAATGGATATTTTTGGTTGCTTTTGAAAATTTAGTCGATTGCTGAATGTGCCCAAATTAAGGACAATTTTTTTTTACTAGTTCGTTTATATACTAGGCTCAGTCGTGTGTGACACTTTGCGGAGCCAAAATCAGTAATGTTTGAATTTACAACTATCTCGGGCCACTAGGGTATCCAATAGTCGTGCTCTGGAGGCGTCATTACCCGGGCAATACAAAACTGCGTGATCGATGTCATCATAACCGGTTCTGCACCTACATATATTGCTGTCAACGAAGATTATTCTATAGAGATGTGCGTCTAGCGAGTAGTGGTTGGACATAAGTCTTGACATCACTCGAATGAATCCCCGACTTACATCCAGACCTTTGAACCACGCTCTCGAAGAAACATTTGGAATAACGGAATGTAACCACCGCCCAAGAAAATTACTTGTCCAATCGTTTTGCCAACTCTGATGTACTAAGGGGAAAAATTCATCATGTGAAATTCTTCTACCATAAATCTCGCCTTGTTGTGCAGCCCACCTTTGCGAGAATTAGGGACACTTAGGCCCACATTACATACATTTCCCCTATATAATGTATTTGCATAAGAGAAAAATATAACATTATATGATTTTAAGCAAAAAAATAAAGGGTTGTGTCCTAGACACGACCACAGTATGACTTAGAACCACGCAAAATTGATGTTTGTCATGCATTTTTGACTATTATACTTATTAGGGACTGTCCATAAGCTACGTAGACAGTTTAGCGCGGAGGGGGACAATTATCCACGGCCCATACGCATGGGGAGGGGGTCAAGAATACCAAAAAACTGTCTACGTAGTTTATGAATAGCCCCTTATTATGAATGGGGCGGGGCAGAACGTATCTTTTGTGCAGAATATGGAAACAAGGATGGACTTTGGATGTTAATCAAATTGCATATATTGAGGTATCAGATATGTTTTACAGTCAGTTGTTGGTAATTTACCAACATCATATCATCGGATGTATGCCTCCTCTTAAGCAATTGTTTTGAAAATGTTGGCTTTTGTTTTTACTTATTTTCGCACCTGACAGGATTTCCCACCGTTTTTTTTATAAATGGGGCGGGGCAGAAAGTTTGTTTTGTGCAGAATATGTAAAAAAGGATGGACTTTGGATGTTCATATAATAGCATATATAGAGTGAATGTTTTACAGTCAGTTCTTGGTAATTCATCGAATTTATGTCTCATCTTAAGCAATTTTTTTTTTTAAATTTTGGCTCTGCGTATAAAAAATTGTTTTTACTGATAAGGGGCTGTTCATAAACTACGTAGACAGAGTTTAAGGGAGGGGGGTTGGCAATTATCCACAGCCCATACAAATTTAAAAAAAAAAATAAGGACAATCTATTTTTCGGGTAGTTGTTAAGGGGGGGGGGGGGGAAGGTTGTTGTTAAGGGGAGAGAGGGTTTTACACACATAATTTTCCAAGTCTCATTGTGGTGGTCATGGTCACGCCCTAATCCACCTTTAGCCGCTGTCTTGGTCCTGCTTGCTGCAGAAACTAGTGCCACGCCGTCCGAAGCGGTAATGAGCAGAGGCAGGAAAGCAGCGTGATGTGGGTTTGGAGAAAATGTTTAGTTCATGAAAACAGTGATAAAATTATCATTTGCGCATTTTTCAAAAGTTTTTTTGTTTAAAAATTGGAAAAGTATTTTTTTCAGCAGATTCTATAAATGACAAAGTTACAAGCGTTCAAAACCTAACACTATTTCACCACACATATTTTTTGATTTGTACCCCAGTATAGTCGACAAAGACGTAGTTTTACGTCAAAACCCGAAACAGAAAGAAGTAAACATATTTTCAACATTTTTTCTTTAATTTCATATAATTCGGAACCAGTAGGCTGTGGAAATTGTACGTCTTGAAAAAAGTTGTTAATTTTGTCAAGATAAACAACTTTGCCGAAGATATCAAGTCTCAAAAACGTCAGAAAAATAAGTTAGATTGTTGCGCCATCTTTGCGGAAGAGTTTTGAACTATTTGTTGTCCTTATTATGATGAGGGGTCTCCCTTAGCTCAGTCGGTAAAGGCGCAGTTACAAAGCAAGACCATGCAAATGCTTGACCAGATAACTTTATTTTAAGCTCCTTTGATAAATTTTCCATGGGGTTGATGTCAGGAGATTGGCTAGACCATGAAATAACCGAAACTTTGTTTGCACGAAACCATTCCTTTACAAACTTAGAAGAGTGTTTTGGATCGTTGTCTTGCTGAAAATGCCATATAAGAGGCATGTTCTCTTCTGCATAAGGGAGCATAACCTCCTCCATGATTTCTTTGTATTGAAATCTGGTCATGATGGAATTAATACGGAAAATGGGACCTACTCCATACCAAGAAAAATAGCCCCAAACCATGATGCTACCACCTCCATGCTTTACGGGCTTTACCGTGTACCGCGGATGGAACTCTTTACCGGATGGTCTACGTGAGAATATACTTAATGACTATTTTGATTTCATTTGACATGTGGAAGATTTTGCTCATCATACTTGATTAGGTAAGTGATTTAACAGGTTATAATATTCGTTTTATTGGTATTAAATGAACGATTTAAAAACCGAAAGATTAACATATGAAACAAAACTCATTCAAGAGGGATCCCAAGAAAGCTAATTGAGTCATGCGTTTTGCATTGAGCCTATATCGATTCTGAGTGGTTTCGCCAGTTTTGAAGAATAGCCTCTCTGACGGAATACTTGTTACCATTCTTGATAAATAGTCTCGGGCAATGGGGTATACATGGGGATATACACTACGGATGTTCTCCCATGCTCGAAAAGGATCGACAGAACGTGGGAAAACAGGCTTTGTAATTTTGTAATTCTGCCGATATGCCCCCATGGTGATCCAGTTCTGACATAGTAGAGGACTGATGAACCTGAAATCGTAAACTCTTTCGGTACTATAGATCTGCTCAGACACAATTTCAACTGCCCGAACGTGAGCTGAATACTCCAGGTCCAGGTCAATATTAAATTGCAAATGCAAATGCACTTTTTTTTGGTTGGATCGAAGCAAAAATCGAATGAATCCAGTCGATTTTTGTCGTACACGATTCCATCCAGAATAAGCAGAAAAAAACCTGAAATCGTGCTCGACCTTCTTGGATTTGGATGATACTTTGCTCATATTTTCAGTATGATAGACCAAGTATTTTTCGCAGGAGAGGAAACCCTTTTGACTCAAGGGTAATTTTTGAAAAGGGCCTATGTGTTTTTGCACACATACTTTAAAAAAATGTAGTTCGAAAACAGTTGGTTGTAGAAAAAAAATATACGAAGGAATCGTAGGAACTAATTAGGCTTTATAAAAAAAAATATACACGGAATTTTTTTCCGTTTTTTTACAAAAAAAAAAATAAATAAAAATAAACCTCAAAATTCAATTAACAAAAAAAAACGTAGTTTTGATTTTTTTTTATTTTTTTTGAATAGAAAGCAGAAGTTTTGAAAACAACTCTAGGATGGTCAAACTTTCAATACAAAAGTTTTTCAAAGGGCAACTTTTGAGGCATTTTTGAAAATTTCATTATTTACGGCAAAATGTTCAGTTTGATGTTAGTATATGATTGTAAAAATCATTTCAAACGATAGTGCTCATATCGATAAACTTCCTTAATACAACCGTTTTCGAGATATTTCAAATTTACTTTCATCAAAATCATTTTTTTTGTATAAAATAAGCCATTTTCATAAGTTAATCGTGATTCTCCATCAGCATTGATAAGTTTAGCAAGATACACATATATTTACCTTCAATTTGTCTTTTGACGATTGAACGATCAGACAACCCGTTCAGAATTTACAGGGGAAATGAAAACACTATTATTTTAAATATAGAAACCAACGCAAGTTAAGTTGCACTTATTTTCATTATCAAGCGTAGTTTCATCCTATTTAAGTTGTTAATATTGATGTATCTATCCATATTATTATTTTAGGTACATTATAATGTCTTCCATGGTATTTTTCATGAAAAAAGAGCTTCTCTGTTAGAGTAGCTTCAATACCAAAACAATATTTATACCTGAATATCCAAATGGTACCTCCGTTTGTATATAAGCATGACCATCCTTTTGAAAACAGACATCACTAAAAAAATCTTTTTGAGTGAACAAGTATAATTTGAATATGGAATTCAAGAAGGTCGAGTGTTGCAAGCCGTTTCCTAATAAACGGTGTTTGTCAAAGCTTCGTAAATTATCCGAAAATTTGATTGAAAAACATAAGTTCCTAGAGTGGAAATTTAATGTGTCGCTTGAATATAAATAGAATTTTAATGTGTCGCTTGAATATAAATAGAATCGAACCATGTGCTGAAAATCTGGAACTAGAAGCGAAACCGTCAGTCATGGACATCGCGGAGCCGCAGCCATCTACATCTCGACATGGCCTCGAAGAAATACCATCAACTACGTCAATAACAACAGCATCGTCTCAGGATAGTGGAGAGCAACAATTTTCCAGGACGCATAATATTGGGGCAATAGCTGGTATCAACATATCGCCAATATCGACAAAAAAATTCCAGAATGTTAACTATCCCCGGAGAAAGTATATGGACATTACCAATGGCATTAAGAAACGCATCTTTGGTTTTCAAGCGGAAGAAGATGACCTGGAGCAACTAAAATTGAAAGCTGCGGAACACAATGAGATGATCGGACAACTGAAGGAGAGATTTGCTGATCCAGGTTCATCGAGAGACGATCAAATAAGGATTCTGACGATTTTGTCGAAATCTTGGTCAACGCAAACGGTAATGGACGAGTTTGAAACAAATAAATACATTGTATTGCAAGCTCGATGTTTGGCAAACGGGAAAGGAGTATTGGCCACCCCCAACGAAAGGTTAGGACACGGTTTGGATCCCGAAATTAAAAACGAGGTATTGCAGTTCTTCGAAAGCGATCAGATAAGCAGTACCACGCCAGGACTAAACGATTACGTTTCAGTGAAGAAGGAAGGTAAGAAGATTCATATTCAAAAGCGACTTTTAGTTTGTACATTGCGAGAAGCTTTTATAAAATTTCAAGAAGTTAGTAAAAATAGCATTGGATTTAGTTCATTTGCAGCACTAAAACCAAAGCATTGCAAATTACTAGGTAGTTCAGGTTCTCACAATATTTGTGTTTGTACCATCCATGAAAATATTAATTTAATGCTTTATTGTCTTAGAAAATATTCATTCGAAAAAGATTTCAACCATTATTTTGAAGAAATATTATGCAGCTCATCATCCAGAACTAAACATTGTTATCTCCGCGAATGCGAACGTTGTCCAGGTCTCTCAGATTTTGAAAGAAGTTTTTTAGAAAAATTCGAGGAACAGAGTATGTCTGAAATATGTTTTTAACAATGGGTTTTAACTGATCGATGTAGTTTAGAGAAACTTGTAAAACCAGTAGATGGATTTGTTCCTTATTTTTGCGAAAAGTTGGAAAAACTGGTATCCCATGATTATATTAAAACTCAGCAGTCTAGTTTCTTAAGAAATACAAAAAATACTTTTAAAAATGGAGAAGTTGTCATAATTTGTGATTCTTCCGATAATTATTCATTTGTTCTTCAAGATGCTGCCCAAAGTAGTTACTGGAATAATCAACAAGCTACTATTCATCCTTTTTGCATTTATTATTCAGAATCAGGTATAATTAAAAATAATATCTGAAGTTTTGAAACACGATACAATTGCGGTGCAAGTATTTATTTCAAAATTACTGACCTTTTTGCTAACAAAAATACAAGGGACCATGTGACGCGATTGGTGGCACATTAAAATGAATGGCAAGGAATGTAAGTGTGGCTGTAGAACACGAACATCCAATCACAAGTGCAGCAGAGTTATATGCATAGGCTAACCAGAAGAGTAATGATAATTTAACAAAAATGTCATTTTGTTTTGTGTCACAAAAGGAATATGAACAGGGGGCTGCAGAATTGAAAAGCATTTTTGAAAAGACCAAAATGATCCCAGGTACAAGAAAATATCACTGTATTGTTCCGATTTCCGAAAATAAAATAACAGCGAAACTATTTTCGAATGACGAAGAACGCACCATTCATAACATATAAAAACATGTCAATCAAAAGTTCATCAAATAAAAATATATCCAACGAAAAGGTTTATGTACAAATTATTATTATTAAAGACGATCGAAAGTAGTAAATGTAAGATGCAAATAAAAACGCATGGGTATTTCATTTATTTATCTTATTTATCTTATAAGTTTTAGAGGCGAATGAATTTGTTAAAATTTAAAACCTCTTCAATAAAATAATAAATAAATAAATAAATCTTATAAGTTTAAAACCAATTTTCCAATAGTCTATTGGTGCAAGGGTAAGTTGAAGGTAAGTACATGCATATCTTGCAAAACTTATCATATTTGATGGACAATCACGTATAACTTACGAAAAGGGCATATTTTCTACAAAAAATTGATTATGATGAAAGTAAATTTGAAATATCACGAAAACGGTTACATTTAGGAAGTTTATTGATATGAGCACTATCGTTTGAAATGATTTTTATAATCATATACTGACATCAAACTGAACATTTTGCCGTCAATAATGAAAGTTTCAAAAATGCCTTAAAAGTTGCTCTTAGAAAAACTTTTTTATTAATAGTTTGTCCATCCTGGAGTTGTTTTCAAAACTTCTGCTTTCTATTCAAGTTTTGATTAAAAAAATATAAAAAAAAATCAAATAGGGGAATTTACGTATTCTCGGCAACCTAAGCAGCGTACTTCTTTCTATAGCCTTTTTCTCTATGGAACGCACACATATGCAGCATTGGTTTGTTTACAATCTTTTGCTGCCAGCTGCTCTAACAATTTCAGTCGAAAGAATTGTCAAAAACTGTTTTGAAACGCTTTTACAAAGCTCCAATCTTCTCTAGTGAGAGCGAGTATTGTCGGCAACCAGTTTTTCTTCGGCAACCGTTCCATTTGAACTGCATGTAAATCTGCTGTTCTATTATCGGCAACTCGAAATCAGCTACAATTTGTAGTGCGTGTGTTTCATTTCAAGAAAACCTTGCTAGATTGCTTTTTCTCAGTGGTAAAAATATAGTCAAATTGAAGCTGAAAGCATAAAGAATCGTTTGCATGCATTCAGCGAAGTGTTTTCGTAAGAAAATCTAGTGAAAATAGTGTTTAAATTTGGGTTGCCGAAAATAGTCTGGCATGCCGAAGCCGTCATTTCCCCTATATGTTTTTTTTTGTTATTTGAATTTTGAGGTTTTTTTTTATTTTTTTTTTTGTAAAAAAACGAAAATAAACTTCCGTGTATATTTTTTATAAAGTCTTATTAGTTTTCTACAACTCCTTCTTAGTAAATTTTTTGCTACAACAAACTGTTTTTGAACTACATTTTTTTTTAAAGTATGTGTGCAAAAACACATACGCCCTTTTCAAAAATTACCCTTGAGTCAAAAGGGTCTCCTCTCCTGCGGAAAATACTTGGTCTATCATACTGAAAATATGGCCAAGTATCATCCAGATCGAATATAGTCAAGTTTAGTGACTGACCGATTTGGCGTGGAATTGGTCGTTTGAGATCGATTCAAAAAATCGATTAATCGAACCAAAAGAATTAATCTTTTGTGTTTCGATCCAAGATCGCCCATTGCTAGTTGGAACACCCTCCAAAGGTGCACCCCTTTGTCAGTTAAAATTGGATTCCTTAGCAACAAAATTAATGAATGACATTAATAATGACCATGCATCAGAACCCTAGCCTTAACCACTTCAATCTAGGGAACAACGAATAGAAGACTAGGAATCACATAGATGATGACTAATTAACTCATTTTTTCCTTGTTTCAAGATCATCCTCGATGGACAAAGTCGAGTCTTATCACTATCAAATCCTGTTCCCCTAGTTTGAAGTAGTCAGGACTAGGAATCGGTGGTCGTACCGTACCACGAAAAGGCGATCAACCCACGTCACGCGGCTATCTCTTTTCCTCCCAAGCATCCCACATATGTCTTAGCTCATTTCAATCTTTAACTTAAAGTGTTTTTCTTATTATTACATTTCCGACGACCAGTAATCCTATTGGGAGATTATACTCAATCCAACAGCGAGCGGATGAACAAGTTGATGAGTGAATTTTCATTCAGGGATAATTTCCTATTGATATGGGTTCACCATTTGCAAACAAGTGAATTGGGATAATGCGTATCGTTTCGAATAGTATCAGTGAACATTTGTAGCATTTGAACTTCATGCTTAATTAATTCAATAGCTTATCAGAATACCGCTACAACATAAAGTCAATTTATGCATTGTAGGTAGTATTGTATTTAAAAAAAAAACTGACTTCCTTCATCCATTCTACACTTAAAGTAACATTTAGTATGTATTTGCAAATCGAAACAATTAACTCGATGCAACCAGTCATCGAAAAATTAATTCAATTATTGCACAGTACGCCCAACCACAATGTACCACTGTTCATTGTTCACAATGCGACAGGGACCCGAATTTCCACCAGTGCATTCGTCACGCCACTCATGCCATTTGAATGCTCATTAGCATCACATAATTACTCTGCGTGTATGAACTCATTCGCATACCCATCGCGTTTGCCAGCAGCCGGCTCAGTGCAGTGATTAATCGCTAAAAGCGAAGGAAAGCAAAACACCGATTTGTGCGTCTCTTGTACATTTGTGGAAAATTGTAACCAAAAGAGAATGAACCAAATTTTTCCCATCAACTTTTCCAGCGCGCACTACGACCCCAAAATGAGTGATAGTGCAGGTAGGAAGGTGTGAGGCAGAGCCGGCTAAAGCTATGCAACTCACGTGCAGTACACTCACTCGTCGGATAATGTGATGACTTTGATGAGAAGCAAAAAAAAAAAAAAAAGTAAGTGCAGAGAATACGCTTCACCGAGAGCCAGCTTTCAGCTCAGTACATATCGACACAAAGTCATCATAATAATATGTGTAATGTTTTTACGATCAATAAATCTTAGATTGCACGCTCTCTCAGCGGACTCAGGCCCGGCTCAGAGCAGCGAAACGAGAGTTGTGTAATCGTAAAATTGTATGCTTGAAAGTTTTTTTTTCTTCTCCTCTGTAGTTGATGTTGAGCTTCTTTCTTCTTTTATTATTTATATCACATTTATTTGCCACTTTTATTACAGTATTGTGTACGTACGGAACGGAGGTTGGTCGGTCGTTCGGTCGGTCGGTGTGAGAATGCGATAGGTTTTGAGCTGATTTTTCTATTTTACCTCCCCATTAGAGCTGAGGCAAACCAAAATGGTGAAACCTCAAAAGTGGATTTTGCATGCTCCGTTGACACGAGTTTGATGATTTGTGTCAATATTAGCACTTGACACTTGGTTACCATCGTCGTCTTCGTCGTCGTCTTGCAACGGTGTTTTGCATTGTTGAAGCTGACTGGTACGTACCTGAAACGAGAAGAAGCGAAAATTTTCAATTAATCATCAGTTGGCCGTTATTTATAATACAATATTCTTGAAACTACGTTTCCCACTAAGCCACATTTTATTCAACTGTCACTCGCTCAGCAGAATGCCATATTTCACCGGTGTCCGTCAGGCTATTTAAAAAAAAAGCGTCATCCGATGAATTATTATTGAGCAAATAGGTATGTAATGTACCGGTTCCATGCGCCATCCGTACACGGGTATAAACATACACTCGGTACAATCTAAGATATAAATTTAGATATGGATTGCACAATGTATTCCCATAAATAATTTACTATTTTCCCCGGTCAAACGGTGGCGCTGGCTTGGTTGCAACAACAAGGATGCCGATGGAATCGGAATGTAGTGAAAAAAAAAACAACCTTCCTGACATCCTGCCAGGTCCTGCTTGCTTGGGATGGTCACCCACACTCAGCGCACCAGCGGCGATGGAAGGAATGCAAAAATCAATTTGCATAAAATGGAGTAAGGACTAGTTGCTGGAATACCGTGTCGGGGACCAGACACGGCCACAGCCAGTGCCGGTCGTGCGGAAAATATTGTAATAAGTGGTCCGGTTTAGGCCGAGAGCGGAGGATGAATAACTAATAAATGCTACTTCCGGCTCTAATGTGTTGGTATTTATCGCTGACTGGGGCTCGCAAGGAAACTGGAAGGCTTTGGAAGAAGGGATCGCTGCTCCTTTGGAACTGTGATTATCAAGTCTTTCTTGATCCGGGCTAGATGGTCACTTTGGAATGACAAAAGTTCCAGCAGATGAAAATTTTCGGAATTTTTTCCATGGGCGTTGAAAAATCTATATTCTTGATCAATTCATCATTGGGTTCAACCCAAACAGAACACGAAGTTTCAGCTGATCAAATTTGAGTTGCATTACGAGTATAACGAGTGAGCTACTTCCCCCGATTCTGGCTGCCCGACCTTCCTTTTGATCACTTTCGAACACCCCTATCGCCCGGTAAACCATGAGAAGGAATTTCGTTCTTATCAAACTTCTTGAATCAATTTTCCGCCGATCGTACGGTATACCTAAATCACTCCATCTCGCTCTCTCGCTCTCTTTCTCCAACCTGGTCACCATCATAATCCACTTCGAACGGCGTGGCCAGCCGTAGTCAGTGCCTTAACCGTAAGCGAACCGAAAAATTAGCATAATATTCAATCATTACGAGCAAAGCGCGTTGCCGGAGCTTAGCAATTTTCCTGGTGGATTTTCTTCCTCCCCGCACGCGTGGGTGGGGTAAAAGTTGGACGGCATTTTCGGCAACACAGCGCCGAAAGCCTTCCCCGCTGAAAAATAATGATGTAAACTGTTTCCGACATCGCTTTTTCGGGGATTATTTCCCATGTACCATTCGACCTTTTGCCGCCACTAGAAGTGAACATGTTAATGCTTGGACCAAGAGTGGAGTTCTTGGAGGGGGTGCAGCTATAATCGTAACATTCCACCAATTATTCGAAATAACTCAATTTAGAATATTATTTTCGGCTAGCCTTCGGCCGCTCGGATTTATTGTTTCCTGGTCGCCGGGTAATGGGAACATGTGTTTTTGGACTCAAAATTTTTCCCGAAACTCTTATCGGAACGGATGAATCACATTCGGGGGGAAATTGCATACTGGGGGGCCCGTCTAAGAAATTGCATTGCCGGCGTGTATCGCGATGCAAACGATTGCATAAATGACCTAAATTATATCTACTCTTTGCTGTTGCTGCAGAGCAGGGGGAGGAACTTGCAAATAATTTCCGCTATTTGGAGAAAATTATTATCCTAAGGTTGTGTACTATCCGATGAAACATTCATACGAAGGAATTTCGATACAACGTTCATACCTCGCATCGGAATCGCCATAAAATGAACACGTTTTCAAATTTTTATTCCGAAAAATAAATCACATGTCGGTGGGTGAACTGTTATCTGCTCAATCAATCAAACGAAATGAAAACTACCGAAATTGAGGTGAAGAAACTTTGTCCGACCGATTCCAAGCGTCTTGTGGAAATGAACCATAAGGAACAATGAAATACCCAAAAGTGCATATAATATAATAAATATGCCGTTTTCTCGTGTGAAATATGTTTGATCGAAGCGATAATTCCTTCTTCGCCTTGTTTCAAGCTGGTTGGTTGGCGAGGAGGTGGGGAAGGAGGAGGCGGAGAGTGCAACAGGAAGTCACCCACCCGGTGCCGAAGAAAAGGGCGGAATGGCAGTGCTTGGGTGCTGTGCTGACTGACTGGCTGCAAAAAAATCCAATTGCACCTAGTGAAAGTGGAGGCATGTTCCGGGACAGCGAAGGCGGACCGGGGTTGGATGTATGTTTAAAAGCATTTTCTTGATATAAAATTCAGCAACTTATTAATATATGCCTTGAACGAATAGAACTTAGATTTCGGGTTGGTGCTCGATTGATTCGTGAAATATTTGGTTTTTGACTCGCCAGCTTGCTGGATATATGTATTTTCCGAATGAACTAAGAAAACATTTTTCATTGAAAACCAGTGCTGTTACTCACTTACCCAGGCGCTCCCTATAAGAAGTACCCAAAATTGTGATTAAGGGAAGTGATGATTATATGATGATCATAGTGGTCTATCACTCATTGTAGCACGGAAACTAGCTCGATACCTGTGGGATCTCCTCATTGTTGAACTTGATCAAGCTTCATAACCTCTCATTGGCATCAGAAAATCGCTTTATGAAGGGCCAAAAACGAATGCATGGATTGATAGGAAATTCGCCAATTCATTTCGCTGGGACAGTTAAGCATCTCCTTCCAACAACTTCCATTAATTATCATTTAAAATTTTAAGCATCGAAATATTGTCAAGATCCCAGCCTTCAAAACATTTCCAAGTTCTGAAATTTCAAATTTTTTGCCATCGTTGAGCTTATCAAATTTTCATGGTAGATGAACCAACAAATCATATCAAAATGCAGAAAAGTTTATTTTGTTAATTAATTAATTTCGATGTAAATTGAGTTGAAAGTAAAATTCTACAATTCCTTGAAAAATATTGTTTATAGTTCCAAAAGTTATAGCCGTTCTGCACCATGTACCACTATGGTGAATTGTGGATTTTTTTCTCTGATAAATAGATGTCATGATCGTTTCAAACATCAACGGCTCAAATATCAGCTCCCACAAAACATACAACAATTATTTTTATGTTAGTGTTAGGACGAATTGACGCATTTTGCAACCTGCTAGGGAATAACAGCAAGTTAATCTATGATCTATATGATTTCTCACATAGAATTTCTTATTCTTTCATATTGATCTTTCATATATTTAGATAACAATCATTAATTTTGTTATTGGAAAAATATTATGTGCGTTCCTAATAGAAACTAAGTGAAAACTTTTTTCAGGGCACATCTTTTCACTATACACAGACACACAGTTCAGATGAGTAATGTACACTCAAAAATATAACTAAACGAGAAAAGATTAAAATTTAAAAATGTTATGGTTAAGCAATGTTTATGCATTGATCGGCTTAAAATTTGATCCCGTCGGTCGAGTACCGGTGCAATTTCTGCGATCAAGCTCATCCGAATCTTAGTGTGGCGATTATCTTAAGCTGAATCCGAAGGAACGCTACACGATAAGAAAAAAAAAATACTCACAAATAAGTTTAAAAAACTCAACGTTGGGTTCTATCATTTGAGGTCTACCGTTGCGCTATGGGCAAAAATGGGTCCAAAATACCCCAAAATTCAATATCTCAACAGCACGCTGAATTCCGGCCATGAAAAATGACTTTTCCGAAGGGAAATCGTCCAGGGAATCGATTGCAAGTGGTCCCATAGACCGGAGAGCCTTGTAGGTATGTGTTTTGGGCCATTTTACCCCATTTTCCCCTACTTTTTGAAGGAAATGTATTTTCACAGCTCTATTTTTCGTAAAACATATCAAGAGCAAATTTTCATTATGTCGTAAGTAACATTCGCACTGATCCGAGAAAAATAAAGTTTTGTTTTGATGACCGAAAAGTTATTCCTATTTCCAATTAAACACATATAATCTCATAGTGATAGCAATGTTCAACATATTTAGCCAGGTTTTAATCATACAAAGGCAAATCGCTAGCTTGCATGCTAAGAAATGCTGGTTTTTGAGTCAAAAGTTATTATACGTCGTTTGGTGGCCCCTATTGTTACTTAAGTCAAAGTGTATTTACCAGGATATTCGAGAGAATTATCAATTACGTCTCCTTACGTGCAGCCATTCATCATTTTAGGACCACCGAAATCATCTTAGCAACAAATAGTTCGATTTATTCACTTTAATAATGAGAAAGCGAAACGACGAACGTACACTTTCCCCGGGTTTCTTAGCGCTGTTACTTAAGGCAAACGGCATCTCCATAGAAATCGGGTGACTTAAGTAGCATCGAAAACTATTTTGATCGGAAGGTGATTACGTCAAAAAGCAATTTGACTGGTAAATAAATTTAAAACTGGGATGTGATCCTATATTCGGACAGTATATAGTGTAATAGCAGAAGCATCGATTGACACTGATAGCTCGACTTTGTTTACCTTTGTTACATTCGACGTAATGAAAATTTGCTCTTGATAAGCACTTTATGCATGGTTTTAGAATACTATGTCTTTAATCAACAGTTCATGAGATATTAGGGGAATACGGGATACACTTTATAGGGGAGTAAGGGGTAAAAGTGAACTCTCGCTAAATTTATTTTAATTCATAAAAATGTTGAACGATGCGATTGTTTGAATGACCCCAAAGGTCATTAATAAGATTTTTTTTTTCGAAATTTTAAGGTTAATTGGGGTTAAATAAGTTTTAATTTACTGCTATCTGTTTTAAAAGAGTTTTCACTTTTTTTGTCTGTATACAGCAAAACGATATAGTGGTTCTCAGAATTTTGGAAAAATTGGTAGTGTTATTCCTTATCGCAACATATTAGACCCGTATTTTTTATTTTGTCATTAGGGTGACTATTTATATTAAAAAGGGCGGTAAAAAAAAATTTTTTTTTAGATTTTTTTTCAAAAATTTATAACTTTTGAACTGTTTGGCCGATAACGAAACTCAAAATACCAAATGAAAGTTTATTAAAAGTATTTTTCAGAAAAAAATATTATGATATTAAAAAAAAAAGATTTTGTATTAAAAAACATTGATTGTATTTCCACTTTTACCCCTTACTCCCCTTAAAAGTGTACCCCGTATTCCCCTAATATCTCATGAACTGTTGTTTAAAGACATACCCAAGTAACCAACAAGCCCGTTAATCGCCCTTTTTGGTATATAAGGCTGCTATACGACTGATATGAAGTTCGGAATCCCTATATTTACCTTATATCGCAAAAAGGGCGATTATCGGGTAGTTAGCGGGCTTGGTGGTTACTTGAATAGTATTCTAAAGCCATGCATAAAGTGCTTATGTTTTACGAAAAATAGAGCTGTAAAAAAACATTTCCTCCAAAAAGTAGGGGAAAATGGAGTAAAATGGTCCAAAACACATACCTACAAGGCTCTCCGGTCCATGAAACCACGTGCAATCGATTCCCCGGACGATTTCCCTTCGGAAAAGTCGTTTTCATGGCCGGAATTTAGCGTGCTGTTGAGATATTGAATTTTGGGTAATTTTGGACCCATTTTTGCCCATAGTGCGTTGAATCAGAAAAGCGGCGATGGGTCAAATTTACTCATCTATTGAGTAATAATAGATGAACTCAAATTTAAGTTAATTTTTTGTTTATCATCTATTAGCTCAAAACGTAGTATTTGTCATTATTGATTGAATTAGTACTTTCCGTAGTTGTTTAAAATGGTCATGTTAGTAAATTGTATTGCGTAAAGTAATTTACGGAAAATATCCCGAAATATTTATCGATGTATTCTGTTTAACTAAAACACGCTGCGATTCAAAGTAAAAAAGAACTCAATTTTCAGTTAATAGTACTCAACCGTTATGGTTTCACCGTTGGGTACTTTTAACTTAATTTTGGATGAAAATCATAGCAACCTGCACTGCCATCGACGCTCAATTAGTCATCGCATTAGTCTTCGTTAGTATTTGGTACATATCCCGCATAAACATAAGAAACGCCTAACCACCAATTCAGGATATCATCCCAACTCTATGCGGTATGGTCGTCCCATCTAAGATATCGTTTGTGTATGGTATCCGTAGGGGGTTGTGACAAAAAAGTTGCAACGAAAACCGGTTGCATGCTGGTACGTTGGGTATTTTTCACCTATTCCATTCGATTGATCGTTAGGTAATTTTTACTCAATGGATTCTTCATCAGGATTACTCAAAATTGAGTTTTCTTGTTTAACTTAATTTTACCTAGCCCCACTGAAGCCACGTGTTGAGTGAAAGTAACTTTATTTGGGTACTTTTTTCTTACCGTGTACGAGACAGCAAAGCAGGCTAGCGTCTGTTTCAACTGTTTCCGGAAGGGGCACTGCACGTTGTTGCTCTTCCTTGTCGTGCAAGATTTGTAAGAAGCGACACCACTCTACTCTACACGTGAACGCTACGTCAATGGGTGTCATTGTCGAACAGACAGCTACAACGGTGCCGGCGGCACAATCCAATGAGGACTCCACGAAACCTACTACTACGAACACGATCAGTGCTTCCTGCACAATCTACCAGCAGCGGGGGCTATTATCCAAGGCAGTTGTGAACATTATCGGTGACAGTGGCAAGGCCCAGCCGTGCTGCGTTCTATAAGATTGCGGTTCACAAGACAGCCTTCTAACGGGAAAGCGCATTCCTGCTACGAGTGAAGCGTCGGAGTGTGAACATCGCCGATCCAGATTTCCACTACCCACAGCGGGTGCACATGCTAATTGGTGTTGGACATTTCTTTGGTCTTCTAAAATCGGGTAAAATCAAACTTGCCAAAAGTATGCCGTTTTTGCAGGAGACAGTGTTTAAATGAGTTGTAGGTGGCCTAGCCGACTCCACGAGCTGAAAGTACGAAGTAACTTGCTGCAATGTGGCGGTCCGTGCAGCAGATTTGAACGATCTCGTCGAACGATTTTGGGAGTCCGAGTCGGTGCCTACCGCTTCTAGTCTGTCGTCTGAAGAGGCAGCGTGCTAGCAGTTCTACGAGCAGACATACAGCCGTGATTCCAGCGGTCGCTACATTGTAATGTTGCCTTTTCGTGATAATGTGAGTCAACTTGGCGACTCTAAGCAGCACGCTCTACTAAGATTTTCGTGTTTCGAGAAAAAGCTGGATTATACTTGCCCCACCACGCTATACTCAAGCCAAGCTCGTCCACCACTAAACTGCGGACAGTTTTTGATGCTTCGGCACAATCGAGTTCCGGTTTGTCCCTGAACGATGCTCTTCGGTTTCGAACATATGCTTTCGTGTGGTGCTCGAACTCTGTCGAATTTCTTGACACGATACCAAAAGAACTCAGGGAGACGCGAGGGTCATACGAACTGAACGGCGTGAACGACATGGTCAAGACCCTTGGTTTATTATGGAATCCTACGAGCGATCAACTGTTGTTTCGCTGACCTAAAACAACCGGGATCTAAACGCTACATTTTGTCAGAAATCGCCAAGTCATTTGATCCGTTGGGTCTTCAAGCACCGGTTTGTGTCACCGCCAAACTCATAAAGCGTCAGTTGTGGAGAATGAAGGTGTCGTGGGACAAAGAGCTTAGTGGGGACACCGCAGCGACCTGGAACAAATTTCGTTGTGGTCTACGAGCACTGATGGATCTACGAATCGAACGCCGAGTCTTCGCGCCACAACGGATCGCTTTGGAGCTGCACGCTTTTTCGGATGCTTCGCAAGATGCTTACTGCACATGTGTCTATGTTCGTAGCATTCTGGCGGACCAAACAATGGAAGTTCATCTACTGATCAGCAAGTCACACTTGGCACCAAAGGCTACGATACCGCGACTTGAACTATGTGGCTTTCGTTTGATGTCAAGGCTGGTGACCAAGGTTGTTGTCGAATCGAATGGTAATGTACTCAGACTCAACAATTACTCCAGAATGGCTGGCAACGCCGCCAAGCCAACCCAACACATACGTAGCAAATAGAGTGGTGCACATTCAAGAACTCACACCAAGATCAAGCTACGACTACAAGTACGTGCGCACATACGCCAATCCTGCAGATCTTGTTTCACGAGGTCTCTACCCGGAAGCCTTGATTGGAAACCGACTTTGGTGGTATGGTCCAGAGTTTTTGCAGCACATCTCTTACAAAGAAGATACAATAGAGGAGATAGGTGAACTACCGGAGGTAAGGGTTGCTACATTGATAACCACCGACGACAACGAACAAGAGTAAAACAGGATTTTCAAGAAATTTAGCTCATTTCGCAATATGCTCAATATGCTCATTTCAGCTCAAGTGGGTACACCACTTGTGGTCGATGTCACCGATTTGAGCCAAACTTTTCCGAAACGCTTATTTTGGAATTCTGAACAAATGCCTTTTTTGATTTGGCTCTGAAGTGCCTATATCCCTCTCGGCTACAACCCTGGTTTTTCGAGATTTAAAAAAAAATCAACTTTCAGAAGAGATTACTTCCAACCAAATAAGCTATTCGTGATCTTAGAACGTCAATTAGAAGGTTCACATTTTGTTATTGTTATATTAACGACAGTTAACAGACTGATTATCGGCAGGTATCAAAATTGTCAAAAATGGCCTGTTTTCACCATGGATGGGATTTTTTATTTCTCAATATTTTGGGTTCAAATTTTCACCGGAAAACTCTTCTACTTGATGTTTCTTTAATTTATTTTATGAGATACAATCTAACGAGCAATAATGCTTTTTATATTATAGTTATAAAGAAAAATAAACGGTCATATCTCAAAAACTTTTCGTCCAAATCATTTGCCCTTGGAAACACATCAAGTAGAAAAGTTTTCCAAAGTAAGGTGAAAATTTGACCCCAAAATATTACGAAATAAAAAATCCTGCCAATGGTGAAAATAGGCTATTTTTTGACAATTTTGATACCTGCTGGTAATAAGTCTGTTTACTGTAGTTACTATAACAATAACAAAATGTGAGTACACCTATAACAATGAAAATTTAAAAAAAAAACCTTCAAATTGACGTTCTAAGATCACGAATAGCTTATTTGGTTGAGGAGTAATCTCTTCTGAAAGCTGAAATTTTAAAAAAATCTCGAAAATTCACGGTTGTAGTCCTGAAGCATCTAGGTACTTTAGAGTAAAATCAAAAAAGGCGTTTGTTCAGAATGCCAAAATAAGCGTTTTGGCCAAGTTTGGCTCAAATCGGTGACATCGACCACAACTTTTTTAAATTCTGTACCCACTTGAGTTGGAATGACCCATATGTGATTCGTTTTGTCAACAAAGCCCGAAAACAATTCACTAAAGGAGACCAGGAAGTGTACCCAACTGTTGCAGAGCTACGGTCATCGTTGCAGGCTATTGTGTTCATGATTCAACAACACCGATTGAGTGCAGATATTCAGGAAGTCCAGAAAAAGCAAGGCACAACTGAGAGGTACCTACATTGGAAGACTAGGAAGCCTCAATCCGTGGATCGACAGTAGCGGCATCCTCCGAGTCAATGGGAGAATTAAGTACGGGAATGTTTCGTTCGAACAACTACCGGCCAAGCATCATGTTACGGAGATCCTGATTCAAGCTATTCACAAAGAAAATCTACGTTGGACCGAGTGGAACCCTTTCGACATTAAGACAACGATACTGGATTCTCAACGGACATGTGATTCGCAAACAACTACGGAATTGCATACGGTGAATCCTTCGGAGACCAAACTTTTCATGGGAGACTTACCCCGCTGCAGAGTGACCCAGGCCCTTCCATTCGAACGTACAGGTGTTGATTTCGCGGGACCAATTGTTGTACGTAAAGGAACTCCACGCAAACCAGTGTAGTGCAAAGCGTATGTGGCGTTATTTGTATGTATGGTCACTAAATGCATTCACATCGAGCTAGTATCAAATCTAACGATCCCTACTCGTTCGCCACACGTAGGTGGTTTGTGGGAGGCTGGCGTAAAGTCAGCTAAGTACCTGATTAAGCGCACGGCCGGAGATACAAAGCTAACCGAGGAAGAATGGAGCACACTATTGACGCAGATCGAAGGCATACTGAATTCCTGGCCTTTGGTACCTCAGACGGCAGATCCAAACGACTACAGCGTTATCACACCTGGTCATCTGTTGATTGGTCGCCCGATCACTGCGATTCCTGCGATCAACACAAGCCTGGAACCCTGTATAGATGGCATTTTGGAAGCGTTGATCAGCAGATTATTTGTCCGAGTTACAGTAGCGCCATAGGTGGTTCAAACAGCATACCGAGTTCAAGGTTGAAGATTTGGTGCTACTCAAGGAGGACAATGTCCCTCCACTTCAGTGGAGGCTTGGCAGAGTAGTGGAAACCCGTCCGGGAAAGAGATGCAGTAACACGAGTGGTGACGGTGAGAACTTCAACCGGAGTTTACACACGATCGACGGCCAAGGTTGCAGTACTCCCGTTAGCCGATGGAAGCTGATTGAATTTCCCAGAAATCCAATGGCGGGGGTAGATGTTTTGACGTATTGGCGCATTTTGCAACCTGCTAGGGAATTACAGTAAGAGAGAAATTTATTTCAGTATGTTTCAGTTATATTTTTCGTTTCACTATACACAGACACACACACACATCTCGAAGTTTAGTTCAGATGAGTAATGTAGAGAAATCGGATGAATAAAGACGTAAATTACAGTCCACGCGTTTTCTTTTACTCGTCGAAAAAGTTAGTGTACAATTGACGTTGATGGACTTTAATAATTTGAGTAGCAGTTATTGCTTTTCACTTCTTGATGAACTGGTGAAAAAATATTGCAGTGATCTGACAAGACGACTGAAAAAATAAATCTGGAATACTGACAATACTGCTTCCTCGATCAATAGATCAGTGCACAAATCTCCCTGTCCCGTTTTCCTCACCCACTAGTTTTTACAGTTCTGCCGGGTTTTTTTTTTGGCTCCCATTCGTTGCCATCTCTTTTACTCTCATGGAGAACGGAGAGGAAAAGGAAGCCAAAAAGTGATGCTAGCTTTCGCTAGCACTGATCTATGATTTATCCTGATCAAAGTTTTGCGCCATTCAACTCGCAAGACCATCAACTTGCAATCCCGCAAGGAATAACTCAAGATTCCGTCCATGCAACTGCCGTGTCTTACCGGTTTCTTGTTTCTTGCATTTTAGACATTTCCGAAAACGAAACACACTCGTAGAAGTCGAAAATAGTGCAGGCTGAAGGGTTAAAACAGAGCCGGTGTTTCCTAGTTATAAAATATATATTATATTTAATATGCGATCCCGGAGGGGGGAGGGAGAGATGTCCCGCGACGATTGCACTGCATTGCATTTCGGGCTCTGGTGTGAGGCTTTCCCATCGCAAGGAGTGAGGAGGTGAAAAAACTTTCATAACTTGACATTGGCACAGGAAAAAGTGCATTTGCAACATGTATAAATATCTGTATTCAAATGTGTGGTGTCAAGAAGGAATGGGGTAGAACAGAAAGAAAAGCTAAAGTGCATAAAATGCATCTATTTTGGAGAGGTAAATGTCTGGAAAACAGCAAAAAATAAGAAAAGTCAGAAGGTATTTGAGCGAAAGGCGGTGGTTGACGTCTAAGAAATATATTTCATTTCTCCTTTTTATACTTTCAATGGTTTGTGGGGCCGAGAAGGTGGTGTGGATTTTCTTTTTACGATTTTTGTTTGTTTGTACGATGGAAGGGCGTGGGGATGGTAAGGATGCAATTGCACTTTTGCCACTTGTGGACGATGTCGTCTAGGATTGGTGAGAAATCAGTAGCAGCAAATAAATGGAGAAAACATTCTAGATTGCAGGTACAACAGGAACGGGAAATGGAGTGCCTATTTTGACTGGTTGGTTGGTCGGTCGGTTGACTTGGCACGGAATATCGCGTGAAGAAGTATTAAAAATATATTACACCCTGTCGCCAAGTTTGAGCTGGTCGGCTTCAATGGAAGCGTGAGACTAAAAAGGTGCAAAAAGGTTGCACCTTAAGGCATCATTTACAAAAGTTCCCTCCAGGGAAGAACCGGAGGGAACGTATGGAGAATTGCATTTCAACCGCTCATTACTACAGGCTAAATGTGAACAAATTTTAATAACCATGTGTGCGATGGGGAGATGACAAATATAGGGCAATATTTCTTCCGAACGACTTTGTTTGCATCACAAATCGAATGAGGCAAGGAAATTAACCTGCTGCTACTCGCTGTCCGTACAGATCTGTAAACAAGAAATCCACTTCCGATTGTGGAAAATCCATTCGAATAAAATATTAAAATGCATCTTTGTCAACCAAACGGCAAGATGCTTCCTTCTTGCAGAAAATGGACTCGTACCTATATCTCTCACTTCACAGAAGCTAGATGCTTCAGATCCATCGAAGCGGATGACAGTTTTGCCCAAGTTTACTCGAAGATCTTTTAATAGTTAAAATCAATGTTGCCGATGCATTATAGAGCAACTGTTTGACCACCGACCGAGTTGGTGAGTGTGTCTTAAGAAAGTCACTTCTTGCACTGCTTGCCTTGGCTGGAGAAGCGGAGGAAGTAGCTTCTCGCTAGTCGTACATGCAAGGCTTTTCCCGGGACAAGATTTGAATAAATATCCAATTAGTTCTCAAGGTTTTTGTTTTACGTTGCAAGGAATGGAGATCCCAAGTATCAGGACTTTCTTCATTCGACAAACGAGCGATTTGTTCCTTTTGTTGGTTCAGCTTACGAACGAGTTTCTTATGCCATCTCGTCGTGATGAAAAGCTATTTGTTTGCCATGCCCAGTCCAGATTCAAATCATTCCATTCAATAGGTTATTTAATTATTCCAACAAGCTTCCCGTGCAAGATTAATAGCGCAAACTGTTGAACGATTGAGTTGTGTCAAACAGAGCACTTACGATGAATTTATTCCTAATCAAATCAATCCTGCGTGGATGGCTTTATTAAAAATTTCTTCAGCAACGATTACTTGCCCCCCTCGTTTGGAACGATGAGTTGGATGCAGTTTGTTGTTATTGTTTACCTGCACTGACCGAGCTGGAGCGGGCAACCGGTTATTATCGTTTTACATATTTCACTAAAAAAAAAAACGCTGCGCACATGCAATCAAAAAAAAAAAAATCGTAATCATATCAATTATGGAAAACAATTAAACAAATTAACAGACCAAATAAAATTCCATTCGGTGAGTGAGTTCAGTAAATACACACACTGTGCAAATACATGATGATGTGCAGCTAAGAAGTGAAATGGATGCAAAAGTGTTGATCTTAGGGTGGCAGGTAACAGAGATAATTTGGATTCAATATTTATTGATCACACTCACTTAGGAGCAGTACAACCTATTTCGCCCGCCAAATATTAAAGTGTGGCTGAGTTTTTTTTTTGCAAAGCAGTTTCAATAAATCATATCGTCCGGCCATTATCCACAGAGATGGCGCTGTTCTGCTGGTAGGAAGTAATAAAAATCCCCATATAGAATTTGAGAGAAGTGGGAATTATTCGCTTTCGGTGCATATTCACGTCAAAAAAAGTGAACGACAACCTGAAGAAATTAGTCAGGGACTTTGTCGATCAGTTCCCCGGAAATTATTGTCAAACAAGCTTACAGTTTTACCTGCTTTACTACCAGTCCCTAGAGGGCCAAAAAATTCAAATTTGTTAGAGAAAATTAGCTCTCACGAGCTCAATCTCTCAACATGCCATTTTGATGACACTCGATTTGTGATTTCCCTTTCACAGATTTTAAAATAGATTACCTGTCACTACAAAACATGTCTGGTATCTCTATATATGCATGTAGTTTAACATTTGAAGTCCCTCCTTTTTCTTCATATTCTGCGCAAAAGATACTTTCTGCCCCGCCCCATACAAAAAAATCGGCGGGAAATTATGTGAGGGGTGAGTTATTTTGTGCGCAGAATGTGTAAAAGGGAGGGACTCCGGATGCTAATCTAAATGCATATATAGAGGTACCAGACATGTTTTGCACTGCACTGTCGTCTGTGAAAAATTATCGGAAAACAGATTATGAGTAGTTTTCGAAAGATGTCACCGCAAACAAAAGCAGTGACATCCGATGAAACATGAATGCAGAAGCTTGACAAAATGATTAATTCATATCTTTAAAATAGCATTACTGATCTACTACTACTTGTGCCTTATTTTTGTGGTTTTTCGCTTCGTATGCGAGCGATTAACTGGCTTTCATTTTATAGCGTTCTTTGAAGCAATTTCGGTGATTTTTACGATGAACTTTTGTTGCCCGAAAATATCCAATATGAGATCCTTCCAGCGATGTCAGATGTTTTTAAAGCTTATCGGTATCAACGGTTCTAAAAAATCTTCTATTTTATTTAATTTTACATTTCTGCCGTTTTTGAAAGCGAAAATTTCCTCTTTATGCCTATGATCGAAAAATTCCGGAAGAAAATACCGGGGAATGTTTGAATTAGCTTCTGAAGAAAGGTGAAACACATCCAGAGATCGAATAAAGAAGCTCTCCTGGACGAAGTTTGAGGAAAGTTTTAAGAAATCTCAGAAAAACATTCGGGGAGCTTTCAAGACAAGAATTAAGAAATCACGTCCAAAGGAAGCCATAAAACTTTCGGAAATCGGAAGTAAAGAAGGCGAAATAAACTTCTGGGATAAGTTTAATTGAACTTCCTGAAGAAGACGGAAGAAACTTCCTGGAGACGCTGGAATAAACTTTCTGGAGACGCTGTCAGAAACTTCTCGAGAAAGTCAGAAGCCAGAGAGCACAGTCAAAAGAAACAAGAACATAATTCCGGAAGAAAGAGATGTCTGACGGATGTTCATCCCTGAAGATCCCACAATGCTCCTGAAGTTTTCGGAACATTCCTGGAATGCACTTAGGAATATTCCATAATTCCATGAAATTCCTTTGAAGTTCTTGTAATTTTCCTGAAGTTAATGGGGCAGTTTTGGAGGTTTCTGATCATTATCCTACTACTCGGTACTTCCCTGATTATAATGAGGCTACCGGAATATCTCTAATCATCCTTGAAAGTCTCTGAACTTTCTTGAAGATTATGAAACTTCTTAAATGCTGTCACAATTTTCTTGATTTTTTTGTAACATTAGCATTGAAGTTCCAATGTTCACGAAACTTCCCTTACGTTTCTTAAACTTGCACGAGCCTTTCGGAAAATTGCTGAAGTTTTCGGAAATCGCCTAAGTTTCTCGGAGCTCCTATAAAATTTCAGCAATTTCATTGAAATTAATTGATCTGTCCTGATGTTCTTGGCGCTCCCCTAAAGTTCTCTCAATTATCCTGAAACAAATGGAACTGTCCTAAAAACTATTAAATTTCCCTGAAGTTCTTTGGACTTGTGAAGTTTCCAAAATATTTCTGATTTTTCCGATAGTACACTGGAGTTCGCTGGACTTTCATGAAATGTCCAGATTTTCGAATTTTAACAGAAGTTAATTAAACAATCTTTAATTTATCGAAACTTACTCAAAAGTCTGGACTTTTCTGAAGTTTCAGAACTCCTTTAAAGTTCCTACAGCCAGTGTGGATCCACAATAAAAATCTGGAGGCATCCCTGAAGATCCGGGACCGTTGAAAAAAAAACACTGGCGGGAGAAGACGGAAGGACCATTCGAGCTAAGGCTGAAGAAGCTTCCAAGGGAAGATGAAACAAGTTTCCGGGAGGATTCGAAAAATAACTTACTGTGTAAAGTGGAAGAAAATTCCTGGCGAATGTTGGAAGAAAATTCAAAATGAACAACAACTGTTTAAAAGTATTTTCCGATTCCCTAAGAATTACCGCAAAGAGCCATAGACTGTTCCTCGATTCATATTTAGCCTAAAATCATGTGGGAATTGAAGCATTAGTCGAAAGAGTATCAAGCATAAGACGTTTTTAATGATGATTTTTTTTTTGAATTGTGAATATTTGAGTTATCTAAAAAGATACAAGTCTCTGACAATAATTTTCTCAAAAAATTTCAAAAATTGGTATTATGAGGAACTTTATCTGTATATCGATATCTAGTACGGAAATCGGTAAACATCACACGGGCAAAAATTCAAGCTGTACATTGCATTAGGTCCTAAGTAACATTGACAGATTCTCTGTCGTCTTTCGCTTTGTAATGTAAAGACATTCCCACATGCACAGGAATCTTGTTAAGTATGGGCATTTTTTTCTATGATCCATTTAATCTGGGTATGGGGAGCATTCCAAAGTGCGTGGTGGATGGTGCTGTCCACCCACCACTGTTTCCCTACTGTTCAATTTAGCTAATTTTATTTATTTTTTGCTCCGGTGGTGGTTCATCTAAATGTAAACTGCTTTCAGGCATCCGATGGAAATTTGCAATTTAATTCCATCGACAATGTCGATTATTATCAGTTCTTCAAACCTCTATGATACAACTACGAACTTTGATCATGAAAAATTTGAAAACAACTTAAGTTACATTGCTGCTTTTTGGATCACCATATTAATCGCTGATATAACAAACCGTGCAAGCTTCATTGTAAGTGGTTTCATATTGAAAAATAAAATATAGTAATTAATTTACTATGATTTTTCAAATATTTACACTACCGATCATAAGTTTAAGGACACCCCCAAAAAACCATGCAAATATGTTTTGTTCAATGATCTCTCATTTTACTTTCAATTTTCGATCTCCAAAGGTTATTTGAATGGTATGAATGGTATAGCATAAGTGTTCTACTTCTACTTTTATTTCAAAATTAGGCCAATCCAATTCTGAGAAAATCAGTCACGATTCTTCAGAGTAAATTTTGAAAAATATTGTAACTTTGGGTGAACTGTTGAATATATTGAACAATTTGCCTACGAGGAAAGTTCCATTCAATACCTTTCAGATGATCTAAAGAGAACGAAAATTGGACGTAGCATGACAAAGATATGAACATAACAAATTTATCATGTTTTTTTTGGGGGTGTCCTTAAACTTATGATCGGGAGTGTACATGGGAATTGCACTTCATAATTTCAACTGCCATTTTCTCAATGCCTACTTTTTTCATAAGGGGCTGATATGGGATTATAGGAATGGAAAGAATCAATGTCAGTCCCGTGCTCTACACGCTATTTCTAAACAACCCAAATTTGAGTGGGATCTACTTATATCCGTCAAAAGTAGGTCTACCCAAAATTTAGTACACAAAGTTGGAACTGACAAGATGACAAATCAAGCTGAACATTGCATTAGGTCCTAAGTAACATTGACAGATTCTCTTCGTCGACTTTCTCTTTCATATCCCCACGGCCATGTAAAGACATTCTCAGGTATTCTCAGCACACAGATCGATAAAAGAAGCTTTTATCTAGCATCTAATACGACAAACACAACAAGAAATGGTTTTGTTCTCAAGTAAATGGTCGCACAAAATGGCATCCCTGCTGTAACCGTAGCTGGCCAGAACTTTACGGGACTTTCGTGTGACTGAATGACAGAATGGAGACATTCCTCCTTGTAAATTTGTCCATTTATAGTCGCTCCAGTGAAGAAAACCTTGGTTTTCCTTCCACAACTGTAGATGCCTTGCCACATCATCAACTTGTGAGCAAATTTATCTACAAAGACAAATTTGAGCTTACCAGGAGCATCCCCTTTAGCGTCCTGTTGGAATGTTTGCTGGGATGTTACAACCGAAAACCTTCTCGCATACAGGGTTGTGGCACTGAACCTTTTCGCCAAATCACGTCTGGTGATCCCAGGATACTTTTGGAGTGCCCTAATGATCTTCGCTCGTAATTTCCGGTCATATGTTCCGCTTCTACGTTTGTTTTGGTTTTGTGTTATCCAACGTTAGTGTTTCCCGGTACCATTTAAGCACGGTATCTACAGTTTATTTTGGAAGCTGATAAGCGATTTTTTAAACATTTCCAAGTTGACGTTACACATTTTAACGGATGCATCGTGTTCGTAGTGATAAAAACACATCTATTCATCGAATTTCTGGCAGATCACAGGACTTTCGAGAAATTCATATAATTTTCGAAATGTTTGTAGAACCCCCGAGATGTTCATAGAACTTTCAAGAAGTTCGCAGAACTTTTCTGAGCAGTTAATAGAACTTCCACGATGTTCATAGAACTTCCGAGATAATCATAGAATTTTCAAGTAATTCATGGAAATGCCGAGAAGTTTATTGAACTTTCAAAACTCTCATAGAACTTCCAAGATGAGCATGGAACTTTTGAGATGATCATAGAATTTCCGAGAATTTAATAGAACTTCCGAGCAGTACATAGAGGTTCTGAACAGTTCACATGCCGAGGTATTCATAGAACTTCCGAGATGTTTGTAAAACTTCCGAGTCGTTCAAAGAACTTTCGAGCATTTCATATAACTTCCAAGATGTTCATAGATTTTCTGACATGTATTACTATTATTGTCTTTATTAAAAACACATCTCTCATTGATCTTCCGAGTGGTTTAAAGAACATTCGAGTAGTTAATAGAACTTCCGAAATGTTCCTCAAATTTTCGACTAGTTCATAGAATTTCTGTGCAATTCACAGGACTTTTGAGAAATTCATGGAATTTTCGAGATGTTTGTAGAACTCCTGAAATGTACATAGAGCTTTCGAGAGGTTCACAGAATTTGCGAGATGTTCATTGAACTTCCGAGATAATCATAGCATATTCGGGCAGTTCATAACACTTCCAAGATGTCTATTGAACTTCCAAAACTCTCATAGAACTTCCGAGATGAGCATGGAACTTCCGAGAATTTAATAGAACTTCCGAGCAGTACATAGAGCTTCTGAACAGTTCATAGTACTTTCGAGATGTTCATCGAACTTCTGAGATATTCTAGAATTTCGGAGCAGTTTATAGAATTTCCGAGATGTTCGTAAAACTTCCAAGTAGGTAATAGAACTTCCGAACATTTCATAGACCTTCAGTGCATAAGCAACTTCTCGTACTTTCAGCGCTAGCTGGCGTTGCCAGATCGCTGCTCTTCATTCCATTTACGCTGCAGCTCCGATATAATCTGCGTGACTACTTTGTCCACAGGCATCTCCCTTCGCACTGCCTCGAACCCTTGAACAGTCGAAGACCACATGCTCTGGCGTTTCATCCACGTTGCCATACTCCGGACAGAGGGGTGATGCTGCGTGTCCGAATCGATGCAGGTATTTCCTGAAGCAGTCGTGGTCAGACAACAACTGCGTTAGGTGGAAGTTGACTGCCCGTGTTTTCTGTTCACCCAGGTCGAAAGAATCAATATTAGTCTATGTGTCCATCTACCGTTCTCCGCCGTGTTCCACTTCTGTTGCCACTTAGCCAACGATTCCGCTCATACAACTTTCCGTACTCTTCCGGCTTCTTTCCGCCTGTAGCACTCGCTGTCCTCCACCCGGGTGATGCCGATAGGGATCATTCCGGTGTTAACTCATACTCCTTTTCGGATCTCTCGACCACTGTCCGAATTGGATCCACCGTTGATGTCCCAATCGCCGTGCATTTCATCAGCCTGTTTAGGATGAGATCCTCCAGAGTTTTACGAGTATATCGAGCAGGCATAAAGGCCTGAACGATGCTGGATCCCTTGGCGATTTTCTTGGTTTCGGCAGCAACACTAGCTACTGTATCTTCCACCTGTCAGGGAAGTGACCATCGTCCATGCACCATCCTGAACATGTCCGGGGACGACTGGATAGCCAATTTCAACGTCACGTCGGGGATTCCATCAAAAACCGAGCGCTTTCTTCACCTTCAATCCTTTTGCCACTACTACGAGTTTCTCGTTGGTGACTTTGACGGTGGCCAAGTCGATGGGAAAAGTCTTTCCACGATGACTTTCAACTTCTCTGCGCAAATTTCAGCGGGCATGGTTGGGTCTCTGACATTCACCATCACGACTCGATATGCTTCGCCCCAGGGGTTGACATCAGCGTCTCGAGACAGCTCCTTAAAGCAGTTTGACTTGTTCTCCTTTATCTGTCGTTTAAGTGCATCCCTGGCCGCTCGAAAAGCTCCTCCACGTTCTTTTCTGTCTGCTTCTTTTCTTGCTCTCTGAGCACATCTTCTGGTTCTGAGACAACTAGCGTGTAGGGTGCTAAGTACCTCGTTCCACCAGTAAGCTGGACTCCATCTATTATTTGACTCCAGTTTCCTTGGCATGTGCATGTCACATGCCCTAACAAACGGTTCTTTCATTTCGTCTGCGTTCCGATCCGCGGGGCCCCTGTACTTACGAAAAGATCCTTGTCGAAAGCCTTCGTCTCCCACTTCCAGTCACAAGTTCTGGTCCTCCGTATTACCACAGTATTCCGTTGGCCGATGCCATATCGGATCGCCTGATGGTCGCTATGGCTGTATCCAGCGACGGACTGAAGAAAGTTACGTCGAAAATGGATTCTCGGTGCTGCTGGTGCCTTCTTTGGACAGCATAACTTCCAGCTTTGCCAGAGCTTCCAGCAGACTGTGCCCTCTTGCATTGGAACATCTGCTTCCCCACTCCACTGCCCAACCTTTGAAGTCTCCTCCAATGACTACCGGTCTGCGTCCGATCAGCTCTTCGGTGGAACTGCTCCAACGTCCATCTCGGGGGGCGTAGAAACTGTATATGAAGATTCCCTTAATTTTGACGATCACAAAACCTTCGTATGAGCTCGCAACCACTTCTCGAATGGGGTATCTGCCATAACTTGTATAGTCGCCATCCTAGCTCTATCCACTTTGTTTCTGCTGTCGACTGCCAGAACAGTTGCTGTGCAGTGTCGGAATGATTGCGGTTTATTTGGGTTACCTTTATTACTGTTGGTCTGCCATCGCCTTTTTGTATGCTAGGCATTTGAAGCCTCCCGTCGTATGACCGTTTCCGTCATCTTTTTTTTACAGAGCATTCACCTTGGTTGCTTCGTACAGCCTCTTGCAACGTGTTCCTTCTCTCCGCATTTCCTGCACAGATCAGATCTGCCAGGGCTATTGCAGTTCTTCGCCTGGTTACTGAAACCCATGAACTTGAAGCATGGTAACCAGAGGAGGGCTTTCAGCGAGCACACTGACCACCCAACCTTGACCTAAGCCGTTTTCAACAGCTCATTCGCTGCAACTGTCGGAAGCCGTTTGCATGCCACCGAACGCCTTCCTGATCCGGATTGACATCGGGACATCTCCCAGATCACAGTGCACTCTCAACGCACTTCTCTGCTCCTCTTCTGTAGTGATCTCGTACAGATCCCTGCACTCGACTATTGTCTCCTGGAATAGAGCTCCTACGCACGCCCCTTCGTCAAGAGACTTTTCGACGAGCTCATTGAAGGCTGAACTCTTGATCACAGGATCCTTCTTCAGCTCAAACAGCATCTCGCCATTCTGGGTGCGCCTGGTTTTCACCACCTTCTCTCCTGGTTACTTCAACTCCGGATCAGGGCCCCACAAAGCCACTTTCAATCGAAAATCGTCAAGTGACGATGAAGCTGTATACCATCAATTTCAATTGAAAGTCATTCTGTCCTCTCTTCGAGCAGATCCTCGTCAACATGAAAAAAACCACTTTCGATCAGCTTTCATGCTGTTTGTTTTGGCTTGACTCGTATTCATGTCTTCTTTCATTGTCAAATGAACTTACTTTTGCATTGAAGCGAAGCTGTTCGATCCAAATTCGCGCAGTTTTTATGACTCTTGTTGATTGTTCACTCGGCTCATTTAAGCGTATGCGCATAGATCTGGGCACGTGGATGTCAAATTTATCATTGTCGGGTGGTTTCTTTACCCATCAATATGGGAAATCGGGGTAACGTCTAGAGATCGAAAATTGATATGCAACGCCATTTTGAAATCCAAGATGGCGACTTCCAGTGTAATAAAAGGTGAGCAATACTGTCAAATACCTATCAATAAAGGTATTTTTGGAATCTGGATAATGTCTAGAGGATGAAAATCGATATCCGACGGTATTTTGAAATCGAAGATAGTGGCTTCCGACTTAAGAAAAAGTGGTAATTTAGTCAAATACACATCAATATTGCTATTTTTGCAATCGGTACGAAGTCTACAGATCGAAAATTGATATGCGACGCCATTTAGAAATCCAAGATGGCAGCTTCCGGCTTGAGCTCAAGTGGGAAATATTGTCAAATACCCATCAATATGGGTATTTTTGGAACCGGGGTGACGTCTGGAGATTGGAAATCGATATCCGACGCCATTTTGAAATCTATGATGACGCCTTCTGATTTAAGAAAAAGTTGTTGATGCTTTCAAATACCCATACGTATGGTTTTTTTTTCAGAATTAGTGTAAAGTATAGAAGCCGGTAATAGATCCTTTTTTTTCCTTTATTTAACGTCGGTCTCTGTTCCGCAATCTAGTGCCAATCACCGACGGACATCGATCGATCAATCGTGACCAGAGATTTTTATGCCTCAGAAAAATCCCACCGACCTCGGCTGGGATTGAACCCAGACCCATCTGGGTGTTAGAAAGCAGTCACGCTTACCACTACACCACCGGCGCCGGCTATAAGCCGGAAATAGATATCTGACCCTATTTTGAAATCCTAGACTGCGACTTCCGATTTGCGGAAAAGTGTCAATACCCTAAAATATGGTTATCTTCAGAATGGGATGAGACGTAGTTGTCGATGTGATTCAAGATGGCGGTTTTGGTTCGGAGAAACTGTGAAATACTGTCAAATATCAATCAATGTGTTTTTTTTTTAAATCGGGGTGACATCTAGAAGCCAGAAATTTCAGAAGAAGTGTCAAATGGCATCGAATATCGATTTTCGTCCAAGTTCCGAAAAATACCCATATATTAGGGTAATTGACACTTTTTATGAAACCCGATATATTGGATTCCAAAATGGAATCGGATATCGATTTTCGGCATCTACACGTTGTTCCCGTTCCGACAATACTCATATTGCAGGGTATTTGACGCTTTCTGAACCCTGATGGCCGCCATATTGGATTCTAAAATGGTATCTGATACCGATTTTCGGCATCTACGCGTTGTCCCCGTTCCGAAAATAACAATGTTGTAGGGTATTTGGCACTTTTTCAGAAACCCGATGGCCGCCATATTGGAGTCCAACATAGTTGTCCCCGTTCCGAAAATACCCATATCTAAGGGTATTTGAAACGTTTTATGAAATTTGATGGTCACCATCTCGGATCCCAAAATTCCAAATATCGATTTTTGGCATCTACGCGTCGTCCCGTTCCGAAAATACTCATATTGTAGGGTACTTGCCACCTTTTCTGAAACCAGATGGTCGCCATTTTGGATTTCAAAATGGCGTCGGATATCGATTTTCAAGTCATTCATTGCGTCAATTGAAGCAAGTCTTTGCTTCAAATGAAATGAACTGAAGTACTTGACGAACGGAACAAGCGATAGTCAAGTCATGTTTGAAAAGAGGAGGATGTTCATCGTGAATCGATAACGAGAAACACAATGACTTACACCAAAATGATATTACTCAAAATTAAGCGATTCTACGGAGAGTTCATTTTCTTTTCTTTGTTTCGAAAATGCAGAGCCCTACTCCGAATCCTCTCGGACCTTCCAGAGGACTGTTGCGTACATCGTTTCAAAGGGCCAGTGCCGTATGAGATCCCAATCAAATAAGCTCAAACTTTGGGAGAATGATTAGGACTTGATTAAGAATCTATTGAGTCGTGTTTAGCAACATCGATATTTTGATCCACCATCGTATTAAACTCAGCATACGGCACAATAGATCGAGACCAGCTATAGCAGATTATGCACGAATACGGACTTCTGGATAAACTGACGCGATTGGTCAAGGCAATGGAAGCGACATATAAACCAATTTCGTTGCATTGTTTTTCACTTGGCTTAGAAAGAGAGAGCCTTTCAATGAACGAACCTTATACTCGCGGTGATAGACCTGTCTGTTTGGACAATATCGTACTCATTCTGACACTACAGTCAACACTTGTAGCCGTCACTGGTCGATTTCGGTTAAGTATGCGGCTTAAGCGCCCCTTCGGTAACGGAGACCGCATGCCATGTTGAGTTTTGCCCGGATGAGACTGCCACAGGGCGAGTCCTGGAGTAATCTTCCTAAAAAGAAAAGATCAAGCCAGCTTCACTACCACCGAAATTGAACGGGTAGAAACCCTTATTGCGAAAACAGCATAATCTCTCACACCTCGAAATATTTCCCCAAAACTCACGGTAAGAGAGCACACAAACCTAAAGCGACGTTACACGTCAAGCTTTCCTCATCGGTAGTTCCACTTATTTCCGCCAGAGGCGCAGTTGCAGCAAAAGAGGTGCGCAACATAAAGTCAAACCCCGACCACGCGGAAGACAACAACAGAATTACACGGACCCGAAACAACGTGAAGACACTTTCTTCCTCTCATTCTAATTTTTAATAGGACAATATTACATCGAAATCAAATCAAACATTTATTTCGCAACGGAAAACGGTAAGCTGAGATTTTATTATAGGTACCTAGAGCGTGCTTTCACGAAATTTCCATTGTTTGTATTTTTCTACTCCTCTTTATTATCTTTCTCTATCTAGTCCTATTCTTGTGTTTTAGTTTTCAACTAGCAATAATCGCACCTCGGTTGTACCTCATTGGTTACGATATCGCCACTGCGCAAAGTTAACTATTCTTGTGTGCGTAACTACCTTCCATCTGTGCTGTGCTCTTGTGTTTCTTCCGGATGAATCCCACGACGATGCAGCAAGCGGGGAACGGCAAAGCTCACTCAAAAAATATTGAAACCTAAATAGTACACTGATAAACTGAACTATTCCCATTTTGCTTGAAATTTAATCAATTTGACATTAAACTCAGTTGAATCATATCGAATGATTAAAAATTAATCCTCTCTTTCTAAAAAATAAGCATCTGATATTAATCCCAGTTAAATCATGATTGATAAGATTGTAGATTATCTTTTTTTGAATAAATTTTAATCATTTTTGATCTATTTTAATAAATTTTGATTGAATTTTAATCTTTTTTGACTATATATCAGTATTGAAAAAGAATAAGATGTAATACTGTAAAGATTATTTCGATTTTAATCATGCATGACTATTGCCGAAGTAATCATGCCTCGGACTCAATAAGGTGAAGCGGGAAGCTGCATACTTTTTAAGCTTTTTTGATTTAATTTATCTTTGAGTGTATAAAAGTTACGCTAAATCTCAACTCTCCGTACCGACGCAAAGGTCGGTATAAAGGGAGAGAATGCAAACTTAGTATAACAATGGTTTATCCCTGCCATAGTATAAAATCGAAATATACTTTCAAAGCATACATATGGTTTATTCTAGGGAATATATTTTCTGCTTCGTTTTTGTTTCATGTTTAATATTATTGTTTTCAAATCAAAATTAATGTTTTCTTAGGAAGGTTCCTAATTTTTTTTTAATATTTATTATTATGAAAAAAACACGTACAGTTTTGAAATGTTCTTTTGGCGAACTCGTACTAACGCAGTCTTACTAAAGAAGAACTAACTGTCTAGCTGATCACATGCGTAGTAGAAATCCTGCTTATCGACCGGGACTTTCGTTAGTCAAAGCTCTCCACCAGATCCCGAAACGTTCTCACCATATGCGAGCCCAATAAGTCCAACCCGTTGTCCTCATATTTGGTGGTATTATCGACACAGCGCCACCAATATGATAAAGCTTGCGGTGTTTCAATGCATTGAGTACATAGTACTTGAGCAGCTTCTGTTAGCAGACTCTGACCTTGACCGAATGATTCGTCAAAAATGCTGTGAGAACCACATTTTGACCAGTGGAATATCCATCGCAGGGGGGCAACGTTCTTTTTTTTTTTTTTTGAATTATAGTCATGACGTTAACGCTCTTGGGTCATTCGTGACTTGTCCGGGGGTGAGATTTGAACTCGTGACTTTGGCGGAGAGGTATGAATGCTAACCACTACGTCGGGGTCGCCCCCGGGGGAGGGGGGGGGGCAACGTCCTGAGCACAGAAGCGATATTCCATTGGCAGTGCTGTTCTTATACAGAAGTGTATCCTGAAGGAACGGTAGGGTAAATTCTTCGTCAACATTCGGATAGGCCTCTATTGCTTTGACGACATGACGGTGGGCGATCGGATTGATCACCAGATCGGATTACTCGATTTTGATGAAGATCACGTTCGGAGTGTAATATCTGGGGATGAGAAGCGAAGCAGGATATTTTACACGAGGTTTTCTCGGGAACTAGAGATTACATCCATTGAGCAAATTACGGTCTACCGTCGGGAATATAGAATTATCTGGATACTGCAACGATCAATTCCTTTCAAGCGATGATCTTTAATAATAATTTAAAAAATACTACTACTCAACTATCCTGGCACACAAGTCGAGCTATCCAAACGAGCAGGATTGGAAATAGTCAAACAATTATAATTTGAATTGCATTTATATAAAACACCAACCGCACGACACCAACGCGAGATAATAGTAACAAGGAAATGATTACGAACGACTACGAGCGCCATCGCGTTTGATTTTGTAATTGTTTATCATTGTAGTATACACTGATCGAATTCCACTACGATAATCGGACTTAGTTTAATTTTGACGAAAGTTTTAATCGGACCAATGTATACATTTTGATTAAACATAAAATGCATAAAATTTAATCTTTATTCGTTTTGTAATATTGTTGAGTGCTTGGCACCCGGGTGTCTAACATTGATGGGTTGGGTGGGCATTAGACTGATGCAAAATTTGACTTTTTCGCTTTACAGTGCTTAAATGGTTTCAAATCGGATCCTGATTAGCCTCCCAAAGTTACAACTCATTTGGTTAGAAACAGATTTCGCACAAGCCATTTGAATATTACATGTAAATTACTATGGGAAATCTCAACTTTTTGTTCATTGTCTTCTAGTGTTTTTCCATATTGAGCTGTGAAACATTTCGAGAGCCATTCTTATAGAAAATTTTCTCAGCTACAACTTTGCTGAAGATCGTTTCTATGTAAAACGAGACAGGAAAAAGTTATTAATTATTTAAGAGATTGGTAAACTTATGACATGATCAAGCAGCTGCTCTGTAGGCAACACTGTATTTTGCAGTGTGACATAGTAGCCATGATTTTTGTGTCCTATTCAACGCCCCAGAAACACCCATGTTGCCTGCTGAGCAGTTGATTGAGCATGATCATAAGACATCAGCGCATTGAACCATTGATAACTTTTGATCCTTGTATTTAATCAAAAAGTGGTCTTCAACAAAGTTGTAGCTGGGAAAATTTCCTACAAGTTGAAAGCTTTTGAAGCAGACCGATATGGGAATTATTAGATAGACAAGAACAAAAATCTTGGTTTTACCATAGTAATTTCCATACAAACTTCAAATGATTTGTGCCATCTCAGTTTCTCACCAAATGGGTTCAAATTTTGAGAGGTTAGTCAGAATCCGATTTGGAATCGTTTAAGTATTGTGGAGCGAAAATTTTAAATTTTGCATCACTCTAGTGGGCATCCATATACGACGATACGTGCGCATGTTTGTCTTACCGACACCCCAACCTTACAATTATTGGACTAATCCAAATATTAGCAATTCATGCTCTTTGACCTTATGGTCGGCAAAAAAGGTCCTCCGTGGCACCCTCACCGGACGCCACACTCAACGAAAAAAACAGAACGGACTCACCAGTTGATTTAGCTGCTGTTGATTGCTGCGCTGCTGTTACTGGCGCGGCGACGATGCTACTTTAATCGATGCGCGTTCGACCGTTGGTGTTGAACGGCCAACGATTTCCACGTGGGTGGAGGAACCACAAAGCTCCGTTCAGCTATGTAGATGCGGATCGCTTTCCACCGGACAAGGTGACGGTTGCCGGGATTATTCGCCCCGAGGATGCAGATGATGACGTTGGAAACGTAAACGTAGCCGTCGGTTGGTCTAGCTTATTTTTCGCACACACAAAGTCTAGCCTAAGACGCAAACTACGTTTAGATTTATAACTATAATTTACAAAACGAAACTATCATGCGAACAAAATGAAACACTTCCACTGCAATCTGCGGTTCAGACGAAAGTCATGCGAAACCGTGACCTCAGATTGGGGAAGGTGACCTCGGCCGAACTTAACGGAAGTTCGATTTTCCCGCGAACTTCTTCGAACGAGATCGGTAATGTGAGAGATTATTCCGATCGCTGGTCCTTCGTTCAAAGTCGGGTGTAGCCACACTCTCTCTTTTCAAAACTTTCCCGAAGATTTCACTGGACTCGGCCTTGGGAGAAATTGTACAAGGTCGAGTGGCTTTACTCACGAGGTATTCTATTTTTATAGTAAATCGACCAGTGTCGCTACTGGCATAGTTTTTGGCGTATGGATTAGATCTATTTCATTCTTATTTTATGTTTGACTAATTTACTATTTACAACATGGAGTGACTGTTACACACTGTTGATGTAAACGTTCCTTGTCCTGTGCCATGTTTTGGTTCCACGGTAGATCATTTGACCTCTTCGAAGGCTTAATGTCATGCTCAGTGATCAGCGAATTGAACAGGCGCTTCGATTAATGGAACATTACTGCGTTTTTAGAGGATTGGTAAGCAAGGAAGAAGCTTTTCTAGTATCGGGAAAGCTGTTATAGTCAGACAAACTAGTAGCACTTTCATACCTTGGTTCGATCGTTCCAAATTACAGATTTCCTAGCAAACTCGGCCGAGCTAATTCCTGCTGCCAGGATACAGAAGAAAAATGTCATTCAGCATAAGAAAATGATAAAATATGCACCACTCAAAGCACCACGTGGACACACGGAGCGGTGCAATTATTTATGCATAAGGTACGCCAAAGTATGACACGTGAATAAATGCAGAACGATGCGCGGAAATATGACGAAGAAGAGAGATGAATTTTCCCGACGTGAATGCATGCATCCATGTGTCTATCGGATTGCAAAAAGTATAAAATAAGTAAAAGCTAACGGGGGAGTGCAACGAGAAAAATGTGGGTGGTTGCAGGGCTGAAAAGAACTAGCATAAGTAAGCCACACTTATGCATGGATGAAGTGCATGCAAAGGATTTAGGGATAATATAGGCTCACTTCAGCCTCCGCCCTCCGCCGACTGTAGGTAGGTAATTCACACCAGGCAGTCAGTGCGAAACATCGCATCACCATACTTGTGATATGCGATGAACGAGATGCTTTGATCGTTGATGTCGCAGAAAAATGATTCCGCCCACCATCGCCGGGAAATACGTAGGAACCCACTCAGGCATCCTCAGATGCTTCTGGTTGGCGCACTCACATGGGAAACGATAATACTTTGCACTCAGCAATGAAAGGAATTATCACCGGCGGTGGTGAGAAGTAGGTTGGAGAATAACTTCAAGGTTTTTGCTGCTTATAATAGAACTATAGAATTACTAAATGAATTCAGCTAATAAATTTCAACTAACCGTTGATTTATTCGCAATTGATCAAAATGCTTCACCACCATTTGTACGATCTAATTTTGCTAAATCAAACGTCATTCTCTCTAGCTTCCACGATTGATTCCAAATCTCCCCTGGCGAGAACTCTCAGCTGGATGTTTGATTTGAACCGCTGCAGAAACCAGCATATTTATTATTGCAGTGGCCATAGATTTCCAAACACCATCAAATTAGTCTGGTGCGCACGCGATGCCATGTGGATGCTGGAAGAAAGTGAAATGTTTAATTTTCTGCAAGCGATTGTTTGGCGCCATCGACGACGACAGCAGAAACTTTAGCCCTTGTGCCATCGATCAGCAGTTTGTAAACAAAATCAAAATCAACTCCATTGAAGTTTGAATTTTTCCAGTCCTGCTGAACCTCCACCGGGCCTGGGCTACGAAGAAAAATGATTCCGCAAATTTGCATTTGCCTTAATTAAAAATGGGGAAAATATATTTCATGAATTTTTAATAAATTCGTCCCCAAATTACAATTAAAAAAGAGCAGAGAACGAAGGATAAAAAAATATCACGAATCACCATCGAAAGCAACTTCGGTCGAGACGCGCGCGAAAGAAAAAGTATTTATTAAAATGCTTATAATGAAGGTAAGTAAAACGAAATACCCAAATCACTCGCGCACCCACTTTTCCATTCTGTCCCAGTCACAGGAAAAAAATATCAAGAAGAAAAAAAAAACTGGATGCTAAGAACCGGGAATCTGCCGAGTCCGGTCCATTTAAAATTTGATTTTTCTCCTTCCAGTGGTCGTTCATTTTAGCATTTTTTTTTTATCATGCTCTTCAGTCGACCCAGGCAAGGCGTCGCGACGCGCACTCATTGGCAGCAGTCGTCCGTCGGTTGGAGAAAGGAGATGGGAAATAAGAAAATGCTTTTTCCTTTTTTAATTTCAACAAATTATAGCTAAATAATTAATAATGAAGGAAACCGGAATGGTTGCGTTGGAGACGGGTATGGGTCGAGGGATAGAATGGAACTGGTCAGAGGGTTCAACATTTATTCTCGTCTGTCAGGATGACTTTGAAAGATCACAAATTCCGAGATGAAACCAATAGTGATGCTCTATTACATCGTAAACAAGCAGGTTCTAGATTTGACCAGTCATTCGTAAAATTTCGTTGATTTATAAACGATTTGCCCCAGTCGACTCCGAATAAGCGCTGGAAACTTCTTCGATGGAGATGGATCGGGATGACCACTGCAGATTCATTAAATTAACTTTTTGACATGAATAGAGATGGCCACCAACGAAGCAAGTTTCCATGAGCATAGAAGAAGTAGATCGGGACGTTCTCGATTGACGCTTTGATTAGCTGCTGTCCAAGACTGACCGTAAAACTCTAACAGAACATCACTACAACCGCTACTCAAAACCCATTCCGCCGATAAAGTTCCACTGATCACATTTATATTGACGTTTAAATCATATCAAAACAATAATTTATTCACCGGTTACAGTTGCTACCGTTCCGATTTCCCGGCCGGTAAAACTGAAGCCAGTGGTGACATTCCTACACTGCCTAAGACCTGCTTGCAGATCCCGTCAAGGCGATGGGCAAACGGACAAAGAAGCCCCAAAGAGGTTCACCGCCAATTTCCATTCAATGCACCTTTTCACTTCATTCATACCCATTTCTCGTTCGACGTCGTGGCGGTGGCCTTCGTCATATTCCACCTTTTAGGATTCCCCCACCCCGCTCGTGCTCTTTGAGTTCCATCGGGATTAATATTTTACGAGACAAACAATCACACAGCGAAAAGTTGTAATTTAATAATATTTCTATACAATAATTTGCTGACGGTGGTCTTTTAGCTGGTTGGTAGCCAACGAGTGGATCCGCGACCCACAATAGAGTTGACTACTGCCCTTACTAAGGGTTCATTAAAATTTACAACATCTTGAAACAGTAAACCGTATTCGAAATGCACAGTCCCGGTTCTGAAACAGAAAAAAAAAAATCTTTGCCATTCGGTCGCGGAAAATCGCATCCAGCTTGTAGGGCCTTTTCCACCGAGCCGCGAGTGCCATTGCTGCTTGTAAAATTGCAATAATTTTCCTTTCCTGTTACCCTTCTCCCCCGCCCCCGTACATTAGGCCAACCATGCCGACGACGACGACGACGCCGGCGAGAAGAAGAATTCAGTTCTTTCTCGCTGTTTCATTTATAATTTAACTTTATCCTTCGACCATGTGGCCTTTTCCCTTCAGCGAACGATGGGGACGTTTCGCGACGTTCGGCGTTCCTCCACCGGCCGACCGACCGACCGACCGACCGACCGGGCTTACAGGTTGAATAATTTACCACCGAAACGATATTTATGTCAAATATAGAAATTCTCCAAGTTTAACATTGTAGTAATGTAGCGATGGGTCGATGCTGGTTGAAATTGTTCCAACTCATACAAGATTTACATCGATATGCTGACGGAATGGACGAGACGTTTTTGATGCAATTTAATGGGGGGCTGTGTGCGGATTGTAATCTGTGATGTAACAGATATTATTAATGGGGTCAAAGGGTTAGTATTTTTTTCATCAATAAGTGTATTTATGACAGTACAAAACTTTCAATAAATGCTATTTAGGCGTTACTGTAAATTGAAGTTTTGCTGAGCATTTCTTCGAATTTAGCCAAAGTTCTCTTCGTATCTTAACATCTACAGGATGTTCTTTGACCCTTCGTAGTTTGTCGAAAACTGTCATGATAAATTTAAATGGGTTGTGAAAACTGATATTTCCTATGGTAATACCCAGATGAACATTTTTCCTTAAGGGAAAGTGGGGCAAAAGTTTGTTTAGAGGTTGTCGAAGCCCGCACAAAATGATACTTGGCACTTGTTTCGGAGATCTGTTAGAACAAGACTTTATGGAAAAAAATCTCAAAAAATGGTGGTGTATTCGAAGACAGTGTGTTTCGGAAAGATATTTTATAAAATTATAACATTTGTACTTTAGGGGTGAACAAAAAAAAAAAAATCAATAATAATGGGGTAATTTATTTTAGGACATGATTGCGTTTCTCTTAGAGATGGTTTTAGATGTTTCAGACTTTTGATATATCAGCAGGCAACTGGAATTACCAATAGTGGTGACAAAGTTTGAGTTAACGGGGCAACTATTAACTAATGTGAAAAACAGATTACTTTAAACAATCCTATTTCAAGAGATGGGCAAAACAGTTCAGTTCACAGAACCGTTCCTTGTAGAACCATTCCGCATAAAGAACTAGTTCTTTGGAACTGTTCTTCGCTCTAACAGATTTTTTTCGTTAGTTATTTGTTTGAAAAAAAAAAATCCAAATGGCAAAAATAAATTTCAATCAATTTACTAATTTCCAAGCAACTTTTCTTCTAAATAAAACAACCTTTATTTTTGAAATCATATTTGAGCCTTTGTATTGTATTCAATGATTTATTCGGTGATCGTTCTTACAGTTATATAATACCAAGATTTTCTTAAAGATTAAGGAAAATAATTTTCGAAACGTTCGTGGCCTTCAATCTGCCCTTCTTTCGTTGCATATCTGTCCTGTTTTAGAAAAAATGCGTTCGCATGGTACGGAAGTAGCGGTGATGCACAGAATTTCTTGCATTACAGTATAAAGCCTTGGGTAGATCGATTTCCGCTCTGCCCACCATGCTAAAGAATCATTAATTCTTGATAGAAGAGGTTCTGCCAAGTATTTGTCCAGCTCGATACTACAAACAACAACGGGGTCTTGCTCATTCTGCAACTTGCACACGGAATCGTCAAAGTCTTCCCAGAGTGATGATTTGGGCGTTGATTTCAACATCTCCAGTTGATCCAGTTTTATTTCTTCAGACAGCTGATCCTCCATTTGGTTTTGTAGTTTTCGTAACAGAGACTCATATACCACCTCATACTGGCTATCTGAGTCAAACCCTTGCTTCTTGAACCGCGGATCTAGAATTACTGATAGAGACACTAATTCATTTAAGTCTCTGGATCCTAATCGCTTGTTTATTCCGTCCATCAGATCGTTTCCAAGCTTCTTCACTTTCAGTGGGAGGTCATTACCTAACGAATATTTTTGAACGCGTTGCTTCAAACTTTAGTCAGTACCACACTTTTGGACAGTGATACGTTCCGTTCAGCAGAAATTTCAACTGTAACATCATAGAATACTTTTAGCATACCAACAGAGTACTCAACTATGCGCCAATCGTCAGGACCTAAAGCCAGTTTAGCATTCAACAATGCCAGCGTCGAAATTACTGAATTTTTGCTAGTCAAAATCCGATCCAACATTTTGTAGGTAGAGTTCCAGCGAGTGATTACATCCTGTTTCTATTTTAATGGCGAACAACGGGAGAACTTATTGTCACAATAGACGAGTGCATGGATGGGTTTGAGTTCACTCACTATTCATTTTATTTTTCAAATGACGGGACGGGACGAATTTTCGCGCAAGAGATGTTTTACCTCTTAAAGGTGTATTCAGATCTGAGCGATGTTTCACGGCGGGGAGAGATTTTGCGAGGGTACGAGAGGGAGAAAGGTACTAGTTGTCTCTCTCATTCCAACGCAAATTTTGCTCCACTCCGCTAATGTTCGCTCAGATCTGAATACACCTTAACGCTTATAAGATAAATAAACATTGTTATAGTAAACATAGTCGCTAGAACCGATGGAAACTATTTTCTATATCTTTATTCCAACAGTGTCCGTCATTTACGTGCATGCGAAAACAAGACCAAACATCTCACTATCTTGCATGAAGCCGAAAACATACCTGAGCTATTGGCGTTGACGGCGACTCTGTAGCTCTTTACTCCTATGAGAAAATCCATAAGCAAACGTCAGACTGTGCGTGAAATATGGTGGACTTTGTACCTACTATCCTTTCACTCCACCGAAAATTCCCATAAGAAACTGTCTAAATTTTCTGGAAGAGCAAATTTTTCGACGGTGCCGTCAACGCCAATCGTTCTCAGTCTTTTCAGTCCATTCTTTCTTGTTCTTGCTCTTCGTTCGTTCTTTCTCGTTCATACCGGGAGTACGCACCACTCAGAACGAACTAGAGCGACATACACTCTTATTGTAAACTATCACTCTAATTCAGAACTACCGTTCTTTAAAAAAAGAACTACCGTTCTTTCACTCACTGCCGGGACCTAGTTCTTCTGAACCGTTCGAGAACGAAGCGTCCATCTCTACCTATTTCATCTCCAAATAATTTAAATTTTAAGTTTAATTACTTCCATGAGTGTCAAAAGAATCAAACCTCTTAATCTTTAACAAAACTAAAAATACTACTTGTTATACTAGTTATTTTATTATTTTATTAATTCGTAGATACACAGTTTTTTTTTTATTATTATAGTCACTTTAACACTCTTGGGTGATTAGTGACTTGTCGGGGGGTGACATTTGAACTCTGGCTGAGTTCAACTTTGGCCTGAGAGGTATGGATGTTAACCACTACGCCGGGGTCGCCCCCACAGATTCACAGTAATATTAATTCAAGTTATTAAAAATCCCAAAATCCCAAAATTACATATTTTATAAAATTATGTGTTGCAACATTGTCCAACAATTTTATCCTTTGAGTGCCTAACGTCTAAATTTGCATTGATTTCATAATTCAAGTAGCTGTTAAACCTGATTTTTCAATATTTTTCTGCATTTTGGAAATCAAATATATTTTTTTTAATATTAAGAGGCCTACCAACTCACCCCGACACCAAAGAGCTCTCATCAAGATACCCTTGGTAATGAATTCCTCATTAAGATTTTAATTTAAAAATAAATATAAGAATTTAAACGAGTAGAGCATTTCCAGCCCAAAACGCAAATCGGTCGGATATGTGTGTTTCCGATTTGAATGAAACATTACTCATATGTTACCAATGGTTGCATTTTTCATTTGAATATGATTTTTTTCATCACAGTAACTTTTGAAAAGGGCGTATTAAAAAAATTGATCATATTTTTTTTCAAAAAAATCATAGCACGACAACTATTGATCTGATCAAGAAAGAAGTTGTATGTAGTTAAATTATATTTGAGAAAAAAATACATTGAAATAAAACTCTTAGTAAATTAATATTAAAAATTGTACAACGGTGATTATCTCAAAACAACCCTCCCTTCTATCATAAAACATTTGTTCGTAAAAAAAACTGAAGGAATATTCTAAAGCTCGGTAAAAAATGTAGGCTGATAACTTGCTTTAAAAAAATCTTTAGTTTATTTTTATTTTTTTGTTTTTTTTTTAAATTCATGACATTGCATTGTTTTTAGTAAAATAATAAATTATTTGAGTTTTGCGCATAATTTTCAATATTTTTTTTTTATAAATTTTTTTTCCTAAGTCCAGCCGTTCTCAAGTTAATGCGAATTAATAATAATAGTACTAATAATTTTCAACACTTTATACCATCTTCACATGCTAGTCGTGATGTGCTCTCGCTGCTATGTGGTTTCCATGATTGTTTATTACAAAACAAACAATTTATTCTCAGATATGGTAGCTGTCAGACTAACCCGTTTTTATTTAGACGCAGCGGAAGAGAAACAAGTTTTGGAGTAAATACTCTCCAATATACCCAAATAATCAACAAACCCCCTAACGTAACTTTTTTCAGTCCTCTATTAGTTGTATAACTGGTAAGACTTGTGTATGTCAAAACAGAGGTAAAAAACTACAAGGGACAGCCCTATGGGGTTGCACGCAATGGTGACGTAGGACTACGTGGTCTTATATAATAAATCTTATTTGTTAACTGCAGCAGGAGCTTTTTCTGTGTGTGGGAATAGGAATTTGAGCGGAGTTCTCTCTGTTTATACTCTTTAGTATGACACGCTTGACATAGATGGCCCACATCGACTTACGAAGAGCTACTGATTCCGATCAATAGCGTTGCGGCGTCTTCCTCCTTGTATGGATGCTCATTAGACTGATGCAAAATTTTAAATTTTCGCTCCACAGTGTTCAAACGGTTTCAAATCGGGTCCTGATTAGCCTCCGAAAGTTTAAACTCATTTGATAAGAAACTGACTTGGCACAAACCATTTGAAGTTTATTTGGAAATTACTATGGGAAAACAAAGCTTTTTTTTCACTGTCTTCTGGACTTTTTACATATTGTACTGTTAACAAATTTTGTTGCTATTCTTATGGAAATTTTTATCAGCTACAACTTTGCAAAAATCGTTTTTCAGCCAAACGTCAAATTAAATAGTTATTAATTGTTTAAGAGATTGATAATCTTATGGCAAGATTAAGCAACTGTATTGTGAGCAACACTGTATTCTGCAGTGTGACATAGTAGCCATGATTTTTTTTGCCTGCTGAACAGTTGATTGAGCATAATCATAAGACATCAGTAACTTGAATCATTAATAATTTTTGTTCCTAACATTTGATCGAAAAGTGGTCTTGAACAAAGTTGTAACTGAATTTTTTTTCAACAAGCTCATCTATCATGCTCTTAAGTATAGTGAACTGGTAAATTTTGAGATAGATATGAACCGAAATTATGGTTTCTTTATAGTGATTCCCATATAAACTTTAAATGGTTTGTGCCAAGTCAGTTTCTCACTAAATAAGTTCAAATTTTGGGAGCCTAATCAGGGCCCAATTTGGAACCGTTTGAGCACTGTGGAGCGAAAATTTCAAATTTTGCATCAGTCTAATGCTCATGTGGGCTGCAGCCTGCTACTTTCAGGCAGTCTTTCGTTGTGTACTGGAGAACAATGTTCAACGCCACGCGCCGAAAGCACTGCTGCTGCTGATGCCAACGGCCACCACACACCGTGATTGGAACTGAATTCGATCAGTGGTTGTGGACAGCCTTGTAAGCTAGCTGCTTGTGGGGAGCCTTTTGTTGTGTACTGGAGAACACCACTACTCACCACGCGGTGATGGAACTCAACTTTGAAGTCTGTGCTAGAGAAATCGCTTTTCGCAGGCAATCGATGTTAATTTTAACTATCGTAGGAACAGTTGCACATTCGTGAAATTTTCAATAGTGACATGTATGTATGTATGTAAGGTAGCCACCATCTCTTCAAGACTTGTCTTGTATGCAGCTCCACTTAATAGCAAGATCAATTTGAGCTATCGATCTGAATTCACTATATCGCTGCATGAAGGGCCAAAAACAGAGGGGTTGGACCCGTAAGCAGAGACACTTACGCGAAATCCACGGGAATTTAAGAATCTCCTTCCAACGATACGCTCCAACAAATCGAATAACACAATTCGCAATACTTATTAAGCTTCCTACTGGATGGTTTGTTAAGAAGGGCGCGTCAATCGCCCTGAAACTGTTGGAGTAGAATTCACACCACCACAATCGAATCGGTAGGATAAAGAAAATGATAGTGTTTATTCCCTCCTAGACTCCGGCTGTCAATCATACCATCGTCCAGTTTCAGTTTGAATGATACCCTGATGCTCCCTCCCAACCCAGTATTTATATATATAATGAAAATATATGCAATGGAGAAATGAAATATATCAGAACATTAAAATATGACATAATGAAATACATTTATATGGATAATATAGTTGCTACTGCAATGAAGAAGTATTTTACAAATAATAAGATGCAGCTCTACACCTCCTCAGCTCACAGCAAGTGGATGCAACACTGAAATGTATAGGATATATTAAGCAATTAAATATATTTTGCTCGAATGATACTAACAATAATGCTAAAAATTGTGATGAATAACTAACATGATCAGAAATAACCTGCTTAATAAATATAAACATATAATATTATTTAATGTTTCTGTTTCATCAGTTTCATATTAATTTCGATGACTTGCTTGGGTAAACTGAAATATTAAGCTAAAGGTAACAGTAAATCATGCAATGTATAATTTATATAATATATGTAGTGAAATGCAAAATGTGTGTATGTATGCAGGTATTTCCTTAAAACACAGAAAATATAACAAAATACCAGTGGCGTCCCGTAAAATTTTCAATAGTGACATTTTGAAAAAATGATAAAGATTCAAATGTAGCAGATGCGTAGAATTATTTCTGATCTATTGGTATTAAAATTATTGAAATTGGTCAAGGGGCAGCTGAGTTATTAACGTTCAAAATCTTTCATAATTTTGTTACATGTTCCATTTTCAGTTTTCACAAAGTGTACCCCCATATAAAAATCACAGACGTAGTCTTACGTCAAAATATAAACAGGTTAACTAATATTGCATTAAACCTGTATTTGAGATAAAATCTCTAGGTACTTCTCTGACGTTAACCATATTGTGCCTAAAGAGCTCATCCCATAGAGATGCCCTAGTACGTTGTTATTTGCGACTTTTCTGAAAACTACTCATTTGTCGTGCAAGATGAGGTTCAAAACTATCATTGGAATAATTCTCAGGTACAATTCATCCACTTGTAGTTTATTTTTATGCTAATGGTGGTGCATTAAACCACTGAAGTTTTTTGTTTATTTCGGACATTTCAAAGCATGACACAGAAGCAGTTCAGTTGTTTATTTCAAAATTATTAGAATTTTTAAAGTCGCAAATAACAGTTCAAAAGTGTATTTTTATGTCAGGTGGAGCAGCATCGCAATACAAAAACATTAAAAATTTTGTTAGCCTTTGTGGATTTAAAGATAAGCATGGTGTAGAAATTCAATGGCATTTTTTTGAAACTTCGCACGGAAAAGATCCTTGTTGGAGGTACCCTTAAGAGAATGGCAACCAGAGCAAGTTTAGCTAGGCAACACGCGCACCCAATAACGAGTCCCGAACAACTATTTGACTGGGCAAATAACCGTTTAGAGGATCATTAAACAAAAATTAATTTTGTTATGTTTCTACGGAAGAATACAAAAAGGCTGACAAGGAATTTTGTTCAACAAGTTACCAGCCTAAACTCTTCACCGAATTGTGTAACATTTCTTCAGTTTTCTAGATAAAAAAAATATAAAGCTTGAGGGGGGGGGGGGGGGGATATTTTAAGAAAATCAACGTTTAACATTTTTTTATATATTAATTTACTTAGTTTTTTATTTAAGTGTATTTTTTCCTTAAAGATAATTAACTACCTGCAAATTCTTTTCAGATGACATTTTGATCAGATCAATGGTTTTCATATAATGATTTTTTAATATAATCAATTTTTATAATACGCTTTTTTTTTAAATTACTGTGTAGAAAAAAATCACATTTAAATGCAAACCAACCTTTCGCCAAAGCAAGCCTGGGTTCAAACAATGATTAGGGTAACCAACTTGAATTGGACCCCTACATATTTTAGACCCTTTTCATATATTTTCCTCGCTTACTGTCTATTTTCTTCAAATTCATCTGGGTTGATGTTATAATTACATTCTTTCAATTACTTGCTATGTCTCAAGATCATTAGTTCACCTCAAATTGCTTACAATTGCTCAATTTATGCAGTTTTAGAAAATGTTATCGAATTGTTTCATGTTTCGACGTTTGTCAAGAGGAATCGGCGTTAGTGTACTTGTTTTAAATTTGGTCTAAAATATACAATTCAATGATTTTTTTTTATCAAATCAGTTTATCTGACTTTGGAAGATGTATTTCACGTGTTTATAAAGATTTCACCTTAAGATTTTACTTTAAAAGTATTAAATAAAAAGTGTCCAAAAAAGATCGTAAAAAAATGTTACCAACTTATTTTGGACACTTATCAAATGAGAATCATCAAAAGAGCGACAAAAAAAATTCCGGTTGGTCGATCGTGCTATTATCTCAGATTTCTGATTAAATTGGTAAGTAAATCAATCAAAATTATATGAATTCATTGTTTTTAAATATATTTCTTGTTTATCAGGCGATTCAAAATGGGAAAAACGGCAAAACACGTAGAGTGGTCCACTCTGAGTTTTCCTAGTTTTCCTAGTTCCTAGTTTTCCACAAAAGTTTTCCTATCTCCCAAACGCATTTAACTAAGCGGCTGTTCATAAACTACCTAGACGCTTTAGGGGGGTGGGAGCGCTTGGCAGATGTCTACGGTCCATACAATTTTTTAAATTTTATGTTTGAGACTGTCTTCTACGGAAGGGGGGGGTTGAAATCTCTCAAAAACCGTCTACGTAGTTTATGAACAGTAGGGTGCTTCATTCTGAAAAAAGTGATGAATTTCTGATGGGCCACCCTCCAGTTCGATTCATAGCCCCAAAATATGAACCTGTGCAAAAATTGGTAAAGATTGATGAAGGTTTAGAGGTCGCGCCAATGATTTGAAATTTGTATGGGAATTACTATGGAAGAATTTAAAAAATCGCTTATATCGCTATAACTTTGCTTCTACTTGTCCAAATGTCGAAAAAATTTAGTATGTTATTGCTATGGCAATAAACAAAAAGCCTACAGTTGCTACGCTCAGTTTTGCAGCGTATCAAGAATTATAAAAATGTGAAAAAATGGCAAAATAGGGTAAATTGACAGATGAATATGTACAAGGCAACAACGCCAATTTCATCGCAACAACAACAGGCTTGTTGATCATTGTCATGACAACCACATATTTTTTTTTTTCAACGTTTGGACAACTACAACCAAAGTTAGAGCAATGTAAACGAAAATCAATAATTTCCCATACTAATTCACCAAAATCTCCATACAAAATCCAAATCATTGGCGCGACCTCTAAACCTTCATCAATCTTTACCATTTTTTGCACAGGTTCATATTTTGGGGCTATGAATCGAACTGGAGGGTGGCCTATCAAAAATTCATCACTTTTTTCAAAATGAAACACCCTAATGAACAGCCCATACAAAAAATAATATGGACTGCAAGCATAGAGTCAGGTCTCCGTATTAAGATTTACTTCTGAATGATTTTTTTATGGTATGATCAGTTGTTTCCTTATGTTATATTATATTTCCTCCGTTACTCGCGCCAACTTTTGTAACACGAGTACTAACGCCTTGTACTTTGTACAACAGTGTGAGTTTTCCATTTTCATTTTGCAGCCGAGCTACCAATCGATCTGAAACCAACGAGTATTCCTCGAAAAACTTGCTTTTACCTAAACAAGCTAAATATTTATTACAGTTAACCCCCAAAATATGCGGATAATAGAGAAAATGTAAATGGAAACCGTGTAAATGGTGTCCATACTACGAGGGTTCTGACTTAATTGGTTACAACATGGAATATCTCGAGATCCTGACCAGATAGAAAGTTACTGTCTTTGCCAAAGTAGTTCTAGAGATCATAACCTTTTTGCTGGTGGACAGTAGTTTAAAATTTACTCACTACATAGCGCTAGTATACATGTGAAGTTCTCGCATGTGATATATCTCAAAATCCTGACTAGATAGAAAGTTACTGTCTTCGAAAAAGTTGTTCAGGAGTTCAAAGCCTATAGTTCAGAATTTTTTCACTATATGGTGCTAGTATATACGTGAAATTCTCATATAAAATATCTCGAAATCCTGATCGTATAAAAAGTTACTGTCTTCGGCAAAGTTGTTCAGGAAGTCAAGGCCTTTTTGCTGGTGGACTTAAGTTCAGAGTTTTCTCACTTTGCAACGCTAGTATACATGAGGAATTCTCGCATATAAAATATCTCTAGATCCTGACCAGACAGAAAGTTACTGTCTTCGGCAAAGTTGTTCAGGATGTTAGGATCTTTTCGTTGGTGTACAGTAATTCAGAATTTTCCCTTTACGTGGCACTAGTATGCGGGTCATTCAGAGATATTTTATATGCAAGGATTTCACGTTTCTTTCAACGTCACCTAGTGAGAAAATTATGTACTTTCCACCAACGATAGGGTTTGATCTCCTGGACAACTTTGCCGATTACAGTACATTTTTAGCAGGTCTTGAGATATATCATATGCGAGAATTGCACGTATATACTAGTACCATGAAGTGAAATATTCTGAACTACCTTCCACTAGCCAAAAGGCCTTGATCCCCTGAACAACTTTGCCCAAGACAGTAACAGTAACTTTCTCGCCACGTGGTGAGAAAATTCTGAACTACTGTCTACCAGTCGAAAAGTCTTGACCCCTGAAAAAGTTTGCCCAATACAGTAACTTTCTAGCTGGTCAAGAACTCGAGCTATTGTATATGCGAGAATTACACGTATATACTAGCGCCTCGTAGTGTGAAATTTCTGAACTACTTCACCAACGAAAAGAGCTTGACTTCCTGAACAACTTTGCTGAAGGCATTTACTTTCTATCTGGTCAGGATCTAGAGATATTTTATACACGAGAATTTCACATGTATACTAGCACCACGAAGTGAGATATTTCTGAACTATTGTACAGTAAGAAATAGGCTTTGAACTCCTGAACAACTTTGCCGAAGACAGTAACTTTCTATCTGGTCAGGATCTCGAGATATTCCATGTTGTAACCAATTAAGTCAATCCCACGTAGTATGGACACCGTTTACGCGGTTTCCATTTACATTTTCTCTATTATCCGCATTTTGGGGGTTAATTGTTATCAAAGTTTAGCTTTTTTAGTTCAAAACATGTTTTTTGAGGAATACAAGTTGGTTTCAGATCGATTGGCAGCAACAAAATGGCAATGGAAAACTCATATGTGTTGGACAAAGTACAACAGCGCGAGTAACGGGGGGTTAACTTTTATGCATACCGTAAAACGGGGTGTAATTGATCAGCGGGGCAAAATTGATCGCTGAAATTTCTCGTGATATTTTTTCATGTGTAACATGTTTTTCGTTACTAAGCGTACGAATGTATCTTTGTATACATTGTAAAAATATTATGCATAAGTACAATATTGGGTATACTCAGAGATCAAATTCACCCCGCTGATCAATTTCACCCCGTTTTACGGCACCTTCTTTGAAAATTTTCCCACCTAGACGGACCTAACAAATGCGAGATAGGAAGAAGTGACCGTCGTAATTAATTTTAGGCTCATAGGTTGAAAGAACTTCAGCATGTCCAAAATATATTCGTTCCCATTCAGTGTGTCCAAAATATATTATGGACACTGTCCAAAATCAAGTGGAAGGGTCCAAAATATGTGAATATCATGATGTGAAAAGAATTATTTTTCGAGTATATATCAATAAATAAAACATCTAGTGACATTTTACATCCAAGATGAGTAGCTTTCGAGCACAACCGCATGTAAATTGCATAATAATAATAAACAAATAATATTATTTTGACATAAACGTGATCTCACTTCCTCTAGGGGTCCAAAATCAGTTGGTTACCCTAGTTATTGCAAATGAGAGTGTATACAACCATGAGAAAACGTAAGAAGAGCTCTCCTAGGTACAAATTTGCTAACACGATACATTAAGCCACAAAGAGATGAAATTTTCCTTTGGACGTGTTCTATAGGATCTAACGCCAAACCTAAGTATTTAAAACTGGATACTTTTTCTATTACTTTAGATCCAATTGACGGACTATTGTGCGAAAAATTTTTTTTCCTTGGTGATTGGAACCTCCCGGCCATGTTGGACTGTCAATAAAGCCTTTACCGGTCGAGTTTTGTGAAATCATGAAGTTTGATATGCCGCATGACGGGTTTTGGCTATTGTTGAAAATTAACCAATTGTTGAAAAATAGGGGCCTCCCTTAGCTCACTCGGTAAAGGCGCAGCTACAAAGCAAGACCATGCTGGAGGTGGCTGGGTTCGATTCCCGGTCCGGTCTAGTAATTTTTAGGGTTGAAAAATTTCTCGACTTCCCTGGGCATAGAAGTATGATTGGACTTGCCACACAATTATACCAATGCAAAAATGGTACAGGCATCGAAAGCTCTCAATTAATAACTGTGGAAGTGCATCTAGAACACTAAGTTGAGCGCACGCAATAAACTAATATGCGATATGCAATAAGCTTGAAATGCGAAGAAGAAGAAGAAGAACCCCTCCAACTTTACGGTAGCGGGGCAAGCAGTGGAGAAGGTCGAAAGTTTCCAATATCTTGGCAGCCAAATAGTGTCGGACGGTGGCACCAAGAGCGACATAGGTGCACGAATCAAGAAGGCTAGGGCTGCCTTTGTGAGTTTACGAAACGTATGGAGATCCAACCAGATAAAACAACGCACCAAAATCCGAATCCAAACTTTTAACATAGATTCCGCTCCCTTTGACCCTTTCCTCGCTCTTGTGAGATTCATATCCTTTGAAAATTAGGTTGAGATTTTTAATTTATTTATTTATTTATTGCACACCGTCTTCGATTACGTCGTACAGAATAATTACTTAAAACTAAAACTTGTTTGATCTAAACCTCTTATTCTATTACTAAACAAATTTTTGGACATAGTAAAATCAAACTCATTACAAACATCATTAAAGGAACGCAAACATGAACTAAAACAAAAATTGAATCCAAAGTTAGTTCTGTAGAATGGAATTGCCAGTAATGGGAAGCTACGAAATCTACGAGGAGGAATGTTCAACGGAATCCTTTTCTGAATCCGTTCAATCGTAAGAATATGCGTAGCGTAAAATGGAGACCACACTGGGGAATCATATTCTAAGATACTACGAACCAGCGAGCAGAATAGTGTATTGTGGCAATACACGTCGGTGAAACCAGAAGCATGACCACGAATGAAACCAAGCACAGTGTATGCTTTGGCAGTTACGATCAGTGCTGAGATTTGTCATTGTCATTGACAGACTTTCGCGCGATATTGACAAAATTGTTCGTCACATAGTCACTGACAGACTTGATCCTCAAAAAAACCTTCGTCAAAATCTCATTCATTTTTTCGTCAATGACAAAGATTCACCTGGTAACAAAAAGTGTAATTTAGTACATTCTGTGTCACATTATTGTTATCCAAGTAGCTCAGGACGTAGATACTTGTTCACTAAAATGGATCCATGTAATTGTTTTGCTCAAGTCATTTAATTTCATTACAAATTTAGCTAATAAACAAATCTGCACATGTTCGTCACTGACACCGTTGTCATTGACAATTGACATGGTTTGCCTTGACTATGACTTTTAGCTAAAATGAGTGACCAAAGCAGAATTGTCAATATCACCGTGTACTGTCGAGATTTTGCAGCACTGGTTACGATGCTTATGTGTTCGCAAAACGTTAACCTGGAATCGTTCGTAACGCCTAGATCGCAGATTGAGTTTACACCTTCTAGGGAATCCGGTCCCATGCAGTATGGATGAAGAGTAACTCTATTGCTACGGGTGAAGGATATCACTTTGCATTTTTTGCTGTTGACTCGCATGCCGTTGTCACCGCACCAGACTAGCAAACGATTTATATCTTCTTGTACTGCAACACAGTTAGCAGGAGAAACAATTACACGAAAAAATTTCAGGTCATCAGCATCAGACAGTTTGGACGATGAGAGCAGCTCACACAAGTCATTCACATAGATGATAAAAATAAGAGGACCGAGAACACTGCCTTGTGGTACGCCAGATGGAGTGTCGAAGGTCCTGGAGCGTACGGAATTTACCACAACGAAAGCATTGCGGTCAGACAGGTACGAGTTGAGCCATTCCGTGATCCAGATGGGGAATCCAATATTACAAAACTGTATCGAAAGCTTTCGCAAAATCGACGTAAACCGAATCCACTTGCTGTTTTGATGCTATATCACGTGATATCGCTGACACATAACACATTAGGTTTGATGTCGTTGAGCGGTGATTCATAAAACCGTGCTGGCTGTTGGAGATGATCGGGACAGTTGCAGAGAGCTGTGTGGATCAGTTTCTCCAACATCTTACTGAGAGTGCAAAGTATGGATATACCACGATAATTGGTGACACATTTTTTATTTTAAAACTTGTGGATCGGTACTATGGATGCCGTTTTCCATGCATTTGGGAACGTTCTGTCTTGGAGCGATCGGTTGAAAATAGCAGTGATGGGCGACGCAAGCGTAGCAATACAGTTTTTCAACAACACAGTTCCGGGTCCTTTCGTTGAATTGCGATTTTCGAGGGCTTTCTGAACATCGTCTGGAGAAAACTGGATGCATTGTAGATTAATGTTATGAGACGGAATCTGCTCGAAGCCTGCTTGACGTTGAACGGGTGATGCTTTACTAAATACGCTCTCAAAGAAATCAGCAAAGAGATTAGCTGTCTCCGAGCATGAGCGAGAAGTGGTTCCTTCGAAGTTGACCGATTCAGGGATGCCGTAGTCAGCTTTGCGTTTCTTAATGAATTCCCAAAAGCGCGAAGGATTTTCCTTGACGGCTGTCTGTATCCTACACAAATAGTTTTCGTGTGTTGTAGAAAGGGTGACTTCGTACTCCAACTCAAGCTCAACGAGTCTAGCTTTACCGGACACATTTTTTGTTTGAAAAAAAAAAACTGTTACGCAGCTTACGAAGCTTGTTACGAAGCGTACGTAACTCTGCAGTCCACCACGGTTTGTTGAAAGCAGAAATCGGTGTTTGTGTCTTTCGAGGTACATGATGATTTATAACTTCAGAGAGAGATTCGTAGAAAGCTGATAATATCTGGTCTACTGAAGCATAACTTGATAATTGTTCCCACTCAATATTCATAAAAATATAATTCAACAAGTCAAAGTCGCATGCCAAATAGTCAAATTTGAAACATTTGTCCTGATCGTCAAGTACGGATGGTACAACACTCTCGTCAAGTAGTAAAATGATTGGTGTATGATGATTATCAACAGTTAACAGCGATGCAGGTGCTGCAATCAGGTCAAGATACTTCGGGAGATTGGTGAACCCCTGGTCCAGGAGTCTTTCGTTCGTGTTGACAATGTTATTAATCTGCCTCAAGCCATTAGAAAACATAGCTTCTGTAAACTTTCTCTTTAAGAATGGACCTTCGTGTGTTCATACATGATGGTAGATTTTTTAAGCAACCACAATTGTTAAAGAAAAACTAGGTTTACATCCACAAAAGTACGTATACGTTTTTTCTGTTTTGCTGAACTGAATTTTGGGTCCTATCTTTAAAAAATAGGCTTGCATGTTATAGAATAGAACTTTCTGAATCCATACGTGAGGGTTGAATTTATCGATTTTTGAGAAAATCGAGCTTAAATTCATAAAAGTAAGTATTTTCATAGAAACTTTAATTTTCTGTTCTCCCAAGTTGAATTTTGGCTCCGATGTTTGAAAAATAGACTTGGGTTTAATAGAATGAACCTTGCTGAATCCATACGTAAAGGTTGAACCGGGTTTGTAATTCGAAAAGTATATTTTTAGAAATTTGGGTTTACTTTTCTGCTAAGTTGGATTTTGATACCGTCCTTTGAAAGCTATGGTCCTTGTTGAATTCATACGTGTTGATTTTTTTTTTAAGCACACACAAAGTCAGGTTTAATTTGACAAAAGAACGTATTTTTGTTAAAACTTGGTTTTTATGTTCAGCTAAGATGGATTTTGGCTTGGATTTTGTTGAATAGACCTTCCTGAATCCATACTTCTAGTTAGATTTTTTTTAAGCACGCGCAATTGTTGCAAAAACTGAGTTTAAATTCACAATGAAGGTATTTTCATATCAATTTGGGTTTCCTATTCTGCCATGTTATATTTGAATAAAGGTGAACTATCGAAATTAGAACGCTTTTTAATAAGAACTATTACGTTTGTGGAATTCCACTTGATGGTTTACCCGGAATTTATCAAAACCCAAAAATCACACTTATGCGCGAAATGTCTTGTTGATAACCCGGGTTTTGCACATAATAAAGTCATACGTTGATATACATTATTATCAAAAATCATGGCTTCAAAGAAGTGTAAGACTAAAGCGAAGGCTAAGAAGTAGTTAAAACGCTTGAAATACACGATTTAAAAAAAAAAAACGAATTTTGAATGTTTTATTTTTTTGGTACACACCAAAAATTTCTGAATTTTACTGGCGATGTAAACATCCATGCATGCAAACATTCATACATGTAAATTTCCTTTTCACGTAAACTAGCAGCTTGCAAGAAATGTTGCAAACAAAAGTGGACAGTTGCATACAATATATGAGATATTGCATGACATGTCACATAAATTTACACGATCTATAATCTAAATTTGTATGATATATGACGCTCCATTTATGTGCATCATAGTAACGGAAATTTACACTACTTTTTTTTAGCTGTGTAGGATCGATACATGGTTTCGCAGTTATTCCGGTTTCCTTAGGGGTCACTCTGGGTCGGCATTCGGCTTTTCTGTTCTTTAATAAACAAACGTTCGGTGAACATTAATATTTTCTCACTCAAACGATGTAACTAGACCATTCACGGCCATGATCACATTGGGCACCCCGAAAAAATTCCGGTGCCCCCGGAGATGTGACCAATTCTTAACAAGAACCAAAACCCGTCGTGCGGCATATCAAACTTCATGATTTCAAGAAGTTGAGGAGGAGATCGGTCGGTTGAAGAACAACAAAGCAACTGGTGTAGATCAACAACCAAGTAAGCTATTAAAATACTGGGAAATTGCCAATATTTGGGAGGAGGAGATATTACCGAAGGAGTGGATGCAAAGGGCCGTATGCCCAATCTACAAAAAGGGCAACAAGTTGGATTGCTGCAACTATCGCGCGATCACACTGCTGAGCACCACCTACAAGGTACCATTTGCAAGAGAGTTCGTACCAGGCGGGATTCATGGGTTCATATTCGCGATTCGGTAGGTTCTGCAGAAAAGTCGCGAATACAACTTGCCCACACATCATTTGTTCATCGATTTCAAATCCGCATACGACACAATCGATCGAGATCAGCTATGGCAGGTCATGCACGAGTACGAATTTCCGGATAAACTTGTGCGATTGGTCAAGACGACGATGAATCGAGTGATGTGAGTTGTTAGAGTATCGGGGACACTCTCGAGTCCCTTTGAATCTCGAACGGGGTTACGGCAAGGTGATGGACTTTCGGGGCTGCTATTCAACATCGCGTTAGAAGGTGTGATCAGAAGAGCTGGGATAGACACGAGTGGCACGATCTTCAAGAAGTCAATCCAGCTTCTTGGCTTCACCGATGACATCGACATCATGGCACGGAATTTTAAGACGATGGCGGAAACGTACATCAGACTGAAGGCTGAAGCTAGACGGATTGGACTTGCCATCAACGCATCAAAGACAAAATACATGAAAGGAAGAGGTTCTAGGGAAGACAATGTTAGCCTCCCACCCCGAGTTCAGATTGACGGTGACGAAATCGAGGTGGTCGATGAGTTCGTGTATTTGAGCTCACTGGTGACCGCCGAAAATGACACCAGCAGAGAAATTCAAAGAAGCATTATGGCAGGGAATCGTGCCTACTTTGGACTCCGGAGGACGCTCCGGTCGAATAAAATTCTCCGCCACACGAAGTTGACTATCTTCAAGACGCTGATTAGACCGGTGGTGGTCCTCTACGGTCACGAGACCTGGACTATACTCGTGGAGGACCAACGCGCCCTTAGTGTTTTCGAACGGAAGGTGTTGCGTACCATCTACGGTGGAGTGCAGATGGATGACGGAACGTGTAGGAGGCGAATGAACCACGAATTGCACCAGCGTCCACATTGCAAAAATTGGGCGACTACGGTGGGCTGAGCACGTCATAAGAATGCCGCACGACGACCCTGTGAAAATGGTTCTCGAAAGCGCCCCAACATGAACAAGAAGAAGAGGCGCGAAGCGGGCAAGGTGGATCGACCAAGTAGAAGGCGACCTGCGGACCCTTCGCAGACTACGAGGCTGGCGAAGTGTGGCCATGGATCGAGTAGAATGGAGACGACTTCTTCAAACAGCAGAGGACAACAAGGCCTTAGCCTGATTGCAAGCAAGCAAGCCATAAAATTGTTCAAAAAGTTCCACGGTTTTTTCGAAAATACGTGGAACTGTGATATTAGAATGAATTTGGGGTCTTAACATAAAAATGGATCCGAATGACGATGGGACCGTCCTCCAAAAGATCGGGAACATCCGTAAATTTGTCAATCTGTGAAACTGATCCTAGAGCTCTGCAGTTCTTTTTTAAACACTTGGAACTGTGATATAAGAAACGGATTTTTCGTATCTTCCGGAGGACGGTCCCATAGCTATCCAGATCCATGTTTATATCACGACCACAAATTCTGTCTTATATCACAGTTCCAAATGTTAAAAAAACGCCGAACTCTCAGTTACGTGGATTGACCACTTTTACGGATATTCCGGATCTGCCAGAGGACCGTTTCGGTGTCTCTAGGATCCACATATAGGAACCATGAAGGTATTGTAACTAATCATGAACAGTTGTGCCCAGCAATGTAGATCTTAAACTATTTGCAAAACACATAAACACACTTAAAAAAGTGAAATGACTCTTTCCGCATTTAAAAAAAAAAGACGACTCTTTTCTTAATGGTTTTACAATCAAAATAATCTACAGGCCTTAGAAATTCTAGAGAAACCTTAATTTCTGAAATTCATCAAGAAATGGCTAAGCTATGTCATTGCAAACTTGCCGTTACACGTTTTTTGGAGGCATCGTATTCGGAGTGTTAAGCCTAAACTATATTTGCGACGAATTTCGTCTAGCAAAAGACGAAAAATATTTATATTTTGGAAAATAAAGAGCCCGCTGCATGATGGATCTTGTCCAGCTAAACAACTTTGCCCAAGGCAGGAACCTTTCGTTGGATTAAAGGCATCGGATAAATCAAAATTATAATTTTACCAAAATGGTATTATCCATATCAACACCGATGCTGATGACATGAAACTTAATTATGGTCACGAGCATACGTTACCAATATAAGAACTCTTTTTGTACTATGGGGCCAGCTAGTGAGTCAATTCCCAACTAAACTTTTCTCTACTGAAAGGGTCTCAACCATTTGAACAACTTTGCTCTTGAAAGGAAACTTCTATCTGGTCTCGATCCTTAGTTATTAATGGATTTACTGTATTTGTAATCTGGTGCCACCTAGCGAATCAATTCCGCACTAAACCGTTCACTGCTGAACGGGTCTCATTTATTTGATCAAGATTGCTGAAAAGACAAAAAAAAAACGTCTATCTGGTCTCGATTTCTAGTTATCACCTAAAGAACTTTATTTGAACTGTGGAGCAATCTTGTGAATCAATTTCCAACTAAACTGTTCACTACGGAACGAGTGTCATTCTTTTGAACAACATTGCTCAAGACAGGAAACCTCTATTTAGTATCGATCTCTAGTTATCACCAGAATAACTTTATTTGAACCCTGACACCGCTTTCCCGAGCAAAGTCTTGCATCAAAATGACAGCAAATCGAAATCAAATTTTGATATCAACATCAAACTGAAATCATAATTTACACGATTGACGAATTTGATAACAAGTCTTGTTTTCATTTAACTGTATGTTTGCAATTTTGTTTTCATTGCCTTGCAGACATGAAATTCAATACTCGTTTTGTTATCAACAGGAAAAATGTTCATCGAATAGAGTTTTCAGTATGCTGTCACCGACAGAAGAATTAGTTTTCAATGTGATGTCACAAGAAGATTTTTTTGCTCTCAATGCTCGACCAAAAAGTCATAAATCTGAGTAATCATTATGGGCGACATCACGTCAATGCGGGTAACTTTGATAGTAAAATATAATGATTAAATTTACTCTCTGCGCTTTTCCGAATTAGAAACTTTGGTTCTATATTAATATTGTATGTAGTTTTTAAATAGTTTATGTTACAACAAATTAAAACACAATTTTCATGCTTTTTGCCTATTTGGAAAAAAAAACTCAAACCATCACTTCTGAAATGTGTTTTCTATATAGCCATCACAAATTCAATGTTGTATTATTATTACTTATGATGTTTTCTGACTATAGACTCATGCAAAGTATCATATTTCAAGAATTAAATTGCTTGAGTTTCCTCCCTTTTCTTCCTACATTCATCGAGCATTATCAAAGTTACCCCAAATCAAAAACCTGATGTTCGGTCACAAAACTAAAAAAATAGTGCAAATTCTTTAATTTCCACATATTGCTAACGAATTAACTCTAGGATCCTCAGTACTTGTTAAAAAAAAATAAATTGAAAACCTTGCATTGCTGTAAAAAATATTTAGGATATACTTTGAAAAACTATCAATGTTACCCCGTTTTACGGTAATTAGAACCATGCAGCCGGACATATTTCGGGTACCCCCGGGGAGCTGGTCAGATTCTTATTGAACCAACACCTACATGCGACACATCAAATTACATGATAATTCAAAAATATGATCATTGGTGGCCATATTAAGTACTGAAGACTACGTTGGCAAGATAAGAACATGTTCTGGATACCCCTGGAGAAGTGACACTTGAGCCTACATCCTCATGTGACACACTAAACTATATGAGAATTCAAAAATAAGAACATTAGTGACCATATTAAGTACTCAGGACCACACTGGCCATACATGTTCCGGGTGCTCCCGGGGAGTTTAATAAATTTCCCGAAATTTCCCTGAGGCCAATGGAACTTCTCTGGAGTTCTCGGAACTTCCCTGAAATTCTCTTCAGAACCACTCTGAGGTTCTCCTCAGAACAACTGTGAAGGTCTCCTCAGAACTACTGTGAAATTCTCCACAGAAATACTCTGATGTTCTCCTCAGAACTAAGTTCTCGTCAGAACTACTCTGAAGTTCTCCTGAAAACTACTCTGGATCTTCGATGAAGTTTTCAAAATTTTCCTGATATGGACGAAGTTGTCCGAATGTTATTTTGAAGATTTTTAAACTTTTCCGCTAGTCGGGCCTTCCCTAAAGATATCTTTACTCTCCCAGAAGTTCTTTTAACTTCTCAATAAATTAGAGTTGTCTGGACTTCGCTAAGGTTCACGGAACATTCTTTAAGCTCCCGCAGTTTTCCTGATATTGATAACTCTTCTCCGAAGCTCTCGATATTTCCCCACGGTTCAAGGTACTTCTTCAAAGTGCTCCCACATTTTTTTTTAAGTTAATGCAAATTCAGACACGAATTTCGGAGAATTTCAAAGCCCTTGGATATTTTTACAAGATTTCAGATTGATTAATTATTCAGAAGACATTCTACTGATTTTTCTTCACTATGTCAGCTGAATCAGAGATTATTCAAATAACAAATAACTCATAACTGCAATCAAAATAATCCCGTTTAGGTGGTTTGTTTACGTACCCCATGCAGCGGGAGAGGAAAAATAAATAGATTGTGCGCGGATGCATTGTGGGTAGGAATTCCTCAATTTGGTGTAAATTAAACTATTTCTGATCATAAATGGTATTACTAGGACAGCGTTGCATGCTATTTTCAGAATTCACACAACATCAGCAGCTTTTATTGTGAGAAAAACTAAAAATACATACATTCGTGACGGGCTTCGGCAACAGTGTCATATGACATTTTAGTTTGGTACTGTAATTTGACATCTTGTTTTACAAGTGTTGGAGGCAAAGGCAGCCGATTATCACAGAAAATGTGTCGACTACGGTGACCGCTTACAAGTCTGGTTGTGAGTCTATTTCCAACTAAACTGTTCACTACTGAACAGATCTCGTCCATTTGAAAAACTTTGCTGAAAAAAGGTAGCTGTTATCAATGGAAGAACTTTATTTGTAATTTGACGCCACCTAGCGAATAAATTCTCAACTAAACCGTCCATTACCGTTGCAGTAGACAGGAATCTTCTATCTGGTCTCTATCCCTAGTTATCAGTCACTAGAAGAACTTTTTTGTACTCAGGCGCTGCCTTGTGAGTTAATTCTCAACTAAACGGTTCACTACTGAACGGATATTGTCAATTTGAATAACTTTGAAAGGAAACCAGATATATCTGGTCTTGATCATGAGTTATAAATGCAAGAGATTTATTTGCACTCTGGCAACGCCTAGCGAATCAATTCTCAACTAAACTGTTCACTACTGAAGGGGTTTGCTCAATCTGAACAAATTTGCTGAATTAAAGAAACTTCTATCTGGCCTCGATCCCTTGATATCACTAGAAGAACTTTTTTTGTAGTTTGGTTCCACCTAGTGAATCAATTCCCAACTAAAATGTTCACTACTGAACGGGTCGCATCCATTTGAATAACTTTGCTGAAGAAAGGAAACTTCTATCTGGTCTCGATCCTGCAATGGATGAACTTTATTTGTAATCTGGCCCTTTACCTAAATTTTCCATGCGATATGGACAACACCTTAACTATGCGCACTAGACTGGGTCAACTTAACAATCCCCTACTCCAACAGCTCTTTCGATTCGTGTTGAGGTTTCCATCAACTTTATAAAATTTGAACGGATTTGCATGGGAAAATGTATGGGAAACGTTCCGAAACTGTTCAAATGCCTGTCAAAAATTCAAACTTCACTCAAATTTGACCAAACTTGGAACAAAGATTGAGAAAACTATACAAAACAACTTCGTTGCAGTTTAAATATAAGACAGTAATAATGTATAACGCAAAGGATAACTCGGCTCTGTAAAGTTTATTCGATTGAGCCTGTACAAATAAAGTAATTACAAAAAAAAAAAAACTTCGTTGCAGATCGATTCGACGTCTGTGGAAAAAATTATTATTTTTTATTTATGGCCATGTGTTCCGCGCATTCCTACTAGGGTGCGTATAAGCTTGTAGGTATGCGCGGAGCATCAGTTCGACAGAAAAAAAATAATAACTTTTTGCTGGGGATGCCAAAACGAATCGAATGATCTATTGGGAGCCAGGGATTGTGATCTGTCATATAAAGTTGACCCACCCTAATGAGCACACTACAAAAAAAAAGACTTTTCTTGCCGAAGAGCTTGAACACTGGGGTTGAACACATAAACCCAAACAAACCTTTTCTACGTATCGTTGAATTTTATCCAACCCGATCCCAATCGGCTTTCGGCAAGATTTCCACACAGAGCTACTACTACCAGTAAACGTTCGCGCGTCAAACCATTGATTCGTCCATCTCTGCTCCAACTCGTTTGATCTCTTCTCTTATTTATATTATATTGATGCTTCGCTTGCTTTACTGACTTTCCTGCTCTCGCCGGGACCGCCCCACCTCAAACTGATTGATATGTTTGATGATGATGATGATCCACAAACAATAGCGCTCCAATATGATGAGTATGTAGGGCCGGGGCTTTTGCCGTTTTGTACGAAACATTTGTTCTTGAGCGTTTGTTGTTTTGTTGTTTCGGTTGAAGTAAAATTTATAGTTTCTCTCCGCTTTTCCATGCTTTTTTCTTCCCATTGAATGGGCAAGGCCTAAATATTTTTCACTTCCCAGAATGGGCTTACTGCCAGCGAGACGACGATGATGCTGCTGCTGCTGCAGTAAATGGTGTCGCTTCATGTGTTGTTCAGAGAAGAAAATGATTTTTCCTGCACATTGACTCTTTGAGCCGTGGCGTGGCACAAAAGAAGATTAATAATAAAGAAAAGGAGCTTGAGAGGAAGTGGGGTAGGCAACGCAGACACACACACTCAAAGAGTGGAAAATCAAAAGGAAAAGCGCTACTATTTACGCGCGGTGTGCATTTGTTTAACAGCTTCGATATCAAAGAACAAAAATATCTTTGGATGAAACTCAGCTGAAAGATCTGCGTCGAACGCCTACTGCTTTATGGGTGTGCCAACAACGCCACAGGGACGCGGTGAAAAGGAAGGGGCGCAAGAGTGGAAAATGTTGTAATTAAAAATAATACACGCTACGGCTACTGCACTGTCATTTGTTGGATCTCTGTGCATCCTTTTGCTTGCACTTGGCTGCAACCAGTCTCCAGGGACAGACCGGCGGAAAGGATGCATTTCAGGATTCTTTTTTTTTTATATCATCCGCTTGTAAAACACGTCCTTCATCACTTCATGGCAAGCAGCTCAGAACATCAGAGCAATCGGGGAAAAAAAAAGATGCATCCTTCAGCTACGACGACGATGACGACGACTACTACGACCATAGAAAGAAGTGAATCGTTGAAGAGGAAGATGTGGAAAAGCACGACAAAAATAAACGCGCGAAATGAGGCTTCTTCTGGATTAAGACGATGCGATAAGGAACGGAAGTATATATATATATAAACATATAAATACGTAAAACCGAAATTATATACCACTGTTCAAACAGGTTGAAATTACCTGTCCAGCTGAGTGGCTGTTGAAGTGTTCTAATACAAAAAAACACTGATGACAATCAACTTTACGTGAATTTTGACGGAATTGAAAAAAATATGACGTCTGTTGGCGTTATGGTAGATACCCGAGCAAAGTTGGATAGCAAAGTACTATTAAAATGATATCAAATTGTGTTTTTGAAATCATGTTGATAACATATTTTGATATGTAATTTTTTAATTTTGGTTATAACTTTTTCAAAAATTCATAACTTTCGAACCACTGGGCCGATTTCAATGGTCAACATATTGTTACAGTCGCTATAAATCAATGCAGTCTAGTCGCATTGTATGAAGCGAAAACCTTAAACTTGATAACTTTATCGCTGATTTTTTGATATGGGGCTGTTCATAAACTACGTAGACAGTTTATGGGGGGGGGGGGAGGTTTGAGAATTATCCACGGCCCATACAAATTTTAAAATTTTTGTATGGACAATTGTCTACGCAGGGGGAGGGGGGGTCAAGAATCCCAAAAAATTGTCTACGTAGTTTATGAACAGACCCTATGTTGTGTAAAAAAGCCTAAATTTTCTAGGAAAATTATTATTTTGCGCCTTATGTTTCCCATTCATGAAAACCATAAAAAATAAACACAATCAATGATTTTTCATACAAATTCCCAATTACCTTTCATTTGATATTTAGATCTTTAAAATCGGCCTAGTGGTTCAAAAGTTATGAATTTTTGAATAAAAATCTATTTTTTGAACCACCCTAACATGAAAATGGTCACCCTAATGACAACATTAAAAAAATACAGGCCTAATATTTGGCGATAAAGAACAGAACTGCCAACGTTTATGAAATTCCGAGAACCACTATATCGTTTTGCTATGGAATGGCTGAATATGTCTATCGTATCTTCAGATAACCACGAATTACTAAATAACGATCAGTAATACGCATTTACTCTCTTCAGCAATGTTGTTTGTCATAAAATGTCCTATCTTGTTGTATTAAATCAACTATAGGTCTTATTTTGATACCAACTATTGATCATTAAAAATGTCATTATGCACCTAAACAATCGTTATTTCTAATATGAGCATGAGCATGATTGACCGTCCGATGATACAACTCCGCTATTGACAGATCAGCTGTAATTACACAGAGAACCAATAGACGTTGCTTGGGACTAGCAATCATCCTAACGGTATACATACTGGTGATCTAAAGCTGGGCAATACCAGCGCCGGCATCGTCTTAAAGCTGGTCTTGAAAGGAATTGGTAGGAATATGTTGACGTAATACTCGCTTTAATTAAAACCGAGAACACCGCTGCACTTCCACGGAAAATTACTGGGATGTTGGATAACAGGATTGGGATTGCAGCAGGATTCGTTTTAAGAAACGATATGCTGAATTGGTGACCTAACGATTCAACATCGCGAAGGAACTTGGGTTTGAACCCACGGTCTTCTGCTCAGAAAGCAAAATCGGTCACCACTAGGTCACCGAGCTCCTCATTTCACAAAACAAGTACGATCAAATTATCGTTCACCGTCACCGACGACAACAACAACTGCTTTTGAGAATGATTTGATATGGATTTCCGATCAACATGTCTTTTCCAAAACTCAAATATTACTTCTTTTACGTACCCTTCCCTTCAACCGAATTTCATTACAGTTTATATTATCTTATTAAAGAAAATCAATCTTAATTATAACTCTATAATGTGAAGTAGATTGGGATTGAACCCATTATTATCTCAGAAAGCAAAATCGGTCATTACTAGGCCACCGAGCTCCTCATTTCACACAACAATTACGACTAAGTTCCTGTTCAACTTGCTGTTGCTAGATTTCGACCCCAGTGGCGACCTCACCGACGACGATAAAAAACTACTCTTGAGAAGGATTTGTTATAGATTTCTGATCAACACGTTTTTCCTGAAACTTAGCGTCTTTCGAAATTCTCAGTCAGACTGCTTTCAGGAATAATACTGGGGAGTAAACATTAATCAATTAATACAGTTTGTGAATAGTTCTGGTGTCAAGATTTGCCCGCGGTGTTTTTGGACAACATCGATCAGTGATAGGAGTCCTGGAGAGCATCTAGCAGACCAGAAATGAGAAGGATCTGTATCAGATTATTGTCGTTTCAATTGCGTGAAAACGAGAAAAAAGTGAAATAACCAGGGCATACTAAAGGAAATTTTAAGTTTGTATAGGGCATTACAGATATTAATGCACGAAGCACTTAGTGCTTCACAAAGTCTCCAAAAAATTTCCGTAAATCATTCATAAAACATGAAGATTTATACCGAAACGTTTGCTATGATAGGTCGAGAAAATATGTGTGGTGTGCAAGGGGTAATCAACTCTGCACACTGTGCCAAAACACAGTATGTCACACCGATCGGCACAGTTCGGCACTTTAAGAGACTGACACTGACAAGTAGGATACACACAATATAATACAAAACGGCATCACTGTTGAGTGTTGACGTTTCGCCAATCGTTGCTAATGTTGACTACTTTGTTTACCTCGAAGTGAACCTAGTGTTAGAAAATTATATGTCATACTTGAAACATGAAACTGGTGAAACAGCGATTTACGGATCATTCCTTGCAACAGTTAAGAATATATTGCAAGCATTCTCTGAACCATGATTACTTCACAACTTGCAAAACTCAGATGCATTAATCTGATTCTCAGCGAACATTATAGCGGGTTTCATGGCCAGACGAGAGGGTTTGATCGATACGGCAGTCAATACGGCTGAATCGGGTTATCTCAAGCGATGGTTGGTAAAATGCCTGGTAGATCCTTTGGTTTGTTTTTTCCGTCGATCTTGTTTTCCGTGCTGAGGACCAATACTACCGACGTGCCAGAAAGGCAGCTCCCACACCTGGACCCTACCTATCGACCCATCAACTCATGAACCGGGGACCAACGGCTTTCCTTCCCATCCGAAGGAAGGCGTGATCAGAGATGTTATGCCTCAGAACATCCCGGCGGCGCCGACTGGGATTGAACCCAGGCCTGCTGAGGTGAGAGGTAATCACGCTTACCACTACACCACCGGCGCCGTTACCTGGTAGATCTGATCGTATTGGACGATGGTACGGTTCGAAATACGATCGGTGAAATCGTTGAGTTTACCTATGGTGCAGACGGGTTGGGTCCCGTGTCCATGGAAATCAAAAACAATTCGGTAGACATTCAACGTCAGTCTATGTACGTTCGCAATACAAATCCCTGTAGGGACGAAAATTCTCTGAAGGTATTAATATTTGTTCCACCTGTGGAGAAAATTTTGAGGAAGTCTGATCTCGTATCATCGTAAATTGGTCGTACATACCAACTACACTGGGTAATGTTATGGCTATGGAAATTAGAAGCTGGCCAAACCGACCAACACGGCCCCGTAACGTGGGTAGATCACCTTTTCGTGGTACGTTACGGGATGTAAGATCTACCACCGATTCCTAGTCTTGACTACTTCAAACTAGGGGAACAGGATTTTACAGTAATCAAAGGAACACATCTTAGTCCTTGTTACTTTTTATGCCTTGTTGATAGTGATAAGTCCTCGGGTTGCGTGGACCGAGGATGATCTTGAAACAAGGAAAAAATGAGTTAGTTAGTCTTCACCTATGTGATTCCTAATCTTCTATTCGTTGTTTCCTAGTTTGAAGTGGTTAAGACTAGGGTTCTGATGCATGGTCATTATCGGTGTCATGTCTTGTTTTTTTGCTAAGGAATCCAATTTTGACTGACAAAGGGGCGCGCCTTTGGAGGGTGTTTCAACACTCCGAAGGGTATAAATAGCGGGACCTTTCAATTAGAATCGATTCCTTGCGATAAAGGCAAGAATGACAACTGTATCAAAACCGAATACTTCATCATTTCTCAATAGTGATGGAGTAATACGACATGCACTAAACTAAGGACACGGGATATACTACAATAGATCAAATTACTGGTCGCAGTGGTTTTATGTCCCGAACAGAGGAAAAAAAAAAAAAAAAAAAAAACCGACCAACACGGTTTCGCCTGTGCCCACCCGCCCGTTGCCGTTGATGATCAATCCGCTAGGAAACGCAAACAACATTAAGGAAGGAAATGGATCCTATATACTGGAATGGAACTGTACAGGGGATGGCCGAACACTTATACTTTGCTGTTATCCGTCCGCATTATAGAGTATCCTGTCGTGGGTACCCGATCTTGAAGCGTACAACGACAAATCAAAGCAAGAGTTGAACTACATTTACAGTTTTGTTGTTATATAATAAACAATAAGTTAAATAAAGCTTATCATAGAATTGGGAACCAGATTCAGATCCCAATCTTGCGCAGGATCTTCTGGAATGGATTTATTGATTTCCTTGCTGGGATAACTCTGAGACCACACTGATTAGTTAAAGTGTTGATTTCATCATCTTCGTTTATCTCTCCGTATAAAATATATAAAACAACCGAAGGTATATCGACGGAGCAAGTTTATCTACTATTAGGCCGGTTCTTGTAGCTCATGAGTTCTATGCAGTCCTACATGCATTGGATAAAGCACTTCCGTTTAAGGTGACTGTTCCATTTCCAATTTCAGATCTGGACTGGAGGGATATTTGGTGATTTTCTTCGGTGACACATTGGCCATTGATTTACATTTGTGTTACATTGCGTAAGGTACCACTCCGAGAACTTGATAGCTTGGAAGCTATTAGCCATAATACTCATCGACACATAGTTCCGACTCGATCAGAAAAACTGGATCGATGAAGTTACTCTTAGATTGGAATGTGGAATTGAACAACTACCTACTTTTTTTATTCTGAGTGTTCTTTAGTCGAAGAGGTGGCAATTTCGTCTTACATCGATCAAGTTACGCCTTTATTTCTGCACATCCGCAAGGAATTAGCAATTCAAAGGGAAATCGTGCCAAAATCTTGTGAACTGGTTGAATTTGCAGGTACAGGTTTGATGACATGTTATTGAGATAATGAAGCTGAATGATTGTCAAGAACGATCAGAAAAAATGGAAATGTAAACACAATCTCAAAAGTCATTATTACTTTCAGGGTTGCCAAACTCATGTCCCATGACATAACAATTAGCACACTTCGATACGTTCGGCACAACTTAATCTCTCGGCACGCATTAAGATGTGCAGAGTTGAATACCCCTTGGTCGTGGGTGTTATGTGTCATTTGTTCAATTGAGAGTGCTTTGAAAGAAAATAGAAACCATGATTTATCAGTGACACGGCAATGCTATGCAGGATTATGAGACGTTCTAGTGCGAGTATCTAGCAACCGACGAACTTTCAGATGGAGAATAGAATTTGGATATGCAGAAATTTCTTTATAATCTGTCGGCATATGGTAAGCTCGTTATACCTACTGTGCTTTATATTTTAAATCTTGCGCATTTCACACAAAACTGAACAAATTAGCGCTTTTTTCTTTGTATTTAAAAAGCGAGAAAAAAGTACGAATTTATGTCTAATCGTCTTCGTGTCCTATCCTCCAGAGGCTGAGGGCTACATATGATCCACGACGACGAATAGGTGTGCCATTTCCCTCTGGAAGGATCAAAGTAATACTTTGTCTATAATCATTATAATAATCATTTTAATTTGTTTTATATTTCAAATACTTTTCATCGCATAATATTACTATTGTTTTCACTTTTGCTTAAACCGGAGAGTTTGGTACGGTATGTCCACGTATCCTTCAATCCCTGCAGATTCACGAAATGCTTACTGTTTGAATATATTTATTCAAACTCGAATGATCTTACTGAATCATCTGGGTGGCAAATGCAACGCAGTAGGCCTGACCGTTTTGATGATTGTGTCATGTCTCACAGATATGTTGACAAGAAAAATGGGAAAATGATTAGGCGTTATCTAACCTAATCATTTTCCAGGTTGCTTTCTCGTACTGGTTGCGTTTGGGTTAGATTAGATTACAGGGCTGGTAACGATCACTGCAGTCAAAAATAGTGATTTTAGTGACCATATTGACGAAATAAGTGGCCAAATAGTAACTTATAGTTGTTTTAATAGTTACTAAGAAGTGACATATGAGAAGAAAAGTAGTCGTTATGATGGCACACAAAAGTTATAACACTTCAAGAAATTTTCAAGAATTTAAAGTCGAATTCCAAGGGAGTTCTGGGAAAAAAAATCTTTCAGAAAAACATCAAATGCTATCTGCTTTCAAGGTAGCTCTGATGAATTTTTGATTTAATGCGAAGCCTGACTGTTTTGAGTAGAATTTCAAGAAACCCTGAATCTGTAATGTATGAACAGTAAATTTTAATGAAAATTCTTAGGAATTTCTGAGGAGCACGACTCTTGTGAACTTCAGAGGAAAATTCCAAGGGTATTCCCTGAGAATAATTTCATAGAGTTTGTGGTAGAAAACAAATCCGGAGCATAAGTCCTTGGAAGTTTGTTTATAAATACTTAGAGGAAGATTACAATTAAATCTGAAAATATCTCCAGGACATCTTCAAAGAAATTCGGAAACTAAATTCAGGAGAGTTTGCCGAACAAATTATGAGAAGAAATCGAAGGAATTCGCAAGGATAAATGCCAATAAATTCTTAGGAGACTTTCAATGTGAGTAGAATGCCAAGAAAAAGAGTGAGATTCAATAGGAAATCGGAAATGAATTCAAAAATTCGGAGAAATTTTCCAAAGGGTGCATATTATGGAGAATTTCAAGTTAATTCCGATGAAAACTAAATTTTTTTCGGATGATAGCTTCATCGAAATTTTGAGGAATATTTCAATGGAAATCTCCGTTGAATATGGAATGGACTATTCTGAGGTCTTCAGAACTACTTTAAAGTTCCTAATTTTTTTCCTGAAATTAACTGCCTTGAAGTTCTTTTGTAGTTTGAAAATATAGCCTCATGCTCACAATACTTCTCATCAAATTCTCAAACTTCCCTGAATTGATAGGAATTTCTAAAGTTCCTCAATTTTCTAACGATGTTGGTTCTCCTCTAAAGGCTTAACAATTCACTGAAGCTCTCTAAACTTCTTTAAAATTTATGTGACTTAATGTTATCGGAACTGCTCTGAGGTTCTGTATTCTTTTATAAAATTCTCAAAAATTTTCCTAAGTTTTTGCAGTACTCATGCAGCTGGTTGTACTGCGCTCAATTTAATTGAACGGTCCTAAAAAAATTAAGCTTCAGTGAAATTCTGAACCTATGCGAAGACCTCAATTAACTTTGTCCGAAAATCTGGCAACTGCTCTAAATTTCCCACTTATTTTCTGAAAATAATGGAACTGACCTCCCCCTGAGATTTCCCCAATTTTTGGATGCTCCCGAATTTTGCTAGTGTTCATAAAAAAGTTCGTGGATCTCCTCTTAAGCTCCCTAAATTTCTAAGAAGTTCTCGAAATGTTTCTGAAGACCACTGTCCTTCTGTAAAGTTTTCGAAGTTTTTCTAAATTTGTGGAACTTTTGTGCTCCCGCAATTTTCATGGAATTAGAGCAAAATAACTAATATAGTTATATGATTTTCGCTGAAGTTCTCCAGACTTTTCCGAAGTTCATGGAACAGCCCTTAAATTATCGACACTAATTAAAAACTTCTTCAATAGTCTAGAATGTCCTGGTGTTATTAAAACTGCTTAAACGATACCAGAATTTCTTTAAAATTTCTTTCTCTAGTCTGCCGTGAATTTACCACTATTTTTTAACAACCCGCAACTTTAATGAAACTAGTTGGTTTGCCTTGAAGTTTAGACAATTTTCCTTAAGTATTCGAACCATTATTAACGCTTACTAATTTTCCCTGAACTTATCTATGCTTACCTGAAGGTCTCTAAATTTGGTGCATAATCCGAAAAATGTCCTGATATATTTTCATAATTCCCTGAAGTTTTTGGATCAATCATAAAATTCTTGGAATACCCCATAATTCCACGGAACTCCTTGTAAGTCGCTGCAAATTTTCTTAAGGTAATGAGATTATTCTGAAGCTACCTGTTCGTCCTCGAAGTACTCGGAACTTCGCTGAATATCATGAAACTATCTACAATTATCTAAGTTTATTAGAAGTTCTCTGGAATTTCTGGACGATATCGCTGCTTGCTAAAAGTTCTCACATTTTTCATTAATTAATGTTGTTGATGTTCTCTTATCACTTTAGCAATTTTTTTGCATTTTTTTTAAGTTCTCAAAATATCCATGATTTAACACTCTTAAAATACTCTCACGTTTTTCCGATGTTCATATAATTTTTATCACGCTCCAGAAATTCTCTCGGACCTTTACTGATGTTTCCGGAAATTCCCAGAATTTCTAGAAACTTTTTAACGGTTTTTACAATTTCCTTGAAATTATTTGAACTGCCCTTTAATTCTCTGATCTTTTCTGATGTTCTCGAAGCTCCCCTAAAGCTATCAATTCTATTGAAGATCTCGGTTCTGATCGGAAAAAAAATGGAATTCCCGTAAACACCTTTAAATTTCACTGAAATTCTCTGGATTTATGTGAAGTTCCTGAAATATTTCCGAAGTTTTCATTAATTTTCTGAAGGTCTTTGTACTTCCCGGAAATTCTCGGAACATCTTAAGGGTTCTCGATTTTTTTCAGCTCATCGTGGATCTATCCGGATTTTTTCTAAATTTACGATTATACATCCTTAAGCTGCTCCAAATGTCTGGACTAAAGATACGTTAACTACTTTTCTGAGGTGCCTAGAACTTCTTAAATATTTGCACAATACCCCTCAAATGTTTTTCAAGTTCGCTTGACTTTGTGAAGTTCTCTGACATTCTAGGAACTGCATAAAAGTTCCTGAAAGTTTTTGGATGCTAAAAGAACAGCTTTGAGGTTCTTTAAGCTTCCAGTAAGTTCCCCATATATTCAGCGTGTTAACTTCGCTTATGTTCCTGTAGTTTGTTTATGGAGCTTCATCGAAATTCTCAGCATTTCCTTTCATTCCTCAGAACTTCTCCTAAGTTCCTACAATTGTTGTGAAGTTAATGGAACTGCAATGAAGATCTCTAATCTTTCACTAAGTTAATTACGAACATGAAATAATTTTTTTCCTTAATTCTGGCACTTTGAAATTTATTTCAGTATCTTGAACTTTCACATGGAATACGAAACTTCAAGACATTGAATATTTTTAGATCTTGGACTTAATCAAATAAAGTATATTTTTTTTTAAATTTAATTAAAGTGAGAAATTTAGTAAGTATTTAACTTCAACGTTCAATGGATTTGATTGAAAAGCTTTTTTCTGTCTGATTGCCATGTCTGAAAAAAGTTTGGGTTATTTGGTGTTATTTTTGATCTACAAAAAAATAGCTTTCTTATTACAAGCCTGGATATTCTGGATAAAAAACTGGAAAACTCATGTAATTTTATTTTAGAAAATCAAGTAGACACCCTGTAGACAGAGAAAGGCGATTAAACGTCACAAACTATAGAATGATCAGTCCTGAAATAAATTCACGCTAAAAAAGTTGAAAATAGTGACTGATTACTTGAAATAGTGACTTTAGTGACTTGGCCTTAAAAAAGGAGACTTTTCAGTGACTGGCTTGAAAAAAGTGACCAAGTCACTTAAAAAGTAACCCGCTACCAGCCCTAAGATTAGATTAGATTAGATATTAAAAGTTCAAGGAGTAAATTAAAGATTATACGTATCAGTATTGCAAAAACACCGCACTGAATGCGGTAGAAAGCGAGTCAAGTTAATCGAGTTTTTGATCGACCAATGTACATAGGATCTGTTCAAAACTTAATCGAAAATAGTATTTCCCTGATAAACTTTGTATGGTTAACGACATATTTGGGTTATCGTTCGTTTATGGTATTTTTGTTAGGGTTTTAGCGAAGACAACATATCAAGAAGACTGGCAACTCTTCCATTTCCTGATACGAACGCTATGAGACAGGTAAAATCGCATCTTCTGTCGCTCAAAGGTAAATGCTTCGAACGAATTTGATAGAAAAGATTACATCCTCAGAAGAAAGGTTTGTGTATTTACACCTTCAGTCAAGCGCAGCGCTATTGTATCTGTCGCTTGGATTCTGGCAAAGTTGCCAGTCTTCTTGATATTATGTCTTCGGTTTTAGGGAATGATTTATATTCTGTATGAAGATATTTTAATATACTGTGAACATTCGGCCATATTCAACGAAGTGCTCCAATAACAATTCGACCAAACAACTTTCGGTCAACACCGTCACTAAACTATTATTCAAGCGCCAATGGTAGTTGAATCGATAGTTATGCCATTCAAACAGTACTTAAAACCTGTTCAAGTGCTGAACCACACAACAGAGAGGAAACATCCAAAGCATCGACTTTGAGGAGCTTAATAACCGCTCATCATTCTCGTCAGCAATAAAATTCTCATCCCAAGGGGCTGTTCATTAACTACGTAGGCAGGTTGGCAATCAACCACGGCCCATACAAATTGAAAAAAAAAGTGTGTATGGATAATTGTCTACGCAGGGGGAGGGGTGGGTGTTTTCAAGAATCCCAAAAAACTGTCTACGTAGTTAATATACAGCCCCCAAGATCCAAACCCTTTTCGCGACTACCACCATACGACTTCCAACAAGGCAAACGGGCGAATCACACCGTGCACTATCATAAACGAAATGTTCATGCTTTATCTTTAATTTTAATTAGGCCAAGTACACTCTAGAGTGCATTTTACGTCTCTGTCATCGCTTTTTTTTTCGCTCTCTCTCTCTTCCACTCTCAGGCCTCAACATATTTTATTCATTCACTTTTCATTTATGCCAGCGTTTTGCCAAGTGCTGCTCGGTCGGGATATTTGAATCATCGCTTCAACTCTGCGCGCCTTGTAGAGCCCATGGATTTTCTAAGTGGCAGTTTTCAACATCAGCAGCTCTACAAAATCATCATCATCGTCGCCGACGTCGTTCGTCGCCCATCGTGTATGCCGTTTGTGACAAACTCCACCACCCTTGGCGTAGGTGTTGGTTTGGGGTGCGGGTGGAAAGAATCCTTCAATGCTGCACAGTAAACCCAGTGACTGTTCGCGCTTTGAACTGGTGACTCGGCCGAGTACAACTGCCTGGAAATAACCTGCCATCCTGATTTTTCCCGCCCATCTGGCTGGGCTAACTCTTGGTTGTTTTGTTTTTTTTTTCTCCCTGAGCTTTGACCCTTTGCCGATCTCGACAGTAAAGTCTTGCAACGATGACGACCATAGCTCGTCGTCGTTGCACTTGTCAATCGACGGTGTAGCCTTTCGTACATTCATGTATTCATTATCATTATAAATTCTGACTTCATTCGCTTTTCCTGCAAGGGCTCCAAGGGAGACCAGTGGTTTGCTTAGTCCTAGTTTTATATTTTTATTCGACTGTGGCACCACGCGGGGGAGAAGCTTGGTAGCTGCCTGCCTCTTAAACAAACGAATGCAATGTAAATTTCATAAATTTTTGAGCAATTACAATTTATTTTGCTGTGCTCCTGCGAAAGAAAATTGCAAATAGGCTTCATCAAGGCTTTGAAGAGGTTTTATTGTAGCCATACGTTAGGCGGGAAGCATACATTATGGCTCATACTTTCTCCCGTGTAAATCCCTGCTTCATGCAGGAAACATCTGCAAAGTACAACGGAAAGTTGGCACTTGACTTTTTACTCCATTTTTAATTCGCTGACAATTATGCCTGAGCCATCCTTTCGTCGATGCTCTCCGTTTCAATTTCCCGACCAGCTAGACCGAGCAACACCGCAAAGCTGAAAACGAAAAAAGAACGACCTCCTCATTTAGGTCGGCGGGTTTTTCAAGATTCGACCGGGCGAAGAAGCAACATGGGAGAGCGCAAACCAATATCCGTTAGGTTTTTTTCGCGTCCGTCTGTCCGTCTGCGCTCCGCCGGTGGTAGACTGGTGGTCGTCAGCTCGGCTCAGTATTCCGGGGATGTCGGATGCGACCGGCACCAAATGGATGGCCACGCCGCGGCTTCGGTAGGAAGCTCATTAGAATGAAATTGGAAAATTATTAGAAATCATTTGATTATTGCAACACGGCGGGAGTAGGTGGTAGGTGAATCTTTTGGTGGCATCTGAAGGTTCAATAGAAGGAAATTTTCTCTGCCTTTCTTTTTTTTCTTTTTCGGAAGAATGGGGAGCAGTGCAAACCGAAAAAAAAACATACGTTGTAAACCTCATCATTATTATCATTAAAACATGAAATGGGAAAGGAGGGAGTAGAGCAAAGCAGAAAAGTCCATAGTCATAGGAAATTATTGTATAATGAACGTTTGGAGCACCGGAAGAGGGCTAATAAAGTGAGTGTGCGCGAGATAGGCATTTGCTGGACTCGGAGGATTTGTTCTTTCTTGGATTTTTGTAGCTGGGAGTTTCGCGGGAGGAAGTTGATTGCGATGACGTCCAGTTTTTTTGTTATCTCAGTATACAGTTTTTTTTTTTAAATGAAATATTAAGAATTTGTGAGGTATTTTATTAAATATCACAAGGTAAAAAAAATCTGGCAAAACGATACTCTCTATCGATTTATCACAATGAGTTTTTCTTCAGACGTTTGTTTTGGATTTGCTGTTGGCTCATTAAACACTTCTCGGTTATCGGTATAGAATTGGGCTTATTTGAATGATAGTGTAAGAAGTTAAAGCTATTTAAGAAATACGCCGTGAGCGTCGTGAATATCCAATGGTTTCATTTATAGACGATATCGTTTCGCAGCGAATTTACTCATTTTTTTCATCGTTATTAAATGTCTATGTATTTAGACGGCAACTCCGAAATCTAAATTTATTTGCAATAAACCCTCATCGAACAAATTATGCAAAATGTTGGCCATTAAATCGCATGATAGTCTCTTACAAGCGATACTGCAAAACCATTGACTTTAAAATGTCTCGGCATAAACTAAAACAATATTTAAACTCCATACGGAATCTTATTAAGAAAGAGAATAGGAATTTTTTTATTTTTATTTATTTCTTTATTTCTTATACTATTGGGATAAGATTGTATTTTTTAAATATGTTTTTCAAAGATTTTTTTTTTATATATCAGGCATAACATTTAATGACGGCACAAAAGCATTTGTAAACAAACTTTCTAAGGCCTTTTAAACGCGAACCAAAGTACGCCCACGCAAACCAATACCACTTTCGGAAAGGTGATACCCTAGCACCACACTTGTCACTGAAACTTGTATGTAGCTTATTTCAGTCACAATCAAGTTGCGGCTACTTTTTATGATGGAAGTGTGTTGCTTGGGTAGTTGCCCCTATCCGATGATGTTGCTGGTTTGCGTGGGCGTACTTTGGTTCGCGTGTAAAGGGCCTTAGAAAGTTTGTTTACAAATGCTTTTGTGCCGTTATCAAATGTGGTGCCTGATATTTAAGAAAAAAAAAACTGTATACGTATTTGTACAAGTCTACGTCGATTGATGAAATAAATAAATAAATATATCTATTCTGAAGTTACGACCTTGAAGTACCACAGGCCCAATGAAGCCTAAAAAATGTCTTGAAAATCTTTACGAGTCCATGAAGCTCAAGAAAGCATTTTAACAACATGTACATCATGAAAGATTATTAATGCTCTTCAAACAATTCTGGAGCTAACATCTAGAAGTTCCACAGGCTCAATGCAGTCTTGAACAATATTGTGCAATCTGATGAGTCCGTGAAGTTTTCGAACTTTGCGCTTAACTCCATCCATTAGGGTTTGTACAGGCTCCTCAAATACCGTGGTGGCCGTCTTTGTCGAAATTTGATGGAAGTGTATGATATCTTTGATTCCTTGTTTCTGTCCAGAAATCTTCCGCTTCACCAGGGCTCAATATCTCCCGATTGGACGTAACTCTGGAAAATTTGGCGGATTTGCGGTTTTTGGTACAATATTCACTTGATTTCCTTCGTACCACTCCATCACAGTTTTAGCATAATGGCATGATGCCAAATCGGGCCGAAATAAAGGATTTTATTTGTGGCTTTTGATGAAGGGTAGCAATCGCTTCTGCAGGCACTTTTTCTGGTAAATCTCCTTGTTGATTGTTCCTGTAGTGACACCACCACCAAATAAGGTATTTTTTTTGGGCAAATTACGATGCTTTCTTCGTCCTGAAATACTCAGTTGTAGCATTTTTGATCATAGCAGAATAGAAAGCCAGTCCTGGAAGCTGCTTGAAATCCTCCTAGACATAAGTTCGGAGAACTTCAAGATAAGGGCGTAATTGCTTTTGTAAACAAACACCTCAACTAACAACACAAACAGGTAGATGAATGCGTCCTCTATAATTTGGTATAGTTTGTTCTTTTATTCGCGAGAAAAAGCGATTGACATATTTGTTTACAAAACCAATTACGCCCAAATCTCAAAGTTCTCCGGAAGTTACATCGTTCATAACAGCACTTGAAAACTTCGTCAAATATTCTCAGTACTAACGTCGAGCCCGTGATTTTGCTGTCAAATTCCGTTTGTCGTTCCGATTTGGAACTGTTTTTACTTTATACGACTTCAGACCCAAACGCGATTTTGATTCTTGGACATAAAAAGATGCAATGATGAAGAAGAAGAAGATGGCTTTATCACAGAGCCCCGTCTCGGGACGAGTGTATTGTTGATGGACCTGGTCTACGATTCCTGCTTGGTTTCTGTGATGATGGGTATCACAAGAAAGGTAAAATGAGTAGCACGATCTTCATCGAAATGTAAGTATTATTGACAATAATCATAACAATCAAATCGTATATACATTGAAATACATATATAAAAGAGAAGGGACGGTCCAACAGGGCACCCGATTGAAGCGATTTGGACGGGGAGAGTGGGAATGCGAACTCCCTGTTGATAACATTTCGTGGATAAAGGGCGGGCTCTTTTCTCCACTCATTGGGGCATCTTCCTGTTTTGGGGGCTTGTTTTTTTGACCAATTGGCTGATCAAGTTGCTGGAAGGAGATTCTTAACTGTTCCGTAGATGCGTATAGGCGACTTTGCCTATCGATCTACCCAATCCGTTTTTGGCCCTTCATACTTTCATAATTTAAAGGAAATAAACCAACACACTCAAAGCTCTTTATAAAGGAATTCCGTTAAGAGGTTCGACAAAATTAAAGGAATGATCATGGCCTGCAAGCTTTCAGAACCTAATAGATACATATCACTAACGAAATTCATCGTAGGTTTAAGGAAAGACATAGCGTTTCTTATGGGGTTACGCCTAGTGGACTAAACCCAACTTGAACCCAACTTGAAACTTTAAACGCGATTATCTCGGAATCATATTTTCAAAACCGGTGCCAAAAATTTCTCAAAATGTATACATTCGATTCGGCCGCCGTTTTGTTAAAAAAAATTAAAAAAAACCGAACGATCAAGGACTAGTTTAACACATGCTTAACGATTTGGTATGTTTTTTTTTTTTTATTTCAGATGATTACATCACAAACCGCAGTTGGCACCGCAAAAAGCGTTTTTTAGATCATCGTCCACTGGGAGCAGCCGTGCGGGGCACCAGGACCTCGTTTTTACAGCATCGACAGATAAATGTACCATTTAATGTGTGTTCAATAAACGGCAGGAAACCGATTTTCAATATGTTGCGTCGTTTTCGAGAAAAAAAAAATCCAAACTTTCGCTTTTTTTCGGTCTTGCAGGTAGGCGTAACCCCTTAAGAAATGCCTAAACTTGAATCTAACACCTATCAGTCATAAGATTAGGGTTAAGACACCGACTCCCTTAAAAATAGTTCGTAATATGGAGTCAAAATTTATAAAAGTGAGCATTCAGAGTCTCACTCAAAGTTGGAAACAAAGTCGTTGGAATGTTATTCCCTGCATTTGAAATTGGCCAAAGAATTCACAATTGAATTTCCACTGTTTTTGACTAAAGTAAAACTATTGGAGGACTGAGAGGAAAAAAGGAAAAGAAAATAACATAACAACAAACTGAGGTCACTAAAATTCTATTTGAATCACACAACACAGCAGAGAGACCAGAAATCACACAGTTCAGTTAACACAGCTGTGGTTCAATCCGTCGAAGAAGGTTTTGCGGTAAATCGCTCGACGCAACAGTTCTCAGAAGAACAATTTACACTTCTCAACAAGGGATTAGGATATGCTATCTCCTCAAAACCTGACGTGGAAGAGGCAATTGTTGACCTGGAGACTGCAATCACTCACATACTTCCTATTCAATTGCACGAGACTACCAGGAATATTATTTAAGAGACAATACAAAACGGAAAGGGGCATTCATTTAGTAAAACCAAAAAAGAGGAAAGAAGAAGGAATTCTCAAAGAACTAAAAACAAAGCCTGTATTCTATACAAAAGCAGACAAAGGTAATGCAATAGTGATTTGGAAAAAGAGGACTATGACAATCGGATGACGGAAAAAAAATACTAATGGCCCATACAGACAGTTGAGGATTGACCCCCTCCCATCTATGGTTAAATATGTGGATAAAACGTTGAAAGAGTGCTAGGCGTTTATTGGCAACACTACGAATCAATTGAAAGTTTCAAACCCTATTCTACCTAGGATCAAAGGTTTACCAAAGATTCACAAACCAGGAAACGAGGGAGATTATTTCGGCTGAAGGATCCCCCACTCATAAGCTTGCCAAATGGCTAGTAAAGGAATTTCAAAATATGCCTAAACCTTTTACCATTCGCTCAGTTAAAATCACACAGGAATTCACAAATCAACTTCAGGCATCAGGAGAGATTCGGGAAGATGAAGTCATGGTTTCATTTGATGTCACAGTGTACCAGTAAAGGACGCCATCAGCCTTTTAGAGGACTGGCTTCTGAAGCAACGTGAGGATTCTACTTGGAAAAACAAAGTTCGGTCATATCTCAAGCTTAGTCGTCTCTGTATGGAGGAAAATTATTTCATTTTCAGAGATTTTTTTTTTACAAACTAAAGGTGCTCCTGCTTTCTCCATTTTGATGTGAATTGTTCATGGCTAACCTAGAAAATACTCTAGAGGATAGGAATTTGTTGCCCAAATGTTGGTATAGATACGTGGATGACATCTTTAGCATTGTCAAAAGGGAAGATTTATCAAAAACTTTGGAGGCCATAAGCAACGTTCACAAGGACATCAAATTTACTCACGAAGAAGAGAGAGACGGCAAACTCCCCTTCTTAGATCTTCTCATCATCAGGGAAACGTCTTCGTTCAATTTCGAAATCCATAGGAAACCAACAAATACAAATAGAGTAATACCAAGCACTTCATATCATTCCCATCAACACAAAATGGCCGCTTTTCACCACATGGTTCACAGGATGCAAACTCTTCGTCTTAGCGATACAGGCAAATCAAATGAAATAGCTCACATTTTTGAAATCGCTAGACTCAATGGGTATAAAGAAAAAAACAATTCAAGCAGATATCGATAAAAGAACAAGAGATCATTTTAGGCGTATTTCGACAACTCTTACACCAGTAACTGAGGGTTTAAAACGAGTAGCGGTGAATTTCGACAAAACATTACCAAACCATTGATTTCAAAGTTTAGAAGTTTTGGCCTAGATTTATTATTCAGCAGCAGGACAAATCAGCTGAAGTCACTGTTAGGATCAACAAAATATTCAATAAATGTCTTAGGGAAAGCCGGAGTCTACAAAATCTCTTGTTCAGATTGCAATAAAATCTACATTGGTCAGACGAAAAGGACTTGGACTGTTTCCAAGGTTTAAGGAACACATCGCACAGGTAAAAAAAAAGGCTAACATAGAGATGAATTTTAATCCAAGGTTGCAGAGCATTTCGTTACAAAGGGGCACAATTTGACAAAGGATAACATTAATATCCTGCGGAGTGTATCTTCGCCTTGGAAACTAGACGTTGCTGAAAGTTTAGAAATATTTAAACATAATCAAGGATCAAGGAAACGGATACTCGAGACTCTTTAGCATGCTACCTAAAACCACACATCCTAGTAGCACATCGTTGGAAACTGAATGTAGGTACCTGGTAAGGTCAATTGTGACATGACAGTGGATACCTGCTGATTTTAAGTGCCTATTGATTAGTACCGTATGCGTGATAATGTTTGCACCATTAAACAATGTCAAAATTAAAAAAAATCTCAAAAATTTCGTTTTCGAGTTTTTTTTTATTTATTCAAAAGGGGGATGTTTCTCAGAGTCTTAAACTATGTTAATCATCGATAGAGTTTCCAATTGCTGCAATTACGCTTTCGGAATGCACGGCAGGTTCTAAAAATGTAGTCTGCATTCATTTCTCTCCAGGTACGGGTCAATGGCCTTCATGACGCGCCATATTGAGTAATCCAGCGGTTCGAGGTGTGGCACGGAGCCCCCTCTTGTGAAACTACAACATTTGGCTTCGGACCGCACTGATCCACGGGAGAACATACTTACTTAAAATCCCGATGTAGACCTCCGTGTTGACCTTGTCGCCTTCTGGAATGAACACCGGGTCCATTTTTTTGCCATCGGAGGCCACCAATCCAAACACCATAATTCTAGCAGGATGCTTGGTCAGATACACGTTCTTGTGCTCGTCAGCCACTCTTTTACCGGAAGAGAACTAATATACCGGTTGGTTCTGGAATTTGATACGGGATCGACGGTAAACATGCTCTCGTCGGTGAACAGGATTATCGGATTTTTTCGCTAATGTAGTTCAAGATTTTCTTGCATCGTTCGACTCGTAGCTCCCGGATGCGGTTGGTCATGTGAGTTTTTAGCCGTGCCCTCGACTTCACCCCGCAATATTCCTTTACAATGTTCCGTGCCGTAAAGTCACTGATTCCGCGTTCCTTTGCCATTTTCCTTTTTGAACGCACTGGATTCACCCGAATCTTCCTTTTGATAGCAGCGATAACCCTCGGAACCCGAACTGACCTCGGACGACCTGTGGCCACCTTCGTGGATAGTTGTCCTTTCTTTTCTCGGTCTAAAACCCTTTTGATGGTCCACCGGGACACTCCCACGGCGATTGAAATGTCTTTTTGCGACATTTGCGCGTGGGACAAATCACGAATACGCTGCCACTTCGTCATGGTGCAACTGTCAAACTAAGTAAATCATTTTCTTTTAAACACAGCCTACTACGGTATGAGCTATAGGTTACGTGCATGCATAGAAAACCAAGGCATTGTATGCACAGGTGAAACGGAATCCTTATTTGTACGATGGTGCAAACATTATCTCGCATACGGTATATAACTCGTAGATAAAAGATGGATTCTTCAGTGGTATTGAGTACTTGGCACTGATGAAGTCTGGAAGTAGTAGACGAAATACGCGTATCTGTCAAAAGATAAGCAATTATAACGGAATTAAAAGGAAATAAACCAACACACTCAAAGTTCTTCATCATATCGGAATAGAAAGCCAGTCCTGGGAGCTGCCTGAAATCCTCCAGGACATAAGTTACATCGTCCATAACAACACATGAAAACTTCGTCAAATATTCGCAGTACAAACGTCGAGCCAGGATAAACACGTCCAATGTTTTTAACACTTCTCGTTTTTCCCTCGACCGTCAAACGCTCTGAAAATAATTTGATTACACCGTGAACAGTGGATTTAGGTAAATCATTTTTTTTTGCAAATTCCCGTATCGACAAGTCAGGATTTGCATTACGTCCGTACAAAATCCGCTCGCGCACGTGTTTTTCATTCGTTGCCACCTTGAACATAAAACATGAACGCTCACTCTGAGCGAACGCTCGCGAATCATAAGATCGCTGACTTTACACCTACACATCTAATGGTTTCATAATTCCTAAAAACATTGTTTTATAGCAAGTGAGTGGAAGCAACCCTGATTTGAAGGTTTCTAGGTTGATGTGCATTCTGCATAGCTTAAGGTCTAGCTTATTTACAACATGCAAATCATGACATTATATCGATAAGATATGTAATGATCTCCAAACTATGCTGAAGTTATGATCTTGAATTTTTTTTTCCTTGGTTTGTTTTCCGTCGATCTTGTTTTCCGTGCTGAGCACCAATGCTACCGACGCCAGGGAGGCAGCTCCCACACCTGGACCCTACATATCGACCCATCAACTCATGAACCGGGGACCAACGGCTTTACTTCCCTTCCGAAGGAAGGCGTGATCAGAGATGTTATGCCTCAGAACATCCCGGCGGCGCCGACTGGGAATGAACCCAGGCCTGCTGGGGTGAGAGGTAATCACGCTTACCACTACACCACCGGCGCCGCTATGTAATGATCTTCAAACTATTCTGAAGTTATGATCTTGAAGTTGCACAGGCTCTATGAAGTCTCAAGTCTCAAGTGAGCCTTTTGACAATATGTACATTATGGGACGGAAATAACAGCGTAAACTAACTTTAAGAGTAACTCTTTAAACTATTCTGGACTTTAGTTATAGAAGTTCTACTGGAGAATTTAATAATGTGCTCTATCTACAATGGAGAATTAAATAATGTGCTGAAAAACATTATGAATCAGTAAATCTAGCCTCATGAGCACATTTTTTTTTAATTACTTTATTTGTACAGGCTCAATCGAATAAACTTTACAGAGCCGAGTTATCCTTTGCGTTATACATTATTACTGTCTTATATTTAAAGTTAAAGGAACTGGACCGAGTACTCGCGGTCGTCTCGAGGTTAGTGGAGATTTACAATTTTTTGGATGGGAAAAGGGAAGAAGGAGGTTTTAAATGTGGTTTACGATATAACTATTTAATTAATCCTAAAGCATGAAATTATTTCTATTCATCTTGAAAACAAACATTGGAAAAAAAACCCCTAGACGTACAAAACACAAACTAAACACAAGGTTAATCAAACTTACAATCTAAGGTTAATATCCTTAAAGTAAACATATATGAGTTTCATTAACTCCAGATCGCGTCTAGCCAAAATATCCCGAACTGGAACATTAGGTTGTCTACCTCGAGCCCGAAGGGAATCATAAAAATGTGATCTGACTCCACGATACTCCGCACAAGACCAAAGGATGTGATCAGCGTCCTGGTAACCTTGTCCACATTCACAGAGATTGCTGTCTCCCAACCCCACACGGAACAAGTGAGCGTTTAGACAATAGTGATTGGACATGAGACGAGACATCACGCGTATGAAGTCTCGACTCAAGTCCAACCCTTTGAACCATGCAAACTTCGACACCTTAGGGATAATTGAATGTAGCCATCGTCCCAAGCTACCCTCACTCCATTGATGTTGCCAGCTAACGAGCGACTGCTGACGATAAATAGAGAAAAATTCACTATAGGCGATCTGTCGATCATAAATGTCGCCTTCCATAGCGCCCACCTTCGCAAGTGAATCCGCCTTCTCATTGCCCAAAATTGAGCAATGCGAAGGGACCCACGCGAAGGTGATGATGAAAGAGCGCACGGATAAAGCACTAAGCAGTTCTCGTATTTTCAAGAGAAAATACGAGAAGTGCTTTACCGGCCTAATGGAACGGATAGCCTCGACAGAACTGAGACTATCCGTAAAAATAAAGTAGTGGTGTGGAAGAAGTGAAGCAATAGTTTCCAAAGTGTAGTGAATTGCTGCCAGTTCAGCCACATACACAGAACAAGGAGCTTCAAGTTTTCGAGAGGCGCTATGAAAATCATTAAATACACCAAAACCAGCGGACTCCTCTATTAGAGATCCATCTGTGAAAAACGTTCTTGCAGAATCAACATGGCCAAACTTTGCAGCGTATAATGACGGAGCAATCATAGAACGATGATGCTCTGGAATTCCGCGGATTTCCTGCGTCATAGATAAATCAAAATTCACTGAATTGCCGAAATCGGAGAAGATTACACGATTGGAAATATTTCTTGAAGGGCTGACATCCTGTGTTAAATATAGGTAGTACAAAGTCATAAAACATGTTTGAGGATTTAGCTCCAGAAGCTTCTCAAAATTTTCGATCACCAGTGAGGAGCCTCAGAGATAACTCTGACATGAGCACATGTTGATCATGGAATAGTTTAAACTCACTCAAAATAGAAATTGAAAAAGAACAGATGTTTAACAACTGTGATTCCTGATTTTTCGGCGAACGGTTATCGCCTCTGACAGTTTAAAAAAAGCAGAACATTGATTGTTTTAACATTAGTTTTTGCTGGCAATCTAGTTTTTTTCCTCTGTTCGGGACATATAATAATACCACTTCGACCAGTAATTTGATCTATTGTAGTATATCCCGTGTCGTATTACTCCATCACTATTGAGAAATGATAAAGTATACGGTTTTGATACAGTTGTCATTCATCGCAAGGAATCGATTCTAATTGAAAGGTCCCGCTATTTATACCCTTCGGAGTGCTGGTACACCCTCCAAAGGCGTGCCCTTCTGTCAGTCAAAATTGGATTCCTTAGCAACAAAATTAAACAATGACACCCATAATGACCATGCATCAGAACCCTACACAGATAAAAATTCTGAATTTTAATAGTGATGTAAACATTCATTCACGTAAACTTGTATTTCATTTCACGCAACAATGTTCTTTACAACAATGGGCTTTTGTATACAATATTTGCTACATTGCATGAAATGTCTCAGAACATGATATATAATGTAAACTCATATGATATGTGACGCTCCATTTATGTGCATCATACTAAACAGAATTTTACACTACTTTTTCGAACTGTGAGTCTTAACCACTTCAAACTAGAGAACAACGAATGAAAGAATAGAAATCACATAGATGAAGACTAACTAACTCATGTTTTCCTTGTTTCAAGATCATTCTCGGTGGACAAACCCGAGTCTTATCACTATCAACAAGGCAGAAAAAGTAACAAGAATTAAGATGTGTTCCATTGATTACTGAAACATCATGTTCCCCAACTTTGAAGTAGTCAAGATTAGGAATCGATGGTAGATCTTACATCCCGTAACGTACCACGAAAAGGTGATCTACCCAGGCACTCTAGTTTACACACTATCGAGTTCATCGTCTTCGTTGTGGCGATTACTTGGGAGTACCTGCCAGATCATCAGCTTTCGGGAGAATTTGTTGGTGAAAACGAGCTTATACTCGTGCCGGGCTATTTCATTATTTTCATAACACTCCATCTTAGACAAAAATGCAGAAATGTCGAACAAATGTGGCTAAATCAATCGTTAAAAGGAACCTGTGCTGAAACTTGTGGGTAGCGTCAGATCAAAAGTCTGGTCCTTGGCGTACGATTACGGAACTGAGATATTTGAATTTACATACAAAAATACAATTTCTCTAGATCTTCTCGATTTCAATTCGAAATGTATTAATACTTCCTGTGACACCCTTTAGTATCCGTTAGTAAAAGAACCTCAGTTTCATCAGATGCGATGCGATCAGAACTATAACTGTTCCACTAAAAGGGGTTGATATATAGACAAAGAGAAGGAGGCTGAACCTGAGAGACACGAAAACAGAAATAAAATCATACATTTTAGATGACGATGAATATGAAATGGGAAAGCAAAGGGAAGATTTAATATTTATAAACAAACAAAGTGTTGCAGTAGGTACATTCTACCGGAGAGAAGCTCGGAAGACGCGAGCTTGGTATAAAAGCAACAAAAAGCAAACCGACCAAGCTCGATGCAAGGCTTCTAGTTCTGGCTCCAGTGGGGGTTGGCGGCATCCGACCGACCCGGCTTTCCCACCGGGCAGTAGCTGTTTGCATACATCGGTAACTATCTACCGACGACGACCCCTCTGGATATATACTGTTTAGTGGCAGTACTTGACTGCATGGGTCTTGTCTGGCTTTGGGCTTATGATGGAAAATAGTAAAAATCAAAAGATTTGCTCGGGCCACACGACATTGTCAACCTCTCGTAGTCGCCGTCGTGACAACGTTATCAGTTGTGTAAATATTTTCTCGCAATTAACCCTTGCCTTTCAATGTTCATTGAAAAAGAATCGGTACGAATACTGTGAGATTGATGTGTGCGTGTTCTGTAGAGTTCCATCCCTTAATTCGTGAAGATTGATTTTCCTAAATTCACAGAACAAACCGCCCCCCGGAAAAATCACATCTCACCCAATCGTCGGAAAACACCCACAGAATATCTCAATCAGGGGAGGTTCACTTCTCTCCGGGCCAATTTCCCACGGGGCTGTGAGCGTCAGTTAATTTAAAATCAAAACACTCAATTTAACACCACGCGGCTGTCACCATCACTGCCTCTTCACTGCCACTTGCGCTGATGTTGCTGTTGTTGCGACTATTGCTTCCGCCTCAACATGCATATATGCACATGCACACCGACAAATGGGGAGTCGATGCACTTTTTTTTTCGCGAACACCCAAACGCTTCCCGTCCGTCCGTTCGCAACATTGCTGCAGCTGTCTGCCTGCCCACCCGAACCCAACAGCAGGCAACCAACGAACGGTCGGCTGGTCGGTCGGTCCGTCGGTCAGAAAACACATGTTCGATGACTTTGAACAGCTTCAGCACTCAGGGCAGTTCATTCACGGGCCCGGCTCCGGAAATTTGCCCCGGTGAAATTCAGCGTGACATCCGCGTGCGTGTGCATATTTGCGTGCATGCGTGCGTGCACATGTGCACCGTGCCAATAAACTGAACCGTGGGTGGTTGGTTGAAGGTGGATTGTGGGGGTGGGGGTTGGTTTGCCACTGGAATGCGATTATGGGCCAATATGTGTCGGTGGGAAAGTGCATAACAAACAGTAACCTCCCACTTTTTTTTTTTGAGCCGGTGGGGGCAAAAATGATACGGATTGACATTGAGGAGTATTTTGTGTGCTGTGATCGGGGACTGAGCTGGCTAATGGTTATTTTATGGCAACAAACAAACAGGTAATACACTAAGGCTGTGTTCCATTTGATGCATTTTCACTTAAATTTGACAGATGGAAAGTTTTCAAATTGTACTGCTATTGTACTAGACTTATTTCTGGCAGTCCAGGAATCAATTTTGACAAACTCCTTCTCGAAAATAGGACGATCAACATCAACATAATTTGTTTTCGAATCGCTCATCGGTCCAAGTTTTTCGATTGTTTGTACAAATAGTGTAGTTCAATTTTTATTCCAAAATTCATCATTTCTCGATAACTTTTTCGAAACGACGTATCAGCTTTTGTAAACAATGCATTTGATCGTCAGTTTGGCGTAACTGATAGCTCGCACACGCATACTAATACCACTATCAGAAAGGGAGGAAATTTCCCCAAATCTGATGGTAGTGTTAGCATGCGTGGGCGAGCTACCAGTTACGCCAAATCGACGATCAAATGCATTGTTTACAAAAGCAGATACGTCCCTTCGAAAAAGTAATCGAGATTTGTTCCTAATTTTGTTGAGAATTTTTTACGGACGAAAAATTACGAAATCTGTCAAACACCATTTTACCAGCGAAGCCCAACTTCTAACTGCACTGCGCTCAAACAAGCGCTCAGTAACAAATAATAATGAATGGAAATCCTGTTCCTGTCAATTCCTACCATTAACTTCATCCATTGACATTGGCATCGCCGGCAAAAGTGCCTCTTCCTGCAGCTCTCCACGTTCTTCTTTCCCATTTGCTTTAGTTCTTTCGCGATGCATATTTTACTTTCGCTGATCCCGGACTCCAGACCAGCCAGCCGTGTTTCGTTTGGCATTAAATATTAAAAATTTAATTTATTTTTTTTTCACAATATTTTTACAACTCACGACATGCGCTTTTGTGCTTTCTTCTGATCTGTGGCGATGATGGTATTACTTTTCTACGAGAAACCAGAAGCGCAAAGAACGAGAGCAGCGCAGTGCTGCCAGCGAGCTCCGGCAGAGTGTGACTGTATGAATGATTTATTTTTTTCCCTACATTGTTTATGGTTGTTTTGCGGACCGTTTTTCTCACTGACTGCTTCCACGCCACGTCGTGCCATCGGAGTTTCCCGTTCGACGCGACGACGGCGGTGGATGGCTGAGGATTCTAAATCGACCGGTTCAGGGCACACCACGACGACGCTCACATGTGTGAGTTCGTTGTTGGTTGGTGGAGGTAGATCCTGATCCACCGCTCGAATCCCAGGTTGGGAAATTGCTCTCGCTGTCTTATGGATTTTTAATGACAGAAGATATTATGCTGAGATAAAATTGAGCGTGAATTATTAATATTTTTATTTTTTTTGTGGAATTTCCCGCCATGCTTGCCATTGCTTGGTGTGACGTTTTCCGTGCATATGTAGGGTGTTTTTTAGGTCGGTTGGGTTCAGATGGAAAAAAGGTTGTGTCCGAAGCACGACCGCATTATTGACGTAGGACTAACGAGATTTTTTCGGTTGCTCAATACAATAATAATTACAAAATTATTGCACGCAAAACAAATTTTTCTTACATCCAATGCACAGTGGGGAATCTCCATACAAGAAGGTGGCCAAAAATATTTTCGTGCTTTTTATGCTTTTTTGTCTTGATTTATGATAGTATGGGTATGAATTGTTACCTTCAAGATATTTTTGAAGTCATGTAATATCTTAAGGCATACAAAATGTCCTCAAGTTGATATCCAGATGTCCTCTTGAATCAATGTGGTTTGACTCGTAAATTTTCGACGTATTTGACATGCCATCAGGTCCCTACTAATGATGTTTAACGCAATATCCATCTGCCGGCGCCGGTGGTGTAGTGGTAAGCGTGACTGCTTTCTAACAGCCCGATGGGTCTTGGTTCAATCCCAGCCGAGGTCGGTGAGATTTTTCTGAGGCATAAAATTCTTTGGTCACGTCTTCCTTCGGAAGGGAAGTAAAGCCGTTGGTCCCGGCCCATGTGTGTTGAATTGGTGCGATATACGTTAAATAAAGGAAAAGAAGAAAAAGAAGAAGCAATATCCATCTTATGGGCCATGCAGAAACCACGTAGTCAATTTAGGGGGGGGGGGGGGGAAAGACCACGATCCATACAAATTTTCAGAAATTTGTATGGACGTTTGACCACGTTGTGGGAGAGCTTCAAAATCATAGAAAATGGACCATGTAGTTTCTGGACAACCTCGTAGAGTACACTCAGGTCTCTTTTTTTACACGGGGGATACGTACTTCGTAAATTTCTGTGTTTGCACCTAAAATTGTGATTTTGTTTTTTTAAAGTATGCCATTCGATTACCTATAGCTTGAAACGGATAATGTGATTAGAATCAAGTCGATAGGTTGTATCGTTGTCGAGAAATCGTTAAAAACGAACCGTGTAAATCGCGAAAAACCGTGTAAAAAAACCGCGTAAAAACTTCAGTGGTCAAATCTAAACTTGCTTCCAAACTATTCTGGAGTTATGGTTATTGAGTAAGGTTAAATTATGTCGTAAAGAATGTCCCGGAAAATCTTTATGAGTCCAAGAAGTTCTGGTTATATGTAAATCACAGAATGGTTTTCGGTGCCCTCCTCACTATTCTGGAGCAAAAAGATGATGTAACTTTACAAGTCAAGATCAAGGCCTTAAGCAATCACCCCTATTCTGTACATCGGGTTGACCTTCTGTCATTTGCGAGGCAATGAAAGTCACGCCTTGTGAGAAGACTTTACATTTGATTTGCATGAAGAGTCACCTCACAAAGTGACTTTTGTTGCCTCGTAAGTGAAAGAGAGACGATGCGATACGTTGAATTGGGGTAAATATCTTGACTATCTTTGAAAAAGATCCCCACTATTTTTTGATTGATTAAAGTCATTGTTTTAATCATCATTCACAATCGAATCTTTCTAAGCTTTTTATTTCTTAGTAAAGTGTTTGGGTAACTGTGCGAAAAAATAAAGTTTTAATTTATTTGTCTGTGAGGACTACCCTAGCACTGCGATCATCAAATTAGCCAGCTGACCAGCCGTATGATGTAGCAGTAGGAAGGTAGATTGTTCGACCGTGGCTTTGTTCCAGTCATCGACAATCAACTACAGATCACTTTGGGATAGTTAGGTTTAGATACGAAATTGTTTTTTTAGTAAGAAGTGGCACAAGGTCGAAGATGGTCCTGAGAGGCCAACAATAAATATAGTTGTTAATGTGAATAAATGTAGTGTTGTAGTACAATTGTGTGAGTCCCAAGGAAACTAATGTGTTTTTTGTGTGTGCTAAGAAGAAAGGTCTAAGAGCAAGAAATTTGAGGCTCGCCTATCCCTTGCTGGCCCATATCCCATATCCCAACCAACCTACCACTCAAATCCGAAGCCGACGGTCAGAGTGTCCACCACCGAAGTTTAGCCACCTAGTCTCAGGTAATCCTACATATTGTTAGCGCATTTCCTACATTTGCATCTTCAACAAACTCATCGTCAATTTCATCAACGTCACTCAATAATTCTTCTAATGCTGTTTTCTCTGAAGTTGTTTCTGTTGAAATGTTATTATTCTTGAATACAAGAAATGTCTGTAAAACTACGGGATAGTCATGAATGGATTTTATTGGTAAACGATTACTAAAATAAAGCGAACTCATGAAAGGATCAGAGGCATTTCCTAGCATGATGGGTTCGACTTTTTTACAAGTGTTTGTGTGCTTCTTCAGCAAGTATTCCAAGTGGTGCTGGAGAATGGATCACTATATCTCCTGCATGAGCGAGTACTTTATGCACTGTAGCTGGAATTTTATACCAGCTTTATAAGTGTAGATATAGACGATACGTTTCTTTGCAATATGTGTCTAGTATTCAGGGTTGCTTCCACTCACTTGCTATATAAAAATGTTTTTCAGAATTTTGAATTCATTCGGTGTAATGATGATAATTAGAACTTGTAATTTACTAGAAGAAGTTGTTTTTTTTTTCCTTTGGTTTGTTTTTTCCGTCGATCTTGTTTTCCGTGCTGAACACCAATGCTACCGAAGTGCCAGGAAGGCAGCTCCCACACCTGGATCCTTCCTATCGACCCATCAACTCATGAACCGGGGACCAACGGCTTTACTTCCCATCCGAAGGAAGGCGTGATCAGAGATGTTATGCCTCAGAACATCCCGGCGGCTCCGACTGGGATTGAACCCAGGCCTGTTGGGGTGAGAGGTAATCACGCTTACCACTACACAGAAGAAGTTGTGTAGTATGTTTTTGGCACATACAACCTAACAATGTTGCTTTCAGAACGCCACAATCAGCGATTTTACTACTCGTGAGCGCTCACTCTGAGTGAAAGCTCATGAATCATAAAATCGCTGATTGCAACGCTCTGAAAGCGAAATTGACAGGTTGTATGTGTCAAACACATACTTTACAGACTTTTCTTGAAACTTACAAGTACTAAATATCACTATTACTTCTTATGATTGAATAACTCCGAAAAATATATTTTTACCCTTAGCTCAGTCGGTACAGGCGCAGCTACAAAGCAAGACCATACTGGAGGTGGCTGGGTTCGATTCCCGGTCGGTCTAGGAATTTTTCGGGTTGGAAAATTTCTCGACTTCCCTGGGCATAGAGTATGATTGTACCTGCCACACAATTATACCAATGCAAAAATGGTACAGGCATCGAAAGCTCTCAATTAATAACTGTGGAAGTGCATCTAGAACACTGAGTTGAGAGCATGCAATAAGCTAATAATGCCATACGCAATAAGCTTGAAATGCGAAGAAGAAGAAGAAGAGGAAGTGGAAGCAACCCTGATATCCTTATTAACAAACTCAAAACGCTCATTGTGTATATTATCCCATGGATGTCGGAATTTTAAGTCAAGATTTTTTAATTTTTGCTTCAGCTGCAGTTGTTTGATTTATTCACTCGGAAGTTTTCGCAGATGTACTCAAATGCCTTTTCAATTCTTTGAGTTTGCTGCCCTGCGGCTCTCAAAATACTAATAATTTTTCGGTTCTCCATATTATCTTTGAATAATCACTTCTCACACTAACCTGCTTCATATGAATCACTTCATGCTTTATATGCATATAGGTACGTACGGTGAATTTCTATCGGTACCTAGGACGTGTGGAATAGTATTTCACTGTATGAATCATAATACCAATTCTGCTTTTTCTGTTTAAATTACTAACATGCGCCGGGAAAGCGCTCTATTCTATCTGATCTTTTCAATTGTGGTGCAACATCATTGTTTATCAACTTGGACGTAAATTTCAGTAAATAATAGGTTTGTTCCCGCACATGCTTTAAAGCTTCCGCTGTATGCTGCAGTAAAATAAGAATCTGGTAAAACCTAATAAAGTGAGTTAAAAACATGCATTTTGTACATTTTGGACTTACTTATCTTGGTTTTCCCAGGCTATTTTACAGTATCTTACAGCAACAGCAGAAAAAAGGCACGGGAACAGACCTTATGTTTCCCCGAGTTCAAGCTGCCGAATATTTGATTTATCACTAATTATAATTGTTAAGTCAAATATATTCAATCTAGTCTTAAGTTCATTTGCGCATCTAATTTTTTTTGGCAAGTAATTCTAGGTAGGTACTCTAAAGATAATCGTGGATGTTTTCCCGACTGTAAACAATTACAAACTTTTTTGTATTGAACATTTAAGCTGAAAATAAATCTTTATTTTTTCGTTGGTCTATATTGCATGCTTTTTCTAATTGTTTATAAAAAAATATATACCATTTAAGCTTTCAGCTACATCTTATTTCTAAGCACTAGGTTGTTTCAGTTTAGAGAAATTAAGTTTCAAATATATGACTGCTTTTCACAAAAAGTGGCGGGTGACCAACTCTATTACCTGTATCGCAGTAAAACAGTCGGTTTTAAGAATTATTTGTGTGGGATTTTATGCATCAAATTTTGATAGCAGATTACAGAATCCGAATCGAGAGAAGTCGGTCTTCTTCTTATTGGCCGCCTGAATCCCCACACAGCAAAAAAATAATTTTGATATCACGTCAAAGTGGATGCACTACAATCATGTCGAAAATATGGTGTAATATTACTTGCTAAAAAGGACAAAATTATCATTAATACAATGCATGAACTGACATTACGCTGCTTTTACTGCATTTGTTTATTTATGTGGTCATAAAAATTACATGAAATTTTCGACATGATTGTAGTGCATCCACTTTGATGTGATATCAAAATTATTTTTTTACTGTGCATAGTGCAATGCTAGGTTGGATTTATTACATCCTGTGCATATGTTTCATAAAACAAATGTAATGGCAGTGTTGGCAGTGGACTGCAGCGTACAAGCATTTATTTTCCAGGATGCATTTTTTTGACTAAAACCTTCAAGAGATGAAATTCTAGACGCAATGCATTTCGGAAAAACACAGATTGTTTAAAAAATATGCTAAATTAAAAAAAAATACAAAATTACAGAATCTGTCAATGTCGCCAAACATTGTAAATTCTGCATACTTTCCATGCAAATCTGTATAGAATGTTTCATTTCCCAGTTGGGTGTGGAGGCCTCCTTTAGTTCAGTCAGTAAAGGCATAGCTTTGAAGGAAAACCATACTTCCGTATGCGTGATAATGTTTGCACCATTGAACAATTTCAAAATTAAAAAAAATCTCAAATATTTCGTTTTCGAGTTTTTTTTTTTATTTATTCAAAGGGGGGATGATTCTCAGAGTCTTAAACTATGTTAATCGTCGATCGAGTTTCCACTTGCTGCAATTACGGCCTCCACCCGCTTCTGAAATGCACGGCAGGTTCTAATAATGTAGTCTGAATCAATTTATCTCCAGATACGGGTCAATGTTTGCCTGAGGCTTGCTGTACTCGGGTGGCGTTTAGAACAGGCCTTGGCCTTAATGATGCGCCATATTGAGTAATCCAGCGGATTAAGATCGGGGATGGATGGCGGCCACATATCCTTTGCCCAGAACGGAAGATGTTCCTACAACCACTTCTGAGTGCGGTTCGAGGTGTGGCACGGAGCCCCATCTTGTTGAAATACAACATTTGGCTTCGGACCGTACTGATCCACGGGAGAACATACTTACTTAAAATCCCGATGTAGACCTCCGTGTTGACCTTGTCGCCTTCTGGAATGAACACCGGGTTCATTTTTTTGCAATCGGAAGCCACCAAACCAAACACCATAACGCTAGTAGGATGCTTGGTCAGATACACGTTCTTGTGCTCGTCAGTCACGTCTTTTACCAGAAGAGAACTAATATACCGGTCGGTTCTGGAATTTTATACGGGATCGACGGTAAACATGCTCTCGCCGGTGAACAGGATCGCTTAAGGAAGTTCAAGATTTTCTTGCATCGTTCGACTCGTAGCTCCCGGATGCGGTTGGTAATCATGTGAGTTTTTTTTTTTCGTGCTCTCGACTTCGCCCCGCAATCTTCCTTTACGATCTTCCTTGCCGTAAAGTCACTGATCCCGTGTTCCTTTGCCATTTTCCTTATTGAACGCACTGGATTCACCCGAATCTTCCTTTTGATAGCAGCGATAACCCTCGGAACCCGAGCTGACCTCGAACGACTTGTGGCCACCTTCGCGGATAGTTGTCCTTTCTTTTCTCGGTCTAAAAAACTTTTGACGATCCACCGGGACACCCCCACGGCGATTGAAATGTCTTTTTGCGACATTTGCGCGTTGTACAAATCACGAATACGCTGCCACTTCGTCATGGTGCAACTGTCAAATTAAGTAAATCATTTTCTTTTATATACAGCCTACTACGGTATGAGCTATAGGTTACGTGCATGCAAAGAAAACCAAGACATTGTATGCACAGGTGAAACGGGAACCTTATTTGTACAAACATGCAACATGCAAACATTATCACGCATACGGTAGAGGCGGGTTCAATTCCCGGTCCGGTGTAGGAAGTTTTTTTTTTGTTGAACAAGTCCTTGACTTTCCTATATTCCAAGTATGATTGTATTTGTCACACAATATATCAAGTGCAAAATTGGTATAGTCTTAGTTTTCAATGTAGGGTGTTTTTTTTAAGATATGTTGGGTTGAGACGGGAAAAATTAATTCATTATTGTCTCGAAATGAAGTAAAGGCATAAATTAACTCCAACGATTCCAATCGAATCGTGGTGACATGTAGGAACCGGAAATCGATGTCTGACGCCATTTTGAAATCCAATATGGCGACTTCCGCTTGGAGAAAAACTGGGAAATACTGTCAAATACCTCACAATATGGATATTTTTGGAATCGGGATGACGTGTAGGGACCGGAAATCGATGTCTGACGCTATGCTTGGCATGCACAGTTGTACACACCAACTGCTAATTTGTTAACATTTGTTAATTTTCTTTGAAGTAATTGATAGATTAGGATCATAGTTTACTGTAGACATGCAAAGAGTAGGTCAATCTTATCATTTGAATCAACACCAATGCATTTTTACACTTAAAGTCCGAGATGTGCAGCGAGCATTTCTCACTTCATTTTTGCAACGCAAAATCAAATACAGTTTATTACTATAAAAAAAAAATCCCCTCTTTTATATACCTATAAAAAGCTTAAACTCTATTCCATCGACTGCTTCAAACAGAACTATGTTTCGTCAACTCTGTGCAAAGTTATTTGCAAATGAGCAGTTCGTGAGCAAAGCTGTGCATGCCAAGCATGTCTGACGCCATTTAGAAATCCAAGATTGCGGCTTCTGGTAAGATAAAAACTGAGAAATACTGTCAAATATCCCACAATATGGGTGTTTTTGGAATCGGAATAACATGCAGGGACCGGAACTCGATGTCTGACGACATTTTAAAATTCAACATGGCGGCTTTCGGTTAGAGAAAATCTGGGAAATACGGTAAAAAAAAACCCACAACTCCATTTTTAAATCCAAGATGGTAGCTTCCGGTTAGAGAAAAACTGGGAAATACTGTCAAATACCCCACAATATAGGTATTTCTGGAATCGGGACGACGTGTAGGGATCGGAAATCGATGTCTGACACCATTTTGAAATCCAATATGGCGGCTTCTAGTAAGTCAACTGGAAAAAGGCTGTCATATACCCCACAATATGAGTATTTTTGGAATCGGGATGACGTGTAGCGACCGGAAATCGTTTGCTATACAGCATCTACACTTCCGACATTCCTCCCCTCGGAGACGGTTGCGTGTTTTTCCTGTTCGCAGATGACACCGTAATCACCGTCAAAGGAAGGATGCCTTGCAAAATAGCCTTCATCAGCAATCACCCAAATTAAAATTGGCTCGCCCCGTAACGTGAGTAGCTCACCTTTTTGTGGTACGTTACGGGATGTAAGATCTACCACCGATTCCTAGTCCAGACTACTTCAAACTAGGGGAACAGGATTTTTCAGTAATCAAAGGAACACATCTTAGTCCGTGTTACTTTTTATGCCTTGTTGATAGTCACAAGACTCGGCTTTGTCCATCGAAGATGATCTTGAGACAAGGAAAAATGAGTTAGTTAGTCTTCATGTATGTGATTCCCAATCTTCTATTCGTTGTTCCCTAGTTTGAAGTGATTAAGACTAGGGTTCTGATGCATGGTCATGATCGGTGTCATTCCTTAATTTTGTTGCTAAAGAATCCAATTTTGACTGACAAAGGGGCGCGCCTTTGAAAGGCCGTTTAAACACTCTGAAGGGTACAAATAGCGGGACCTTTCAATTAGAGTCGGATCCTTGCGATAAATGCGAGAATGAAAACTGTATCAAAACCGAATACTTCATCACTTCTCAATAGTGATGGAGTAATACGACTAAACTGTAAGTAATGCACTAAACTAAGGACACGGAATATACTACAATAGATCAAATTACTGGTCGCCGTAAGTTAGGTCCCGAACAGAGGAAAAAATTACTCCCTTGGCCTTGTACTGTAATCATGGATGGCACAAGGGTTGAGTGGTTCGCCGAAGTAACCTATCTCGGAATGTTGTTTTATGAAAAGCCCCTTTTCCGGTCCCAAGTAGAGAAAACCGTAGGAAAGTGTTCTGCCTTGGTTAGGTGTCTGTATCCGCTGATTTACCGTAGATCTCGCCTCTCAAGGATGAACAAACTGGCCGTCTACAAACAAATCATAGCACTTGCGATCTTCTATCCAGCTCCGGTATGGGAATCATGTGCTCAATCTCACAGAAACAGAATCCAAATAGCTCAGAACAGAACCTTGAAGATGATCCTTGATCGGTCGAATCGATTCTAGAATTTCAGACCTTCACCTAGAAGCGAACATTCTTAAAATAGATCCAAGAATTGATGAAATTAAGACTATATTAGTGAAGAAATGCAACACATCAGAACATGCGATCATAAGCGACTTGAATAAATTAGGTTAGGTGTACATAGTATATTAGGTTAGCCAAAGAGCAAAAACAAAATATTTTCAGGCTCGATCTTCTCCGATTTGCATGAAACTTTACATAGTTGCTTGTTATGGTAAATCATTCACATTGGAGCTAAAATTCAGCCTTTTCGAATAATGCAAAAATAGTCAAAACGGCGTATTCAAGAATTTTCAATAGCTCATAACACGAAAACGCCACTTTTAATCGTCTGAGGTCTGAGACAAGGTTGTAGGAAAAGATTAATGGTTTTAAGAAAAGCATAATAAAGATTCACAAATCTACATAATAAAATGAAATAAAATGTGGGTTTAATACAACGTAATAAAATGTACACTTAAAACAAAAAAAAAAATTCAAAATGGCGTCATTCGTCAAAATGGCGTCGTACATCGATTTCCGATCCCTACCCGTCATTCCGATTCCAAAATTACCCATATTGTGGGGTATTTACAGTATTTCCCTGTTTTTCTCTAGCTGGAAGCCACCATCTTGGATTTCTAAATTGCGTCAGACATTAATTTCCGATCCCCACACGTCATCCCGATTCCAAAAATACCCATATTGTGTGGTATTTGACAGTATTTCCAATTTTTTTCGCTAACCGGAAATCGCCATCTTGGATTTCAAAATGCCGTCAAAATCGATTTCCGGTCACTAATGTCATCCAAAAATACACATATTGTGTGTTTTTTTTTTACCGTATTTCCCAGTTTTTCTCTAACCGAAAGCCGCTATTTTGAATTTAAAAATGACGTCAGACATCGATTTCCGGTCCCTGCATGTTAACCCGATTCCAAAAATACCTATATTACCCGTCCAAATAAGGTTCCCGTTTCCCATGTGCATACCATGCCTTGGTTTTCTTTGCATGCACGTAACCTATAGCTCATACCGTAGTAGGCTGTGTATAAAAGAAAATGATTTACTTAGTTTGACAGTTGCACCATGACGAAGTGGCAGCGTATTCGTGATTTATCCCACGCGCAAATGTCACAAAAAGACATTTCAATCGCCGTGGGAGTATCCCGGTGGACCGTCAAAAGGGTTTTAGACCGAGAAAAGAAAGGACAACTATCCGCGAAGGTGGCCACAGGTCGTCCGAGGTCAGCTCGGGTTCCGAGGGTTATCGCTGCTATCAAAAGGAAGATTCGGGTGAATCCAGTGCGTTCAATAAGGAAAATGGCAAAGGAACACGGGATCAGTGACTTTACGGCACGGAAGATCGTAAAGAAAGATTGCGGGGTGAAGTCAAAGGCATGGAAAAAACCTCACATGATTACCAACCGCATCCAGGAGCTACGAGTCGAACGATGCAAGACAATCTTGAACTTCCTTAAGCGAAAAAATCCGGTAATCCTGTTCACCGACGAGAGCATGTTTACCGTCGATCCCGTGTCAAATTCCAGAACCGACCGGTATATTAGTTCTCTTCCGGTAAAAGACGTGGCTGACGAGCACAAGAACGTGTATCTGACCAAGCATCCTGCTAGCGTTATGGTGTTTGGATTAGTGGCTTCCGATGGCAAAACAATGGACCCGGTGTCCATTCCAGAAGGCGACAAGGTCAACACGGAGGTCTACATTGGGATTTTTAGTAAGTATGTTCTCCCGTTGATCAGTACGGTCCGAAGCCAAATGTTGTATTTGCACAAGATGGGACTCCGTGCCACACCTCGAACCGCACTCAGAAGTGGTTGCAGGAATATCTTCCGTTCTGGGCGAAGGATATGTGGCCGCCATCCAGGCCCGATCCTAATCTACTGGATTACTCAATATGGCGCGTCATGAAGGCCAAGGCTTGTTCTTAACGCCACCCGAGTACAGCAAGCCTCAGACAAACATTGACCCGTACCTGAAGACTACATTAGTAGAACCTACCGTGCATTCCGGAAAGCGTGCGGAAGCCGTAATTGCAGCAAGTGGAAACTCGATCGATGGTTAACATAGTTCAATACTCCCCTCTTTGAATACATAAAAAAAACCCGAAAACGAAATTTTTTAGATTTTTTTTTAATTTTGACATTGTTTGGTTTACCGTAAGCATTATCACGCATACGGTAAACCAAACACGGTGTGTAGCAGTCTAGAACACGTGTTGTGCTTTGGTAAAAAAATAAAGTCCCTCCAATACTAAAACTGTTACGAAGGCTCGTTTTTTCATTTCGATGATTAGCCATTTAATATTCAACGTAACGGTGCTGTGAGTCTGTCAAGTATTCATTCTACTATTTACCATCTAGCCAATTGGGCTACACAACAAACGTACCACCAATCAACCTTTTGCACCTTCGACCTTTTGTCCTTTTGACCTTTTGTCATTCGTCGTTTTGCCTTTCAATCATTTGTCCCGGAAACTTTTGTCCCTATTGGTACCATTGTCGCCCTTCTCATCATTCGACTTTTTGTTCTTTCCACCTTTTTTCATTCGACGTTTTGTCCTTCGGCCATTTGACACGGACATGTTCGGAGTGCCGTAACTAATGCGACGACTTCGCTGGAAGCACTTATATTCCTATGTTGCCAGTAGATACGTTGACATCGGAAGCCTCAAAATCCTTACAGGATTAAAGATTATTGAATCAGTGGCAACGACTTCAAGTCAATGCTTCAAATTTACAGCTAAATGCTAATGTACAGATCTGCCATCTCAATCGCTGTTATATTTTGCAATATTTAGTTTACAAGCGCTGTTTACTTACGGTCTCACAACATACTATCGAACAGGGAAATGCAATAACAATGCACTGCTTTCTGCGCTATCAACATACCTGCAACGAGAAAACCAGAGAAAAACATAAACAAAATTAGTTTGGGTTTCGCAAAAGGTAAACAAACACATCCAACAATGCCATATGCACATTTTGTTTACAATAAAGCCTTGACAAAGAAGGAAAACGTGCCCACGGCCAACGCAATCAACGGAACGGGTTAAGCAGCGTGGCCGGTGCTGGTGTTGACAGGATAAAACTAATGATAAAGTGGCACCTTCCTGGAACACGTCTTCGATCGCAGCGTCGTCGTCGTCAACGTCGATGCCACCAGCAGCGTGGTGTTAAACTAATTTCTAGTTTAGTCAGGTGAGAAAAGTCTGCAGCATGTATGACATTCACCCACACTCTGGCTGCGTGTCGCGACGTGGTTTCCTCGGAAAAGCGGATGCACTCTAGCGTGGGGAAATTATTTTCAGTTTTCAATTAAAATATTTTCAGTTAATTGAATGTAGCGCCGGCTATCTATCGGGAAATCACGGATAGGAGATAGGATTTCCCAAGTGACGTCGTCGCCGCTGCTGCTGCGGACTATTTAGATGTGTGAAGCATGCATACTGCTGGTTGAGGGATATGGTTGTTACAAACTATAGGTATAGCTTCAGCGATAGACGCCGCGAATGGACAAACTCGTAGGCAGTCGTCGCAGGTCGATTGAAATCAAATTGGAAGTCACATCCGAATGAATTACGCTCGCTGATGTCACTCGACGTTGGAAATAGTGAAGCGACTGATTGAATGCGCTTTCGAAGATCACCTAGGTCGATGCGATATGATTCGAAAATGTAATTATAATCGTTGGAATATAGAAAATCTATTAAATATGTGAGGAATCAACATCGTAATAAATTTTAAATCACCCCTAAAATCCACTTGTTGCTTGTCATGCAAAAAAATAATAAGTACTGGACATTAATACTGGGTGTGAATTTCCATCCCTTCCCCGTCTCACTGCTTGCTCATAAGCCGTGGAATAATTTTAAGGTTCAAATGAAAGCCGAAAACTTTTCCTTCTATCCGGTCAGTCCGGTGGCAGCAGTGCTCCTCCGGAAAAACCACATGTTTTGTCATTGCTGAATTAGTAGCGTCGGTCGTCCTACGGCTTTGTGGTTCTGAGAAAAGAAGCCGGAGAAACCGAAAACCGAAATATGTTTAAGGGTTTGAGGTGGGATTCGGTCAAAGCAGATACCTGCTTCGAAACGGTAAATGATATTGTGCGGTGTTGGGAAGTGTGAGGGAGTGCGGGGTCGAGTTCAGTGGATGCTACTCGTGTGGATAATCCTTTTATTATTTGTTAAGACCAAGGATTCGGTCGTACGCTTTTGGATGGCGATTTTTCGGTTTTGTGGAAGAAGAGTGGCTAATTGTTTTCTGCGGGGTTTTCTTTTCTGTAGACAGAAGAATGGGTAGAGTGAATGATTCTGGTCGTGCGTTTGCTAACTGTTTGATGTGAACTTTTTTCTGAGTTGAGAAAATTATAAATTCAATTTTAAGTGAGTAGTGGTAGACGTGTAGTAAAGTTACCGTATGTGAAACTTTGCTAATATATCCTTTATAAATTGGCAATTTCCAACTACAATTGAGTGCACTACAAATAAACTGAAAATCCACATTTTCATCAATTCAGAGTCCGAAATTCTCTTTGTCGTCCAATGTCTACACACAGTTGCATACTAAAACCCTGACTCAGCGTCATCCAAGTGGAACCGACGAAGCCCAAGAGGAGTCAATTGCCGGACCTGTCATCAAGCGTCATCAGTGTCCACACAAACACATACACCCATCTCCCGGAGGCCGGAACCAGACTCCACAAAAAGAGAACAGCGAAGAACCCGTTCGAACGACGATGACAACGACATTGGTCGAAAGTTTTCCGTTTTCCAAAACATTGGCAAAAAACGACCCCTCCCCCGTGCTCGGTCGCACCCGTCCCAGTTGAGATAAAATAAAATATATAAAATATAATTCAATTTTAAATGCCCATATCGTATTCAATGCGCACGGATGACAAGTTTCATCAAAATTCATACCGGTCACTACGCTTTTGCTCTATTGCCACTGCTGCTGGGGATCCTCGGTTGGTCAAGTTCCATTCTGCTGCTGTCTCCCATCTCCACAGTCGTCCGAGTGTGGAGTGGTTTGCTTACACTTGCCCTGTAGAGTAGCACTAGACTCGTGGTCCTACTACTATCGACCAAAAGTGGGTGACAGACAACCCTCGACTAGCGTGTGTCGATATGTGTACCCAAAAGCATCGGGAGTCAGAGAGGACGACACAAAAGACTGAATGCATCCATCACCCTAGCCCCCAACCCGAACAGAAAACGCATCAGCTGCATCAGCCGAGTGGGGTCCTCCTGAACAACGCATCGTCCTACCAAAGTCTCTCATCGTCGTCGTTGGTCGTCGTTTGTCGTTCCAGGTTTTTTGATACAATTACACCTCTCCATTTCATCTGAAGCAAACAGAGAGAAAAACATGTTCCAGAAGAGGGGGGATTGGAAGAGAGAGGGTACGTGGAATGCAATTGATGATGGTTCAAGCTGACGACGTTGGACGCTTTCAGGGACCGATAGAAGTGACAGGAAATGCATGCACTCTAACGGTCCACTGCCGAGAAATGGAGAAACTAGACGCAATCCGACTGCAGTCGGAGTGGAATTTCTCCCAGGGATCCAATAACGACTCGCCGATATTTCGTCGTCCGGAATACGGAATGGGCCGCTATGGCCATTTATGCATTGATGATTCGCCGCGGAAAAAAAAACATTCTCGCTCCAGCTGCGTCTGATTTCGCGGAGAAATGGATTCTAAGGGTGGTATGCATCCGTAGGTGTGCGTGTGTGATGTTACAATCTTCAAAGATCATTCAAAATGGAACAACATTGGTGAATTTAAAATCGGAATTTAGGCTGTATGGTGGTTCTAAAATCCTCATGAAAATCAATTGAAACTCTCCAATTTCTACAAGTACATGGTAGATTTAAGAACTTCAGACCCATTTGGAATCCACTCAATATTTGATGATCGCAGTAGGCCGCGCTTGAAAGCTGACGTGTTTTCGTCAGCGATTAAACATTTTTTGCTTTAAATTTATTAATTTGTGTGCTGAAATTTAGTTTCAAGTGTTCATAAAGTTAGCATTTAGTGATATATCGCTTTTTGTCTGTGTTTGCCTTGAGTGACTCGGTTGACCTTGAATATAACCTCCAAAATCTACGACGCAGCATCAGTTTCATTGTTCGGAGCATCTTTTCATTGCCTCCCGGGAGCCCGGTTCTCCAAGTTAGGATGCCACATTTTCGACGTGTAGTTCTGTTCTATTGAAAGATTCGTCACTATGGACGAGTTTGAACCTGGTCCAGTTGATGAATTAGCCCGGGAACGTGCTGATAACGTATCCGTCGCGAGTGTTGGTTGTGATTCGGTGGCTGACGTTGCCGTTATTCAGTAAGTTTTCCACTTACAAAAAAGCTCGACTGCTGGTCTCTCGCCGGTGTCGGAGATTGCGAGCAAAATGAAAGATGCATCACTGAATATGCCCAAGACTGAACGGGTGGTAGCTGGTGGCCGCGAAACGTTCCTTTGGAAAACACTAGACGTGATCCTCCTCCTACATGACCATGGCAATGCAAGACAATTTGTGTTCGTTGAAGTAACTAATACGACAAAGGTGAATCACGAAATGAGATGCAAAACGTAGAGAAAACTGCGGAACCCATGAATTGGAGGATCAAATTAACGTCCAAATACTTTTTACTATAAAAAAAAATAAACTTAAAACGTGCCAGGATTTAAAAGAACATTTTGAAACTGGAAGTGTGTGTAATACTAATATCTAATTGATAGATTACATGCGGGGCTTATTGTAAGTGAAAGTAACCTCGGAATGGGCGTGACTCTTCAGACATTCTGAAATGGGTTGCTGGATCTGCAATTGAGCTATCACTGTCTAACTCCCGGACTCAAGCTGTCTGTTCTTCCATAATAACACTGCCGGCCAGTGGGGGTTAGAGGGAATACATACAATACACACTTGGAATCCACTCAATATTTTCCAGGTTTCACCATAATCTTTAAAATTCGGCTCCAGCTCCACGCAAAATGACAAATTGGAAATTCTCGACCCTCATTGATTTGCATTTTGAATGTCATAAAATTTTCAAAACGGCGGCTTTGAAAAAAAAACCCAAATATCTCAAAATGACTATGGAACAAAGAAATTTATTTAGAAAAAAAACAAAGCTCATGAAAAATTAAATCCATTAGAATGATTAAAATTAAGGACACACATTACACAAAAAAGCGTCCTAACAGTTCTGAAATTTGACCAAAATTTCTTGTTGCACGTTTTTTGCCAGTTTTCAGTGTCTAATCACATTCAAAAAGTTTGCTCATTTATAAGCTTAAAACAAAAATTAAAATCAGGCAAGGGAATTATGGATCATTTGGGTTTAAAACGTTTCTTTTGAATTGTTCTTAAAATAAAGAAAAAACCATTTTTTGTTTGTTTTTCCCAGAAGAACATTATTTTTTGCTACAACTTTGTCCCAGACGTAATTTTGATCAGAAATGCCGTTTCAGTGCTACAGTTTCTTGAAAAATTAAGAAAACACTATTTTTAAAAATTTACAAGATCTAAAACAGCTGAATTGTAGCAAACATGTGAATCATTTCCCATAACAAATATGTAGGGTAAATGGATGTAATGTCGGCCTAAATGCCCCTAATTTGGGCCCATACATTAATTCAACTGTCCACTAAATTTTCAATAGCGATCAATAATATATCCATTAGTACCGTCCCAATGACGCGTTCACCTAGATAAAATTTAAAAATAGCAGATTTTTAGCGATGGGCCCAATCTTAGGTCCATAGGCCAACATTAGAGCCATTTCGTAAAGTTTCATGCAAATTGCAAAGGTCGAGTTTTTCAGATTCGTCATTTGGCGTAAACTGCTCATCCAATAGAATTCTTCTCGAATTCTCTCAGATATCTAACTGTGGGCAAACCACTTTACGCAAAGCGAACAACACGAGATAGACCGCGGAAAAGGGATATCGCTGATAATAAAAGCACAAGAAAACGTAGGATACAACAAAAGTTTAATTCGCGTGTTAACTGTCAAAGTACTGAAAAGGTATGTAGTGAAAAATGTTCTTCGCGCTGCTTCGGAGCGTCTTTGTTTTACTTTGTTAATGTTGGCAATTATCCAATGCAAAAACTATGAATGATTGTAGCAGATTAGTGCAGATGGTAGACGTGTTGCTCTCTCCCACACTCCTCCTCAACACGTGCTTCGAGTCTCCTTAGTTTGATACTCCAAGTTGTTCCAGAAGTTGCCAAAACCTTTTGGCACCCAACGGTTTCGTAAGTGCATCTGCTCTGACGGACAGTACAACAGCTTCACCTCGTCTCGATCACACAAATCTTTGATGAAGTGTCGCCTTGTATCGATATGTTTAGAGCGTTTTGTAGCCCGTTCTGCCTGGACAAAACTCAGACAACTTTGGTTGCTCTCGAACACTGTAGTTGCTTCAAGCGGTTGTTCTCCAAAATCAGCCATAAGTCTACGAAGCAAAAAAAAATCTTGACAGGCATCTCTCAAAGAGATATATTCTGCCTCCATACAAGACAGACTTATACAGGATTGCCAACGGCTGGCCCAGGCTATAGGTCCACCACCGAAAAAGAAAACAAATCCCGTTGTAGAACGCCGACTTACCAGCCCAATCGGCGTCCGAGTAGCCGACGAGTTTCCATCCATCGTTACCAGGTTCATACTTTAACTTAAGCTCTTTTGTACCCTGAAGGTTTGTTGGTCTGCTAGCTTTCCGTCCGAGAAAAGATACACGTATAGCCAGCGTCCAATGGTGTCTTCGATGCCTTGCAATTTATCAAGATTGAACCTCCTTACCAGCGATTCGATGGAACTTTTCAATCTCAAACTATAAACATAGCCCAGGAAATGCTTCACCGCTCCAAGGTTGACTATGTCCAGCTCCTACTTCAGCGCTTCGAATACCTCATCAATCTTCGCTTGATCCGCACATCCAATCAAGAGGTCATCGACATAAACGAGCAAGAAATTAGTGGTCTGCCCCTCATGTCCCCCTCACCTACATTGGTTGAAACCCATTTTGACGAGCACTGCATGGAGGGCACGGTTCCAGCATAGCGCCGCTTATTTGTCCAAAAACTCATTGCAAAAGCCACCTACGATCCCTCCCTTGCGATAAAAGAAAGTTGCCTGGGACTGAACTAATGATCTCCAGCTCAGTATACAAAAACGATCACCACTAGGCCACCGAGCTCCATACATTACGGCAAACCACTGCGTCCATTATGAACACCTTGATCGTGTGCTGGGCCAATACGGATCCATGTTATTTTGTTGGTTACAGGGGCAAGTAACAGTATAGAAAACTTATTTTTAGGATTGTGTTTGCTTGAAAATCGTAAACGAAAAGTACGCATTTTTAAAAACGAGGCCAACTGTAAATTACCGGAGGTTATGTGTGGGAAAATAAAAGCAAAATTACAGAAAGTATTCGTTGAAGCTGGAAGTGTAGATTCAACTCTATGAGTTACTTAAAAACAAATCACCGATCTTTCGAGATACTTTGAAAAATCAATTTCTATCACTTTTTATGCTCGATACATCTTATGATTGCAAAGCCCTAGAATTTATTGAATAACACAGATTAAGGTCACTAAGCCAAATGCTATCTGGCCTGCTAGGTTATAAGACAGAATTGTGAAAAATAAGAGATTTTATTAAAAAAAAATTCTGAAAAAATGAACTTGATACAAATGAGAATAAGAAGAAGTTGTTAGCGATATCGGATAAAGAAAATGTGTCTTCACTCCGTTATATGTGAAACCTACTGACGTTGGAATTCGCTCAACGTGAAACTGAACATGATTCATGAAATTTAATACCCATGACCAATAGACCAATAATTGAAGAACATTACTGAAAGGTTATTTACTGAAAGGAATTTACTGAAAGAATAAAAAAAAAATTGATTTAAGAAGATTCCCAAGACTCTGGGGCTATGAAATTTGTGTAGAGTCTGAAACAAGAATTCTTGTTCAAAATTTGTGATTAACACTTCGAATACGGTGGGTAAAAAACTTTACGCCGGCTACGAAGCCTCCGAAAAACGTGTAACGGCAAGTTTGCAATAGCATAACTAAGCCACTTCTTAATGAATTTCAAAAATTTAGGTACCTTCAGAATTCCTAGGGTCTGCAGATGATTTTGATTTTAAAAAGATTGAAAATAGAGTCGGCTACTTTTTTTAAAAGCGAAAAGAGTCGTTACACGTTTTTTGATAGGTGTGTTTATAGGGTTTTGTAAGTGGCGCAAGATCTGTAATTTAGATTAATGGGTACAAATGTTCACAATAAACCCGCATACAGTCATGGTTCTTATATATGGATCCTGGAGACAACAGAACGGTCCTCGAAACATCCGGAACTTCCGGTAAAGTGGTATTTGGGGTCGTGACATCACTGGACAATCCACGAAACTGATCCTAAAACTCCGCGTTTTTTAACATTAGGAACTGTGATATAAGAATGAATTTGGGTCATTGACCCAGATGACCATCGGACCGTCCAGCGGAAGATCCGGAACATCCGTAAAAGTAGTAAATCCACGATCCTGATCCTAGAGCTCTTTGTTTTTTTTAAACATTAGGAACTGTGATTATAGAAAAAAATTGGGGTTGTGACATAAACATGGACCTGGATGTCCATGGGACCGTCCTCCGAAAGATCCGGAACATCCGTAAAAGTGGACAATCCATGAAACTGATCCTAGAGCTCCACAGTTTTTGAAAAACACTAAGAACTGAGATGATAGAATGAATTTGGGGTCTTGACATAAACATGGACCTTGATGGCCATGAGACCGTCCTCCGGAAGATCCGGAACATCCGTGAAAGTGGAAAATTCACAAAACTGATGCTAGTGCTTCGTGGTTTTCTTGAAAACGTTAGGAACTGTGATATTAAAATGATTTTGAGATAGTGGCATAAACATGGACCCAGATGGCCATCGGGCCATGGAGGTATTCTAACTAATTATGAACATTTGTTTAGTGGGTAGATTATAGATCTTAAGCCATTTGCAAAACCCAAAAACACAGTTTAAAAAACGTGCAACGACTCTTTTCGCATTTTGAAAAAGTAGACGACTCTATTTTTAATGTTTTTTATCAAAAGAATCTACAGACCTTAGGAACTCTAGAGATACATTAATTTTTGAAATTCATCAAGAAATGGCTAAGCTGTGCCATTACAAACTTACCGTTACAAGTTTTTTGGAAGCATCGTATTTGGAGTGTTAACAACAATCTTCGTGATGCAAGATTTGGAGAAAAAATAATTAAAATGTGAGATTTTGAAAAAAAAATCAAGATCACATATTTGAGTCTTATAAGAGTACTTATGAGTCGTTGAGTCATAATTGTCAAGGCTCTGAGACTTGGAAGCATTTTAAGGGTTATAACAAATTACAAAACAATCTATAGAATCTTGCGGACAGACCCTGGAACTTTTAGTAAATTTTAAAAGTATTCAAAGTGTTATTTTCAAACAAATATTCAGGAGGATTCTCTCATAATTTTTGAAGGAGAAGTTCTGAGCAGATTTCCAGAATTATTCTACCCTGAAGTCCTTAGAAATTGAAAGATGAATTTGGAGGCATTTCTGTGGAGAAGAATGCAAGTTCTATTTAAATTCTTTGGTAATTTTAGAAGATTTCAAAAGGAATAAAAACAAACTTTTAGGAAAATTCCTACGTGATTCTGAAGAGATTTGTATGGAGATCGTGAGGAAAATGATGGGATGAATTTTAAGAATTGTTTGCAAAAAATTGCTGATGAATAGAAAGAAATTCTTTAAAATACTTCAAGGAGTTTCTAAATTTAATTTCGAAAGATTTCTGCTGTTTTGAAAAGAGTTAAAAGAAAATTTTGAAAAATATTTCAAAGGAATCAAAGTCTCCGAATAGGTTCAAGGGAATTCTTAGCAGGATTTAATTCAGATTCTAAGAAGAGGTTTCAAGGAAATTAAAGAAAAAAATCAGCGGTAATTATTACGCGGAGTGTTTCCTGGTTAATTTTTTAAGAATACGGATGATTCAGAGCAGAACTCCAAGTTAATTTTGCAATTCATATCATGAAAATTTTGAATAAAGAAAAGTTAAAACCCAGGAAAAGAATAGTTCTGTTTCGGTTTTAACAAATATTTGTTTACAAAGTCAATTTTTTCTTTTAAGGCCCATGCACTTTACATCTGAAATTGAAACGACAAAAATCAATTTGAAATGTTGCTGAGTGATTAAATTCTTAAAACAATAAGACGGGAAACTGAAGAAAAGAATAGAGTAAGACCTTCATTTGGTAAAGGATCACTCTGTTTTAATGGTTCATTCTGAAATTCTGGTGTAAGCATTTTTTGGCATGGTTAATTTATTTTTCCCTAGAAAATAAAAAAAATAGTTTCTAGAAAACTATCCTACTGACATTTTTAGATTCAGCACACGATTTTACATGCGAAATGACCACCAGCGTACAAAGTTCAAATATGCTGTAAACTAGTGTTATCAGTGTTTACTTGGCTGTCGACAAAAGCAGGCCACTCTCGATGTATGTCACGGGATCGTCTGTTTACTCGGCAGCAACCATTGTGTGGTCCTCCTCATTGTTCTTCATCAGCAGTTCTTTCGGTCGATGCGTCGTCGACTTTGAAAAGCAACCATTTCGTGATGAGTGTGTGATCACGTTTTGCGTCAATTGCTGCAATGGAAGCGCTCTGCCCCCGTTCGAAATACTGCTGCGATACTGATGGAGGAAGCTTATTGGATATCGGTTTCAGTTTTCCGGTTTGTTTAATGGACAAGAATCTTCGGCTCTGTAAATAAGGATATAAATCGTCACGAGTGCGAATTAATCTCCACGACTGTCGACCGTCCTTGGAGTAGTCCTCAGAACTGGACAAGTGGCCCCCCTAAGTACATCAGTATTTTTATCACATCTAGCTGAAGTAAATTGGATCATTCGGGTTAGACGGTTCCTTTTTGTTTGTTTATTTTTATTTTAAATAGGATTGGAATTTTAATTTAGGAGGTCGGCTAGCTAGACAGCTGCCGCTTTTGCTTACTGAGTAGAATATCGTGAGTTTACTCCCAATCTCCTCGAGAACAAAACAATTACTATGGTCACATCGCCTGCTTAAGCGAATCCGGACCCATCTCCTACCAAACTATCCAACTCCGTAGCATCTATGGGGGCGTCGGTGAGTCGCTGGCCTCCCGTTAAGTAGATGTTACATACACAATAACCTTCCTTTCCTCGTAACGGAGAAGATGGGCGTGGCCGGTAATTGTTATGCTTTTCCTGTTCTGAACTTTGATTGGAGAACTATTCACTCCCAAATAGTTTTCCTTAAGCAATCAGAATAAGAACGTTAAAGTTTATACATGACAGTTGCCAGTATGCAATCTACGAATTACTCCATTACACACGCAACGCAACGCACGCAACGCAACGTAGGAATCCTCGGCTCTGTAAAGTTAATTAGATTGAGCCTTATCCAATAAATCAATAAGAAATAAAAAACACACCGCTTATCAGCTGTTAAACGTAATCGGTTATAAAATGGTGTCATGTTAAACTTGTGCTTATAGATACTGCCACAACCCTTATATTATATTGTAGAGAGAGTTTACACGACTCAAAAATGCAAACAAAGCTACTCAGTGAGTCAGTAACATTTCTTCGATTTACATACAAAAATTGCACAAATATCGATGAAAATTCATCTCTGTTTACGAGTATATTCATAGACTGAGTTCCTAGTTGACTGGACGAACTCTCCGATTACGACTAGGATCTTGTGTCTCTTCTACGTTTACCAGCACCTCTGAAGTACTTCAGAGAAGTAACCTGGGTCCACTTTTGTTAACGCTATTCTTCAACGGTGTAGCTGCTTTGTTGGGAGTTAAATGCAAGCTCGTTTATGCAGATATTCTTAAGCTATACGTCATAGTTCACTCGATCGAGGATTGCCATAGTCTTCAAGCGCTGCTAGATTTGTTTGTGGATTGGTGCCGTCGCAATAAGCCCATCATCAGCGTTCCAAAGTGTGCAGTGACGACAATGTAACGCTTTGCAGAGTAGAACGTATGACTGATCTTGGTGTTCTTTTGGATCCAAAGTTGACCTTCAATCTTCACTATTCCTCTATCATCTCTAAAGCGAATCGTCAACTGGGATTTATTTCGAAGATTGCACGAGATTTCAAAGACCCTCACTTCTATATTTCTCTATATTGCTCTTTAGTTATGCCCGTACTTGAGAATGCATCTGTGGTCTGGTCTCCATATGAACTAGTGTGGAATCTCCGAATAGAACGTGTACAGAAAAGATTTTTGAGGTTGGCTTTTCGCAGCCTGCCGTGGCGCGATCCAATAAATTTACCACCTTATGCCATGCTATTGGATCTGGACACATTGGAACACAGAAGGAAAATGCAACAAGCCTTATTTGTAGCGAAACTTTTAAATGGCGATGTGGACTTCCCCCAATGTCTGCGATGATTCGGGCATTCTCCGCTGTGGAAGCAGCATTTGAATTCGGAGAAACATCGAACCAATTTCGCAATCGAATGAGAAGATTGTGATTATTTTTGTGTATTATCTAAGTTTTATTCATTTAGACAACTACTGTCAGATGAATTTCAATAAATAAATAAATAAATAAAATTAAATATTTTTTTATTTTTATTTCTCCATATTCAAGCTAATTTGGGGCAAAATCGACTCATTTTTAAATTAAAAATTTGCTGAGAAATCTAAAAATTTCAAATTCTTTTTTTGGTGAGCTGTTATTTAAGAACAATCTTAAGCTAATGGTAGTTGACCAATTCTCGCTGAAACACTTGGTTTTAGAGGTTTTAAAATATTGGATGATTTAAATTATTATATCTGTAACAGATACACAAACCTCTCAAAAGACACTGTATATCTGAAGTAGTCCGTTTTCATGTAAATAATAAAACGCTCGTTTTAGCACTATTCAATCACTGTGCCATGTAATGTAATAATAATCCGGTACCCCTCCATATTGCATAAAAAATGCATGTTTTTGTTGCCCTAATAACATATTTTTCCTTTCCAATGAAGGAAATGAACGAAGATGGAATCTCCTTTTCACATCCCATGTACACACCGCGTACTCCAGTGTGCATGTCAAAGCCCAGCTCAGCAGGGAATTTTTCCCAACGACTTTCACTGCACTTTTCCGTATTTTCTCAACACCAACGCATTATCCGGGACCTCCGGTGAGATTGCAAGATGCCTCCTGCAGGCGACATATGCCCCTTCACTACCTTTCCATACGCATAAAGCGCACAATCCTCCAACTTAAACTTGATGAATAGGACTTTCACCTTCGATATCCGATAAATTGTTTCCGTTTCAGCAGCATTTGCGACTAAATTAGAAATTTCGCCCAAGGACGGTCTCGCACTTAGATTTTCGAAGTCAATACAAACGGTGTTCTTGACAACCAACCAACCGAGCAGCAGGCAATGACCAAAGCACTCGGGACGTCAGCCTCTACCGGCTGATTGAACGCATGATCCACATCTAGAGAACAGCTGCTGTGGCTTGTTATACCAGTTACAGTTAAAAAGACACTAAAGTTTAAGGTTGCAGAACGTATATTAGAAAAAAAACAAGCAAAATAGCATGTTCTATCACAGAAAACCAAAAATAACTCATCTGCAGATTCTAGATTTGCACCGCTCAGTTTTTACGGTTATAACCGGGCTTGCACACGGAAGAGAACGGTTTTTGCATTCTAGCAGATTATCTACTGTTTTGTACTACTGATAAATATTTCAAATCCACGTGAAGAATCACTTGCTTGGTGATTGTGATTGATTTGTAATAAAAACTATGGGTACAAATTAAGCTGACAGCCTGAAACTTTTTTACATTTGGATTTTGTTTGGAGTCGAGAAATACACCCAAAAATCAACTGAACTGAAAATCAAATCAACCACCTTCAGTTTCGTCTGAATTATAGTTATGCCTTTACTGACTGTACTAAGGATAGCCCCCCTCAGAATGCATACGACCCTTAAACCAAATCCGTCCTTCAAACCCACGAATTGCAACACTGTAGCCACCGAAAGGACTGCCTTTATTTTGACAAAGTTTGTGCAGATTTCCGTAACAGTCCGTCGAACAACATCCCTCTCCTACTTCATCTTGTTGCATAAACCGCCGCAGAAGTTGGTCATCCTCATCGTCGTCGTCGTCGCCGTTGCCGTTTGGGGTGGAAATCCAGGACGAACCCGGTACCACCGAGCACGGCAACGACGAACGCACCGAAATTGATCGATGATGGATGCATTTTTAGTGAGAAGAAAATAAATTGCTTTTGATGATATGTGCGTCTGTGCCACCGCTGCCGGAGTATGGAGATGATGCAACTGACATTGCTAGATAATTTTTTTTTTCATCAGCCTAGGACTTCACGAGCCATTCGTCGTGACTGAAGTTCTAGATTTTTTTTTTTTATTATTTCGCTGAACTCAAAACAACATGCCAATCATATCCCGGCGAGAAATAGAAGCAAAGAGTTGCAAAAATGAAACGCATCAAATGGCGGGGCGGAATTCTGCGTGGAGTCCTGCTCTTTGATTTTCATATGGGATTTTTTGCATGTGCTTGCTTCCGAACAGAGAAGGAAAGAAAAAATAGGCAAATCGCTAAGATACGAACTTGGATACCCACCAGACGGGATAAAAGTGAGCCTGAGCACACATCATATGGATTAAAATTGCAAACGAGAGCGAAGTCATTGATTCGATGGAAGGAGCAGGGGGAGAGTAGGTGCATTACCTCCAGTAGCAAGCCCTTTTCAGCTTTTTCACAACCTTGTTCGATCGGAAAGCTTTTTAACTTACGCATAAAAGTGACATCAGCGTGGTCCAGTAGCCAACCGAAGCTGTAGGATACGCGGATTGGACGTTCCGGCATCGGTATAAATGGCAACTCTGGAGAGGGAAGATTGCTGTAGGCGACTGCTACAGTGAGGTGGGGATGAGGACGTATGTATGTGTAAGGCTGTATTTACTATAAAGTGATAGTAGTTAATCTGAGGTAAGAGAAGGCGTTGCTTTGGTTTAGAAGTTGTGAAAAACTATTACTCTAAAGATCATGTATGAAACAATTTCAATCAATTTTCAAGAAAGATAAGCCAAACCTGTAATGAACCTTAAATATGTATATTCTGTGAAATAAACGTTAGCAGACTTATTCGAATATTTACAAAGTTTTATCATAACTTTTCTAATTAATTCAATTGATTGCCACCAATTCTCAAAACCTAAAACAAATCATCTTTTGAAAGATCTGCAGCTATTTACTATTCAGTCCAATTGTCTAACATTTATCTTAAGAAAAGTATGCAGATATTGTAAGAAACAGTGAATCTTCAAATAGCAGTATCTGCTTTTGAAAACAAAGATTCTATTACAGCCATCCATAATTTTTTTTTTCCTTTGGTTTGTTTTTTCCGTCGATCTGGTTTTCCGTGCTGAGCACCAATGCTAAAGACGTGCCAGGAAGGCAGCTCCCACACCTGGACCCTACCTATCGACCCATCAACTCATGAACCGGGGACCAACGGCTTTACTTCCCATCCGAAGGAAGGCGTGATCAGAGATGTTATGCCTCAGAACATCCCGGCGGCGCCGACTGGGATTGAACCCAGGCCTGCTAGGGTGAGAGGTTACCACTAAACCACCGGCGCGGTTAGCCATCCATAATTATAGCACTATAATAAGCCAAGACCCACAACTTTATGACTTACATAATATCACAATTTGAATTCTCATATCACAGTAGGCTGGTTAGATAGAGTTCCATGGTAATGGATTTTTTTCACTTTCGTGATGATTTAGCTTTAGCTTTGAATCAAGATACACGTGCAAATTCGTTTGTCTGTTTTGTTTCTTTCCATTGCAACAATTTAGTTAATTGATTATTATCAACATCAAAGAGTTCGTTTTCAATTCCAAGAACGGTATCACTTTCGAGAGATGGTTCGCACATTACTCTAATCTTTTCGAAAACGACGCACAACATTTGGACGATACAGCCAAAGTTTGGCTGTTGCTGTTGAAATTGGATACTGCTGCCCACAGCCGGTATCTAAACTACACCCTCCCAAAACTGGTGAAGGATTTTAGGTTCAAGGGGCCTCCCTTAGCTCAGTCGGTAAAGGCACAGCTACAAAGCAAGACCATGCTGGAGGTGGCTGGGTTTCGATTCCCGGTCCGGTCTAGGAATTTTTCGGGTTAGAAAATTTCTCGACTTCCCTGGGCATAGAAGTATGATTGGACTTGCCACACAATTAAACCAATGCAAAAATGGTACAGGCATCGAAAGCTCTCAATTAAGAACTGTGGAAGTGATAAACGTTGAAAATGCTGAAGAAAATCTTTGGTGAGAGTAAGCCTTACTTTTTCCAGTGTCTCCGTTTCAAGTGCCTCCAAGTCTCAAAAAGTGAAGCTGTATGAGGAATTCGATTTTATGATCCTGGAAATCAACCAGTTCCAACTAGGGGCCAGACAGCTTTTGATTTTTGAGCAAATTTTGAGTAACTCAGAGTAACTCGCCCTGGTTAATGTTCAATACACCCAGCAACTCAGCAAACTGATTTATGTGGTTATGCTTAAAGTGTCATGCATACGAATAACAAACTGTTAGTGCTAATGAATAATAGAAATTCATCTGCTCTTAGATTAAAAATCACATCTGGATAATGGTCTATTTTGGTATCACAGAAGTAATACCAAATTAGACTAAGTAGTGACCATAAGTGACGCTTGACTTGACTTACATAATAGGGCCCATAATTGAATTTTTTTTATAATTCATTTATTTGTACAGGCTCAATCGAATAAACTTTACAGAGCCGAGTTATCCTTTGCGTTACACATTATTACTGTCTTAAATTTAAAGTTAAATGAACTGGACCGAGTACTCGTGGTTGTCTCGAGGTTAGTGAAGATTTACAATTTTTTGGATGGGAAGTAATTGAAATTGTCCGTTAAGTTTAGAGCATTTGCTTCACCACATTAATCTGATTTGGAATGGCATCGTACTTGTATCACTATTGTATTACACAGCGGAAGATTATAACGAGCTGAGCCTTCAATGTGTACTGCATATCGTGTAGGTATTAAGTCATGGTTCACCCAATTTATAATTGAAGTTGCAAAGCGTCTTAAACGGAGAAAAATGAATTTGTGCAGCTGATTTCTACCTTTATAAGCTGTTCTGCAGCTTACATTGTTTGTTGGGTAGGAATAAAATTTATAATTTGTATAATAATCATAGCGATAATTTATCGCTGACTGATCACAACTTGTTGCTACTTTCCACTCAAATATATAAAGTTCCTGGCGATTATTTTAAGACTATTTAGATCAACCTTAAGTAGTATTTAGTAACTCTATTTTACTCGGTTCAAACATATTTACTCTGAGCACAGCTTGCCCCTTGAGTTCAAATGTCTGATTTTTGTCAGCGGGATGAAAGCATCCAAGTATGCCGATATACGTTCACTTTACCTACTTTCGACTAGTTGTCAAAAGTGGAGGAGCAAAACCACCCAACAGGGTTAGTAAAGTTTGGGAACCCAACGTTGAGTATACTCATATTTACCTACTTTTGGGTACAACTAACTAACTTTTGGGTAGAAATCTAGTGGAAAATTCCATACGAATTGCACACAAGTACATGAAAACTACTTTGAGTGGCGTTGAGTACTTGGCACTGATGAAGTCTGCAAGTAGTAGACGAAATACGCGTAAATGTCAAAAGATAAGCAATTATAACGGAATTAAAAGGAAATAAAGCTCTTCATAAAGGGAGGTTAAGAGGTTTGACAAATTAAAAAGAACACTTTAACCCGCTTCATTAACTTTTGGGTTCTTGCACTATAGTGCCGAGATGAGTAAATGAACTTACTTTTGGGTACTTTTTTCTTACCGTGCACCCGGATGGAAAACGAGAAAACGGACACCAGTGACTCTTCAAAAACTCATCAACGAGCACGCCGTACTCTATAGAAGGTGAAATATTCCGATAAATGACATTTGTATGGTGACGTAATTCCTATCTTTTTCGTAAACGAACCTAGATAGAGCTAGAATTGGGGCGTAACAGCCTTTTTTTTTGTTTATTAATTTATTTGATAAGGCTCAACCAAATTAACTTTACAGAGCCGAGGATTCTTGGTCACTTTACAATACATCTTAAAACTATAGTCAAAAGGTACAACACAATAAACACTTTATCTTCCGCTATCCAAAAAGCCTCCTCCATCAGAACTGGAGCCGCTTCCAGTAGTTTCATTGTATGGCAAATTGTTGTACGCCAACGAGGGTCAGAGCGCGTCCATTGCAACAATGGACGCAAAACGTGGTCAGCACTCACACACTCATCACTAAACGGTTGCTTTCCAAAGTCGACGACGCATCGACCGAAAGAACTGCTGATGAAGAACAATGAGGAGGACCACACAATGGTTGCTGCCGAGAAAACAGACGATCGCGTAGCACACATCGAGAGTGGCCTGCTTTTGTCGACAGCCGAGTGAACACTGTAACAGCCTTTGTAAACAATGATTTCTCTTATTGATTTCTCGGAATTCAAGGCACGCCTACACATACCTACTACGGAATTCAAGGCACGCCTACACATCCATCGGGTAGGAGAAGTCTTCCTCTACTCGATGGTGATGTCGATTTGCCATTGAGAGCCATGACTTCCGGGAAATCATCGGGGGAAGTCATTGTTTACAAAAGCTGTTACGCCCTAATTCCAGCTCTATCTAGAAACGGTGAACGAGCCCGATATTTCTAACCTAATCTTTCATACGTTATTTTAGGAATGAGAACCTTTACTGAACAAAATGAAGTGATTTTATGAGTCTGCAACGTATTCATACTTCACATTTCGCATTATTTCACTTCACACTATTGAAAGATGTCAATGACATCATTAGTCGACATTCGAACTTGATGTTTACATCCGAGAGTATAATACCTTGTTTATGTATACTGTGATCGATGAGTTCCAGCAGCTCGTTAATCTGAAGGCGGCGAAGGCAGACACCGGTTTGATCGAGCACCCATTCAGCTCGAAAACAGCAGTACATACCATCAGTGAGAAGAAAAAGACAACAAAATCATCATACCAAGCCCTCGCCCAAACCAGAAACCGAATTTCCCAGGACACCCTGCTGGCAATGCGGTCAAATGCATTTTGTCAAGGATTGTACATCCAGTAATCACATGTGCAAATCCTGCAACCGTGTAGGACACAAGGAAGGGTACTGCAGTTGTTTCAGCAATCCTTCTAACCCGTCAACTGACAACTCAAACCAGAAGAGGGTCTACAAAGCATCAGAAGAAGACCAAGTATTAAGCCAACGTCGTGCATATAGTGAACCACATCGAAACCCGTAATTGTTACGTCACGACAACCGTAAATGGCCATCAAGCCATAATTCAGCTCGACTGTGGACCACCGATCACAATCATCAACGTAGAGACCAGGAGGAAGGTAGGATCGCCTGCACTCAAGCCATCGACCTGCGACGCACTTTCCGCTTCCGGAGATGCTCTTCCACTGCTTGGAGAATCGTGGAAGATGACGACGCCGTCAAACCAGGGATATGCCGAGTTACGTCAGTCAAGGGACTCAACCTATTTGGCTCTGAATGGATGGACATTTTCGGCATGTGGACGAAACCATCAACGTTCGTCAATCAGGTGAATCCTTCCAGTTCAAATTCCCTTTCGGGAAAGCGCTTCCACATCCGATTCCCTGAAGTTTTTCTGGACTCCATTGAGCATTATACAAAGGCCCAAGTCAATCTTCACCTGAAAGCTGATGCCAGGTCAGTGTTTTGACCTAAACGCCCTGTACCGTTCAACGTTATTCGTTCGGTCGACGCGGAACTCGATCGTCTGCAACAAATTATCACGCCAGTGGAACACTCTGACTGGGCAGATCCTATCGTTGCGGTCCTTAAAGCTGGTGGTAAAGTTCGTGCTGAACCGGGCTGGGAAGACCGGGCTGAACTCGATGCTGAAAGCGCAAAATTTTCCTCTTCTCACACAGGACGAGATTTAAAGTTGGCAGGAAGTAAGGTGTTCAGCATTATAGACCTGTGAGATGGTCTTTGCTGTCACCAAATTGCACCGTATGTTGTTGGGACGAAGGTTCAAGTTACATACATCAGTGGATGATTACACTGCTCGGATACGATTTCGATATTGAGTTCGTATCAACCAAAACCTTTGGCTACGCAAATGTGCTATCACGGCTCATCGGCAATCACGAGCGATCAGAGGAAGACTTTGTGATGACAAACATCTACGTCCGATATACAATGCGTTCTCAAAAGCAATCTCAAGAAGCTACCACTTACGTTCCAAATGATCCAGAAAGCTGCGTCGGAAGACCCAGTCATGCAGCGTCTCATCAGATTCATCAGCACAGGTTGGCCAAACAGCGAAAAATCTATCCAGGATCCAACACTGCAATCATTCTTTCATCGGCGTGAATCATTGTCCTTAGTTCAAGGATGCGTGGTGATGACGAGAAGGCTGATGATTCCCGAGTGCTACCGGAAGAAGTTTTTGAAACAACTACATCAAGGTCATCCTGGCTTCGAGCGAGCAAAAGCCTATGTCAGTGTGCAAGTGTGCAGAAATCTCCAACATAAGCACAACCACATCCGTGGCAGCGTGCTGATGGGCCATGGGAGCGCATTCATGCTGATTATGCCGGACCAACCAACGGGTTCAGTTACCTGTTGATATTCGATTCGTTTTCAAAGTGGCCGGAGATTTTACAAACGTAGTAAACTACAGCTTCCACAACGATCGCGTTTCTACATGAATGTTACGCTAGGCTTGGTGTACCTAAGGTAATTGTTCCGAACAACGGAACCCAGTTTACTAACTACGATTTGCGATCGTTTTGCGAAACATTCGGCGTCATACATTCGGGCAAGCGGAGAGATTCGTCAAAACCCTCAAGAGGTCACTACAAAAAATCCAGGACTCCAGACTTTTGTGCAGGTGTATCGAGCAACTCCGTCCAATCTACTCGAAGGTAAGACTCCTTCTGAGGTACTTAATGGAAGACGAATACGACCCACATTGGATCTGCTGAATCACCACCATCGGAAGCAGTCAAGCCTTACAAATCGAGGAAATTCACTACTGGATCATCGGTGTTTACGAAGGTCTACAAACACTACTCTAACTGCAGTTGGCAATATGGGGTGATCATCGAAGCAATTGGCAACGTTTATTATATTTAAATGAGTTCAAAGTTAATCAGGGCCCAATTTGGAACCGTTTGAGCACTGTGGAGCGGAAGTGTCAAATTTTGCATCAGTCTAATGGCCATACGTAGCACTTTTTTCCAACACAGCCTCCCTTATCGTTACACCTGGAGATCAACACAGCAGACGGAATCGCAAATCGACCACGTTCTGAATGATGGACGGCACTTCTCCGACATTATCGACGTCAGGACCTATCGTGGCGCTAACATCGACTCTGACCACTACCTGTTGATGGTCAAACTGCGCCCAAAACTTTCCGTCATCAATAATGTACAATGACTGAAGCAACCGGATGTCACCTTAGCATACGTGCAGAATCTCGAGGCAGTGTTGCCAGAGGAGAGCGAGCTCGATGTGCCCCCTCTGGAGGACTGCTGGAGTACAGTAAAAGCAGCCATCACCGACGCAGCCGAGAGCACCATCGGGTACGTGGAAAGAAGTCGACGGAATGAATGGTTCGACAAGGAGCGCAGAGCGATTTTGGAGGAGAAGAACGCAGCGCGGGCGGTAATGCTGCAGCATGGAACCCGACAGAGCGTAAAACGGTATAAACAGAAGCGGAAACAGCATCTTTCGGGAGAAAAAACGCCGCCAAGCGGAGTGCGAGGAAATGGAACTGCTGTGCCCTTCCCAAGAAACACGGAAGTTCTACCAGAAGCTCAACGCATCCCGCAACGGCTTCGTGCCGCGAGCCGAAATGGTTAATGGAGCAATGGAGGAAACGACTACGTCTGTGCAGCAGAGGACGGAACTGACCCAACTCCCACGCTGAGGGAAGTTAAGGATGCCATTCAGCAGCTCAAAAACAACAAAGCAGCTGGTAAGGATGGTATCGCAGCCGAACTCATCAAGATGGGTCCAGAAAAGTTGGCCACCTGCCTCCTCAACCTAATTAACTTACAACTTACTCTAATTCTCCCGGAACTCCAACCCGATGGTAAAACCGAACGTCTTAGCTTGGATCCTCCTTCATGGCATTGCTTTTCGGGTGACGCCATTTTTTCCAACTTTCGAAAAACTGACAGCGATAAAAATACAGTGTAAACAATACACTCTAAACTACTTTTACCCTAATTTTCAAGAGAAAATACCCAATGGGTAATTTTCAACAGCGTTTTTTCCCGTGATGCAATTTGATGTGGGACACCCTTTAATCCATTGCGACATCGAAAACCTCCGAAAGCTTCATGCCCGGAATCATCACCTTCAGCAGTTCCTCTACCAGATTGAGCAGAAAAGTGTAGTGCTTCTGAATCGTTTCCGTCGGATTCACCAGCAACGTTCGGACGACATTGGAGCAGTAGGACTTGTACCGCGCACCCACAGTACAGATGATCTATCCGAAGTTCAGGTAGTTCTTGTCGCTGAATGCACTGAACTTCAAGCTGTAATTGCCACCCGACTAGATAATCGCCGGAGACGTTCCTTTTGTTCGTCAGAGCCTGCTCGACACCCTCCGACAGTTTGACATGTTTTACTGTCTTATCAACATCGATTATTTCCATGATGTGATCCTTAAGGTACTTGTTGAACACGTCTACCGTCTCCATGCAGGCCTTCTGAATGGTGATAATCTCAGGGTGCTCCTTAGAGCACATGATGTACCCGTTTGGGACGCTGATGTCCACCGTGTCGAAGCTCTTGTCCTTGACGAAGGATCGCTACGATTCACAGAATTCAAGTTGTCCTTCGAGAAGACGCCCAACGTTTTGCCATCCTTGGATCCCTTGATCGCCTCCTGCAGCTTTTCGAAATTGGCCTTGTCTTTGTCGTTCTTCTCCCAAACCAACAGCTTCATCGACGGAATGCCCTCCTCACCGTCCTTCTCGATCTACTTCAAGAAGTTGATCTTCTTGCTGGTCAGGAAAAAACATGGACTTTTCGCACTGCAGCGTCTGCAGCGAGGTGGATTTGTTTTAGATGGTTTCCTCGTGTCGGTGGAATCCACCTTCTGCAGCGAATCATCATGGGAAAACTCTGGTTGCTTCCAGTTGGCGTAGAGGCGTTCTATTCGTCGGTATACCTATAGAAAGAATCCTTATCGAGAACGAGAATCGACATTTTCGAAGCCGTTGCGATTGCAAACCAAAACATTCAAGCTGTCAGAAATACCGGGTTGCCAGATATACCCTAATATTCGTATTTTACACTGAGAAAAATGGTTGACCCAAAATTGGTGTGTGGAGTGACCTACCCCTTGGGTTAACTTGATGCAACCATCCGACCAGGACCATCTGGTTGCTCTACTCCTCTGTAACCGTCAAGGAACGTCCAACTTCCACGAAAATCTCAGTTTTGACAAAAACGCAAATTTGACCGACTTGCGATGAGCGGCAGTGATGGTGGTGTTAGTTTCGTGGGCGAGCTATGAATTTTGACAAAATGACGTTTGAATCATTGTTTACAAATGCAAATACGACTATTTGAAAATTTAATTTTTGATTTGATCGATTTGTCGTTTTGATTGAGTGTACACCCAATTCTGTTTTTAAGTGATTTTCACTTTCCAGATCAATGTCCACATTTAGGATGACTTTGACTTTGTTTTCTGATTTTTTAAAACAAGTTGCACTAAATTTAAAGACAATTACACGACCAAAAATTCAGAAGTCATAAGACGAAAATCATACATTTCCCTTCCAAAATCAAGTCACACTTTGCATCCCAGATGAAATTCAACAAAGCGATCCATCTGCCGACGATTAAATTATATGGAAATCAACTCTCGATGCTCTAAGTCCGGAGATTATGGCTACCTTCACAGACGCACAGACAGCTAATTAGATGTTCGTAGCCCTAATTATCTTCAATAACTAAATATGCCGTTCTAAATGAGCTCCTATCTCTCCGGTTCATAGGGACGGGTAGTGCAGTTGCCGAGGAAGGTCGGTGACGGCGACGACCATTAGGGTCCATATTTCCGCTGTCCAATTTGTCCTGGATGACTCAAGACCGACAGTCGCAACAGAGCACACTCGTCTGATCTCCGGTATAAACGTTAGCAAGTGTGTTTGTGTCGAGCCGCCGAGTGTGCTCATTTTCCATCTCCGTGGACAATTTTACCCGCTAATCGCACTAATATTCATCATACAAATTATAATTTCCTACATATTCAATTACATAATTCACCTGACAATGTTTGCTGTTCCGTTTGCGCTGCCTTTGCCCCTTCACCCACTCGGAATCAAACGTTCTTGGCCCTGCAGTGGCTGCCAATCGGTGCAACTGTCGTGATTCCGGTTTTCCACCGGCGTTGATCGCAAAAGTGACTCATGTCCATTTTTTTTGTGATACCCTACATCTCACTCAAACCAACCACTCAATCATAAGATCTTGCCAAAAAAAAAATTTAACCTGGCGTATCACCCCACCAGTCTCCTTTCGACTCTTCGGAATGAGAAGGGTGAATGTCGTCTGGAAAATTGAAAAGTCATCCTCAATAATGCAAACCAACTGCTCCTACCTCGTGCCAACCGTTCCGTCCGTCCGTGTGCAATCGCGGGTTCTGCGACTGTCTCGGGATCGATAAATGCATTTTCCTTCTGACCGACCGCGAAATAGAACGGCGCGATGCCTCGGAAAAAGCCTAACCTGCCCTCCTGTCCCTCCGCCCATAATCCAACGGTCATCTACATTTGTGAATCACATTCTGCTGCTGCTATTGCGAATGGTGTGAGGGAGTGGGTTCGATATGCTGTGTGGATGGGAGTGCATTGCTCGATGATTCCACTCCAAGAGGTAGGAGTGAGTGCGGTTTCTGTTTGGATTTGCTCTGGTCAAAGACTGGGCAAGGAGGGAAGGGTGAAATGTTCATTCGCGGACCTTGCGCGCGCGATTTTCTCCATAATTCATAATTGTGGTCACTGTACTAAAATGATTTAGGTTCGGGAAGACGAACGGGGACACTGGTGGAGTGGAGTGCGAAGGAGGTTTGGTTAGGATTATTTGGAAAGTGCTTCTTGACGCGGTTGTCGCTGCTACCGCGTGCCACCACGCCATTTGCGATTGTGTATTTAGCGGCTGCACTCTCAAAGTTGAGGGCCGCTGCCGTGTTATTTCGTTTGCCTAATTGATTATCGAGAAAATTGGCAAAACAACCATTTGAGTTTAGAATATTTGATACAGTTGCCGTGGTTGTTCGTAGATTGCACACACACACACACACATCTTGAAATGGCTGTTAGGAAATTGTGTTAAGTTTAGGGGTTCTGCAAATGTGGTTCATAAAATAGCGTTTTATTTGTTTTTAGAATCATGGGAAGAACCAGCCTACGGCTGAAAATCACAACAATAAAGTGAAATGATTTTTTTAGCATACAGAAAGGGAATATCAAAAATATGCCTTCGCGTAGGCAGTTATTTATGATTATCCACTGTCTCTAAGATGGAAATTACTCATCCTCTAACAATCGATAAATATGTGTCAGGTAACAGGTAAGAATTACGATGCCATTTTAGTAATTTATGGATTATTCTCGAATTCTAAAAACTGTCTTGACTAGAGAGGTTTTATATATTTTTTGAATTCAGTTTACATGGTGATTCAAAATAACTTTCACCGCTATCAAAAATATGCAATTCTCTATGGGTAAAATGGGTATATGTTCAAATATTTTTGTTTTAAAGTGTGTACAAATATCAGCTTGTATTCATAATAGGATTTTAAATTTTCTTCGTTTTTTGATTTCTAGCAGCCATGGACGTGAAAATGGAGCATGTCATAAATCTGTATAAATTCATTTGTTATCTTTTAGAAACTGAAATATCTTCGAAAGAATGGAACATTTATTTTTCGCATAATTATAGAGGTGAACCATTCGTGGAAAATCCGTTCAATACCAGAGCTTAGACGCATCGCGAGAACTCCAAAAATGCTGTTAGTTAAAGGTAAAGGTAGAAAGATTTGAATTAAAGTATGCTAAGTTGAAGGTTTTATAAGTAGTAAATGTGGAATATACTGATATCAAAAAATCATGCAAGCGACCAATCATTATGACCATTTTTAAAAGCGACAGTTATTTCGAATCACCCTGTATTATTAACCAATCTGGGCGATTCCATGATAACATAAAGGGATAAACGCATGAATAATAATCATTCATGGCTTTTCCCAGGTAGAATCCTTACTTTTGATTTTTAAAGTTGATATAGATTAGCAATGCATTAGAGGTAAAGTATAAATAAATAATACCAAAAACTTACATGTCAAATAACGTTTTAATGTTTAACCATTATTTATCCACTATTAATGGAATTACTGATAAATGTTTACTATTTTCACAACAAAGGGTACACCAAATGTCTCGAAAAGTTTTGCGTACGGTTTGTTGAGCCTGTACGTACTGTTTGGTTTCCTTAAATTCCGCTTGGTTTTCAGCGCTGCAACCAAGGCTGAACCTCCATACCCAAGTAACAATTTCGGTTTTATGAGGGTTCTGTAGATCATGATTTAGACTTGTAGAATGCTATAAAACCTTGATAAAACCTGCAATGTTACTTGGGATATCTCAGTATCAACGTAAAATACATTAGCCAGGAGCCGTCTGGCCATCACGTTGATGACCTTCGCTGCCTTCTCGTAGGCGTATTCTACGTGGCTATTGAAGCCAAACGGTCGTCAACCATCACTCCCAGGCATTTCAACACCCACTTCTAGTTTATTGCGTGCTTCGCAACGGTAATTTCTGACCGCTGCAGCGCTTTAAAGTTACTGATCAATACCACCTCGCTTTTGTTGTGGGTTATCTGCAGCTTCGCTCCATGCATTGGTTTCCAATCATGTAGACCGCTTCGGTCGCCAACATTTCCTTCCATTCCAGCGTCTTGACTGTCACCGTAAGACGACGTCGTCCGCATAGCCAATGATCTCAACTTGTTTGGATAGCATCAGCGTTAGACCGCCTTTTTAAATCACGTTCCACAGCGTTGGACCAAGGATGGAGCCTTGTGAAATTCCCACCGTAGATATCAGAACCCGATTCTGGAAGTAGCGTCGGCCTCCCAGCTAGAGCTGTTGAACGCATTCTTGACGTCGATTGTTACCACCACGTAATATCGATCTCCTCTCCACTTCTATTTCGACGCATTCTCGGCTCTCTCGACAACTGTCCGAATTGCATCCACTTTTGCTCTTCCTTTTCGAAATCCGAACTCCGACAATCTTTGCTCACTCTCCATGTATTTCGTCAGCCTGTTTAGGATGATTTTCTCCAAGAGTTTTCCGAGTGTATCCAGCAGGCACTGCTACGAGTTTCTCGTTGGTGACTTCGTCGTTATCTCCCTCTCCGTCTCCGTACGATGTAGGTGGCCAGGTCTTTGGATCGTGCTTCGAGAAAAGTCCTTCCACGATGACTTTCAGGTTCTCTAAGCACATTTCAGCGGGCATGACTTGACATCTAATCTTTGTCATCACGACACGGAGTGCGTCGTTAGCAGCAGCGTCTCGACCCAGCTCCAGTTGACAGTTTGACCTGCTCTGCTTTATCTCTCGTTTATGTGCTCGGAGCATTCCTCTACGTTCCTCTCTGTCTGCTTCTGTTTTTGCTCTCTGAACACGTCTTCTGGCTCTAAGACAACTAGCGTGGAGGGTGCTAATTGCCTCGTTGCAGCAGTAAGCTGGAGGCCATCTGTTATTTATCTCCAGTTTCCTCGGCATGGTCGTGTCACATGCTCTCCCTAACGATTCTGTCAACTCGTCTTCCACTTCAGGTCGCAAATTCTCGTCCTATGTACTGCCACAGGATTCCGTTGGCCGATGCCATATCGGATTGCCTGATGGTCACTAAGGGTATATCCTTCGCACACTCTCCAATACATGTTTTCCACCAGCGACGGACTGCAGTCCGCATAAAGTGACGACCATAATGGATTCCCGGCCATCTCTGAGAAAAGTGCTGGTGGGGCCTTTATTGAACAGCCTAATTTCTAGCTTCGCCAAAATTTCCAGCGGAATGTGCCCTCTTGCGTTGGTACATCTGTTTCCCCACTCCACTCCCCCAAGCATTGAAGTCTCCTCCGATGACTGCCGGTCTTCGGTCCGATCGGCTCATCAGTAAGTCCAACCAGCATCTCGTGGAACTGCTCCATCGTCCATCGGGTGCGTAGCAACTACAAATGAATATTCCGCTAATTTTGGCGATGACGAAACCTTCTTTTTGAATGGGGTATCTGCTCATAACTTTTATTGCAGCCATCCCAGCTCTATCCGTCACCTAGTTACCTTTATCGGGAGGAACTTGACACAGTTGTGCAGTGTCTCAATAATGGAGGTATACTTGAGTTACCTCTGTTATTGCTGCGACAAAACAATGAAGTGTCATTTGGAACGAAATGCTTGAGAATTCATGCTTAAAAATCAAAAAGTTCAGCGGACAAAATCGGGAAAGCACTGTATTTGCATTTCAAGCAAATGCCAAAACTTTTGTTATTTGTTATTGGAACGAAATTGCAGGAACAATTTTCAGATATCATTTCTGTGTGTTTTACCTCTTATTTGTTGCAATTGAAGAAATGAATTTGCTCGTGTGTCTTTATTAAAAGCTAAAATCCGAATCATCACGGAAGTTAAAAGATCCATTACCTTGGAAACAATATCTAACCAGCCTACTCTGATATAAGAATGATTTTATTTTATATTATTTTAAATTATATTATCAGAAATTTTTGAGATATTTTCATCTACCTGGGTTTGGGCTAACTGAAATTTCAATGGATGTTTTTTGGCGTTTCCAAAATAATTCATCGAGGTTTCAGTCCATTTTGGCGATTTTCAAAACCATTTTAGCGTACTTCAAGGATATGGAGGATATGATTTTTTGAAGGTATTTATTAATATTTTTATTTTATTTCTGCACGAATTATGATTAGTTTACACTACTGATTGTCATGTACATAATAAAACATATAGTAAAATCTAAAAACTACTCGTGACATGTGGAGGTCAAACACAGATGCAACTCGGTTGAATAATCTTTGAAGACCGATGATAGCGCTATGCAAGCCGTAGTTAGTTCTTATAAATGGCAATCGAAGTATCTGGTTGTTTCTCATGGACCTAGGCTGCACATTGATGTTTATTTTTTACAATAAAGCTGGGCAATCAACTAGATTCTGCAGAACATCAGCGACAAACATAGCTCTTAGAGTGTCGCGACGAGTGTTGAGAGGCTCTAGGTGTATTAACGAACAACGTTCCTCATAGGGGGCAGCCTAAGAGAACAGTATAACAATTTAAGGCAGTACACGTCAGTGAAATCCTTAGCTATCCTAAAGATAAACCCCAAAAATCAGAAGGCTTTGTCTACCATGAATGAAATGTGCTGTTTGAACGTCAGTTGTGAGTCCAAAATAATACCCAGGTCCTTCACATGACTTACTCGTTCAATTGAATTACCCAGGAGTGTGTAATTGAACTTTAAGGGCTCTTTTTTTGCGAGAGAAGGTGATTATCGAGCACTTGTTAGGATTTACTGTCATGCGGTTCAAGTCACACCAGTCACTGAATCTATCAATCTGATGTTGCAGCAACTTAGCGTTAGCATGCGTTTGAATCTTGAGAAAAATCTTACGATCATCAGCGAATGACACACGAGGTGTCTCTAGCACGAAGTTCACATCGTTGGCCCAAGGTGACTTCCTTGAGGAATACCTGAAGTTGCTGGGAAAGCAATCGAATTGCAATCCTCAATAGACACACTGAGTTGCCGTTCGATAAGATACGACTGGAAGCCGTTCCAAGTTAGCGATGGTGATAGCGTGATTGATCTTGTCAAATGCTGCTGATAGGTCGGTGTAGATTGCATCGATCTGATGTCGCTCAACTAGGCTTCCCGTAACGTACGATGTGAAGCATAGCAGGTTAGTAGTCGTTGATCGGTTGGAAACGAATCCGTGTTGGTCTTCATGGAGATACTGCTTATAGTGCGATAACAGTGGCTTCATAACAACTAATTCGAACAGTTTTGAGATAGCGCACAGCGAGGTGATTCCACGGTAGTTGAAATCGGGAAGATTCCAGTGCTCAAAGACAATCCGAAGAGATGACGCAGAGGCTTCAGTAAACACGTTAAGTGTTCGGGATTGTAAGACGATTTCAGCCTGGGTGCTACCCATGAAATGAGAACTTCATCGACCGGGATTTCGTTCAGTAGGTGATTGTAGACGGGTACATTGGAAGCAGCTACAGCAACTTGTTGGGACGATATAATCTCGTTGGCAAACACGCTGGAAAATTGGTTCGCGAAGAGCTGGCAAATTTCTTCAAGGCTAGATGCAACGTTAACTCCTAACTTCATGGTAGAAGGGAGACCGGACTCTTTACGCTGGTCATTCACGTACTTCCAAAAACTCCGTGGATTGGACTTGCATTTGCGCTGCAGGTTCTGCTGGTAGTGGGAAAGGCTCTCCAGTTTTGCCTTTTGTACGCCTAGTTTAGCCTCACGTAATAGTCTCGAAGTGATCTGGTGCGGTATCTCGTAAACCTTCTTAACGCAGCTCTATTGATGGATTTCATTTTACGAAGACTTTTCGTTTGCCACGGATGACGATCTCGATAACATATGACAGAACATTAGCAAAAGTCCGTGCGGCAATTTTCAAGTCGGTGCTATCTAGCACAGCTTCCCAATCGATGCTTGATAAGACCTCAGCGATACTATTGTGATCCGCTCTCCGGAAATTGTAGGCAGAGATGCGACGTTCCTCCAAGGTAATCACTAAAGTAGTGTGATGAGCGGTATCCTTCACCAGTGGAACTGGTGCAGCAGATAATGGAGGGACACAGTCACGTTCACTGATAAAGCAAATATCCAGCGTCCGGTTGTTTTCGTTTACGACGTTGTTGATTTGCAGTAGCGTAGTTGCACTGTAGTTGTCTATAAGTTCAGTAGCTCCAGCGTGCAGAACCGATTGTTCTAGGTCAGGGTGATTGGAAGATTGATCACTTCATCCACTGCAGAAGCTTTTTGGAGAACGGTCATAACCGACTGCGCATGAGAACAATCCCACAGAGCGTTCTAGATCATTATTACTTTGAGTTTGGAGTTGAGAGCGATTAACACACCTTGGCCGTTGGACTTGTGGCTGTTGGTTGCATTGCGGTCACAACGGAAGACCTGATAATGATCAGAGAATAACTGACTAAAGGGCGAACACGAAATTATTGCGACACCGAAAATGTCATGCCAATTTTCTTATAATGTTTAGAATCAAACCAAAATTTTAGGGTAGTTTTATACATATATTTACTTCAAAAATCAAAAGAAAAGTTAATCGATGGAGCCTTGAGTGTAAAATTGAACGCATTTTCGCTTGATGCCCTCCATCAAAGTCTTTACAGTGTCATCCGGTACCAGTTTCTCAGTTTTTTTTTCCATTTTCTTAACATGTCCTTCTCGTCTTTGACTGTCTTCTTTCTCTTCCGAAGTTCCCGCTTCATTATTGCCCAGTACTGCTCCACCGGGCGCAGTTCCGGACATTTGGCGGATTCATGTCCTTTGGAACAAAATGGACAGAATTGGCCTCATACCACTCCAGGACACTTTTAGAATAGTGGCATGATGCCAAATCTGGCCAAAATAGCGGAGCTTTGTCGTGCTGCTGCAAGAACGGCAAAAGGCGCTTCTCGAGGCACTCAGATTTGTAGATCTCGCCATTTACTGTGCCCTTTGTCACGAAAGGCTCACTCCTCAGTCCGCAAGAGCAGATGGCCTGCCAAATGAGATATTTGGAGGCGAACTTCGACATTTTCTTCTTCTTTAATTTGTCGTCCACATCGAACTTGCTCTTGCCGGTGAAAAACTCCAACCCCGGAATTTGCTTAAAATCGGCTTTTATATACGTTTCGTCGTCCATCACACAGCAGCCATATTTTGTCAGCATCTTCTCGTAGAGCTTCCGTGCCCGAGTTTTAGCCGTCGATTGTTGCCACTCATCGCGGTTTGGGAAGTTCTGTACCTTGCATGTATGTAGTCCAGCTCTCTTCTTTGCATTCTGGACGTAGCTCTGCGACATGCCGATCTTTTTAGCCAAATCACGGCTTGAGACGTTGGGATTTGCTTTAATCATCCGCTTCACCTTTCCCTCCGTCTTTTTGTTCTCCGGTCCCGGTTTTCTTCCAGCTCCTTTGCCGTGGTCCAACGTCAACCGCTCCTGGAACCGCTTCAACACTCTGGAGACGGTTGAATGGTGAATGTTCAACATTTTTCCCAACTGCTGGTGCGACAGGTCAGGAAATTCCAGGTGTTTGGAAAGAATTTGTTCTCTCAACTCGCGTTGGTTCACCTCCATTTTCGTTGAATCGAAAAACACGACTTCGAGTTTGACAGCATGTACACAATACACATCAATGAGAAAGTGTGCAAAATTTGGTTGATTTTTACCCAATGGTAAAAAAGTTATGCCCTGTTGAATGTGTCGCAATAATTTCGTGTTCGCCCTTTATATTGATATCAAAAAATCATGTAAGCGTTCAATCGTAATAAACATATTTAAAAGTGGCAGTTTTTCCAAAACACTTAGTATAATTAACCAATCTTGACGATCCAATGATTACATGAAGGGTTAAACGCATGAATAACAGTCATTCATGGCTTTAATCAAGTAGAATCCTAGCTTTTGATATCTAAATTTATGGATGAGCACTGCATAAGAGGTAAAATATAAAGAAATAATACCAACAAAGTACATGCCGAATTCCATTTTAAAAACTAATTCTGATATTTGCATGTCAAACAAATACCCAAACTTTAAATAAAACAGCAAAAATGTTATCTTCCATTTAATTGATAACGTGATTGAGGGAAGATAACCTTTTTTGCTGTTTTATTAAAAGCACTCCGTTAACAACCCAATTTCATTACTTCAACCAAACTTTAGACTTTAAATTTCATGTTTATCAGGAATTCAAGGGAATTTTCGAGAACTGCAGGTAAATTTCGAAAACCTTGGGACAGTTCTATTGCATTCACAAAACCAGTACGAACTTTGACCTTTAAAAAAATACTGACAACGTCAGGGAAATTTAGAGGATCTAAGAAATATTTCGGAAACTTCACTGAAATAGTGAGAAACTTACGGAGGTTCAGAAAAAATTGAGAAGTTTTGTTTTCAGCCCAAAACATGAGTTTTTCGCTGTTGGCAGCCCTTTCTCGAAACTATTTTATTTTTCCCTAGCGGACAGTGATTTCGGAGACTATTCGATCAATTTAGCTGGTTCGTCAATTCGCGCATTTTTTTCTTATGTTCTAAAAAAATTAACAACAACAAAAAACATTTTTTTTAAATATCTAAACAAGTGTCCCCCCTAAGAGAAGTCAAAAAATCATCTGAATAGGCAGAACTTTAGGAGAATTGTGGAAACATACAAGGAAGCTATCTCTAGATATCTCCAGGGAAGCTCAGAGATCTGTAGTATTTGGGAGATTATAATAAGTAGTACTATTATATATAAATGTCAAATTCTATAAACCAGCAGCATTAGCTTCAGGGAAATTTTGAGAAACTATAAAAAGTTTCGGGAGTTTCAAGGAAGTCCAGAGAGCTGCAGTTTCATTATTTTCATAGATGTTCCGAGCATTTCGAGCAGCCCCGTTAATCCATTGCAGGATCTTTCAAGAAGTGCAGAGGAATTATAGAATATCCCGAAAATCTTAGAATTTTCTCCATCATTTCTGTAAAACTAAGGGGTCTTAAGAGAAGTTCGGGTCGTTTTGCGGATTTATCGTTCCGATTCCTCATCCGCTGTGAAGTCATGAACCCGCTGGTGATCGAAAACTTTAAGAAGCTGCTAGAGCGGAATCCTCAAACACGAATCATGAGCTACATGAGTACATGACTCTGGACATCGGCCCCTCCTCGTTCAACCCCAATCGCGCTGTCTCCCATTATTTCAGTTGTTCTTTCGTGAGATTCGATCTCACAATGAGGCAGGAGATTCAAGGAATTCCAGAGCCTCACCGTTCCCTGATTGTCCCAACTATTTTTGCGAACAAATACCGCCACGTCCCCACCGAAAAGAGATTTTTCACAGATGGGTCGGTGATAAATGCGTCCACCGTTTTTGGAGCCGTGTCTCGGTCTAAGTTGCTGAACTAGCAGCTATATCGTACACGTTAGAGCGTATTGCCTCACTTCCACCTGACCATTATTTCATTTTTACGGATAGCCTAAGCTCTCTGGAGGCTATGCGTTCAATGAGGCCGATAAAGCACTCAGCGTATTTCCTCCAGGAAATACAATCGTCATTGAGTGCTTTATCAAACAGCTCGCATGTCATCACCTTGGTATGGGTCCCTTCTCATTGCTCTATCCCGGGCAATGAGAAAGTGGACTCGCTGGCCAAGGTGGGCGCTATGAAAGGCGATATTTACGAGCGACAAATCGCCTTCCACGAATTTTTCACGATTTCTCGTCGGTGATCTGGGAAGATGGCTAAATTCTATTGTCCCACAGGTGTCGATCAAACCCTGGTTCAAAGGGTTGGATATGAGTCGTAATTTTATTCGTGTAATGTCCAGGCTCATGTCTAATCACTGTTCGTTGAACGCCCATCTCTTCTGTATTACGCTTACCGACAGCAACTTGTGTACCTGTGGAAACGGTTATCACGACATCGAGCATGTTGTTTGGTCCTGCTCCTTGCATCATGAAGCGAGATCCGTTCTGTGTGATTCCCTTAGGGTCCTAGGAAAACAACCCTTTAAGCCAATTAGACACGTCTGGGCTTGCCGTGATATCGACTTTATGAAGCTTATTTACGACTTTCTCAAAGCTGTTGATGTATGTGTTTAATGTTTTGTGTTTCAGTCATCCTTTACGTTTACGTTTTTAAATTAGTTCAAAATGCTTTCCCTTGTCCTCCCTCCAAATGATCAATAAATGTAATCCCTAATCTCGAGTAAGCCACGAGTAATCGGCCCCCGTTCTACTAACATTAGTTGTAAGACTCTGTAAAAATCACCAGTATGTAAACACAATCATGTACAAAATATTCGGCTCCGCAAAGCTAACGCATTTGAGCCTTGTCAAAAAAATGGATTATAAAAAAAGAGAAGTTCAATGAACATCAGGAAAATTATTGGAACATAACCGAGGGTGACCTCGGCGTAGTGATTAGCATCCATACCTCTCACGGCAAAGTCACGAGTTCAAATCTCACCCCCGGACAAGTCACAAATGACCCAAAAGCGTTAAAGAGACTATAAAAAAATGGAACATAAGAGAAGTTCCGAGATTTTCTTGAAAATTTAGGGAACTTCATGAAGGAACAAAAAAGTCCAGGCAAGTCCAGCTCATGGAATTTTATAGATTTTGAAGAAAGTTCCATAAGCTTTAAGAAAGTATATTTCAAAACTTTCAGGAAAATTGCGGGAGTTACCTTAGACCAGAAGTACCAAGGTAGTTCGATTAACTTCACAAAAATTGCGGTACATTTCAAAAAGTTCTGATAAATCCAGGAAAGTCGAGAGAACTTTATCGAATATTAGAGATCTTTAGAACAGTTCCACTAACTTCAGGGAAGTGTGGAAAGTGCGCCTGACAGCACATTATATTTTAATGTTGCAGAATTATGACAGATAAAGGTTGAACCGAAAAAATCCGGACACATTAAAAACAATGCCATTAGGGCATTTTTTTAGCAACATTTTTCAAAATGTCACTGAATCAAGCTATGAGTGCATAGAATCACAGTAGGCGTTGGTTGTCAGGATAAGTTTATTTGTTTACATCATGGCTTCACCGGAGCAAGCTCGTCGCGATTTGATCCTGCACGCTCGAAATGAAAATTCCGGCCTATTCGCTTCTGGCAGTTTTCGATCCAATTCCTGGACAGGACTTTAATACCCCGGTTGACCGGATGAAAAGAAGTCGAAATTCCCCAAAAAGTTCCTTGTGTGGCAAGCAATCTGCAGTTGTGGGCTGAAAAGCGAAACTTTCGTTACCTCTGGGAGCATGAACCTGAAAATTTACCTGGAGGAGCGCCTATGGAAGAGACTACTGCCTTTTGGTGCTTCAATAAGGTGGATTTCCTATACTGGCCAGACTTGGCAAGGTGCCACTACTCAAATTCCACCAAACAGTGGTACAGCGAATATGGCATCTCAGTGGTTCCCAAAGGGATGAATCCGGCCAATACTCCGGAACTAATATCCCGTACAGACTATGGTTTATATCATGTAATATAGGCTGTCTTGCAATGAGCACTCATACATCTAGTTTTCACTGGAAATCCTATGTATGAGTGCTCATTGCAAGACAGCCTATATTACATGATATGAGCCATAGTCTGTACGGGGTATAAGGCAAAATGACGAATACTGGTCAATTGTGAAGCACATACTGAAGAAAAAACGTGGAACTGCAATTGACCGGAAGGATTTCAAGTGGAAACGGAATTTGGCAGCCAAACAAATTTGCTTTACCAGATAAAACTAAAAATCAACTAACTCGATTTTGTGTGTTCATTGCAAAAATTTATTTGAAAAGTTGGTTTCTTTTTAAGTGTGCTGCGATGGCACCCAACAACGATCTGAACCTGTTAAAAATATTGAAGGAATATGAAACTGTTGCGAAAGCAGTACATAAAGGAATTTTAACTCACTTGCAATATTTGGACAACAGCCTTATCGAACTATGTCTGTTCGACGAAAATGTAGACCTCCCGGTTAAGAAAAAGATCATCGAAGCCTTACTTCTATCAGGTAAATGCTTTAATTGATACATTTGCATTTAATTTTCTAATGATTTTTTTTTTACAGATACTCATAAAAACATTACAGCCAGATCCATTGTTGAATCCAACGATATTTCAACGATTGAACTGCACTCGTTTGTACAAGGCAGCAGTGGTATTGAAAACTTATTCAAAGCTCTCCAAATTCCGAAGTCGTTGCTGAATGTCGATATGAAGCAGTGGAGTAGGGACGACGGGTTCAATGTTTGGAAGTAGTTAATGATAATGCAGAGCGTGGTATAGCATTGATTAAAACATACAATTCAAAACTATCAACGGATGAAGATCAAAAGCAGTGCATTTTACAATTAGTTGAAGATCATCGAAAAAATTATAAGAGTACCAGGAAATCTGATTTGGTGTAGCTAATAAGGAAATATATGGCAAAGTATAAAACAAGTCTTTTTCATCTTTTCAGGCAAATGTTCCTCTTGTGTAAAACTCATGATTCCCAAAAAAATACAGATTAACGCAATTTAAGATATTTTTACAATTGATTTTAGGAATTTCTGATGATAAGTTGTGGTTTTTCATATATTTTTGAATTTTTGGACCACCCTAATGAAGAATAATTGGACCACCCTAGTGAATTATTTCGTATTAGATCCTAAATGGTGGTTTAATTCGATATATAAGCAGGTTGGAGACAATTGTGAACAGTTTTAGAAGCCGACTCATCAATCTTCTATATTCCATATAGAACTCATGAAAAAAAATTTAAGTCCCAGAAAGTCGATTTTTGAAAAAAAATTTTTTTTCGAGATACCACCAAATCTCGACGTTTCATGCATTTTTAAGACATTTGGCATCAAAATTTTTTTTTTTGATTTCCGAAATTTCATGGGAGATTTTTGAGAGTGAAAAAAAGTCAAACTTTGACGCGTTTGCGCCACCCCTAAATCATGTCCGATTGAGCTCAAATTTTTGCATAGGGTCATTTTTCGAGGCAATAAACATTTTGTATATGGTTTGTTAGCGAAATTAAAAATTACCATTTTCGCTGGCAGTCTAGTATTCATATACTTGTTCAAAAGCTTTCGAAGATGGAAGTATTGATTAAAATTACAAATATATATACGGATAAACAAAATTCATTTAGAAAAAAATCGAGCTGATCCATTTCCGATGCTTTTCCTTTCATTGAAATATGTGAAATACCAGGATTTCGATTTCCTCGCGATTGTTATCATCCACATAAATCACTCACCAAGCCAGTTCCAGCTGCGATCCCTCACCCAGCACAGCCCATCGATTTAACCGTTACCCGTGTCTACATTTTAACATTTATATTTTATTCCGCTTCATTTGCTACCACGTGGCATGGCAAATTATCCTCCCATGCATGTGCACTCACAATCGCAAGCGCCTGCGAACTTCACTTAATTTCTTTTATTGCCGTCAGCCGACTCTATTAAAAACAATAGTCAAATTGCCCTGAGTGAACCTGTACCACGCTCGCTCAGGATCATTAAAACGAAATTTAATTTGAATTTAACTTTTATACACCTTTACGAGACGGCCGCCATGGCTTCATGCATGTAGTTCCTGGACGACCGACGTGTGTAGGTTTTTCACGGCACTTTTCCGCATACACACACATTTTATTTGAAACAGCAAGCACACACGTGGAAATCTACCATCAACGATGACGGGCGGGCGCGGGGCTGAGATTGGCCTCCGCTTCGCCACTGACAAGCATATTGTGTGTGTGGGCATATTTAGTTTGCTGCTTAATTTGTAAGGCGAATTTTTAATGTGCATGTCGGAGCTGTGATTTTACAAGCGATTTAGTACTCAGGCTCGGGTATGTAAAACGTACGTTCCTATGCTACCACGTACGGTTGCAACCTTGTTCGATTTGATTCGGGTTCGGTGGGAGTGGGAGTTTAATATTTGTAAATTTATTGTTCTCTTCCTCCCCCCTGCCAACCCTTGCAGGTGATGAGGGCATGCTTTGCGTTTCGAAGAGAGTTACATGAAATAGCGACAAACTAACGTTCCCTCTGATGTGTGTGGCATGGTGCAAGTACGTCGATTGAGAGTCCTTAACGATGATGATGATGATGATATACGCGGTTTACTGACGCATGTTTACTGAAAACAGTGCTGCACCTAGAAGAGAATGCATTCGGTCTAGTGGAATCATTTGAAATTTAATTTTATACAATTACGGCACCCTTGGGCGACACAGCTCCATCGAAAGTCAAAGCGAAATTTATTCGGAAATGAGACATGTACGAAAAATACTCGACAGAATTGCATCATATGAATATGATATATGACGGACAGGAGTACGAAGCTTTGATATATTCGTTTGAATATTTTTACCGCTGATGAGCGTCTGTACGAGTGGAGAGATTTTACATACTCGGTACGCTCATTATCATCGGTTAATGCGATACTCAAAAATTAATTCTGAAGAAGTGTTTCTACCGTTTTCTAGCACTCATTTCACTACCAAATCCATCGATTTGATCCCCTAATAACCTCATTATCGGACAGCTGCATTTGTCATATTGCCACCTTATTATCGGTGTCCAGTGTCTGCTCTACCAACAGACCGGACACAGTTATTTGCTTCCCGCTCGTTTAATGATACGTTCCAAACACGCTTCCGATGCTTCTATTTATACCCACCACCACCAACATCTACAGTCCAACCCGAAGCAAGACACAATAAAATATTATGCCCCACAGAAGCGACGAGGAAAGTAAATGTACCTCAACCAAATGTTGCTTCCTGCCTGTTCCATACTCTCACACTTGCTGCGCAGAAAACAGAAACATCAATAATTACTAGGTTTAATATTTAATTTATTTTATCGAAATGCTTCCAATAGTCGGAGGGGCTTCCCTTTTCTCCTCTGAAAGGGCGAACCATAATAAGAGTTAAGTCTTTTCCCCAGTGCTTGCACTGACTGGTGGAGTCGAAGCGATTCTTACCGACCGGCAACAACACACATACCAACACACTTTGCGTGCTCTTGGCTTTTCCCTGGTCGTTGCATCCCGAGTAGGGAAAAATGTAAATGCTACAACAAGCATGCTCAAATGAGAAATCAAAGTACCCAACACAGAGAGGATTTACAAGGCAGTTTAAACATACACACTAAGATTATTTCACCGAAATCTCAACAGCTGAACGTTCGGTAAACAGTTCGGTGAGTTTTCACAGATTTCCTATAACTTTTCACCGAATATCTGTGAAAAATCACCGCACTGTTTATCGAACGTTCAGCTGTTGAGATTTCGGTAAAATTTCACAGATTTCGGTAAAATAATCTAAGTGTGTAGACAAAGAGAACTCTTAGGAAATTCTCGAAAATATTCTTAAAGACTTCCGTTCAGAATTTGAAAGTAGTTTTGAAAAGATTTGCGAGAAGAACTTAAGGTTATTTCTATGGAGAATTTCATGGGTAAAAGTACATGGTAATCAGGAGATGTATTCCATTGGGATTATAAGGATAAGTCCAGGACTATTCCAAAGGAAATTGTTAGCAAGATTCAACAGGAACTCTGAAGACAATGAACTGATGGAAATGGTTTCAGCGCTTATTGACCATCAGATGTGACTACTGTTGTTTGTGGCAACATCTGCCGGAAATCACGCATAAACTGTTTTCCGTTAGTTTTTAACAGAGGAGTGCAGTCAAAAATCCTAGAAATCCCTTTCACAGACTTCAGAATAGAGTACCTGGCACTGAAACTGTTATTGGTACCGTAAAACGGGGTATCTTTGATAATGCGGGTAACTTTGATAGTATAATGTAAAGATTAAATATACTCGTTGCGCTTTTTCCAAATTAGAAACATTGGTTCCATATTGTAGCTTAGGATATTTCCGTTGATATTGTATATAGTTTTTATATAGTATGTGTTACATATTTTACAAACATATTAAAAAACAATTTTCGTGTTTTTCGCCTATTTGAAAAAGCACTCAAACCATCACTTATGAAATGTATTTCCGATAAAGCCATCATAAATTCAATGTGGTATTCTTATTGCTTATGATGTTTTCTGATTAAATATTCATTCAAATTTCATATTCAAAGAACTAAATTGTTTGAGTTTCAACCATATTTTTCTACATCTATCGAGCATTATCAAACCAAACAAAAAAAACTGAAGTTCGGTCACAAAACTAAAAAAAAATAGTACAAATGCTTTAATTTCCTTTAAACATATTACTGACGAACTGACTCTTGGCTCCTCAGTACTTGTTTTAAAAATATAAAATTTGAAAAACAATAATTGCTGTAAATATTATTTAGAATATACTTTAAAAAACTATCAATGTTACACCGTTTTACGGTACCCCTCTTTAAGCACTTAGATGAACATCCGAAGTCCCTCTGTTTTTGCATAATTGTTAAATTCCGCCCCTAACAGAATTTCCCGCCGTTTTTGTGAATGGGGCAGAGCTCAAATTTTCTCGATATTTTCCTGAAATTAAAGGAACTACATCATCTTTCCTGAAAATCCTCCATCTCTAGAAAGTGCCATGAAGTTTACGCAAGTTCTTTAAAAATGTCCCCTGATATTCATGAAACATTCTTGAAGTCTCGGTGTTTCCACGAAGTTCTCGGATCCATGAAGCTCCCGAAGTTCTTTCGACTCCTGTGCTCTCGTAAATTTCCTGAAAATTCATAACTTCGCTGGAGTTCTTTGAGCTTCCCTTAAATCTGCAGAACTTCTTTCCATAAATTAAAACGAAATGATTTATGAAGTTCTTAGATTTTCAATGAAGTTTGAACTTTTCTGAAATTCATGGAACTGTCCATAATTTATCAGATCAAATTCTTCACTGAAGTTTTTTCGACTCCTGTATTCTCGAAGAAGTCCTGAAAATTCATAACTTCGCTGAAAATCTTTGAACTTCCCTCAAATCTGCAGAACTTCTTTCATTAAATCAAAGCTATATACTTTATGTAGTTCTTAGAATTTCAATGAAGTTTTAATTTTCCTGAAATTCATGGAACTGCCCATAATTTATCAGATCTATTTCTTCACCATCTTAAAGCTTCCCCAATTGTCTAGACTTTTCAGACGTTGTACATGTCTGCCTCATGTTATTCCAACAACTCGAAAGGCCTCTGATTTTCTTTAAAGTTGTCTAGACTTTCCAGAAATTTTAAAACATTTTATAAAAGTTACCACTATTTTTCTGAAGTTCATTGAATTACCCTGAAGTTCATATATCTTCCCCGAAATTTCCTTAGTTTTGATGAACCTTCTTGATGCCCTCGTGGTTTACCCCTTATCTTTCCCGAACTTCAGGAAATTTGTTTGTTTAGTTATTCCGTCAAGCAAAAGTTGACTGTATAGAGACTGGAACGCGCAAAAATTGATCGACAAAAAATCGTTTCTTTCAGTAAAAATTCATGTCACAAAAATCTTCTTATTTTTCTTTTGGTAGTTCAATTCATATATTTAAATGAAAAAAGTGTTCGTTTAATTTTTTGGTTCGCCAAATCCAAACTGCCGTGCCTTCCGCTTAACCCCTTCCATTAAATTTTGCACAGTGGTCTCATCGACCTTATTCGCCGCCGAACGCCAGTTAGATTAAAACTGCTGCTCGTTTTCCATGAATTTATTAGTTTTTTGAGATTCCGTTTGACCAAGGCCCAATACTGTTCGATAGGGCGGAGAGTCTCTTGATTGATGGTTCCCGTAGTAAAGAAAATGCCGCTTTTTATAACTTCGATAGTTTGATGGTTTTGAAAATTTCAGCTACCTTCCCTTTTCCTGATGCGGTATAAAACTCCTGTCCCGGAAGCTGCTTGAAATCCGCCTTCACATAAGTTTCGTCGTCCACGACCACACAGTCGAACTTTGTGAGCAGATTCGTATACAGCTTTCGGAACCGCTGCTTTGCCGACGTGTTTTGTTTGTAATCTCGGTTCGCCACCTTCACCTTCTTAACCGTCGACAACCCGGCTCATTTCTTGGCCCGCAGCACAGTAGCATGGGAGACATTGAGCTTGCCAGCGACGTCCCAGATGGAGAGGTTAGGATTCCGCTTATATTTCACAGCCACCTTCTTCGTCGTCGCTGCCACGTCTGGATTACGATTGCCGCCACTTCCAGGCTTCCTGGCGGTCGACAGACGCTCCCCGAACACTTTTAAAACGTTTGTCACGGTCGATTTGGCCACATCCAGCCATTTTGCCAACTTGGCGTGTGAGAACGCCGGATTCTCTTGCTGCGCGAGCAAAGTTTTGACACGCTGCTCCTTTTGCTTGGACGTCATTTTGAAAACTGGAGAGCAAACGGTGAAAACTCATCATAGCAACCATTGTATATACGCTCAACTTCCAAATGTAGCATTTTAGGTTTTTATGCATTTTAACAGAATACACCAATTTGAAGTTGACCAATTTTTGCGCGTTCCAGACTTTACGATGGTTACAATGTTTTACTTTCATGCTATGCATTTTTTTATTGTGTTTTAGTTGGTTTTTAATTTGTTCTTTGGACTTCCCTCTGGACTTCACGGAAGTTCCCTAAATTTTTGGATGATCCGGAAATTATTAAGATATTTAAATAGCTTCTCATAATTCCTCGGAGCTCCTTGAAAGTTTCTGCAATTTTCCTGAAGTTCATGAGACTGCTCTAAAGTTCTCTGATCATCCTCAAAGTAGGTGAAAGATCCCTGAATATAATGAAAGTACATATGAATCTATGAACTCTTTTCTTGCAGAGATTTCAGCACTTCTTATAAACTCTCACAGTTTTCTTGAAATTAATGGAACCTCTCTGATCTTCGCTGAAGTCCCAATTCGCAAAGCCCAAAATCGGAATTTCCCCTAAAATGTTCTTACATTTTCCTTATGTTCATGTAACATTCCAAACGTTTCCATAATTTTCATTGACCTCTCGGAACTGCTGAAGTTTGCCTTTAAAGTTCCAGCAACTTCCATTAAATTAATTGAACTGCCATAAGGCTCTCCGATTGGTCCAGATTTTTCCAGAGCTTCCCTGAAGTTCTCTCAAATTTCCTGTAGTTATTATTTCTTCTTCGTTAGCGAGCCTTCATTGGTAGAGAACGTTCTGCTGGCTCTCCCTTAGCTCAGTCGGTAAAGGCGCAGCTACAAAGCAAGACCATGCTGGAGGTGGCTGGGTTCAATTCCCGGTCCGGTCTAGGAATTTTTCGGGTTGGAAAATTTCTCGACTTCCCTGGGCATAGAAGTATGATTGGACTTGCCACACAATTATACCGATGCAAAAATGGTACAGGCATCGAAAGCTCTCAATTAATAACTGTGGAAGTGCATCTAGAACACTAAGTTAAGAGCACGCAATAAGCTAATATGCGATATGCAATAAGCTTGAAAAGCGAAGAAGTGTTCTAATTGCACCTCCACAGCTATTAATAATCATCAAATGCATGATTTTTGCCACACAATATCCCCAGGGAAGTCGAGAAGTTCTGCAACCCGAAAGATTTCCTCGCCCAGACCAGGTATCGGACCCGCCGCCTCTGGTTTAGTAATACCGTTCTGACTAGGCTTTCTGAGGCCCCTAAAGTACTTGGTACTGTCCTAAAATAAATGGAACTGCCCTGACGTCCTTTAGTCATCCCTGAAGTTCTCTGGAGCACTGTGAAGTTTCTGTATTTTTTCTTATATTTTCTTAAGCTCTATGGAGGCAGGGTGGCCAGATTATTTTTTCATTATCGGTAGCCTCTCAAACCTTTATCGGTAACACGTGTACTCGCGCGTTGTACTTTGTACAACACACATGAGTTTTCCATTGCCATTTTGCAGCCGAGCTGCTAATCGATATGAAACCAACGGGTATTCCTTAAAACAACTTGTTTTTAACTAAACAAGCTAAACTTTTATCACAGTTAACCCCCAAAAAATGCGGATACTAGAGAAAATGTGAATGGAAACCGCGTAAACGGTGTTCGTACCACATGGGATTTGACTTAATTGGTTACAACATGGAAAATTTCGAGATCCTGACCATATAGAAAGTTACTGTCTTGGGCAAAGTTGTTCTAGAGATTATAACATTTTTGCTGGAGAAGAGTAGTTCAGAATTTTCTCACTACGTAGCGCTAGGATACATGTGAAATTATCTCATGTGATATATCTCGAGATCATGACCAGATAGAAAGTTACTGTCGTTGACAAAGTTGTTGATGCAATCAAAGCCTATTTCTTGGGGCACAATAGTTCAAAATTTTCTCAATACGTGGCGCTAGTATACACGTGAAATTCTCATATAAAATATCTCGAGATCCTGACAAGATAGAAAGTTACTGTCGGCTGCAAAGTTGTTCAAAAGGTCAAGGTCTTTTCGTTGGTGGGCAGTAGTTCAGAGTTTTCTCATTTCGCGGCGCTAGCATACATGTAAAATTCTCGTATATATAAAATATCTCTAGATACTTACCATATCAAAAGTTACTGTCTTTAGCAAAGTTTTTCACGAAGTCAAGATCTTTTCGTTGGTGGAGTAGTTCAGAAAATTCTCACTACGTGGCGCTAGTATATACGTGCTATTTTCGCATATAAAATAGCTCGAGATCCTGAGCAGATATAAAGCTACTATTTTCAGCAAACTTGTTCAGGGGGTCAAGTATTTTTGGCTGGTGGAAAGTAGTTCAGAATTTCCTCACTACGCGGCGCTTGTATACACGTGGAATTCTCATATAAAATATCTCGAGATCCTGACCAGATAGAAAGTTACTGTCTTAGGCAAAGCTGTTCAGGAGATCATAGCCTTTTTGCTGGTTAACAGTAGTTCAGAATCTTCTCACTAAATAGTGCTCGTATACATGTTAAGTTCTCGCATGTGATACTAGATCCTGATCAGATAGAGAGTAAATGTCTTTGGCAAAGTTGTTCAGGAAGTCACGATCTTTTCGTTGGTGGACAGTTGTTTGTAATTTTCTCACTACTCGGTGCTAGTATAGTAGTGAAGTAATGAACTATTGTGCACCAAGCAATAGGCATTGACCTCATGAACAACTTTTTCGAAGACAGTAATTTTCTACCTATTCAGAATCTAGACCTTAGCATACGCGAGAATCAAACACGTTTACTAGCGCCATGTGGTGAGAAAATTCTGGGCTACTGTCCACCAGCCAAAAAGTCTTGACCCCCTGAACAAGTTTTCCGAAAACAGTAACTTTCTAGCATATGCGAGAAGTGTAAATGTATACTAACACCACGTGGTGAGAAAATTCTTAACTACTGTTTACCAGCCAAAAATTCTTAACTCCCTAAACTACTTTGCCGAAGACAGAAACTGCAGAGCTGATCAAGATCTCAAACTATTGAATATGCGAGAAAGGCACCTATATACTAGTTCCGCATAGTGAGAAAATTCTGAACTATTGTAACCCAACAAAAAGATCTTGACTTCCTGAAAAACTTTGCCGAATACATTTACTTGCTATCTAGTCAGGATCTAGAGATATTTTATATGCAAGAGTTTCACATGTATAGTAGCACCGCAAAGTGAGAAAACTCTGAACTACTGTCCACCTGCGAAAAAACCTTGACCTCCTGAACAACTATGCCGAAGAAAGTACCTTTCTATCTGGTTGGGAACTCGAGATATTTTATATGAGAATTTCACGTGTATACTAGCGTCGCGTAGTGAGCAAATTCTGAACTATTGAGCACCAAGCAATAGGCTTTGACCTCCTGAAAAGACTCTCTGAAGACTTTGTGAAAAACAGTAACTTTCTATCTGGTCAGGATCTCGAGATATAGCACATGCGAGAATTTCACATGAATAATAGCGCTACGTAGTGAGAAAATTCTGAACTACTGTCCGCCAGCGACAAGGCTATGATCTCCTGAACAACTTTGTCGGAGACAGTAACTTTCTATTTTGTCAGGATCCCGATATATTCCATGTTGTAATCAATTAAGTCAAATCCCACGTAGTATGGTCACAGTTTACGCGGTTTCCATTTACATTTTCCCTATTATCCGCAGTTTTAGGTGTTTACTGTAATCAAAGTTTAGCTTGTTTAGATCAAAACAAGTTTTTCGAGGAATACTCGTTGGTTTCAGATCGATTGGTAACTCAGCAACAAAATGGCAATGGAAAACTCATGTGTGTTGTACAAAGTACAACTGCGCGAGTAACGGAGGGTTAAGAAAGCTTTCACGATACTTGAAACCTTTGTGAGCGGCTGCTGTAGAACAATACACAGTCCTTCAGTTCTCCTGCAAATGGCCGCTACGTAGGCACTTCCACTTCGAATTTTCAATTACGCAAATCTCCGAAATCAGTGGAAACGTGGAGTAACAATTTGAAAGTTGCACGTATCGTAGAAGCTGATATTTGTGCACTTAAAGTTTCGAAGTGGTTCAGAGAACAAGGATTTAACAGTGAATCACCTTAAACTAGAAATACTCTGAGGGAGAGATGGGCGGAGAAAACAAAATACTATTCGGCAGCAGGGATTTGTACCTAAATTATCTTTCAACCAGCATTTAACCTGACTTTTATTTTTGGATTTTTAATGGAGAACCGAGTGGAGAACACCACCAATCACCACGCGGTGATTGAATAAACACCGTTTGGTGAGACTGGATGGAATTCAACTTTTAAATCTGTGTTAGGGAAATCGCATTTCGCAGCAACAGTTGCATAATTAGCATAGCAACAGTTGTACATGCATGCAATTTTCAATAGTTACATTTTGAAAAATTATAAATATATAATATATATATCTGAAAGATTGGTGATAAAATGATTGAATTTGGTCCAGGGGCAGCTGAGTTATTAAGATTCAAAAACTTTCATAATTTTGTTACATGTTCCATTTTCGGTTTTCACAAAGTGTACCGCCATATAGAAATCACAGACGTAGTCCTACGTCAAAACTAGTTGAATTTGAGAAGCATAAAGCTGATTGAATTTCTGTTCGATTGCAATACTCTCAAATTTAACATAGTAAGAATAAGAAATCCTCGGAAAAATTCTAATGGGATTGTTCTATTTGCTCAGATTTGGACAGTTCATTTGACTCAAAACATTATCTCCGCCCATCTGTCCCTCTGAGTATTTTTACTTTAAACGTGTCGAAATCAATATTTCTGATTCTAATGCTAATTGGGCTCCTTAATTTTGAAAAATATATCGGTTTTCATATATCATATGAAAAGCTTCGTTTTCTGAGCAAAGTGATATTTTTTTCTAACCCACATACTTTCATCTAGATTTTTAAATCAAGATTTAAATCAAAATAAAAACTTCACTGTTTGACACTTAAAATGACACCGAGGGGCGCTAATAAGGTGATTTTTGCAAATGTAATCGTACTTATTTATAATAGTTCTAGTGTACCAAAGTTGATGAAATGTTGGGTTTGGGTTTCATTTTTAATTCAGATTACGAATATGCATTTACCTCAATACCTTTAAAGAATCCAATTCTGACTACACGGAAAACAAAACATAGGTATTGAACATTTTTCAAGATTACTAAAAATCTGTGATTCTCGGTAGGAAAAGTGAAAAATCGGTAGTTTTTAACCTTTCGACTGTGAATCGGTAGGTATCCCGAAAATCGGTAGGACTACCGATAAATCTGTAGGTCTGGCCACGCTGTATGGAGGTCTCTGGACTTTCCTGAAATTCCAGGAACTTCTATCGAAATGTTTTCAGAAGTTAATGGAGTTGTCTGGAATTTATCAGAATTTACCTTTACAGATCTTTAAGCTTGTTTTTTTCTCAATTTTTACAGGTCTTTAAGCTTGCCTGGAACATCTCTAAAATCATTGGACTCGGACTCAAAAAATCTCTATCGACCTAAAGACCTAGCTTCTCTGAGATACTTGGACTTCTTAAATGTTTCATAAAAATTCCTCAAATTCTCTCTTCTCTGATTTTCATTTGATTTCCCTGAAGTTCTCTAGATATCTCTGAAGTTCTCAGATCTTCTTTAAAGATCCTGCAGTTTTCCTGAACCTGCTTCCGAATTTTTAATGCTTTCCTGAATATCCCAAAATTTTCCAAAATTTTTCGGAACATTCCTTATGTTCCCAAAGTTTGTGTATGAAACTTCTGTGAAATTCTTGTCATTTCCTTTCATTTCTCAAAACGTTTTTAACAATGTATGTGGAGATAATGGGACTATCCTGAAGATCTATTATCGTTCGTGACGTATCTAGAATTTGATGTTCTCAGGTACATCCGATGCTTTCGATGCTCGAACTACCGGTTGGTGTGACTAATGGCACATAACATATGTGGAACTCGATAGTCAAAAATCGATCCCATTTCAGTGATTTCAAATGGTATAGAAAGACATCGATCTGTCAAATTAGTTATACCAGCTGTAAAAGGGAAAGGGGATCAAGGGGGTAGTCAATTCTATTAAAATAATTATAGTGTGGTTTATAATTCTCTGTCTTCTTCTAACTTTTGAACTCATGTCTTGGTTTTTCCATAACTATTTACGTCCTTTATTTATAACTATATAGCTAGCTCCTCACCTCGCGTCACACAGCAAACAAATATATCAACGTTTGCAATCAAAAAAGTATAAAATTTTCGCCGATTTTGTATGCAATGACCTGTCACCCAACGATTAATCCTGGAATGTCATTGTAAACCATACGTATTGTTTATCTGTAGTTATGGCAAAAAAGTGGGGAAAATTCAATATTTCTTTCTTATTTTAAATCTTTTTGTAAACTTAGAAGAAAAATGAATGTACCATTTTTTTTTCGTTAAACTTTTTTAAATGTTTGGAGCCAATTGCATCAACCTTTGATTTCATTTAGGATTCGTAGGAGGAAAAATACGACCCCGAAAATAAGGAATCAACTGCATACATTTTGAAGACCAAATAGAAGCAGCATCATTTTGCAACAAGTGTCCCAGTTTATGCGGAAATTATGCAACCATCGTTCCATTCGCAAGAATTTCGCAAGCAGAACGATAAATCAAATCGAGTGCTTATCGATACCTGTAATACCCAAAGATTCAATCCTCCATATGCTTCTCAGCTGCGGCTGTTTTGAGCAAAAGATCTACTACAATTATTTTGCACTAAAAACGTGGACGTAAATACAAAGGAAGGGCGTTCCTAGCAAACTTTTTTTGATCACTATGGCTAAGGTCCTAGCCTGGGGCTCTCAGCTAGCTATCTCAAAGTAAACAGGAACGGCTATTAGAGATGAACTAGCCTTAAAAGCTCATATAAAGTTTAAACAAAAGAAACGACTATATTTTCTAGCAACAATAAGCACTATTTACAAACGAAAGTAATCATTTGAATCTATTTTACATAGGATAAGTGTACCAATACTGGCACTAGTGGTCCAGTTTTTGGCCCTAAGGCCATATTTTAAATAAATTTTAATGCCTTTATTTTTGTAGATTTCTGCCAAAACATATGTTCTTACTTTGTATCGAAACAAATTTAGAAAGAATTTTAAAATGTTTTTTTTAGAAAACTTTCAACTTTTAATAAATGTCATCAGAATGTTTTATGACACTCATAAGTTGACTTACTAAAAGCACAGTGAGCAATACTATTCATATACAATGTTTAATTACACCTATTCAACGCAAACATAAAACCTTCGAATTGTTTGCATTCAATTACATTCAACTATCGCAATTTACGCAATGAATCGAATGGAATTCAATCAAGTCAAAGAGACTAAGAGATATTGCATCTGTAAATATGCAATATTACTGGTTAATAACGCTCTCGATTGGCTTCTGACCGGCTTGAAAATGCTAGTTTAAAAAAAAACCTTTTATAAGCCCCCTGTAGAGCTGGTCGAAAAAAGAAAGGCCGCATTATCTGATGTCAATCATACAAGGTCTGTAACAGCAGGCAGCTTGCTGGTGTTAGAAGCGGAAACGTTGTAAACATTGCTGTGCAAGCGAATGACGACGTTACGTCAGCACAACATTCCATACTGCGAACAGCAAACGTGACATCACAGGCAACAGCTGTTTCGTGTAAAAAGATAAACTCTTATGTGAAATATGAACACCACATTCCACATTCAACTATGTAATAACAATAAGTCAGTTGGGCCAAACCTTGTATGATTGACATCGCGGATTACCCTGACAGTTCACAATTCGCCTTCACTCTATATCTCTTTACTCTTAAGCTGGGTTTAGATAGGGCAAGTCAATTGATCAAGTCAGTTGAATTCAATTAGCTTGAAAAGTTGAGCCTGGTTCAACTTTTATCAATTCAAGTGAGTTGATCAAGTCAGTTGAATGGCATGGTTTACACGTTCAATTCGCGTTCAAGTCTGTTGAATTCAACTGACTTGATCAATTGACTTGCCCTGTCTAAACCCAGCTTTATGGTAAAATCCCATCCGCAATCGTCAGTCTGTGCGTGAAACCTGGTGGACATTTCCTTACCTTTTCACTCCTATGAAAATTGCATAAGCTACTATCAAGCTTTGTGTGAAGAGATGGTGGCTCGCTGGTTCTATGATGGAGTGAAGAGATAAGACAAAGTCCGCTAGATTTCATGCATATATTTTCAGATGCTTATGGGATTTTACCAAGGAGCAAAGCGTTACAGGGTCATCGTCAACGTCAATGCTTACTGAGCATGCAAGCATATATCGTCTAATGTCGCAAACGTAAACTTTTTCTGCGAATTTCCCGAGAATGAAAAACCACTCAAGTCAACTACACGTAAACTGTGTAGAGGGAGACTCCCCCTATCCGATGGAATTGGTGGCTTTCATGGAATAACTTTGAACTACAAGAAATAAACGAAAGAAGCCATTGTTTACGTTTTCGACATTGGTCCTTATTAACGCACAGTGACGATGTCACGACAATTTTGTTTTGACAGATCGATGGCCAACTATACCAGTTATACCACTGAGGCAACACAAAAAAGGGGTCAACTTTTAGAAAGTTATTTTGGATGCAGTTCCACATATGTTATGTGCTAATGGACACGCTATCGACAATGAAAAACCTTCTCGTCCGTGAAGTTGAAGTGACGGTTGATCTCTTCTTCATTTCCTAGTGCTCCGAACGGGATTATGAGTCGCTTTAATTTTAATGGACTGGATTAACGTTGGTGTTCTCACAGATCGCTAACGATCACTTCATAGAATTGTTGGGAGTCCAATCAAAACACAGTAGCTCTTGAACATTTTACAAGAGCAATGATATCCGAAACTGACTTCTGGGCGTGGCATAATCTGAGAGTTTCATTCTTGTCGTACATTTTTCACAAAATCTTCCTTCATTCTCACAAAATCAAATACACAATAACTGACATCTGGAGCAAAATTTTGTAAAACTAGGTTGAACAACTTGAGCGGTAAGATAGTATTAGTGAGAGTCTCAAGATTTTCTGACGCATACTGTACCCGTTTTTAACCGTAGATGGAATCTGGATAATGAGCGCATGTTCACCTGAATGGTCGTCCAAAAATTTCCTCAAGCGCACCAAACCTATAAAAGGAGTGAATGTAGATCGATATTAATGGAGTAACCATGAGTAGCCCACTTTATACGCTTGAAACTCCAGCTTGGCTTAATAAACTGGCTGGAAACTGGCATAAACTAAAACCTGCCAATTTCATGCAACACTCATATTCGTTTCCAAATCCACATATCTCTAAACATTCTCCATGGTAATCCTTGTGAGATTGGTAACGCCTATATGGTTACCTCTTTACCCTACTATAATCAACATTGCTTCAAAATAACCAATAGTTCGAACAGTATCAACTGTTTGAATCGAGGGGAGCGACTCTATCTAAGATGCAGGAAAAAATTGCTTTGCTGTTGTGAGATGCACGGTCACAGATATGATAAAAAGATGATGAAGATTTTGAATATTTCTTGCAAAAAGATAGAGAGCGATGGGGGTAGATGGATTTAGATGCAAGAGATGAAAATAGATTTTAAGTAGATTGATTCGCTATCGTGAGATTTTTGTCAATCTTAATTTGAGATTTAGATGTGTCGTACTCCACGGTTTAAATTTATCGGAGGAAGGCAATTATCACTGTTGATTAATCATGACTTTAATATTTACAAGCTGAAAGATACAGACCAGTTCTGTACAAACTGCATTCCCAGTTTTCCTCAACTTTCTCTGAATTAACCCTCCTAATGCAGGCCACTCCTGCTAGCACACATGTTTCATTGTCAGTCGGTGGCATTCCATCCCCATTACTCCGATTCTCCTCGGGAATGCAGCACTCCACCCCGATCGAAGGGGGAAATCCGTCGTATATCATCGTCATCGCGCACCCGTGTATTATCACAAATATATTTTATTATATTATTATATGCATAATAAATAATCTACCTTACAAACCGCCACCCACCGCCCCCTAAAAACCTAGCCCGAGACTCACCCATCAGCAAATAATACGAACCATCAATAATGGATGCAATAACGGGGTGCGGACCGCCGGTGATGACTTGGAAGCCTTTCGGAAAGAATTTTCCCCGAGTTTCCAGCGAAAATGGACATGCAATCCGTTTTTGATGTGTTTGTTTCACTTCTGTTTGGGGGAGGACGAGTGTCCTTTTGACAAACGTCATTAGCCATGCATCAATGATTCGGACTGTTGTCGTCGTCGTCGTCCTCGCCGAAGGAAATGAATTATGATTTGCTTATTTTGTGTGTGCAACTGCACCGTCGTCGTCGTCGTCGTCGTTGTTGTTGGCAGTGTAAAAGTCGTGGAACTACAGTTAGAGTCAGCTGGTTGTTGCACCAGCGCAGAAAGTAAAACCCCCCAACCTTCATCTTCTTCGTCATAATTCAGAACGAAATGGAATGGTGAATGTATATAATTAAATTATATTTTTATAGCTATAAATTAATTTCAAAGAAAATAAAAAAGTGGTACGCGATGCCGACGGTCGGTGGAGTCGTCTGCGTTTGCAATCGACAAGCACGTTGGCGAACGGTGGCGGTGTGGACTTGGTGCGAAAAACTATGGCTAATGAAAGACTGGAAAAGAAATTAAATGTGTGTTTGTGATGGTGGAAGGGCGAAGCTGGATGCTCTGCAGCGAAAACAGTAATCATCCCTATTAAGCTATTTGTTTTTTTATTTGTAGATCAGAAGGATTTCGACAGAGGATGACTTGTTGGGTCGTGGAATTGGAATGCGGAGTTGAATGCACTTCAGAGCGACAATGTCGTCTAATAGAAGAGCATTTTTCCGCTGAGAAATAAAAAAAACTACTACAAACTACAAATTACTTTTGTAAAAATAACATAGTTGACAACACTGTCAAAAATAGGCAATATTTTCTTCAGATTACTTGCAGAATTTCAAGCTGAAAGCAAACGCTTTCATTTTCTATATAGCTATATAGCTCAATTTAACACGGAAATATTGATGTTTGAAAAGCATGATTTTGAAATTTTTGGGTGCCTTATCAGAGAGGCGGTCCAACCAGCACAATCACATTAATTTTAAATATTTTGACCCAAAATGAGTATATTTAAATTATTGTGGTTAAAATTGGAGAAGGTCGATTGCACCTGCCGTGATCATTTTGCGCGGAATGATCCATATACAATAGGACGAGTTTTCTTTATAGATTGTGAATACTTATTACGCGCCAAGATTATTAGCCAAGAGAGCTCCTCAAGAGCATTTTGAAAAGAATTTTAATGAATGCACCCGCATTTCCTAAGCAAATTTCCATTGGTACTCTTCGAAATCGCATCCGAATCAACTGATCACCTATATTTAGGAACTGGGATTTGAGATCATGTTGAGGTGCCGTACAATTTTTCGCCCTATTCCACGCATTCCACCATTTCCAAACAACCGCCAACTTTTTCTTGCATAACAAATCCCGAATCACGCGGATTGCTGAATAATGCCATGTTTGTGCAGCTGCTTTCCTCGTCAATAGAACCACGAACAGTTCCCTTCAGACCGCAAAACCAACCATTATTCCACTCAAAGCGTAGGGGTGGACCAGCAAATGCGCCCAAGAACATCCATCGGCTATCCTAATCGAAGCGAGGAACAGTGAAAGGATAATAAAACAAACATGTATCTTCACCTGACCTATTACCCAACAATAGCACCATCAACTACAACAACAACAACAACAACAACAACAACAATAACGACGTCCAACTAACTATAGGTGTTTGGGACTTTCACGAAAGGTGCGTGCGTGCTTGTATGTGGTCGGGTGGGTACCGTGCAATCGAGCGTGGCATTTTTCATCTAACTAAGCCACCCACTCGTGCAGCTCTCTGTTTAGCTGGATCCCGGTTGAAATATGATGATAGACCTACCAACCTACCTCCAGAAGACCATGGGAGACTTTTACACGTTGTTGGTATGCTGCTGCTGCTGCTGCAGAAAAAGCTTCCGCCCGGGTCTTGGTGTTCAACGGAGTCTATTCTTGAACTCCTGTCCTGGCATAGCTGGATGGTGAGAAGCGAACGAATTGCGTGCTAATCAAACATATTTTATTTGACTTTTACATCTATTGTTTTTATTTGTGTTTTACAAATTGGCCTATCGGCTATCAGCAATAAATGAACTTTTATGCCTCTGTTCATATGTAGCTTCTTCTTTTCATTGTTTTGCTGGTGTTACACTTTTACCTATGGTTTCGTTGTGCAGCAGCAAGGCTGAATGTGTGCAAAGCAACCAACCGGCAGGTGCTACTATCTGAGGATATCTTTATAAATTTATGGGAGGGTATCTTGCTCTGGTGGGTTACATTGCATCCCTCCGTCCGTTAGAAGGATATGGAAGTCGGAACCCCGTTCGTATGTGAATCAAGATTGGCACGTTTGGTGTACCGACAGGAGGGTAAAGTTGGAGCTTGGGAGTTTTGTGTGCTGGAGCGGCACCTACGATCAGAATTTAGATTGAAGCGTTTGGAGGATAACCAGGGATTATTTGAACGTAGCTGGTATATGCAATTTTTTGTTTCCATGACTAGTATAGTCAACAAAAGTTTTACAGGTTGGTTTTGTAGCCTCGATGGTTGGGTGGATTTTTTTTTTAATTCTTCATGAAAAAATGAAAGAATATCATGGTGGCCAACCTTTCGAGAAAAGTGGGACATGCAGGAAAAAGTCTTGAATTTCAATACAAAATTGGAAAATCCGATAATGTGCATGAGTTTGCAGCGGTTTCAATCATTCACTCAGAGAATTGGTGCCATAATAAGTGCAAAATACATTTTAATGATTCCGTGCAATTTGTAGGACTTTGATTTTAATAAGAACTTATAATTTATAGTACTTAATTATTAACGGCATGATAAGGTTGTATGAATTTAAACCACTGACAACGGTGCGTAAACATTGAATTACATTTCCTTAAATCTTGCTTACAAATAACTGAATTTGATTTCCCAATCATCAACAAACGTTAACCAGATACCCAATGATTCCCATGGCTCGATTAAGATTTTCTTCATTCTATGTAAATTTTGTAAGCTTCATGAATCAACTTATTATGCATTGCTTTTGATTTGAAATAAGGATCATAAGTAGGTATGCTTCATCATGCAAACTTGTGGAATTCAGTTTGATCGAAATATTCGAAGCAGCAAAAAGAGTTTTGTTTTTAAGTGGTGGAGAATGAGCGGCTCCGGTGGTGTAGTGGTAAGCGTGATTACCTCTCACCCCAGCAGGCCTGAGGCATAACATGACGTTATGCCGCCGGGATGTTCTGAGGGAAGTAAAGCCGTTGGTCCCCGGTTCATGAGTTGATGGGTCGATAGGTAGGACCCAGGTGTGGGAGCTGGGGCCTCCCCCTTGGGGCCTCAGTCGGTAAAGGCGCAGCTACAAAGCAAGACCATGCTGGAGGTGGCTGGGTTCAATTCCCGGTCCGGTCTAGGAATTTTTCGGGTTGGAAAATTTCTCGACTTCCCTGGGCATAGAAGTATGATTGGACTTGCCACACAATTATACCAATGCAAAAATGGTACAGGCATCGAAACCTCTCAATTAATAACTGTGGAAGTGCATCTACCGTATGCGTGATAATGTGTGCACCATCGTACAAATAAGGTTCCCGTTTCACCTGTGCATACAAAGCCTTGGTTTTCTTTGCATAACCTACAGCTCATACCGTAGTAGGCTGTGTATAAAAAAAAATGATTTACTTAGTTTGACAGTTGCAGCATGACGAAGTGGCAGCGTATTCGTGATTTGTCCCACGCGCAAATGTCACAAAAAGACATTTCAATCGCCGTGGGAGTGTCCCGGTGAACCGTCAAAAGGGTTTCAACCGAGAAAAGAAAGGACAACTATCCGCGAAGGTGGCCACAAGTCGTTCGAGGTTAGCTCGGGTTCCGAGGGTTATCGCTGCTATCAAAAGGAAGATTCGGGTGAATCCAGTGCGTTCAATAAGGAAAATGGCAAAGGAACACGGGATCAGTGACTTTACGGCACGGAACATTGTAAAAGAATATTGCGGGGTGAAGTCGAGGGCACGGATAAAAACTCACATGACCAACCGCATCCGGGAGCTACGAGTCGAACGATGCAAGAAAATCTTGAACTACATTAGCGAAAAAATCCGATAATCCTGTTCACCGACGAGAGCATGTTTACCGTCGATCCCGTATCAAATTCCAGAACCGGGCGGTATATTAGTTCTCTCCCGATAAAAGACGTGGCCGACGAGCACAAGAACGTGCATCTGACCAAGCATCCTGCTAGCGTTATGGTGTTTGGATTGGTGGCTTCCGATGGCAAAACAATGGACCCGGTGTTCATTCCAGAAGGCGACAAGGTCAACACGGAGGTCTACATCGGGATTTTAAGTAAGTATGTTCTTCCGTGGATCAGTACGGTCCGAAGCCAAATGTTGTATTTCAACAAGATGGGGCACCGTGCCACTCCTCGAACCGCACTCAGAAGTGGTTGCAGGAACATCTTCCGTTCTGGGCGAAGGATATGTGGCCGCCATCCAGCCCCGATCTTAATCCGCAGGATTACTCAATATGGCGCGTCATGAAGGCCAAGGCCTGTTCTAAACGCCACCCGAGTACAGCAAGCCTCAGACAAATATTGACCCGTACCTTGAGATAAATGGATCCAGACTACATTATTAGAATCTGCCGTGCATTCCGGACGCGTGTGGAGGCCGTAATTGCAGCAAGTGGAAACTCGATCGATGATTAACATAGTTTAAGACTCTGAGAAACATCCCCCTTTGAATAAATAGAAAAAAACTCGAAAACGAAATTTTTGAGAATTTTTGTTTATTTTGACATTGCTCAATGGTGCAAACATTATCACGCATACGGTAGAACACTAAGTTGAGAGCACGCAATAAGCTAATATGCGATATGCAATAAGCTTTAAATGCGAAGAAGGAGAAGAAGAAGAAGAAAAATAAGAATAAGAAGAATGCGTGGGAGCTGCCTCCCTGGCGTCGGTAGCATTGGTGCTCAGCACGGAAAACAAGATCGACGGAAAACAAATCAAGGAAAACAATCAATAGAACGCGATACCAACTTACCCCTATGGCCAACAAGCTTCAGTAAATAAATGTTCATGCCCAGAATTATAGATTAAAAAAAAATTATGTTGTTTATAAGAACCACAAAGAGATGACTGGGTAGAATTGCTAGATGCCATCGCTGATAACTAATATACTCGGGAAATACTTTTATTCACTGGAAAAATAGGTAAATAAAAACGTTAATTTTTGAACTTCCTAAAATTTCTTTAATCTTCCCTTCGAACTTTCTACCAACAATTCCCTAGGAATTTCCTTCCACCTTAACCCTGTAAATTATTTTCCGATTCCTTCTGGAAAGCTATTTCGACTTCCCTTGGAAGCTTCTTCTGGCATGGCTCGAAAGGTTATTCCGTCTCCTCCCGTCAGTTTTTCAACTTCTTCGGAACTTCAGAAATGCTTCCAGAGTTTAATTGCGGTTCCATTAGCTTCAGGAAAACTTTAGGAACTTTTCAGAAGCTCTGAAACTTCAGAATAGTTCGGACTTTTGGGTAGGGTTCGATAAATTAAAGACAGTTTCATCAACTTCTGTTGTAATCCGAGAACCCGGGAATCTCAGGAATGCCCAGAGAACTCCAATGAACTTAAGGAAACAGAAATATTTTGGAAACTTCACAAGCCCAAAGATCTTCAGAGAAATTTAATGGTTTTTCAGGATAATTCCATTTGTTTTAGAAGGATTGAGATAACTTTAGGCTTGAGCTTGAGCTTGAGCTTGATTGACCGCCCACGGTTGCTACTCTGTTATTGCCAGATCAGCTGTAATTACACAGAGAACCAATAGACGATGCTTGGGACTAGCAATCATCCTCAATGTGTAAAAACTGGTGATCTTAAATTAGGCAATACCAGCGCCGGCCGCGCCCAAACACAGGTCAAGAAAGGAATGGGAAGGATTGTGTTGACATGACACTCGCTTTGATGGAAGCCGAGAACACCTCTGCACTTCCACGAGGAATCACTGGGATGTTGGATAAGAGGGTTGGGTTTGCAGCAGGGTTCGTTTTGGTAAACGATAAGCTGAATTGATGTCCTAACGATCATATAACGCGAAGAAGCTTGGGACTAAACCCACGGTCTTCTGCTCAGTAAGCAAAAACGTTTGCCACTAGGCAGACGAGCACCTTTTTAATCAACGAGTTGCTGTTATTACCATGTAGTCATATTAACAAATAAAACGATTGACGAATCTTTAATGTGGATGGGCCTGAGATTAGACTCATGATGTTCTGCTCAGTAAGCAAAAACGGTTGCTCTAAGGCCACCGAGCCCCTCATATCACATAATACCGTTGCTCAAATTTTTGTATCCATTCAAACCCGGAACCAACGACAACAACGAGTTTCGCAAAATACACGATACACAAGCGATTTTACCATACATCTCTTTGATATGTAAGGATCTGAGACCGCGTTTTTCTGCTCAGTAAGCAGGCCACTGTAACCGACGATCTTTCAAATCTGAAAACTAAAAACTACGAAAAAGTACTTAGGTCTTCATTAAGTTCCTTTCTCCAGGAGGAGCGACTCACAACAGCGTCTGCTCCCCATGTTAGGGGCGGCTGATCTACGTCCGAGTGCCAGTGAAGGACTCTAAGCACAATTGTGCACCCTGGTCCTCCGGAAAGTTAGGGGGTTGGTGTCAGGCTCTGCGAGCCAGCCGTAAAGTAAGCATTACAACGGAAAATCAGCAACAGAGGAATACGAACCGAGACCAACGGCAACGACCCCAGCGACGAAATAGGACTTGCGATTGGAAACTCGGCACGTGGAACTGTCTCAATTTCATCGGGAGCACCCGAATACTCGCCAATCTACTGAAGGACCACGGATTTAGCATCGTAGCGCTGCAGGAGGTGTGTTGGACAGGATACATGGTGCGAACGTTTAGAGGTAATCATACCATCTACCAGAGTTGCGGTAATACACGCGAGCTGGGCACAGCTTTCATCATGATGGGCGAAATGCAGAAGCGCGTGATCGGTTGGTGGCCGATCGACAAAAGAATGTGCAGGTTGAGGATCAAACGCCTATTCTTCAACTTTAGCATAATCAACGTGCACAGCCCTCACTCCGGAAGCACTGATGATGACAAGGACGCATTTTACGCGCAGCTCGACCGCGAGTACGATCGCTGCCCAAGCCACGACGTCAAGATCATCATAGGAGACCTAAACGCTCAGGTAGGCCAGGAGGAGGAATTCAGACCGGCGATTGGAAAGTTCAGCGCCTACCAGCTGACGAACGGGAACGGCCTACGACTCATCGATTTCGCCGCCTCCAAGAACATGGCCATTAGACTGATGCAAAATTTGGAATTATAGCTCCACTGTGTTCAAACGGTTTCAAATCAGGTCCTGATTAGCTTCCGAAAGTTTGAACTCATTTGATAAGAAACTGACTTGACACAAACCATTTGAAGTTTATATGGAAATTACTATGGGAAAACAAAACTTTTTTTTCATTGTCCTAGCCCTTTTACATATTGTACTGGTAACATATTCTATTGCTTTTCTTATGGGAATTTTTATCAGCAACAACTTTGCAAAAAATCGTTTTTCAGTCAAACCTCAAATTAAATAGTTATTAATTGTTTAAGAGATTGATAATCTTATGGCAAGATTTAGCAACTGTATTGTGGGCAACACTGTATTCTGCAGTGTGACATAGTAGCCATGATTTTTGTCCTCTATTCTACAATGTTGCCTGCTGAACAGTTGATTGAGCATAATCATAAGACATCAGTGACTTGAATCATTAATAATTTTTGTTCCTTACATTTGATCTAAAAGTGGTCTTGTGTAAAGTTGTAGCTGAGAATTTGCAACAAGCTCAGCTATCATTTTCTAAAGTAGAGTGAACTGGTGAATGTTGAGATAGATATGAACCAAAATTGTGGTTTCTTTTTAGTAATTCCCATGCAAACTTCAAATGGTTTGTGCCAAGTCAGTTTCTCACTAAATGTGTTCAAAGTTTGGGAGGCTAATCAGGGCCCAATTTGGAACCGTTTGAGCACTGTGGAGCGGAAATGTCAAATTTTGCATCAGTCTAATGGCCATACGTAGCACCTTTTTCCAAAACAGCCTTCCTTATCGTTACACCTGGAGATCACCACAGCAGACGGAATCCCAAATCGACCACGTTCTGATTGATGGACGTCACTTCTCCGACATTATCGACGTCAGGACCTATCGTGGCGCTAACATCGACTCTGACCACTACCTGGTGATGGTAAAACTGCGCCCAAAACTTTCCGTCATCAACAATGTACAATGACTGATGCAACCGGATGTCGCCTTAGCATACGCGCAGAATCTCGAGGCAGCGTTGCCAGAGAAGGGCGAGCTCGATGTGCCCCCTCTGGAGGACTGCTGGAGTACAGTAAAAGCAGCCATCACCGACGCAGCCGAGAGCACCATCGGGTACGTGGAAAGAAGTCGACGGAAGGAATGGTTCGACGAGGAGTGCAGAGCGATTTTGGAGGAGAAGAACGCAGCGCGGGCGGTAATGCTGCAGCATGGAACCCGACAGAGCGTGGAACGGTATAAACAGAAGCGGAAACAGCATCTTTCGGGAGAAAAAACGCCACCAAGCGGAGTGCGAGGAAATGGAACTGCTGTGCCATTCCCAAGAAACACGGAAGTTCTACCAGAAGCTCAACGCATCCCGCAACGGCTTCGTGCCGCGAGCCGAAATGTGCAAGGATAAGGACAGGAGCCTCTTGACGGACGGACGTGAGGTGATTGAAAGGTGGAAGCAGCACTTCGATGCGCACCTGAATGGCGAGGAGAACGTAGGCACGGGAGACCAGCGCAATGGAGGAAACGACTACGTCAGTGCAGTAGAGGACGGAACTGACCCAACTCCCACGCTGAGGGAAGTTAGGGATGCCATTCAGCAGCTCAAAAACAACAAAGCAGCTGGTAAGGATGGTATCGCAGCCGAACTCATCAAGATGGGCCCAGAAAAGTTGGCCACCTGCCTGCATCGGATGATAGTCAGGATCTGGGAAACAGAACAGCTACCGGAGGAGTGGAAGGAGGGGGTAATCTTCCCCATTCACAAGAAAGGCGACCATTTGGAATGTGAGAACTTCAGAGCGATCACCATTTTGATTGCCGCCTACACAGTGCTATCCCAGATCATCTTCCGTCGTCTATCACCTAAAATGACCGAGTTCGTGGGAAGTTATCAAGCCGGCTTCATCGACGGCCGATCGACAACGGACCAGATCTTCACCGTACGGGAAATCCTCCAAAAATGCCGTGAATACCAGGTCCCAACGCATTATTTGTTCATCGACTTTAAGGCGGCATACGACAGTATCGACCGCTCAGAGCTATGGAAAATCATGGACGAGAACGGCTTTCCTGGGAAGCTGATCAGACTGATCAAAGCAACTGCGTAAGGGTTTCGGGTGAACTATCCAGTTCATTCGAATCTCACCGGGGACTGCGACAAGGTGACGGACTCTCATGCCTACTCTTCAACATCGCTCTAGAAGGTGTAATGCGACGAGCCGGGCTCAACAGCCGGGGTACGATTTTCACGAAATCCGGTCAATTTGTGTGCTTTGCGGACGACATGGACATTATCGCAAGAACATTTGGAACGGTGGCAGAACTATACACCCGCCTGAAACACGAAGCAGCAAAGTTCGGACTGGTGGTGAGTGGGTCAAAAACAAAGTACATGCTAGTAGGCGGAACCGAACATGACAGGATTCGTCTAGGAAGTAATGTCACCATAGACGGGGATACTTTCGAGGTAGTGGACGAATTCGTTTACCTTGGATCGTTACTGACGGCTGACAACAATGTGAGTCGTGAAATACGAAGGCGCATCATCAGTGGAAGTCGTGCCTACTACGGGCTCCAGAAGAAACTACGGTCAAAAAAGATTCACCCGTGCACCAAATGTACCATTACAGAACGCTAATAAGACCGGTGGTCCTCTATGGACACGAGACATGGACTATGCTCGAGGAGGACCTGCAAGCACTCGGAGTTTTCGAGCGACGTGTGCTAAGGACAATCTTCGGCGGTGTGCAGGAGAACGGTGAGTGGCGGCGAAGAATGAACCACGAGCTCGCTGCACTCTACAGCGAACCCAGCATCCAGAAGGTGGCCAAAGCCGGAAGGATGCGGTGGGCAGGGCATGTTGCAAGAATGCCGGACAACAACCCTGCAAAGTTGGTGTTCGCTACTGATCCGGTTGGCACAAGAAGGCGTGGAGCGCAGAGAGCACGATGGGCGGACCAGGTAGAGCGTGATCTAGCGAGCGTTGGGCATGACCGAGGATGGAGAGCGGCAGCCGCAAACCGAGTATTGTGGTGTACTATTGTTGATTATGGCTTATCTTAAATGTGATGTTGTACAAATAAATGTATGTATGTAACTTTAGGTAAATTGTAAGAACTTTCAAGGAGTTCCGAAGAATTATGAGATATTCCGAAGTACAATTCAGGAATGTTCCGAAAACTTCAGGAACATTGTGAAATTTTCAGGGATGTTTCATGAATGTTAGGAAAATTGCTGGATCAATAGAGCATGTGAGGAACTTCAGAGAATATTTTGTTAACATCCCCCAGAAATCTATTTTTTCCAGATATTTTTCCATATGCTCCTTGAAGTATCTTTCGACTATTCCGGAAGTCCTCTGGCGTTCGACTTTTTCCAGAATTTTCATGCAATCTACCTTAGAAAGATTCTCCCAGTGTCTCCTGGAAGTTTTTCCGTCTTCTCCAAGAACTTCAATTAAAGTTCTACCGGATGCATTTATCGAGTTCTCCCAGAAGTTGCTTTCGTCTTCCTCTGGAAGTTTCTCCATAAGTCACTCTACGTAGATTGTTTCCCGCCTTATTGGAAGGTTTTTCCGAGCTTCTCCTAACTTCTCCTGGAAATGGCTCCTCCGGGATTGGCTTCTGGATATTTTCAGAAAATTTTGTTTTTTAGACATTTTTAGAACTTCCTTCAAACTTCCTCCACAAGATCTCCTTTATTCTTCCTCTTGAAATTTTGTTGGTAGCATTAAGAGACTAATTCAAATATTTCCCAGAAGTTTCTTTCGACTTACATAGAAAGTACACCGTTCGATCTTAGTAAAAAAAAAATTAAAATAGTGAATACCGATAAATACCGATTTTTTAATCATTTGATACTGATAATCATGAAAACAATCTGGCAACGCTGAATGGCTGTGTTAACCGTATGATGTTGATGTAAATTAAATACAAAACGAAATGACAAGTTACGAGCTGAAGCTGGTTGACAACAGCTTCAAAAAGCAGACCTTGAGTCATGGAAGACACGAACATGTTCATCTTTCAGTTTAAATTCTTTGGTGATGAACAAGCAGCTTCTGATTACCTCATTGAAGCTTACCAGTTGAAGAACTGTAGCTCTCAAAACTCGATTGTTTTGGACTCACCTGTAAAGAAAAAAAAAAGATAACAAAAATTAGTTTTGATAGATTTTAGATTTTTTGGTTATGTTTTATTCTTTTTCTGACAAAAAATCGAAATACCCCATCCATATCCTTTTGAGCTCCGTGAAGTGAATTGCACTACCCACATCGCACTTAAATGTACTGTTCACGCAGGGCAGCGGGACAACAAGACAGAAAAATTAAGAGAGTCCTGTCACCCACATAATACTTTTTAATTTTTTGCATATCTCTTCTCTCCACTGACTTCCACCAGAGGACCGCCACCCACATTTTCTGGAAGCGGCATTTTCTCGTACTGGAATCCTAGCAATGATTTTTTTTTCCTCCGTTTCCATATCTAGACTCACACACATGAAGTGTTTTGTTTTATTCTGTGCCTTTTCTCATCCTCTTTGCAGTCATTGTCCCCTTGCTGAAGCTGCTGGAGATAGCCAAAAGTAGAGGCGTAGAATGTCTATTCGCGAAGGCACCGCACCGCTCGTTAGTGCGCTATGAAGCTAGCGCGTGTGGTTGGCGACGAAGGGGTTCGACGATTTTTTGTTGTTTTGTTTTTGCACGCTGCGTTGCCAAATGCTGACGTCGAATCCTGCGGGCGCTCACATGTGCGGGCGGTGGGGTGGGACTACCATTCGCGCCGCTAATGTAGGAGACATTGGGGTACGATGGAAATCTCGGTAGAGAATCAATTTCATTTTTTTTTACTTGTCTGCCCCGAAGGTCCCCTCCATCGACGCATGGCGATGTGTGTAGCAACCATTCGAAGCCTCAGTCCTGATGGGAAGGGAGGATTTTTTTATCGACGAAAAAAGCGGTACTGCCGAATCTCCACGTGCCAGACATTGCACACACGCCGGTTGTCTTTCTTCCACTCCTCCTGGGGGTTTACATTTTTTAATTTCTGCACAACTTTGGCGGTTCTCGTCCCTTTGTTGTGCCCCCAGCACCCCTGTACCGCAAATTACATATTTTTAGAACATTTCATATATGTATGTAAAGTTGTTATTATTTCCAGAATAAGCACGATGATACGGAATACATTTCGGAACGAGCCGGGGGTTGGTGATCACACATGTGAGCAAGAGAGAGAGAGAGAGAGAACTTGGCCAGCGAGTTGTTCGATTTGTTTGGGGAAAGCAACCACGCTAGAATCCACTACTCCTACCACCCCACCTGGTTCGCGCGAAATGCCAGCCGCAAGGACGAGTGATGGGTTGGTGAAATATATAATAATGTGTTTGTACCGGTTTTATTTCTTCTTATTTTTTTATGCTTTTTGCAGCAGTGGATACATGTGGATGACGCTAATACAAAAATGAGGGACTTGAAGTGCAATGGGAACGGAGGTTCGAGCGGGAGGTTTTTTCTCTGCCAATTTCAATCCTGCTTGTATTTTTTGATATGGAACCGGGAAAATAATTGCACGAGGTAAGAGCAGGGCTCTACATTTTCGAAGCTCAAAAATGAACTCGAGTTTCGTTTCTCTCATACAACGTGTTCAACGCTTCATTTCTATAACGCATAGCTAGACTATCAGCAAGAATCGAAAATGGAAAAGGAAGCACGCTTAGAAGGAACCGCTGGCTGTGGATCTTCTCGTCGTTGCTTTGCTCATCGCTTTCAATGTAAGTAAAGTCGATTTTCTATTTTAAACGAAACCGCATTATGACTCTATCACCGCTCTTTCAATTTGTTTAAAATGCGTTATGCCCCGTGTTCGGATTTCTTTCAAACCAACTCTATGAAAAATCAGCCTAAATTTTTGGACTGATGAAAGCTGAAATATATTCACATTTGATAACTTCTTCTTAACACTTTTTAACCTCAATTAGCTACTTACAAATTTAGTTTTCAATCCAAGTTTCAATCCTCTTGCAGATCGGATTCCGTTCGGTAATAGCAGCCACTAACTAGCCTGTACATGTTTAATTAAAACTTATCAAATTAACATAGATTTAGATTTAGCAAAGTACTTACTTTAGAGATTTTTCCAACAAATTGTGTTTAAGTATTTTTTAAAGCAAATTCTACCACTGCTTATAACCTGCATGTAAATTCATATTTTTGGTATTTTAGTTAGGAAAATTCAGTTCACTTTTCAAACTTACATCAGTTTTATATTAGGTAGGTAGAAATCAATTAAAATCCTCAAATAGAAAAACTAACACAATAAATTAGGTTTTTCTTTGCAAATCACTATTAACGTGCCAACTACTAGCTTATACTAATACTAGCTAATACTAGCTTCACTCACCGTCTACCAGATTGCTAAAATCATCTAACTGCCTCGTGCGTCATTTTGCGACAGGAATTGCGTTGCCTGCCCTGCGGTTTAGGTCGCAACATAGCCCGGCCCGTGAACTTGGTCCGGTGTTCACATCCGGTCCAGCGTCACCCTCATTTGTTTCGAGCAGCATTTCGCCCATGTGGGGCAAAGCCGGAGGATTGAAGTTCCACATCATACGAGCAGATGTTACCTCCCCTGAGCAATCTACGTTGATGCTGCGTACAAAGTCCAAAAACTTTAGCTGATTTTTCAAAGAGTTGGTTTGGAAGAAATCCGAACACCCCGTTTTCGTTACTTTTTTTTTGATAAATATATGGAATAAGTTAAACATATTACGTGTAATCTTCAAGTGTTTTCACATGAGAAATGCTTGAAATATATATTGTTATTTTCGGTAATAAACGTCATGAAACCTCTGTTGATGTGTTTCATGAAAGACCAAACTATCAAAGTCGAGCGCGCTTTCGCTCGTCCATTTCACCGAAGCTTGAAAGAAAGGCCAATCGAGCGATGGGAGAAAGAGAGGCAAGCGATTGAACATTTATTTGAGCACGCCGACTGAAGCTCTTGAATGCTGCGAAGCTGTTCGATTTTAACAAAAGAAGGAAGCCAGCAGTCTCTTCGTCGCGTCGATTTGGTCGATTGAAGCTGATATTGTGACAACCTCGGTAAGAGAATGTAAAACAAAAAATTTTCACTTGTGATTCTTTACGCTTATCCACTTTATAAGACACTTTTAGGCCCCGGAACCGCTAGGACCTGGAGAAGGACCTGCCAAAGCCCCAAGCTGCCGGTCTAAGCCTACGACAGCTCCCGGGGTGGGCACTCACGACCTCTGATAGTTCCGGGTCTCAAGGCGTACGGGCGTGGGAGAGTTTTCGGACAAAGGATCCTATCAAACGCTACGGTCAACGGTTAAATTATTTATTTCTTGATGGCAAACAAACCTGACTGGGCTTTGGTGGTGACGGGTAGCGATCGGGTGATGGTCGGGTGGCAGTAGGATGGCGTCCGGTAGGCGACCAGGTGGTGGCCGGGTGGTGTCCGGGTAGTGTCCGGGTAGTGTCCGGGTAGTGACTGGATGGTCGCCGGTAGCAGCCGGATGACGCTCGTACGACGGCCGGGTATACTGCCGGATGATGGCGAGTTCGGTCGGAGGAGGCGGCTGAGTGCGGCCGGATGAAGACCGAGTTGCGGCCGGGTTGGCGGCCGGAGGGAGGCGAGTTCGGTCGAGGGGACGACTGAGTGCGGCCGGATGTAGACCGAGTTACGACCAGGTGGCGTCCGGGTAGTGTCCGGGTAGTGACTGGATGGTCACCGGTAGCAGCCGGATGACGCTCGTACGACGGCCGGGTATACTGCCGGATGAAGGCGAGTTCGGTCGGAGGAGGCAGCTGAGTGCGGCCGGATGAAGACCGAGTTGCGGCCGGGTTGGCAGCCGGATGAAGACCGAGTTACGGCCAGGTGGCCGGTTACTTAAAGCAGCTGGAAGACGTCCGGGTGGTGGCCGGGTGGCGGCTGAGTGGCAGCCCGTCGGTGGACGGATTATGACCGGGGTTCGATCGTACGATAGGTGTGGTGATCCCGCAAAAGTACGGCTTCTCACTATGCACGTGGTTACAGTTCGAGATTTCTCTCAAGCACTCGCCGTCTGCTCACTGGACGACACACGAGCGCACGTCTTGCGGCTTCGGTGGTTGGCTCTAAACTTCCCCAGCCTCCGTTATCTGCTCACTCTCCTCCATCGTGGGCTCCGTCACTCTCTCCAGGGAGAGTTTCCGCCCACACTCTCTTCGAGTTCAGTGGATATCGCCACCACCCACCTGCACTCATTGTTTAGCTGTTCGATCGTCTGACCACTTATGCCACCCAACAACGAATTCAAATTGACCGTTGCCGATTAAATAATCTCCCTAATATAAATACAGCTATATCCCGTGTACTAAACAGATGAAAACAATGTTACCCGCCGGTAACAACTTATAGCGAGATCGAAATAGGAAGAATTCTTGATGTTATTTTTTTTCAAGTGCTTGTAGTTTTTAATATTACAAAAGTTTGCATTTTTCATGAACTTGTTTTTTGCGTGACGAATTTTTGCAGTAAATGGCATATTTGAGAAAAAATACACCAGTTAGTTATTCTAGCAATGAATTTTGTGCGATTTATTTTCTTTCGCAACATATGGAAGTTGTAAGTAAATTTATTCAAAAAAATTGCCTTCACTGCCTTGATTTTAGCTTTTAGCGACTTAAGTGTGGTGTGAGGGGTTCTATTGGTATCCCGTTGGACGAAGCCCTATACAAAATAATCCAACGGATTGATATCGGGACTGCTTGGGGGCCAAATTTCTTCCTCCCAAATTTCCGAAATATTTTCCGTAAGCCATATCTGTGCTTTATTAGCAGTATGAGCAGGTACTCCGTCTTATCACTTTCCCAAGCCTTTTTAATATTATACACTGTTCTTTCAGACACATTTACCGACCGAATTATTTCTTTCATGCATACTCCGGCGCGCAACAAAGCGACAACGGCTGACAGATTGCTCTCTTGTTTCGACATCTTTACGTTTACTCAACATTGTTTGTTTAAATCTTACACCTAACAGTATAAGCTATCCAGTGCTGCCAAATATATCTAAATCATGATGCACAAGGAATTGATGAGGAATTACTATTTGAAATTTACTGCAAAAATTCGTCACGCACCCTGTAGGGGAAATGGATGTAATGACGGCCTAAATGTCTCTAATTCAGCAATCGACTAAATTCTCAATAGCGACCAAAAATATTCATTAGTACCGTCCCAATGACGCGTTCATCTAGATAAAATTAATAAATTGCAGCTTTTTAGCGATGGGCCCAACCTATGATCTATAGGCCAACATTAGAGCCATTCCCCTACTTGTAGAAATATTTGAAGTTTTATCACATTTTTGAATTTTTAATCAAAATCACTAAACACGGATCGCAGTAGGCCGCGCTTGAAAGCTGACATGTTTTTCTTTTGCTGCGTATTTTTCGTCAGCGAATTAAACATTTTTTGCCTAAAATTTGCTAATTTGTGTGCTAAAATTTCGTTTCAAGTGTCCATAATGTTATCATTTAGCGATACATCGTGTTTTGCCTGTGTTTGCCTTGAGTGACTCGGTTGACCTTGAATCTAACCTACAAAATATACGACGCAGCTTCAGTTCAATTGTTCGGTGTCGGTTTTCATTGCCTCCCGGGAGCCCGGTTCTCCGGTTACTATACTTTCGGCGTGTATTTCTATTGAGAGATCGGTTCGGTTGGTGGATTAGCACGGGAACGTGTTGGTAATGTGTCCGTCGTGAGTTTTGGTGGTGATTCGGTGGCCAACGTTACCGTGAATCAGCAAGTTTTACGTTTAAAAGTGCTCGGCTGCTGGTCTCTCGCCGGTGTCGGAGATAGCGAGCAATATGAAAGATGCCTCGCTGGATACGCCCAAGACTGGACGGGTGGTAGCTGGTGGCCGCGAACTGTTCCTGGGGAAAGCATTAGACGCGAACCTCCTCCCAGATGACCATGGCTATGCAAGAAAATTTGCGTTCGTTGAAGAAAGTATTACGACAATGGTGCATCTTGAAATGAGATGCAAAGCTTAGTAAAAATCAAAACTATGGAACCCATGGATTGAAGAATCAAATTTACATGGTGAGACCAGTCCAAATACATTTTACAATTTCAAAAACTACAAGGAACAGCCCTATGGGGTTGTTAACTGCAGCAGGAGCTTGTGTTTTGTATAGGAACAGGAATTCGAGCGGATTTCTCTCTGTTTACACTCTTTAGTATGACGCGCTTGATATATATGGCCCACAGCGACTCACGAAGAGCTACTGATTCCGATCAATAGCTGTGTGGCTTCTTCCTCTTTCTATGGATGGTCATGTGGGCTGCAGCTCGCTGCTGGCAGGCAGCCTTTCGTTGTGAACTGGAGAACACCACCACTCCCCACGCGGTGTTTGAATAAGCACCGTTTGGTGAGACCGGAAGGAATTCAAATTTGAAATCTGTGTTAGGGAAATCGCTTTTCGCAGGCAATCGGTGATAATTTTAATTATCATAGCAACAGTTGAACATTCGTTCATTTTTTAATGGTGGCAATTTTAAAAATGATAAAGAATTAACTTTAACAGATGCGTAGGAATATTTCTGATCGATTGGTGATAAAATTATTGAAATTGGTCCAGGGCAGCTGAGTTATTAACGTTCAAAATCTTTCATAATTTTGTTACTTGTTCCATTTCAATTATCATAGTAACAGTAGTACATTCGTTCAATTTTCAAAAGTGACATTTTGAAAAATTATAAAGTCCTAATTTTAACAGATGCGTAGGAATATTTCTGATCGATTGGTGATAAAATTATTGATTGCTCTTAATTTAAACAGATTTGAAGAAAAAACTCCTATCGATTGGCGTATCAAGAATTACAATCCATTATCTCTAGATAAAATCCGATCACTTTCATGCAGCGACCAACTTTGGTTTTTGAAATTGCACCCCCAACGTTACCTTAAAGTACATTGTATGTTAGATTTAAACATATCTAGATAGAGCTGAAACTAGGCGAAACAGCTTTTGTAAACAATGACTTCTCTCGAAGATTTTTAGAAATTCAAGGCACGCCCACGCAGACCAACATAACCGTCGTGTAGAAGAAGTCTTACCCTATTTGGTGATGACCCGATTCATGACCTTGAGTGCCACACACGGTGATTGGAACTGAATCCGATCAACGGTTGGACAAGCCTTGACAGCTAGCTGCTTGCGGGGAGCCTTTCGTTGTGTACTGAAGAACACCACCACTCACCACACGGTGATTGAATAAAGACCGTTTGGTGAAACCGGATGGAACTCAACTTTGAAATCTGTGTTAGGGAAATCACTTTTCGCAGGCAGTCGGAGATAATTTTAATTATCATAGCAACAATTGAACATTCGTTCATTTTTCAATAGTGGCATTTTTAAAAATGATAAAGAATTAACTTTAGCAGATGCGTAGGAATATTTCTGATCGATTTGTGATGACATTATTGAAATTGGTCCAGGGGCAGCTGAGTTATTAACGTTCAAAATCTTTCATAATTTTGTTACATGTTCCATTTTTGCTTTTCACAAAGTATATTCCCATATAGAATTCACAGACGTAGTCCTACGTCAAAAAAAAACATAAACTAAATACGTGCCAGGATTGAAAAGAATATTTTCGAACCTGGAAGCGTGTATGTAATAGCATTTGATAACGGTGATGCATACATGCGGGGCTTATTGTAACTGAAAGTAAACTCGGAATGGACGTGACTCTCTAGACATTCTGAAATGGGTTGCTGGATCTGCAATAGAGCTATAACTTTCTAACTTCCGGACAAAAGCTGTCTACAATGACCATAAATACGACATTGTAGAGAGAGTTCTTCCATAACAACACTGCCTGCCAGTGGGGGATAGAGGGAATACACACACAAAATCACTGAACACGGTGTTATGGATTTTTCCCAAAAAGGCTTAAATTTTCTCTACAAATTTGTTTCAGACGTCATGTCGATAAGAAGTGCCATTTTGGTGCTACAATTTATTGAAAAATAACAAAGACGCCATTTTGAAAAAAAAATGTACAAGATCTTTTTTTTTCCTTGATTTGTTTTCCGTCGATCTTGTTTTCCGTGCTGAGCACCAATGCTACCGACGCCAGGGAGGCAGCTCCTACACCTGGACCCTACCTATCGACCCATCAACTCATGAACCGGTGACCAACGGCTTTACTTCCCTAATGAATGTCTGATCAGAGATGTTATGCCTCAGAACATCCCGGTGGTGCCGACTGGGATTGAACCCAGGCCTGCTGGGGTGAGAGGTAATCACGCGCACCACTACACCACCGGCGCCGCTATGTTCAAGATCTAAAATGGTTGATTTTTGACAGAAATGTAAATGAATGCCCATAACACATAATTATGCAAAATTGTATGCAAATCAAAGAAGGTCGAGTTAGCAGCGCCGGTGGTGTTGTTGTAAGCGTGATTACCTCTCACCACAGCAGGCCTGGGTTCAATCCCAGTCGGCGCCGCCGGGATGTTCTGAGGTATAACATCTCTTATCACGAGGCATAACATCTCTGAAGGGAAGTAAAGTCGTTGGTCGATAGGTAAGGTCCAGATGTGTGTCACTTGCGTGGGAAATCAATTTTGGCAATGGATCTGTGACCAACATATAATATGAAAAAGGTCCAAGTCTGTGCAAATCCGCCTGTCGACTTTTTTGTTTTGGCACTTTTTTTTGGCAAAATGGTGAACTTTTCAAGAACATTAACGGCAAATAACTCATCAACACTAGCGGACTGTGAGTTCCAGCCCACCTATGATTATCCGCCTTAGGTTCGGTGGACGTGTCTTTAGTGTCTGTGTCGGTTGCGTGACGTTCTTCGTTCTGGCTGATTGCGATTGTTCGATTAATACGGATTTTTAAATGTTAAATGTTGATTATTTATATCCGTTCCATCAATTTGCGGCGTTTGTTTTTTAATACTAAAGGCTGACAAAAAATAAATTGATACGCCCCTCGTGCGCCGCTAGCACGCCTCTAGTGTTGGGAATCGAAAATCTTTGACAGTGGTTTGTTTACATTTTTATAGAGAACAGCTGGTGCAATTTTGATCAAAGTAGTCGATCGCGTTAAATAATAACGTCAAATGGAACTCGAAAGAAGAAAAACTATTGTACACAAATACCTGGAAAATCCGATGTGCTGAATATGCCGAAAACAACAGTTTGTAGAGTGCCCAAAACCTACAAGGAAACCCTGAGTGTGGAAAGGAATCAGCGGTCCTACAAAAAAAAAACTAGAACCAGGGATCGTCAGCTGGTGTTGAGGTGCGTTAAAGCCAATCCCGGTCTTTTGATCCGAGATGTGGCCAGAAGGTACAAGTCGTACAAAGCCAATAAACATCCGAACCGGCACATGAAGCAGCATTCCGTGGCCAAAAAGCGTGCAAGGCTCTTGTACGACCGTGATTTGACGAAACACAAGGGCTGCACTTTGATTGATGACAAAACATACGTCAAACTCGATTTTAAGCAGCTTCCCGGGCAAAAGTTTTACATCGCAACTAGACGTGGGGTTGAGGGGGGAAGATTCAAGTTCGTGTTTACCGACAAGTTCGCGAAGAAGTCCATGATTTGGCAAGCGATTTTCCGTTGTGGCCTGAAAACGGAACCATTCGTCACATCCTCGACGATGTCATCCCAAGTTTACACCGAAGAATGCCTGAAAATTGCAAGCATAGGGCAAAGTCATTTTTTGGCCAGCTGCCACTACTCCTAGGTAGTTCTGGAGTGGTATGCTGCCAAAAAAATCGATTTGGTCCCCAAGCTAATGAATCCTCCGAATTGCCCGGAATTTCGACCAATCGAAAAATACTGGATAATTTCAAAGCAGCGACTTCGAGGAAGCGGTGGGGCAGGCAAGGACATCCAACAAATGCGGGCAAAATGGAAGGAATGCGCTGATTCCGTGGCCGATTCCACTGTACGGGCGCTGATGGGCTCCATCAAGAGGAAGTTTTAATAAAAGTACTGTAAAGCAACCATTAATGGACTTTTTAAACTTATTGGATCACGAACTACAGGTCTTTTTGTGTGTACCAATTTACTTTTAGTCAGCCTTACTTCCATGTGTTTTACCAGGTTTTCGACACCCTGATTTCTTAAAGATTGCAAATTTCATCTGATCAGTTTTGTTCGCATTCGACAAACAAGCAAATGCATCCTCTGCTCGCCCGAAATATGCTCCCACATGCAGTATAACTTCGACGAACACAGCTTGGGCCAGCCGTATGGGTCCCTTAGAATTAATTAAAAACGAGCCTTTTACATTCAATTTCACCATAAGCCATCGTCGATTTTCACCATCGTTCGATGCGACCGATGGCCCGGGAATTTCCCTTTTACATAAAACCCCAGCCGGACTCCAATTTCTCTCCCAACCCGGTAACTCTCGCGTTCGTCGTGAACTTGTTCTTCGAGATGATAGGCACAAAAAACGCGACCAAAGAACCGATGGATATCGAAACGCACCATCAATGCCCATCGTCCGTGCATCCGAGTCACCATGACGATGCACAAAGATGAAGAAGCAGATGTAGAGCTCTATCGTTTTGATCATTTTTGGACTCAGATTGCATCCGGTGGTGATGGTGATGTTGCTGGTGGCCGTTTAGCATAAAAAAGATGCATTCGCTGAAAGACCCCGGATCCTCGGGGGACTCCGTGGCATGTTTGATATTCTGCATTCCAGCCATAGAGAAATCGACATACTCACTATACGCCAAGACCCAACGCTGGATCAAGGAAGTCAGCAAACTATTCCTAAAACATTCATAATAATCATGATATCCCGTTTTTGGGCTTTCAATGAACGCGAAACAGACAGTCGGACAGGAATTGCACCCACAGAGTTCAGTGCACACGAAAGCGTTATCCTCGGAGTAGTTGCATCCCCTCCCAAACGCCCTCTCCCCACTCCAAAACCAGAAGAGAAATTCTATTTACATACATTTTTGAATACATTAGCTGCCTGTTCACGACGAAGCCGCGGCCATCGTACAGAGAACGACGTCGACGACGACGACGACGGCGACGGTCCGGTCCGCTGTGTTCGTTGCGTACCAAGGCCGGATATGCGCGCGAGTTGTACCACCCTCAGGTCGCGCGCGAATGTGGGTGGTGGAAAAACGAGAAAACCCCACCCTCAAACGAACGCACTCACGTCGTCGTCGTTGCCGTCGCCGTCGCCGTCCACTCTTTGTCTGGCAAGTGAATAAACCGTGTAAGGATGAGGAAGCTGCTCACGTTCGATGCTCTCAGTATGTATCCGTACGGTGGCACGTTGGTAGCGAGAAAAAGGATACGTTCGTTGGAAGCTTTTTGCATGTGATATCTGATGCGTCTAGGCCTGAAAATGTTTTTCTCTTCTCAAAACACCCACTCCATCGGTTGGTGCACCCCTAAGAGGACGACACTGGCAGCAGCAGCGGTGGACCGTCCCCGGACAGGATATAAGCAAATAACGAACGTCTATCATTTCGTTGGAATTTCTGTTCTCTAGCCTATGCATCTCCACCGCTCCACCGTCTCCGGAGGGGATCCAACGGAGCTCGGAACACATCCTTCTCGCGGCGCATTCTAGCAAACGAACGCACGGCAAATGCTGTTCAATATTTATATTTACGGTAGCCTGGTGGGCAGATGCCCCGTCCTGCCAGTTAAACGCCAGCCACACACACACACACACACGCACATAAAACCGACCAAATATCTCTATCCCGGGAGTCTCCTGGGCGACGACAACGACAACGATGATGTGGTACCATCAGTTAGAAAATAGGCTCCCAGTTGTCTTTCATCTAGATGGTCCCGGTCTTCCTTCCTCTCGAACGATTCATTTCTAAGGCTCTCCAACTTTTCGTCCGTCCCAATCCCATTGGAGTCCGCTGCTCGTGTGGAAATGTATACATCAAAAGTGCGGTCGGCTTTTACAAACAATGTCAATCAATCGTCCACGTCCACCGGTTTGGCGATGATTCCCGCTCGGTGAAATTATTTATGAAAATCGAAACATTAGTCGCCAGTTTGGACTGAATTTTCCATTCCATCTAGCTACCTCCTGGCACGGCGGTCCTTTGTTTCGACCTAGCCAGATACACACCATTCGAGATGTCCTAACCACAACCACCGCTACGATGCTGCCGCTTGCCGGTTTCCAGGACCGAAAGAATAGAGCGCCACCGCTTGGATGCACAAATTTCCATCTATCGTTAGTCATCAATTCTCCAGGAAAATGAAAACAACGAAAAAATCCACCCAGCCACCGAACGTACGTAGCGATTCCACCGTTCTTCCCGATGCCCACCGCAGCACACACGCCGTCTTTATATTATATTAAATATCATACCGCGTGAGCATACAGAGACACCCATCCTCACTCATCCAAACTCACACGGTAGGTACATAGAGGCGAGCCCAAAAAAAAAAAAAGGAAAATTCGATGCAAACTCGAATCAGTTTTCCACTCCGCCACCGCACTGCACCTTCTGACTGTCTGCTATCTTGCTGCTCAGCCAGTTAGGTCGAACAAAAACAAAACAATGCTTGGTTAGGAAAAAATCTGAGTGGCAAAAGTTGCCCGAAAAAAAAACAGCTATGGTCTTTCTCTCCAGCTTCGTCTCTCGTGTGTTTGTGTGTAAACGGAGCAAAACGGCAGTCGAAGGCACGGTGAGGAAAATCAGCTTCACCACCCACCCGGTCACCCACCGTCGTCAATGGCTGCTGCGGATTTTCGAACGTAACGCAGTTGGTAGGGCATTGAACGAATTTTTTTTTTTCATCGATTTTAAATTACAGCTCGTAAGTGCTAGAAAATTAAAAACGTAACTCTGACAATGTGACGAAGGCGGCACATAACCACACTGTGCAACGTATCGTATGGGATTTCCTTCGTTTGAGCTAAACATTTTAGTGAAGTGTTATAGTTGCATGCTTTATCAAATTTCGCTCACACAGTAATTTTACGTGAGTTCTTTGCATTAGATCTAATGATCTTCAAAGTCATCCGCTGGCATAGTAGATCATCAATGCGGACAGTTTCTAAGAGGAATTAGAGGGTCATCCATATATTTGTTTATCAGTTTGTTTGGTACATGGACATTTGCCAACCGTTCCTCCCCTAAACTTCCACGTTGCGGACAGCCCCCAACAGGCTGACAATGCAAAACTTGATTATTTTGATTGAAACTACATTGTAAGTTTCCGTAATCCGGGGACAAATTCGTTCACCGCGTTTCTAGATGACAAATAGACTCAGACGATTACTGTCACGAGTTTCTCAGATATTACTGCAAAAAAAAAACAATTTTGACGAAAGACTACGTCTGTGATTTCTATACTATACTATACGCTTTGTGAAAACTGAAAATGGAAAATGTAACGAAATTACGAAAGATTTTGACCGTTAATAACTCAGCTGCCCTTGGACCAATTTCAATAGTTTTATCACCAATCGATCAGAAATATTTCTACGCATCAATAACAATGCTTTCTACTGTTGGTTTTTAACAAGAAATTATTGAAAAAGTGGTAAATGTCAAGCATTATCCAAAAGCGTCAAAATAACTAGCAAATCCACCAATTACGTGCATACATATGCTGCTTCCCCAACACTGTCATCAGAGAGTCGTTAGTAGACGAAACAAGTCGAATTGGCATTCGCCTCCAATCTTTGGGCCCCAACGACCACACAAAATGCTCTCCAGAGTTGTGATCTTGTAACCCAACTTAGAAGCAGAGGTGCAAGTGATTTTGATCGATTCTCTTCATCGACTTTCTGTTTCGTCAATAGCTTGATGGCAAACACATTCATTGATGCATTTGTTGTTCTGGATGATAGAAGAACATAGCATAAAAAGTGGGAAATAGGTTAGTGAAACCATGGTCATCGAAAGAAAAAAAAAATCAATGAAGAGAATTGACTGTCACCCCACGCTATGTCTAAAGGCACTTTTTTTGCAATATTCATGTACCTCAAATTTTCCTTGACAGGCTGTTAGTATTGATCCTAGCAATCAAATCTGTGATGGTTTTAAAATACTTCATCTTGGGTTTTTTGAGGAAAAGTGTTTTGAAGTTTACAAATCTGATTATGAAGGCGTATATGGACTATTGACGATACAAAGCTATTACGAATGTTGCAGTTGAACAAGGTTCAAATGATGATTGCATTAATTTAAATGGCATTAAGGAGTTCTCTTTGACTCTCAAGAAAGATCCGTATTGATTATGTGAACTTTGACCAAAATCAATTAATATTTTTTGCTAGAACAACTTCTTTATTAATTTCTCTTCCCTCATAAGAGTAAAAGAGAAAGAAACAAGCAGGACAGTCTGAGGCAGCTACGTAATCGTAGTAGGCATTGATTATCGTCTTGTTTCGAGTGTTTTTGTTTTTATTGGAGGTATCGTGTAGAAAATCTGGAAAAAATTTAAAAAAAAAACTTCATGAAGAAAATAGAGAGTTCACTTGTTGTGCTTCGAAAAAGCAACTCTGTAAAAAAAAATCAAGCCACTTTAGTAGCGACGATCGTTGAAAGATTTTTACTGGAGTTCAATAAAGGAGATGGTAGGTATCCGAAAGTTTTGTGTCCCGTACTCAGCAGGTGGTGAAGTTAAATTTTACTTGGATTAAAAAAAATATATATATATATATATGTTTGACTCAATGGCGAGATCGAAAATAAATTCTGGCAACCATGACGAATTGGTTTGAAAATCGTCTTTCCGATAATACAGGAATGAAACTCACATGAGGTTACGTTTGTCCAGTGTGTTTAGATAGTCCTAACCTTGAATTACTACATAATTGCTAGAGCTTTATTGCAATTCCCATATTTTGAATAAGGAAACATTCAGGAAGGTACAGCGACTTTCTAGGAAATTCTGCGAACTAAAGGGTGATACGGTCAAAATTTGGTCAATATCAACTTGACGTATTTCTTTCAATTTTGCATTTAAAAAACCTGAACACCCCTCATTTTGAAGGTGTGTGTGTGTAGAATGTTGCTCCTATTTTGATTTTGGAATTCACTCTTCAGTTGGTCAAAATGCCGTCCAAGCAAGAAGAGCAGCGTATCAAAATTTTGCAAAGTTGGCAAAATCGCTAAAAGTTGCCAAATCAACCGTTACAAATGTAATTAAAGTGTTTGGGGAACGTTTGTCGACAGCCAAGAAGTCTGGATCGGGGGGAAATCGAAAACCGGAAGCCGCTGAGACGACAAAGAGAGTTGCCGGTAGTTTCAAGCGAAACCCTAACCTCTCTCTCCGAGATGCCGCAAATAAGCTGGGTGTATCGTCTACAACCGTGCATCGAGCCAAAAAACGAGCCGGACTATCGACTTACAAGAAGGTAGTGACTCCAAATCGCGATGATAAACAAAATACGACGGCCAAAGCGCGATCCCGGAGGCTGTACACGACGATGCTGACGAAGTTTGACTGCGTGGTAATGGACGACGAAACCTACGTCAAAGCCGACTACAAGCAGCTTCCGGGACAGGAGTTTTATACGGCAAAAGGAAGGGGAAAGGTAGCAGATGTTTTCAAGCACATGAAACTGTCAAAGTTCGCAAAGAAATATCTGGTTTGGCAAGCCATCTGTACCTGTGGCTTGAAAAGCAGCATTTTCATAGCTTCCGGGACTGTCAACCAAGAAATTTACGTGAAAGAGTGTTTGAATAAACGTCTGCTGCCTTTCCTGAAGAAACACGGTTGTTCCGTACTGTTTTGGCCGGATTTGGCATCTTGCCATTACGGTAAAAAGGCCATGGAGTGGTACGCCGCCAACAACGTGCAGGTGGTTCCCAAGGACAAGAACCCTCCCAACACGCCAGAGCTCCGCCCAATTGAGAAATACTGGGCTATTGTCAAGCGGAACCTAAAGAAGACCAAAAATACTGCTAAGGGCGAGCAGCAGTTCAAGGCAAACTGGCTTTCTGCGGCGAAGAAGGTGGACAAGGTGGCTGTACAAAATCTGATGGCAGGGGTCAAGCGTAAGGCCCGGCAATTCGGATTTGGAAAAGCGGAAGCCTAACTGAATATTTTTCCTGAATTTTATACTAATTGAACTTGAAAAAGAAATTTAATTTGATTTTTTAAATAAACGATTTCACCGATTTACACGCGTTTTCCCTTGACCAAATTTTGACCGTAGTGAGTTTTAGGAAAGTTCGGCAAACTTTAAATAAGTTCCCAACTTCAGGAAAGACTTCAGGAAAATTCTTTAAACTTTAAATGTGCTTCGCTCTAGATCTGCCAACTTCAGGGACTTTTTGTGAGCTTAATGTCGCCCTGGTAAGTTCTATGAACATCAAGAGAGCTGTGAATTTCAATGATGTTCTACAAACAAATTCTTTAAACGTGAGGAAATTTTTGCAAACTTTAGGATGGTCTGTGAACCACAGGGAAAATTTAATAACATTAGGAAAGTACTATGAATTTTAAAAAATATCTGAGAATTTCAGGGAAAAAAATCAAGAACATCAAAGAAAATCATTAAAGTTTGAAGAATTTCATCGAAGTTAAACGAAATCAAGGAAAAACTTATGAACAGGGATTTGAATTTGAATGTAACTTCTATAAGCTGTATCATCGGGTCGTTGGTGGAACATCTCCCACTCCATGTCTATGAAAACAGGTATAATAGTGAGAATTTGTTGCGATTTCTCTTTCTCTTTTACGCTTCCTTTATGAAATGTGATCGTGGGCATGAGCAGGGTAGAAGGGCGTAAAAATGAGAGTTTGCCACCTAAAAAAATCGTGAGTACAGCTCACGTATGTTACATTGCCGTTTACCGGTATAAAAAAGGGAGCAGTTTATGAAAATTGAGGTTCACAAATATCTAGAAGAAAGATGTTAACAAGAAGTTCAAACCAAACTCGACAGTCAAAGTAGTGCGGGTGTGTAGATATTTGGAAGAAAAAGATTATGGAAGATTTCAAATTATGTCGGACGCAGGTTTCTCCTGAGAAACGTCATGCATATAGTGAACACCGGAAACTTCAGAATCTCTCTAAATTGGCAGATGAAAGTAAGCATCACTTTGTTGCCAAAAGCATTAGATAGTTAGCAGGCAAAACAAACTAGCCTAGGTTAGTTTTTCAAACGTCGCAGGAAGACCAATGGGTTTAAATTTGAAACAGTCAGGAAAAAAATCTAAGATTTCTCACGAAGATTTACTCAGCTTTAAGAAAGATCTTTATCTGAGTGTTAATAAGGCTAGTATGTAACAGTTATCTTTATAACTTTATATTTTACATGACTTCAAACTATACTTTTGTTATATTTCAGACGCTAAAATTGGCTAAATGTATGAGACATACCGGCCGTCAAACTATCCAGTCCGGCCTCAAATCAGCTATGAGGAAAGACAACGCGGCCAAGAATGATCCCAATAACACAATATGGTGGCTGCCGCGAATGCGACTCAGAACCACACAAAATGCTCTCCAGAGTTGTAATCTTGTAACCAAACTTGGAAGCAGGATGCAAGTGATTTTGATCGATTCTCTTCATCGACTTTCTGACTTCGTTAATAAGTCGACAGCAAACACATTCATTTGTATAGTTTGTTGTTCTGGATGATGAAAGAGCATAGCAGTAATAGTGCGAAATAGGTTAGTGAATATGTTTCCCTAGTGCATAAAAATGGGTAAAATACAGAAAATTAAAATTTTTGGGAAGATTGAAGCAATGCGTAAAAAATGTGTGTTGTACATTTAAGCGATGGTTGTTGTTGTTAGTTTATGATTGTTTTTTTTTTGTGTTGAGCAAAAATCATGTACAAGGAGCTAAACTGCGGTAGAAATTCCGAATCAAACTCAAATTTATATATAAAAAAGTTGAGGGTTGTGTCCAAAGCTGATGTAGAACTTCGAGATTATTTTTGTGTTCCATTCAATAATATAAAATGACAAAATAAATGGTTTAGAAATTTAATTTAAAGTTCGAAACCCTTGATATTTTTCACGGATGGCCCTTAGAACTTTCATTAGAATTCACTTGAAATTATCTTTCCCTCAGAATACAATACTCTCGGATTTTCTTCGAAATTCTCATAAGAACTCTCTTTACATTCTTCTCTAAATTTATTTAGAATATTCATTAGAAATAAACCTGTAATCCTTTAAACAATCGTCATGTAATTCAACTCAGAACCACCTAATAATTCTACTTCGAACTTTAACAATTGATTTGGCGTTGTAGTTAAAACTCTATAAAAATACTTCTAAAAACACCATTATTCTAATTATCGAATAAGTTCTTCAAAGCGATTGTATCCGGAAAATCTAGTAGTTAAGAAGATTATTATTTTTCAAAGAGAGGACGAAGTATATTTTCCCGGTTCACTGGTCACCCTGTGTCCAATATAAAATAAGTTTTATCCATCTGAATAACATTACTAGAGATAGCAATCCCCTATCTAGTCGAAACACAGAAAACGAAACTAACTCAGAGAGTGAGTAACTTTTGCTCATTCGTAAGGATACATTTCTAAAAGCGTTGGTCACTCAGCGCATGAGTAACCTAGGTAAAAGTGACTCACTCTCTGAATAAGATTCTTTTTCAGTGAATATAGAGCAAGCATTTTGAATCAAGTGTTACTAGCTCTGCATTGTGAGTGAATTCTAAACTAAGGGGTCAATTATGCGATAGGTATTCCCCATCCGAATAACTTCACTGAATACAGAAACCTGCTTTCTGGCCGTGCTGTCAAGTTAAAACATGAAATTTGATGAAAATTGCACACTGAGCCAATATCCAATTTCTAGCCGAGATGGCAAGCTAAATACATTGAAAACGAATATTACTCAGAGAATGAGTCTCTTTTACTGATTCGTGTGGAGATTGTTTTTAAATCTTAGGGTACTAATGCGCTGAATAACATACGCTTTAAGAAATTTTTCATACGAATGAGTAAAAGTGACTCACAACTGAGTAAAAGCTATTCACTCTCTGAGTTAGTTTCGTTTTCAGTGTGCAACGCAACGAACACCCTGTTTATCACCCCCCAGGCAAACACCCGGAAAAAACAATTACCCAAATGGAAAATTGACGAAGCAGATTGGAACAAATATGAAGAACAAATCGAAAAACTGATATCAACAGGAATATACTATCGAAGAAATAACAAAATCAATCAAAAAAGCTGCCATCGCAGCCATACCACGAACCTCTAATCACACCAATCCTAAATCCGTACCCTGATGGAATGAACTCACAAAAACCGCTGTCCGTAATAGACGAAAAGCGCTCAGGAAACTAAAAACCACTACAACAGATAGTCCTAATTTCAAACTATTCCAAGAAGAATTCCGTAAAACGAGAAACAAAGCAAAGACAATTATAGAGGAAGAAAAACAGAAGTCGTGGCAAGAATATGTATCTGGAATAAACGAAAACACAACTCCTAAGGAAGTATGGAGAAGGATCAGAAGTATATCTGGAAAAAAAATCAACCGACCCAATATGGACCATAACAGCAGAAAACAGAAGCACAACAGACCCCCAAGAAATAGCAGATTTATTAGCAACCCACTTCGCCAGAGAATCAGCTGATGAATCATACCCGGTTCACTTCCTAACGAAAAAAGAAGCAAGGAACAAAAACCAGTAGTATACCCTATTCAAAGAAATGCAGCATACAACGAATCATTCACTATTGCAGAATTACTATATCAGCTGGACACTCTATAAGGGTCTTCACCTGGCCCTGATGAAATTCACAACGAAATGCTTAAGCGCCTACCATTCTACATTAAAAAGAAATTACTTCAAGCTTACAATCACATATGGACATCAGACAGTTTCCCACAAAACTGGCGGGAATCATACTTGATTCCATTTCCGAAACCAGGAAAACCAACCAACGAACCGAAAAACCTTCGCCTCATATACCTAACAAGCTGTATTATGAAACTCTTCGAGAGAATGATAAATCGTCGTCTCATGAACGAGTTAGAAAACAAAAATATTCTCGGATCGGATCAATACGCATTCCGAAAGGGAAGACAAACACTGGATCCACTCACGGAAATAGAAGAAATTTGTTCCCAAGCTATCAACGATCACAAACATGTTGAACTACTGTTCATCGATATAGAAAAAGCGTACGATAAAACATGGCGACATCTCATCAAAGAAAACTTTGCAAAAGCAGGTATTGGAGGCCATATGGCAAAATTCTGCGCGAATTTCCTTCAAGAGCGACGTTTTAAAACAGTCTATCAATGACATCAGTCAACACACAAAACACAACAAAATGGGGAGGATCCGTATTAGCAGTAACTTTCTTCTTGATAGCCATCAACAGCATCAAAGAATGGTTACCAAAGAACACATTCATCAAAATATACGCCGACGACATCACTATAGCAGTAACTACACGGTCCGCCAGATGGACTAGACTCCGTATCGAAAAAAATACTAAACCAAATTGAAGAATCGAGCAACGAATCAGTTTTCACAATATCGACACAGAAAATTATCAATAATGCACATTGGAAACCGCAGAAAGCTACACAAACAACCACCTGCAAAATTCCGCCAACACCCAATCAACACAACAAAAATCACAAAAGTATTAGGCGTATGGATCGACTACAAGTTGACCTACAAATATCATATACAAACAAAACGAGAGGAGTGCAACAAAATCATATCGCTTATGAGACGTATCAGCAAAATAAATTTTGGAGCTGACAGGAAATCACTACTACGAATCCTCAACTCCATGTTAGTCCCAAAGCTCATATATGCAGCCCCAATAATCAGCAGAGCTAACGAAAATGACTTAAACCGGCTCAATCCTGTATATCAGCAAGGAATTCGCATTGCAACCGGGGCAGTCCACTCGAGTCCCATCGAAAGTCTATTATCAGAAAGCGGTCAAATCCCGCTACAACTGAGAATAGCAGAACAACTCATTTTATACTCAGCAAAACAAACCAGCAGGGAAATAATTCCCACGGGATGCTCTCTGGTCCAACGAGCAGCAGAAAAAATTGAAGAAATCAACATTCCACCTACAAATATCGAATCTACAAGACCCAAATACAACCACCCGGTACAAATACACGGAATAAACCTAGAAATCTCCGATTCACTTACAACGTCGGAGAAAAAAGCACGCTTCCTAGAAATCCGAGAATCGAGATATCCACATCATAAACATATTTATACGGACGGATCGAAAACCAGCCAAGGAACAGGATGCGGAATTTTTTCGCAGAACATCAAAACCAGCATCAACTTACCACCACATCTATCCATATTCAGCCATCCACTAAATTTTCAAAAGCAACCAAAAATATCCTTTAGTACCGTCCCAATAACCTCTTTATGAAATTAGTCCCTTTAGTTCTTTCCTTCTCAGAAGGTTGTTGCTAAAATGTATTTTTGAAAAAAGTTCTACAATAAAATTATAATAACAACTCTACCGAGATTTTTTTAAATACAGTGCTGTAAGTGTTTGTATTGGCTTGTTAAACGTAACGTGAGAGTGAGTGAATTATCAGAAGAATTAACTTTTTTGTCAAGTCTAAAAGAATATTAGGATTTAGAAAAAAAAAACACACACACACACACACACTTCGACGATGGTCCATCCAAAGAACCCTCATATATTCTTGGCCCCGGACACCCATAAAGTAAATCCGGTCCTGGAATGTATGCCACTCTTTTACTGAAAAAACTATCCACGTTCCCCATTTGATACTTTAAAGTAGAAAAATAAATAAAGTAAAATTACAATACTTCCCACACCACTTGCGTTGCAAGCATTTTTTGTGTATGTGGTGGTTGTTTGATGCCATCACCAATGCATATGTTTTATCACTAAATCCATTCTCAATTGAACCTTAACACCAATTGATCAGAAATATCAACGTATATTCAACGCATCTGTTGACTTTAAGACTTTATTATTTTCAAAAATGTCACTATTGAAAATTGAATGAATGTGCAACTGTTGTAACGATAATTACAATTATCACCGATTGCCTGCGAAAAGAGATTTCCCTAACACAGATTTCAAAGTTGAATTCCATCCGGTCTCACCATACGGTATTTATTCAATCACTGCATGGTGAGTGGTGGGCTACTATCCAAGCCGGAGGCGCACAACGATCTCAGCTCCGACCACCAACCGGTGGTGACTGAAGTCGGTGTCAACGTGGTTCCTGCAAGAAGCTGCCTGCGTAAAGACTACCACCATGTCAACTGGGTGCAGTACGGACGAATGGTAGACAGCAACATCGATGAAAATCCACTGCTCGACACCGTGGAGGACATCGACCGAGCGTTGGAGGGACTCCACCAAGCCATAACCGTGGCTGACGAGACGTGCGTCCGACGAGTTCCTGTGAGGGGTAAGTTTATTGCCATTGATTCCCACACCCAACTTTTGATTCGCCTGAGAAATGTTCGTAGACGCCAGTTTCAGAGGACTGGAGATCTGGGCAAAAAACGTGAAATGGCCGATCTGAACAGGCAGATTGCTTCCAAAATGGACTCACTCCGAAATGAAAGTTTCGGGCGTGTTGTCCAGAATCTGGACGACCGCTCCAGACCATTCTGGAATGTAGCCAAGGTCCTGAAAACTCATCCCAAACCCGTTCCACCTCTCAGAGTCGATAATGGTGGCGATCGGCTTTTAATCACCCCACAGGAGAAAGCAAATGCGATCGGCGAGCATGTCGCTTCATCACATTTGCTTGGCTCGAATATCCAAAGTCCGCTCGAAGATCAGGTTGCGCAATGCGTTCAAAACCTAGATGCCTCCCCTTGTGTCGTGCCTCCGGCGGATATGATTACAGTACAACAAATTTGCTCAGCGCTGAAATGCACCAAGAACATGAAGGCCCCCGGGTTTGACGGTATATTCAACTTGATCTTGAAGAGACTCAGCATGAAAGTGCAGTCTCTCCTAACCGCTATCTTCAACAGATGTTTGGAACTGCACTACTTTCCAAGCATCTGGAAAGTAGCAAAAATCATACCAATCCGCAAGCCCGGTAAGGATCCAACATTGTCTTCAAGCTACAGACCAATCAGCCTCCTTTCAGCGCTGAGCAAATTGAGCTTGAGCTTGAGCTTGAGCTTGAGCTTGATTGACCGCCCACGGTTGCTACTCTGTTACTGCCAGATCAACTGTAATTACACAGAGAACCAATAGACGATGCTTGGGACTAGCAATCATCCTCAATGTGTAAAAACTGGTGATCTTAAATAAGGCACAGGTCAAGAAAGGAATGGGAAGGATTGTGTTGACATGACACTCGCTTTGTTGGAAGCCGAGAACACCTCTGCACTTCCACGAGGAATCACTGGGATGTTGGATAAGAGGGTTGGGTTTGCAGCAGGGTTCGTTTTGGTAAACGATAAGCTGAATTAATGTCCTAACGATCATATAACGCGAAGGAGCTTGGGACTAAATCCACGGTCTTCTGCTCAGTAAGCAAAAACGTTTGCCACTAGGCAGACGAGCACCTTTTTAATCACCGAGTTGCTGTTATTACCATGTAGTCATATTAGCAAATAAAACGATTGACGAATCTTGAATGTGGATGGACCTGGGATTAGACTCATGATGTTCTGCTCAGTAAGCAAAAACGGTTGCTCTAAGGCCACCGAGCCCCTCATATCACTTAATACCGTTGCTCAAATTTGTGTATCCATTCAAACCCGGAACCAACGACAACAACGAGTTTCGCAAAATACACGATACACAAGCGATTTTACCATAAATCTCTTTGATATGTAAGGACCTGGGACCGCGTTTTTCTGCTCAGTAAGCAGGCCACTGTAACCGACGATCTTTCAAATCCGAAAACTAAAAACTACGAAAAAGTACTTAGGCCTTCATTAAGTTCCACTTTCACGCGACGTTCAATGACAGGGTCCTATCCAGGATTACATCTGAAAAATCCAAATCTGGCCAACGTCCACCTAAACCTGTTCTAATCCACCTGAAATGACTAACGAATGGAAGACTTTGACTACCCAGCCATGCAATAGCCTCATTCCGTGGCTTATGACAACTTGATGATTCTATTGCGCTCATCTTTTGGCACCACCCAGGGGAGACTTGGTCCTGTACCCAATGCTTAACTTATCTCCATTCTACTCAGCTACTCACAATTTCTTGTGATATAGTGGGCGGAATATTATTATATGAGACAATTCAATGCAGACGTCTTTCCAAATTTGGCAGATCGACAGGTAATCGGTGAGTTACCACGATAGTTGCTATTCAACAACTCGACAACGTCCCATCGTCAACGCCTGCTATGAGAATTTCCCATTGCAGACGCCAACGAAATGACGTCATCGAGCTATCAATCAACTACCCTGGTTATCGCCTGGTACCTTATAGCACTATGCTAGGAGGCGCACCGGAAGAATCGATGAGCTACCTATCCGTTCGATATTGTTCGAGAAACTCATTCTCAATCGTTTGCTCAAGTTTGTCGAGGAAAATAACATTCTTCTTCCGGAACAGTTTGGGTTCAGAAAGGGGCACTCCACCAATCACCAGCAAAATGACAAACTGACCGTCTACAATCATAGCACCTGCGATCCTCTACACAGCTCCGGTGTGGGAATCATGTGCACAGACTCACAGGAACAAAATTCAGGTCGCACAGAATAGAGTGCTGAGGATGGTTCTTGATCGTCCTTTCGACACTAGAATAACAAATTTACACGAAGCGGCAGGAATTGTCAAAATAGATTCCAGAATTAACGAAATGAAAACTAAATTTGCACAAAAATGTAATTTATCAGAACATGCTTTGATAAGCAATTTGTATATAGTAGGTTAGGTGTATATAGTTATAGGTTAGTTGTAGTTGTAAAGAGTGGTTATAAGTAGTCTCCTTTTTCCAATTCAAATCAAACCGATCCCACCAAGGTGGTCATACTTTAAAATAGGCCTGATAGGACTAGTAACTGTAAATAATAATTAAAATCTCAAATGAACTAAAGTTGAAAAGACGCATCTGTGTCACTTGAAAAATTCATAAATGTAAACCACACAAACACAAGAAATAAAGATCATTTTAAGTAAAAAAAAAAAGTTTAAGTCAAGTGAGTGGTGGTGTTCTCCAGTATACAACGAAAGGCTACCCGCAACCGCTAATCGAATTCAGTTCCAATCACCGTGTGCGGTGTTGTCCGGTCGTCAGCATCATCCAGTACACAACGAAGCCGCACCGCTATTGATCGGAATCAGTAGCTCTTCGTGAGTCACTGTGGGTCATCAATGTCTAGTGCGTCATACAAAAGAGTATAAACAGAGAGAACCCCGCTCAAATTCCTATTCCTACACAAAACACAAGCTCTTGCTGCAGTTAACAAATTAGATTTATTATGAAAGACCACGTAGTCCTACGTCACCACTGCGTACAACCCCATAGGGCTGTTCCTTGTAGTTTTTCTGTATAAAACTGATGTAGGTGAATGAATAGAAAAAATGCTACGATGTGCAACGCTGAATGATTATGCGGCTTCGGCTTGTATTGTTAGAGACCAACTTTCCAAGAGAACAAATCATCAAAATCCATTGATTATTGGCCAAGCTATTAGCATTTAAAGTCTGACCAATTTTCGTTGCATTTCCCTGGATTGGCACCCTTCCTGAAAGACGTAGTCTTACGTCAAAACATTCTACAATCCTGGCATCATTGGTCAACTCCGTCAAACACCACGCACGAATTTTTGAAGGGCATTCATCAAAATTATTAAGAAGGAAGAGAAACTCGATTGGCAAGCAGACATGGAAAATCATTTGCATTCATTTGTCTCTAAATTTTTTTCATCAACAGAATTACGTAACTCATTATGCTTTTGTAGGCTTTATGATTAACTACAAATTTTGTGAATAATAGAAATCTGTATTTCTTATGCATGATGCACCAGAACGAACAGAACCCACCGTTGTTTTTCAGTGAATGTAAATTACATTGACTAAAATACAATAATAAGTTCTGCCCGCTCTAGTTTGTCATGCATAAGAGATACAGATTTTAGGTTTCGTCAAAAGTTGTAGTTAATCATAAAACCTACAAAAGCTTCACACATCATTTTAAGGAATTCTGTTGATGAAAAAAGTTAGAGGCAAATGAATGTAAATCATTATCCCTGCCAGTTGTCAAGTACCGTCCCGTCATCTTCCTTCAAAGCTATATGGCAAAAATAGTACGAAATGCGTTTTCACGACCGTGGTTATCCAATAAGATGGTCGATGAAGTGAATCAATTGACTCAGATTGTACTTATTGAATGATACTTTAATGTAGAATAATCCAATAAGCTTCTCCGTTCCTTGTAACCAGACTTTACCATCGACTAATGCAACATTTCCAGCACCAACAACGCAGAAATGAGTCGTATAAAAAACCTGGCCCGAGAATAGTTACAAAAGTTCACGGGAAGTAATTAAAATATAATTATATCGCCGTTTCATTGTATAGAAATAATAATTTAATAATAGAAGGTACCCCGTTCTTCATCACTATAAACCCCCTTCAAAGTGTTCGTTTGCCGTTTGCTACTGTTGTTGGTGTGGTCAGATGTGGAAAGGAAATACTTACACGAGCAATTGCTACAAGACTAGCAATAAAACTAAATGCGATGCAACTCAAGTTGCTAAACACACGGCTGCTAGAACGAGACGGAACGATTCACAAATCACTCTAGCGTGTTTATTAGGGCTCTGCTCATGCTGCTCCCGGGGGAAGGAAGCGGGTTTTAGCGGCCAAGGGTTTGTTTTTATAGCAATATCTTTCCCATTTGGATATGCACTTTTGATTATTGTTCATTCGGCTAGAAGTTACGCATAAGTAGGTATTTATTATTGTTACGTGCACATGCACTATTGTCTTGCATGGAGTCGTCATCGTCGTCGCCGTCGTTGTCTTGGGGGAGGTCAATGAGCTTGGTAAGTACATTTTGTCCCGAAAATTGGTAATGTACATCGTCACATAATAAATCGTAATTGTTCTTTTTATTATAGCTCATAAGTATTGTTTATTTTAACTCCAAGAATAAACCGGTGCCTTCTAAAAAAATCAAATTTAAATTTGCCAAGAAACTGTATGAAATCAAGTGGTTAGCTTAGAACCAACCATCAAATGGCACGGGAAAATCTCGAATGTTAATTTGTTGCATCAAACCCACACCGCGCAGCATCCCGTCTCCCATTGTACAGGAAAAATGCGTATTGCACACTAACATAAACACAAGCCTAGTTCAGCGGCACGAATCACGAATTTTCAGTTTTGTGGTCCAGCAGCGAGCAGCACTTCGCGACATGACGCGATGCTGGCTGCTCTCGCTGCTAGCTGTCGTCTGACGAACTAGGCACTAAGCAGTCAGTGGGGGCCAGTTTGACGATCACGCTGGTATGCTGATGCTGCCGCTTGCCCACCGATGATGATTGTGATAAATTAATTCCGGATGATATAAATTAAACAAATAATTAATTTCTGCCTTGGTTGGTGGATGTTTGAGATGAGCAACTAAAACAAAAACAACAACAACAGCAACCAGGGAGGAAGGGTATGTGCAGTATATATCTTAGCTTGAGAATCATATATGCGAAGAGGTTTTGATGAGCGGACCACAACGACGACGATGACGATGCTGACGATGGAGACGACGGTCGCGGGTTGAGAACAGAGCGTTTGGAAAGAAAATATTTACTCTTTTAGAGATGCACGAGGGGAGTCCAAAAAGCTAGGGGAGCAACATAGTGCGCCGAGGGGGAAGGAAATAGTGTTTAGATAAGATTTTAGCGCAAGTGCGAGAGAAGGCTAGCGAAATCAGTGACTGTGTAATGGGAGGGTAATTATAACGTGTCTCGGTAGGAAAGGCATTCGTTGGGCGGTTGCTGTTGCTGCTTCGTAGGAATGGAAGGTGGAAAATGAATGTTACACAAAACAGTAATTAAGTGGTTGGTAGATGCAACAACTAAGGTCTGTGAGCATTGATGAGCTGATGATGGTTCTACGATTGGTGCGTTTATTGGCTTAATATGTGGTACTTTGCAATATATGTGCATGTAATATACGCAAAGCAAATTTCTCTTACATCCAATGAAAGGATGGACTTATTACACCCTCTACATATGATTCATACATCAAATGTAATGGCAGTTATTGCAATGAACTGCAGCGTACAAGCAAATTTTTCAGAATACATATTTTTGTAGAAAACCTTCACGAGATGATTTTCTAGACGCAATTCATTTGAGGCAACACACTTTATTCGAAAAATAGGCTTACATAAAAAAATAAATAAATTACGACCACATTTCCTGATTGGGTTGGGAAATTATACTGGCTTACATTCTAACGTAGGTATTCCAAGACATTAAGATAGTTGACGATAAATTAAAGATTGATTTCAAAAGCAGGTAGGGGAAACGTTGGCCTATGGATCTAAGATTGGGCCCATCGCTAAAAATCTGCTATTTATCGATGTTATCTAGATGAATTGGGACGGTACCTATGGCTATTTTTGGTGGCTATTGGAAATTTAGTCGATTGCTGAATTTGTGTATGGGCCCGAATTAGGGGCATTTAGGCCGACATTACATCGATTTCCCCTATATATTGAGATTGTAACAACGCATACTGAGATGAGTGATCTGATTTAGTTTTAAAACTGCGTCCAAAGCCAAGTGTTTGGGACCAAGGTAGAGTAAGATCCTGAATAACGATTATGGCAAACTGTTCGAACCCACATCACATTTTCATTACCAAATCACGAGAGAAAATCTCTTCGTTTTGGAATCATCCACGCAGCATCTCATGGAACAATTGGGTCTAGGAGGCAGTCGAGCTGACGAGCTCGCTTCAGTGTGCGAAAATCCACGATCTGGCCGGACTGGCTCATTAATTTGATAAATGTTAATTTATAATTCGGTGTCCATAGGTGAATAGTTTAAATAAATCATCGTAGAGTAATTTTTATAAACTGTATTAAGTCGAATAAATGAGTGTTGTTCGTGCTATTGTAATTAAGTGAACATGTGATTAAATTATATTACTCGAAGCAGTTCAAACATGGTTACGATGCTAAATAATTCCTAAGCTTGAGCTGACTCGCAGATTTGTAAATACAGTTGTGTTCAATATAAAAGCAGTGCCGATTTCCATTCAAAATGGTCAACTTTGACATAATGTAATATTGTTAACTTATGATCAATTGAGCTAAAACGTTCACCACACAACTACAAATATGTTCAAATTTACGATTACAAAAAACCAAATTTTTGGAAGCACCTGTTGGAAAGTGAGACACTAGGTAAAATTGTTCAAAAGTAATAGCAGTTTTTGATTTGAATTTTTATGTACTGCAAATATTTTAAACATTCTTAACTGTTTTTTTTTTTCTAGTTCGTTTATATACTAGGCTCAGTCGTGTGTGACACTTAACGAAGCAAAATCAGTAATGTTTGAATTTACATTTTAAATAGCAGTAGTTCTAGGTTAGTGTTGGGTACCAATTACTCGTGGCGGGCTCGAGGTTAATGGGTAACAATTTCGAAGGAGCTAGGTAGGAAACTGGTTTCTGAAGCCGGTTGTTGCCGCTCATCACGGTTTGGGAAGTTCTGTACCTTGTATGTATGTAGTCCAGCTCTCTTCTTTGCATTCTGGACGTAGCTCTGCGACATGCCGATCTTTTTAGCCAAATCACGGCTTGAGACGTTGGGATTTGCTTTAATCATCCGCTTCACCTTTCCCTCCGTCTTTTTGTTCTCCGGTCCCGGTTTTCTTCCAGCTCCTTTGCCGTGGTCCAACGTCAACCACTCCTGGAACCGCTTCAACACTCTGGAGACGGTTGAATGGTGAATGTTCAACATTTTTCCCAACTGCCGGTGCGACAGGTCAGGAAATTCCAGGTGTTTGGAAAGAATTTGTTCTCTCAACTCGCGTTGGTTCACCTCCATTTTCGTTGAATCGAAAAACACGACTTCGAGTTTGACAGCATGTACACAATACATATCAATGAGAATGTGTGCAAAATTTGGTTGATTTTTACCCAATGGTAAAAAAGTTATGCCCTGTTGAATGTGTCACAATAATTTCGTGTTCGCCCTTTATTTGCGCGCTGAGAAGCTGTTCCGAAGCCAAGTAGAACATCCACGAGCCGTCCCATCATTAGTTCCATCATTCGTTGAGTCGCAGCGTTGAACTTGACTATTGGTCACGAAAAGACTTGCCAATGTACATCAAAAATCGACTACATACATCCGAACATTTGTTTATCTCAAATCGAAGGAAGACATTCCACGCAATTACCATAAACCGGACTAGTTCATGTTGATCTTCGTTAAGCTTCGTCTACAATTTGGACTTCTACATCAACACATGTCAGGCAGCCTTCAGGTTCAATTGGCTAAACTTGGCAGGTTGTTCCATTTTGTAAATTTTTATCTTTTCAAAACAGTAACGTTGGGAACTCACCTTTTTGTGGTGCGTTACTGGTATAAGACCTACCACCGAACCCTAGTCATGGCAACTTCAAACTAGGGAATCAGGATTTTCCAGTAATCAAAGGATCACATTTTAGTCCTTGTTACTTTTTATGACTTGACAGGAATCGGGTTGTGACCACCGCGCCGTTATGCATTTCTATATTGTATATTTCAAATCAAAAATATTGTTTATGTTCATAGATTTCACAAAATCCTTCTCACTTTGTCCTTCTCCTTTTGCTTTCCATCTTCTCTTTTCAGAAAGCGAGTAATGGCGCTATAGCCATAAGTCATAAAAGGCTAGGTCGAGAGTTAGTGCTCATACCCCAACCGTCAGAAGAAAATGGAGCATAACTTAACCTTTCTAGCTTTGATGCTTCCAACGACCAACCAAAATCGGAACGTATGGTACGAGATGTCCACGTTTCATCCATTGAATAGATTCTGAAGCATCGTGTTTAAATCTTAGTTTTAAACAGGCCAGATGTATTCTGAATCATCTTGCCCCTTAAATGCTGCACAGTAGGCCTGGCCGTTTTGATATGTGTGACGCATCTTCGATGTGAAACATATATTAAATGGACAAGAAAAATTATGTAGGTAAATATATCATTTTCCAGGATGCTTTCAAGGACTAGGCTACAAAATGGTGAGTGACAATCTGGAAGGAGCGATATACCTAGCTCCGGTCCTCACAAGTTCCCACCTCACGCCTCCACGAGTCATATGATCACAAAAGACTGCCAGCTGAAACATGGACACAGCTGGTTGGCGTAGCCTGGGCAATGTTTTCAATCCGACAATAGCAGAGTGAGGAGGTGCGACGCAAACACTGGCGCGGTAACCATAGCACGGTGATAGAGGAAATGCTTCCCCAACCCGAGCATCTGTTCACCATGGAGGTGCGGCTCAAACAGCGTCTGACTGGCATCCAGCGGCTGAATAAGAAATGCTCTTCCCCGGAAGCTACACCTAAGATGGCAACCCCATCACGGCGGATAGGAGACCTTAGGCCAACCACCTACTGTCTCTGAAACCTTTACAATTGTTACAGAAACGAACAGAGAAAGACATCGAACTGATATAACGGCAACGACTTTTAGCGCAAAACAACGGACACGAATTGGATCATGGAATGTATTGACGTTAGCCCAGCAGGGTAACTGGCACAACTCGCCAACGAGGCGCGACGCATGAAGCTAGAAATCCTGGGACTGAGTGAAGTTCGTTGGCCAAACTTTGGAGAACACAAACTGCCGTCGGGACAGGTACTACTATACTCTGGTATTCGAGGTGAAAACGCTCCCGGCCATCGTGAAGTTGGTCTCCTACTTAGCGTCCAGGCAAGTGCTGTGCTCATCAAGTGGGAGCCTGTTAATGAGAGGATAATCGTTGCCAGATTTAGAACACGGGTTCGTAACCTTACCATAATCCAATGTTGTGCGCCAACCGATGCTGCCGACCTACAGGACAAGGAGATTTTTTACAGTCAACTGAATGCCGTCGTGGATAAGGTTCCAAAGGGTGACATCAAGATCTACACTGGCGACTTCAATGCGAAGATCGGTTCCGACAACACGGACTATGAGCGTGTCATGGGACGCCATGGTCTCGGCGAAATGAGCGAGAACGGTGAGCTGTTTGCAGAATTTTGTTACAATAACGACATGGTGATCGCGGGCTCGCTCTTCCCCCATCGGTCAGTGCACAAAGTTACGTGGGTTTCCCGTGATGGACATACCGAAAATCAGCCGAAAATGGAGACGGAGCCTTCTTGATGTCCGGAATACACGCAGCGCCGACATCGCGTCTGACCATCACCTTCTAATCGGTGAAATCCGCCTACGCATGGCGCGGATTCAGCCACGGGAGGAGAGATCTTGAAGATCCAGCGATAAAAAGGCCTTTTGATGAAGAACTTGAGACTCGAGCTGCGTACGTTCCAGAAGGTGGCAGCGTAGAAGAACAATCGACGGCCATCAAGAATGCCTTTATAGAAAGAAGCGAGAATAACTTGGGTGAGCTGCGCACCCAGAGGAAAGAGTGGATCACAGATGAAACCTGGCGGAAGATTGAGGAGCGTAGAGAAGCAAAAGCCGCAATAGAGCGGGCGAGAACCAGAGGAGCCAAGAACGAAGCCCGTCAACGGTACTCGGCTCTAGAGAAGGAAGTCAAGCGCTCTTGCAGACGGGTCAAGTGAGCGTGGGTGAACTCCCTGGCCGACGAAGGGGAGAAAACCGCAAACAATGGCGATATACGCCTCCTCTACGATATCTCACGACGCCTGAGTGGAGCAAGGATGAACCCGAGGATGCCAGTGAAGGACACGACTGGACAATTGCTTACCGACCCCACTGACCAGCTGAAATGCTGGTTTGAGCACTTCGAACAACTTCTTCAAGTTTCGACGGCCAACCAGCCATCAACATCTCGGCATGATCCGCCTAGGGTGCGGCGCATCACTCGCGTCAATTCCGAGGCCCCATCACTGCAGGAGATTGAAGCAGCTATCCGAAGCATGAAATCCAACAAGGCTCTAGGGGTCGATCGCATATCAGCAGAGATGCTCAAAGCTGACCCCATGCTATCCGCACAAATGTTGCATCAACTATTTTGTAATATCTGGGACACCACGACTTTTCCGGCCGACTGCATGCAGGGCATCTTAGTGAAGGTCCCAAAGAAGGGGGATCTGACTGTGTGCGACAATTGGCGAGGCATCATGTTACTGTGTATTGTTCTCAAAGTTCTGTGCAAAGTTATCCTGAATCGGATACAGGAGAAGATCGACGCGACTCTCCGACGGCAGCAGGCAGGATTCCGTGCCGGAAGATCTTGTGTGGACCATATTGTCACGCTCCGCATCATCCTGGAGCAGGTCAATGAATTCCAAGAGTCCCTTTATTTGGTATTCATTGACTACGAAAAAGCTTTCGACCGTCTCAATCACGAGAATCTGTGGGGCGCCCTGAGACGCAAGGGAGTCCCGGATAAAATCGTCAACCTCATCGAAGCGCAGTATGAGGCTTTCACGTGCAGAGTTCTGCATAACGGAGCCTTGTCCGACCCTATCCGGGTGTGAGACAAGGATGTATACTACCACCGCTACTGTTTCTCATCGTAATCGACGAGATCATGGTAGGTGCAATTGACCGTGTACCGAACCGTGGGCTGCTTTGGCAGCCTATCACCATGGAGCATCTCAACGACTTCGATTTGGCTGATGATGTTGCTCTACTAGCACAACGGCGCTCTGATATCCAGAGTAAGCTCAATGACCTAGCGGCGGGTCTCACCATCAACGTCAACAAGACCAAATCGTTGGATATCAACACGGGCAACCCTTCCAACTTTACGGTAGCGGGGCAAGCAGTGGAGAAGGTCGAAAGTTTCCAATATCTTGGCAGCCAAATAGCGTCGGACGGCGGGACCAAGAGCGACATAGGTGCACGAATCAAGAAGGCTAGGGCTGCCTTTGCGAGTTTACGAAACGTATGGAGATCCAACCAGATAAGTCAACGCACCAAAATCCGAATTTTCAACTCGAACGTGAAATCTGTGGAAGTTTTTCACGTTGGCCCTTTGCACCGCTGGTGGTGCACAGGACCCTTAAATAAGTAAGTTTCAAGAACTGGCTGTGTTGGTGTTAGATTAGATTAGATTAGACATCAGATGTTACAAGTACTATTCAGACAAGTTAGCTTCGTACTAGCACAGTAATGCAAATCGTTGAGTCCACATTGTGCATTAACGCATGACGCTTAAAAAACCGCTACTAAATGCTTAGGCACATTTATAGCTAACATAACAAAAATTACGAAATCAAAAAACGCACAAAGCATCTTTGAAATGATTTGCTGGTCCGAGTGCTGAATGCAGCTCACAGACTGGAAGCATTCCACGGGCTGCACAAAATTACTCACAAAGCTCGCAAAACTTGCAAAACCTTCGCTACAGAAGGCAAAGGTCTAGAAGAAGATGATTGCAATAATTCAAACGATTTCAACTTTCGATTATTGTTCTATCGTTATACTCCTTTAATATAGCACCAAAATACCTTTATAACCAATGACTGTATCACCACCGAAGCAGCAATCGGTGTATCAATTTAAATCCAACAAGCGCCTTCAACAGTGCGAAATGATTCGATTTCAAACAAGCGGTAGTAGAGCTATCGATTATTGTACCTTACTACAAAGGGGCGTTACATGTTAATGAGTGCACGGATTCTGATTAATTGAGCTCCACCTCGTTGAGTGGCTAAGCGTTACAACATGCTGTAACCATCCAACCCATCCCCCAGGCACCGTTTGGCTGCGCCAAATGCTTCAAAGGAACGATAAATTCCACCACCCTGCCGTTCGCATTCCACCTCCATATAACATCTACTAACATGAAACATCGCTTGTCATTGTTACATATACATCTCAATGGAAGCCCATCAATCAGATTAACACAACGTTGCCGTTGCTGCTGATGATGATGATGGCTTACAAGAGAGATGAACTTTTTCTCCCAAACAATAAAATATTTCAAAAACATGCATCCCCAGCTCATCTACGCCATCATCATCACCGTCGTCGCCGTCATTGTCGTCGTCGTCGTCGTCGTCGTCGTAGTTCGCCGTTCGCGGTTCAATAATAAAGAAATAAATTAAAACCACCCAAGTGTGACTGATAACTTACTATGTTTGCATGTAGATTTTTTTTCTTTATTTTGAATTATTTATTTATTTCTAATGCCCTAACTGCGCAACGCCAGAGCTACGGACCGTTGTTGTTGCTCCACGAAGCAGCAGAATTTATTGATCTTGAGAGATACATAAATAGTATTGTTCGGACCGTGGCATAATAGCCGAAAGAAAAATTGTATTTGTATGCATAAATGGTTCCTCCACTCGGTTTGGGAACAATTGAATCGCGGCGGGGAAGGGGTGCACCAGCTTAAAACAATAATTCCAAACCGTCAGCTGAGAAGAAGTTGCCAACATTGAAGCAGCCAGCGAACGAAAAATAATCCAGTTCAAACTTTTATTTTTATTATTTCTGAATTTATAAACAACATCATAAACTACGGTAGCTGTAAAGCCGCGCGAAACAAAAAAAAAACCTATATACCATTATCGCAAATTATCTCATTTCTCATTTCACTTGACTTCACTTCTCCGGCAGAGTTCCTGCACTTTCCTTGGCGCGAATTCCTCTACGCTCTCTTTGCAATCGTGTTGAACTTCTTGTAATGTGCATGCAAAACCGAAACCGAAAAAAAAATCAACAGCGCGCATAAGCATATCAAAGTTTTCATCACGCGCCCCCAACCCCTCCCCACACCACCCCTTCTCCCAACCACACTGACGGAGTCTTTTCATTCAAATTCAACACTTTATCCACTCGCTGATAAGCTCGCATCCCTTTCCCTTCGATGCCAAAATGAAGCAATGTAAATCAACCAACCGATCGATGATAAGTTGCCCCGAATGGACCCATCAAAACGAATTACGAGAGAAAAATATGGTAACTAACCCGTCCATCGTCCTACCGCGCTGTATTCTTGTGTTCTTTTTCCTTCGTTTTGGCGAAAAACCGTGACTTGCCGACGGGTGCTGTTGGTTGTTCATCATTTTCGGGTCCCTATCGTCCCCCGGAGCTACACTTAAGCTACTGGTCTTAGCTCTCACCCTTTCTTCCCTTCAGCGCTCAGTGAGAGCGAGGGCAATGATGGAATCGCCGAAAACATCAGGAACCGGCACTTAAGTGCTTAAGCATAATTTTGGCTAATTCGCTGGCGCGGCCGCGCTAGAAGTGGCAGCCAGCGCTGGGTTCGTTCGGATTGGCCATGCTTTATAATTTCGGTCCTACTGAATGTTCTTTCAAGTTTTTTGTTTTGTTTCGGTGGTTTTGTTTTTCTTTTTTATTCTGTTTCTGTTGATGGACTCTTGAGTTTTGCATGGTTTCCGCCTACTCGTCCTTGGGATCCGTCGACAGTCAGCAGTGGTTTGCCTAACGGAAGATCAGCGTTTGATACCGGAGGGTGATGCTGATGGCCGTGAGGTTTATGCAAATCGTTTCGGTAGGCCACATTTCAAAGATAATTTAATCGAGGTTCGGATTCTACGCGATTGCAAAAGAACCGAATTTTCATCCGAATGATCATTCAGGCCTAAACGGCGCCGGTGGTGTAGTGGTAAGCGTGATTGCCTCTTACCCCAGCAGGCCTGGGTTCTAACCCAGTCGGCACCGCCGGAATGTTCTGAGGCATAACATCTCTGAACAGGGAAGTAAAGCCGTTGGTGCCCGGTTAATGAGTTGATGGGTCGATAGGTAGGTAGGATAGGCTGGGACCATATTTTTTGGCGACATCCCGATTCGAGAGCCGTAGGTTTCCCTTGATCGACCTCAACACCTTCCCAGTTCAGCTACCGATCCATAGTGTTAGCATGACGTCTGCTTTGCATCTTCCGGGACACACTCTTGCAGAACCGCTGAGAACGTCTCCCACGGTAAAGGCCTAGGGGCATCCCACTCTAAACTTTATATTTCTCGCGTTGTACTCAGAAAGTTCTTACAAATACCTAAGATACCTGGAAATACTTAAAAATACTAAACCTATATTTTGCATAAGGTTGTTACCACCGTTGCTAAACACATTTTAGTTGTTGATTTATCGGATGTCGTCAAGGATTTTGTGTGAATATGTGAAAACTGCACCCCTCCGTTTTTGGCCCTTCATACAGCGATATTGCGAATTCAGATCGGTATCTCAAATTGATCATTAGAGTGATGCAAAATTTGAAATTTTCGCCATTTTGAATTCCAAATCGGATCCTGACTAACCTCTCAAAACTTGAACCCATTTGGAGAGAAACTGAGATGGCACAAACCATTTGAAGTTTGTATGGGAATTACTATGGTAAAACCAAGATTTTTGTTCATGTCTATATAATAATTCACCATATCGGTCTGCTTCAAAAGCTTTCAACTGTACTTGTAGGAAATTTTCCCAGCTACAACTTTGCCCAAGACCACTTTTTGATTAAATACAAGGATCGAAAGTTATCAATGGTTCAATGCACTGATGTCTTATGATCATGCTCAATCAACTGATCAGCAGGCAACATTGGTGTTCCTGGGGCATTGAATAGGACACAAAAATCATGGCTACTATGTCACACTGCAAAATACAGTGTTGCCTACAGAGCAGCTGCTTGATCTTGTCATAAGTTTACCAAGCTCTTAAATAATTAATAACTTTTTCCTGTCTCGTTTTACAAAGAAACGATCTTGAGCAAAGTTGTAGCTGAAAAAAAAAATTCTATAAGAATGGCTATCAAACTGTTTTGCAACTTATTATGGAAAAAGACTAGAAGGCAATGAACAAAAAGTTGAGATTTCCCATAGTAATTTACATGTAAACTTCAAATGGCTTGTGCGAAGTCTGTTTCTAACCAAATGAGTTGTAACTTTGGAGGCTAATCAGGACCTGATTTGAAACCATTTAAGCACTGTGGAGCGAAAAAGTCAAATTTTGCATCAGTCTATTGATCATGCTATTAAGTGGAGCTGCATACAAGACAAGATCTTCGAAGGGATGGTGGCTACGTTACATACAAATTACATGCACACATATTTGAAAACTGCAGTGTTAAAATTTTAAGCTTTAACAGCTTTTTAAATGTTTTTTTGTTTGTTTTGTAGGCACCAAGATATGGTCTTCGAGTAAGATAAGATCATTGCAAAAATGATTCACCAATAAATTAAAGTGAAGAAGAATCGTCAACAGTGGAAAAAACAACCACTGATTCTTTCTCCAAAGTAGAAACGAACTGCATCATTTTCGCATTGTACCTGCACTATTAAATATATCACTCATTGATGCGCATTTAGCATGATCCGTTTGACATGTTACAGGAAGAAGCCAGGTTGACAATCGTGGAACCCTTCCCCTCGTTGTTCGTTTGGTTTTATCGATCGTTGCGTTATAAGATTAGGTACTTTTCGACCGTTATGATTTGGCCATGTAACACTAACTTAAGACTCTTAGGACTATCGAAGAAGTTGTGAAGGTTATCCACACCATTCGCATTGCACTTTTTGCCGAGGTTGTGGCATCTGGAGAGTCGCATCTTGTAGCTTCCCACTGAACGTGTTTATTCTGCCGAAAAGTGACATAATCTGCGCAGGTCTGATATCGGGCAGTTTTGAAAATTTCTAAAATAATTAGAAATTGTATATAATTTGAATTTAATTGAACATGATGTTAGGCATTAAATAACTACTTTGGCATGGTAAAAATAGAAATTTAAATAAAACTGTAACATACTGCAACATTTTGGCGAAATGCACGGAATTAAGTGCTGCGCAGAATTATGGCACTTTGCCGTGCATAGTAAACATGTTGTAAATATGAACTACATTTCCTCCGATTTGGAACTCAAATTCTAATCTTTTAAACCTTTATTAGAGCTGGACATGATTGGTATGCCATATCTGCTATGAATCCATTTTTTCATTGATTATATCAGCTAACAGCAACAATTGTACAACTTAAATTTAATCAATTTATTTTAACACATAACATGTGAATAAATAATCATCGATTGTTCAAACTTTTAAATGAAAACAACCAACCAATCAACTTTTTAACGTGTCGCGTTCTTGAACAATCGAGCTGAATAAGTCTCGCATGACGCTTTGACTCAACCGGGATAATCTATTTGCCACTACGGATCAGATAGACAACGATAATCCTCAATCACAAGCACCTTGTCGTTGGTGGTTACAATTTCTGAAACTGGGAAATTTATGTTCAAATGAAAACATCGACTACTAGCAAAATGCTGGTTAAACTACTTTATCAGTCTAAAGTAGCTCCGTTTTCCGATGTATGTTCCCCGAAAAGCGTATTGCAATGAGTACAATTTTCTACTGTAAAAGGTTCGTTTCATCGTAGTAGTTCGACAGGCAAATGCGCAGCGTAACCCTGGTATCCATGACCTGTATAGGCATAGCCAAGAACTTATTCTTCTCCATACTTGCACAGCTTGTGCTAACACTTTTGGTTACATTTTTGGGTCTGCCATGTCAATCAACGGTTCCTTATTTGCTTGGGAATCTGGAACAGCTCTGTAAATGAGTGCAAATTCATGATAGCGCACTGGAAAGTCTGCTCAAAACTAGAGAGGTTCTAGAACTTCTGTACTATAAACTATCAGTAATTCGTATAACACACGATTTTAACTCTATATTAGATAGGCATAATTGAAATATGTATACCAATTATCATGATTTCATTACAATTCAAATAGATTACAACAAGAATTAATTTCAATTCATAAGTGACGAAAACTATAAAGTTGATGGGGCTAACAACAACACTAGCAACCGGTAACTACGATGGATATTATGCAAGATTAAAAATATTTAGAAATACTTAAGAATTTTAACATATTTAATGTATACTATTACTAAATTTTAGAGTGGGATGCCCCTAGGCAAAGGCTGTCTAAAAGTAAATTGGTACGCCCCTCGCACGCCGCTAGCACGCCTCTAGTATTGGGAATCGAAAATATTTGACAGTGGTTTGTTTACACTTCTATAGAGAACAACTGGTGCAAGTTTGATCAAAGTAGCCGATAGCGTTCAGAAATAACGTCAAATGGAACTCGAAAGAAGAAAAATATTGTACACAACCACCTGGAAAATCCGGAGGGGTCCGATTCCAAGCTGGCTAAAGTGCTGAAGATGCCGAATGCAACAGTTTGTCGAGTGCTCACAACCAACTAGGAAACCCTGAGTGTCGAAAGGAATCAGTGGACCTACGAAAAAACTGGAACCAGGGATAGTCAGCTACGCAACAAAGCTGTTGAGGTGCGTTAAAGCCAACCCCGGTCTTTCGATTCAAGATGTGACCAGAAGGTACAACGCCAATTTTCAAACGGTGCGGAAGATCCTTGCCAGGGAAGGATTTACAAGTCGTACAAAGCCAGTAAACATCCGAACCGGCACGTGAAGCGGAATTCCGTGGCCAAAAAGCGTGAAAGGCTCTTGTAAATACGACGGTGTTTTGACGAAACACAAGGGCTGCACTTTGATTGATGACAAAACATAGGTCAAACTCGATTTTAAGCAGCTTCCCTGTCAAAAGTTTTACATCATGACTGGACGTGGTAGGGTTACCATATCAAAAACATGAAAAGAAGGACATTTTATTTGAGGTTTGGAGATTAAGGAGGACAATGATTCCCTTTCATAACTTTAAAGGAGGACAATGAGTTTTTATCAAACGTTTTGAAAATATGTGCGCTATCCCAAAATTCATGATTTGCAAAGGTTCAATTGAGATTGTTCATAACTTGTAGTCGTTACCAATTAAATTTGTCTTCTCGTTATACTTCTGAAAAATGCATCAAACTAGCCTTCATAATTCATTTTTGATACATGGAAATGATCTAGTCTAGCTGATTTGCATGAAAACTACAGCTTTACAGCATTAAAGGGAGGTTTACTTGGATTTTTTAAAAAAAAATTGATATTTTTTGCATAAAATGAAAGCTACAAGTGTATAGAATATGTGGCCAAAAGGATTTTACGATCCGAAACATATTAAGCGAGTTATGGCGCTTTGAGTGAACCTTTGTCATGCGCGCTGAGGGACGCTACAAAAACTTTAAACGCGTTTTTCTCGAAACCATATTTTTTATAACAACTTAGAGCATAGGGCTTGAACAAATGATCCGATTTACAATCGGAAAATTGCGCTTTGAAGGATACTATTTTTTGTATGGCTTATACCTAAAATGAAAAAAAAAATGTTAGTTACTATTTTTTAAGCAAGGTCAAAGTGAGAAAAAAGGGGTAAAAAAAGCACTAAATTTTCAAATGTCCATAATTTGGTCAATTTTTGTCGGATTTCGTTCTAGTTAGGTATAAGCCATAGGGAATATTATCAACTTTAACCACAATAAAAAATTTTCATTTCAGTTCACCACCAGAGGGTGTGCACTCGAAGTTCTGCAGCAAACCCTGACTGACACTCCTCCACGCGAGTCGCCATTTTGTTTTTTTACCTTCAAAAAATTTCCAAGTATTCAGGAATAGTGGACAAATATAATTATCGAAACCGGAAGTTCGTATGTCTTTTCATTCTCCTGAAAAAAAATTCCAAAGTTCAACTGTTTTTCAGCCATATCCAAGTAAACCTCCCCTTAAAGCCATCCCAACTAGGGGAAGTACAACTTGATATGAAGTAATATTTGAGGTAAAAATTGCTCAAATTGGTAGTTATTATTGTTTGTAGTATAAATATTAATGATACTAACTGTCAAGCGGAAAGCTACAAAGTAAAAAAAACAGTGTAACTTTAACGCATACACTCAATGAAGTTTCACCATTGTTGTTTATGTTTACAGCAGCTTTTTGTATGTCATATTTTGCCTAGATTTTCATTTTCGATAGCTCTGACCGTTTTCGGCTTCGGCTTTTGATGCTAAAAACGGCACTGGACGTTCCCCCAGCAGCAAATCTCTCAAGGTTGCAGGCTCATCGCGAAACAAGCGTAATACGACCAAAGAAGCAACACTTTGGGCCTCCGTTTACAGGGGCACCATTGTCAGTCGATTCCCGTTCCATCGGATGACAGCACATTGGTTCGCAGATGATGAAGATTTCGTGGAAATTAATGACTACTTCCTGGGAACTGAAGTGCGGTCGATTATGTGCACTGCGATCAGTTACCAAAGAATGCCAAATTTATGAGAACAAGGAGCGGATTGCGGTGGCGGTGGCCAGCAAGATCATCAAGGAATGACTTGCCTTTCGTGTGAAATCCATTTTTGATTAAATTAATGTCAAATGTACACTTAAAACCAAAAATAGTCAAAAACAAAAAAAACAACTGTCAGGCTAAGTATAAGATTTCCAAGTATCGCACATATTAAAATATCTAATATTTCCACTATCGGTATTGATACTGATACTTGAAGCTGTCCTTACCCTAGCATCCCAACTTTTATCATGTTCAAAAATTAGGATATATGTCATCGCTGATTGAAAGCAACATGGAACATCTAAGCAACCTGTTAATTTTACCATTAATTCAGCATAGGACTCTAAGGCCGATGGTGTTGTTAGCTTCTGTTAGTGAGCTTGCAGTTGCCACAAATCTCCGATTGAAGTGATTGTTCACAAAATCAGATACGTCAATTGAAACACCAAAAATCCCATAGAACCAGAACGTCAAAATCGAACACATTTTGGATTTAATCTGTGTGGCTGTGTGAATTGGTGGATTTTAACTTAAACTTTACAGATAGAAAATTTTCAAATAAACTTGCTGTTGTACCAGTCTTATTTATGGCAGCCCAGGAATCAATGTTGACAAACACCTCGAAAATCACACGATCAACAAAAGAGAGATTTTCGAACATTATGATTTATGTTGATCATACGATTTTCGAGAAATTGTTTGTCAAAATTGATTCCTGGTTTGTCTGAAATAAGTCTGTTAAAATAGCAGGATAATTTATAAATTTTCCATCTGTCAAATATAAGTTAAAATTCACCAAATGGGTCGTAGCCTAAATGTAGGGAGTTGACAGCTGTAGTATACTCCCAGTCCCACCATCGAATGGCATTTTCTAGATAAGATGAGGTTGCGACATAATTAAACAAATAAGCTCTACAAACAACGCTCTTTGTAAACAATTTTATGGATATGATACTGGAAAAAATGCAAGGATTAAAAAGGAGGACATTTTCGGGCAAAAGGAGAATGTAGAAAAATTGTTGAAAAAGGAGGACATGTCCTCCTTTAGGATACCATATGGTAACCCTAGGACGTGGGGATGTGCCGGGAAGATTCAAGTTCGTGTTTGCCGACAAGTTCGCGAAGAAGGTCATGATTTGGCAAGCGATTTGTAGTTGTGGCCTGAAAACGGAACCATTCCTGACCAGACCTTAGACTGAAACAAATGAATACTTTTGATCATGTCACAAACCATTTGAATCATATCATCAACTTCAAATGACTTCTAGCGAGATAAAAAAAAAAACTTGCGGCTGTAGTTAATCATTATATCAGTGATTTTGTCAAATTATCTTAACAAAAACTACAAGAAACAGCCCTGTGGGGTTGCACGCAATGGTAAAGTTGGACTACGTGGTCTTATATACTAAATTGTATTTGTTAACTACAGCAGGAGCTTGTGTTTTGTTTAGGAATAGAAATAACGGTGCGGCTTCTTTCTATGGATGCTCATGTGGGCTGCAGCTGGCTGCTTGCGGGGAGCCTTTCATTGTGTACTGGAAAACACTACCACTCACCACACGCGGTGATTGAATGAACAGTTCGAGACCGGATGGTATTCAATTTTGAAATCTGTGTTAGGGAAAGCTCTTTCCGCAGGCAATCGGTGATAATTTTAATTATCAAAGCCACAGTTGCACATTCGTGCAATTTTCAATAGACATTTGAAAAGTGATAAATTCTTAATTTTAACAGATTCGTAGGAAAATTTCCTATCGCTTGGCGTTTTAATTTTTTAATTTGAAATCCATCATCTCTGGCTCAAAACCAGACCACTTTCATGCCGCAACTGACTTTGATTTTTGAAATTGCCTTTTACATGGTATTTTAGATTTAAACTTATAGGAACTGACATCCGATTGCTGACCTTGACAAGTCTCGCGTCACTTTTCAAATAGGCCAATCTACATTGATCGATTCTCTTAATCGACTCTCTCTCTTCCGTTGATAACTTGGCTGCATTCATATTTCGGATGCAATTCAACTTTGAAATCTATGTTAGGGAAATCACTTTTCGCAGGAAATCGGTGATAATTTTAATTACCATAGTAACAGTTGCAGGTTCGTGCAATTTTCAATAGTGACATTTTGAAAAATGATACAGTTTGATATTTAACAGATACGTAGAAATATTTCTGAACGACTAGTGATAATTTATTTGAAATTGGTCCAGGGGCAGCTTAGTTATAAACTTTTAAAATCTTTCATAATTTTGTTACATGTCCCATTTTCGGTTTTCACAAAGTTTACCCCCATATAAAAATCACAGACGCAGTCCTACGTCAAAAATAGTAGAAATTCTCATTACTGAGCATTACCGAACGTATATCATGACAATTTAACGCTCACTGCGTGTTTATGATCATTTCTTCGATTATATTTTATATTTTATTGCAATATCTTTCGTGGACCTTTGCACGATAGGTAGCTGGTTTGACAGTTCAATAGGTAGACTTGGCTTCACTCTTGGCGTGACTTATTACACACTGACTTTAGATTAGACTATCCAATGTGTGAGGTTGAAGGTCCGAAAGTTCAAAATTGCGCTTGATTTGTATTCATCCTTCCCCTGCTCACAAAGGTTTTAAGTTTCGGGAAGCCTTCTCAAGATGGCCTACCGATAAAAGTTTTGAGAAGCTACCGATACTGAAAAAAAATAATCTGGCCACCCTGTGTGTAGTAGAAACATTCTCTTTTGTGAAAAATCCGCACGAAAAAGCGAGGCAAAGTAAGGGTAGTGCTTAGTAGGCCCATAATTAGATCTAAGCCCTACGTATTTTTTTGACGTAGGACTACGTCTTTGATTTCTATATGGGGGTACACTTTGTGAAAACCGAAAATGGAACATGTAACAAATTAAGAAAGATTTTGTACGGTAATAACTCAGCTGCCCCTGGTCCAATTTCAATAATTTTATCACCAATCGATCAGAAATATGGCTACGCATCGATAACAATGCTTCCGAATGTTGATTTTCAACAAGAAACTATTGAAAAACTGGTAAATGTCCAGCATTGTCCAAAAGCGTCGAATTAACTAACAAAACCACCAATTACCTACATGCATATGCTGCTTCCCCAGCACAGTCGTCAGAGAGTAGTAAGTAGACGAAACAAGTCGAAGTGGCATTCGCCTCCGATCCTTGGGCGCGTGCGAATAGGGAGGATAGAATTGCGTAATATTTTGCACACTCATCTCCATACTCAGAACCACACACTCCCAACGACCACACCACTGTGTGGTGGTGTTCGTCGTCGAAATTAGTAGCAGCAGTAGCAGTGCTTTCGGCGTGTGGCGTTGAAAATTATTCTCCAGTAACAACGAAAGGCTGCCTGCAAGCAGCGAGCTGCAGAGCCCACATAAGCAACCATCAAAGGAGGAAGAAGCTGCACCGCTATGCTATGGATCGGAAACAGTAGCTCTTCGTGAGTCGCAGCGGGTCGGTCATCTATGCCAAGCGTGTCATCCTCACTCCAAACGACATACAGCTCGACAGCCTCATCCGTGTTGAACACCCAGCTCAGAATTACTCAACCATCACTACAAAACGGTCCTTTTCAGGACCACCATAAATTTGTTAAGAGTATTATTTGGACATTTGTCAAGGTCATCAGTTCCCGCAAGCAGCTAGCTATAAAAGCTCAACCTGGTCTCTATAGAAGGTGTGGAATTGTAGGCCCGAATGTATTGGTGAGATTAATCATCATCCGACCATTTTCCAGAACACACTGGTAGGAAGTATTAAAAATCCATATAGAATTTGAGAGAAGTGGGAATAATTCGCTTGGGGTGTATATTCAGTCCCCAGAAAGCCAATAAAATCAAATTGGTGAGAAAATTTGCTCTCACGAGTTCAATCTCTTGAAGTCCCTCCGTTTTTACATATTCTGCACAAACGATACTTTCCGCCCCGCCCCATTCATATAATTCGGAAGGAAATCCCGTGAGGGGTGAATTCAATACTCTTTAATACCAAAATGCACAAAACTTAAAAATTCAAAAATAACAAAAAAATCAAAATACACCTTTTAAAGTCGGGTAGATGACTCGAAAATACTAAAGTTGACAGTCCCTTGGATTCTCTTCATCAACTTTCACTTTGAAATAAATACTACAAATTTAATACGCTTACAAATAAAAAACGGGAAGAGTTAAGATAATTGATGATTGATCAATAAAAAGAACTAAATGCTTTTCACATTTGTTCCGTCCACTAGCGGTCCTACGTCAAGCTTCCGTTCGTGCCCCTAGGCACAGACTCTTCTACTTTTTTAATTATTTGAATCGTTTTTCAACGACCACATTACGGATTTGAATTATCCTGGTGTGGAATGCGTACGCCGTACATCCTTTAATTATTCATATTATCAAGTAGTTTTAAGACGACCTTTCTATTTTGTCTAGCTTAGTATAAATAAGACCCTATTTACTCGAGGTTCTAGAAGAAAAGAAGAGAAGAACGGCAAAGTTCGAGTGGAAGAAAACGTTATTTTAAAGTGCTCGATTGATGTGATCCGTTAAAAAATAAGCGAAAGAGCATAAAAAATCATCATTCTATTTTAAATATCCCTGACGAAAGCCGATGTTTTATCAATCAAAGACATCAATCTTCGATCCGACCCAGTTTAATCACAGCTCTCAATTCGATTTGAAAATTGCTATCTTCCCAAATTTGAGCGCCCACTCATTTACGGCCTTCTTTCATTTCAAAGCATACTCCAACCCACCACACCCCACCCTTCCCCCGACAAGCTCCGATTCATTAGGCTTCCCTTCCGCAAACTGCCTCCTGGTTCCATATAAACGTTTTTTATAATCCACCAACCTTGCATCACTTATGTGCGAATCCGCAATCTACGACTACACAGAGCACACGCTTAGTAGACACATACCCCGTTCAAAACGCCGACACACGTCCCGAGTCGCATTTTCTTGTCTCATTTTATTTTGCATCCATTCCAGCCGGGACTCCCGGGAAAGTCCTGATGACTACGATTGCAAGCTGCTACTTTGCACCTACCACCCACCCATCCGCAACGCAGAACATCCAGTCAGTGCTCGTCCATTCAAAAATCGAGAATTAGAATCCACGAACGTCAGCCAACGCATCGAAACCCTCGCGCACACACACACTGGGAGGACTCGGGACGCCTGGTGAGGGCCTTCTACCCTGCTGATGTTGCCACCTCCATCGACCGCCGCACCGTGGCCGTATGAGTATGATTGCTGAAAATTTAATGAGATGAAATTTTGGGTTTTCGTCATCCAATTTAGATTTCTGGTGCGAGAAATGTGTGTATGTCCGAACACTGTACGACTGTCTCCTCGATCTCTCACTGTCTCTTCTGCTGTGCACGGTGCTGTTTTTGTTCCCCCGCGTGTGTTCCCAGTGCGTGTGTGGAGGCACGAACGCTGTGGATCCGTTTCCAGGGGATGCTATCGTCGTCGTTGGCGTCGCCGTCGTCGTCGTGGTCGTTATCGTCGGCGACGTCGTGTGCTCTATTGGGCGAATTTCGGGGACATCATGCCATTGCTGCTGCTTCTACCCAGTCAGTGCCCGGCAGTAGGACTCCAAACGAAATATAAAAATTATAAAACTACGAAACTGGATAAATTGCTTCTGCTTGTGTGAAGTGTTCCAAGAGCGAGATAGAGAGCAACGAGGTGTGGGGTTCTAGAACTACTGAGCAGCCTCACGCACGCTGGAGCTTCCGATGTGTGCGCTTGATGGAGGAGAGTCGTTCTAGACCCCAGCCCCGGTACGAAATGGCGCGCTACACTCTGGAGCCAGCAGTAGTCCTCTGACCAGTAGTCCTGATGAGTTTTCAATTTTTAATATCCTTGTTCTGAATGCTGGTTCCTCCGGTTGTGCTCTCTTCTACGTTTCGGCAGCAGCAGGCAACAGTCAGTGGGAGCTTCCTGCTACTCACTCGCTGCGTTGAGTCTCCGCATATATGGAGTGCAAGAGTTATAAATACGCTATTGTGTAATATATTTTTCCGGACTGGACGTGACGATCCGGTCTTGTCCTGGGAGGGTTTTGCGTTTTAAAATATTCTATTAGAATTTACAAAACGTGAATCGTATCATTTATGCAATGAAACCAGCTTCGATGCTATTTTTGGACGAGTCCCGCGTGGTATGCTTCATTACTGAGAACTGCTTTCCTTATTAGTGTTTTTGTAGTACCTAAGTCGAAAGTCTATTAAAATAATCTTCCATTGTAATTTTTTTTATATTTTAAACATCCGTCGGAATTTTGTGACTTGCACTGAGATAAGATTCAAATTCTGTATATAATACGACATTTGTGAAAATGCATGAAAAGCTAGCACTATTTCCAGTACACGGCTATTGAGATCAACCCAAACTTGAGTTCAGTTTACTCATAAATCGCAAAAAGTGCAGGAACTCAACGATTAAAATTGCTTCATATTTTTCCAGGTTTTCCAGGGTTTTCCAGGGTTTTCCAGGAAAAAAATCCCGAATATGAGAATAGTAAAGATTTGATTCTCTCAGTCTATTGGTACCAGGGCCAAATCGATGCGACGAAGAGACGGCTGGCTTCGAATTTTCAATTACACACATCTTGGAAATTGATGTCCCATTTTACCAGTAATTGCTACTTCATGTGTGCTGCAGAACAGCAAACGTTGAGTAACAGTTCCATTGTAGTACGTATCGTAGAAGCTGATATTCGTGCACTTAAAGTTTCGATTACGAGAATAAGGATCTCACAGCGAAAAACCTTAAAGTCGAACAGCTTCGCAGCATTCTAGAACCTCAGTCGGCGTGCACAAACAAATGTTCAATCGCTTGTCTCTCTTTCTCCCGTCGCTCAATTGGTCTTCCTTTCAAGCTTCGGTGAAACGGATGAGCGAAAGAGCGCTCGACTTTGATAGTTTCTCGTTCATGAAACACATCAACAGAGGTTTCATGACGTATATGACGGAAAATGAAATAACAGATTTAAAGCATTTCTCACGTGAAAACACGTGAAGATTACACGTAATATTTTTAATTTATCTTCCATCCATATATTTATCTAAAAAAAAAAGGTCAAAAACGGGACATAACGCATTTTAAACAAATTGAAAGATCGGTGATAGAGTGTTGGTGAAAGGGGATTGAAAGCCATAATGAGGTTCGTTTAACTAGAAAATCGACGTTAGTTACATTGAAAGCGATGAGCAAAGCAACGACGAGAAGTTCCACAGCCAGCGTTTCCTTCTAAGCGTGCTTCTTTTTCACTATCATTTCTTGCTGATAGTCTAGCTAGGCGTTATAGAAATGAAGCGTCGAACACGTATGTATGAGAGAAACAAAACACGAGTTCATTTTAGAGCTTCGAAAATGTAGAGCCCTGATTGGTACTACTCCTAGACTGAGTACTTTTTTCGTCAATTTTCCTCATTTTCTGGCAGATTTTTTAGGTTTTCCACAGCAGTGGCGGCGGTGGTGTCTTGCTAGCAGTTTGTTCTACTTTTAACTCTCGGTTACTTCATCCTAATAACTCAGGTGTCGAACAGGTGTGGGTGGCTGTTACCCTACCGTTGAAAGTGGTCTTCATTTGCGTGTTGTATTTACCCCCGGATCGACTTGGCTTTTCTGAGTTGATCGATCAACACATTGATTCACTTTTTTTGGGTTGTATCCAAGATTAATGCGACTGACGAAGTCCTTGTTGTTGGTGATTTCAATCTTGCTTCAGTCAACTGGTCATCGAATGAAACAGGGTTCTTTCATCCTCGCTCTAATGACTCATACATTACACCTCTAGTAGCATCTCTCCTAGATTGCTACTATACTGCTGATCTTCTGCAACGGAACGGGATCTCCAATGAAAATCATAGACTGCTTGATCTATGTTTCCTTAGCCGTGAACTCGCCTCTAATTGCTCGGTTCAAGTGGCACCCGAACCACTAGTTAAACGTTGTAGACACCATTCACCTCTGCAGTTATCATTACACTTATATCAGGCTTGCACTTTTCGGGTTACCGTGGACAGCGTATCGTATGACTACCATAGGACTGACTTCGAGGGAATGGCAACCTTTTTCAAAAACATCAGCTGGGACGATGAACTCCGAGATCGTGACACGAATGCTGTCTCTTCTATTTTCTCGAATATTGTCGTGTATGCGATCGATCAGTTTGTACCCATGACAACTCCACCCATATCTAGTAACCCTCCTTGGACCAACCACCGACTCAAGCGGCTGAAGTCATCCAAACGAGCTGTCTTGAAGACATTTTGTAAACTTCGAACGGATGCATCGAAGAGGAAGTACAACCTCGTTAACAAACAGTATAAGGTATCCATATTCAACCTCTCTTTGGATTCTGGGATTTTTTCCAACTGCTGGAAGGATTCTTTTGTTTTAACTGTTTTCAAAAAAGGCAATAAGCAGTCGGTGCCCAACTACCGTGGTATCGCTGCTTTATGTACAGTCTCAAAGCATTTTGAACTATTGGTGCTAGATTATTTAAAACACACATGCTCTTGTTACATCGCGACTTAACAACACGGATTTATGCCGAAAAGGGTCGACCGCTACAAATCTCGTTCAATACACATCATCAATCATACGCGAGATGGAAAGAGGTCATCAAGTGATTGCTATCTTCACCGATCTTTCTGCTGCTTTTGATAAAAAAACAATCACGAGATTGCAGTGGCCAAACTAGAGCGACTTAATTTTCACGGTTCCTCCTTGATTGGCTTCGCTCATACCTCACCGCAAGGTTGCAAAGACTCATTTCAGCTAAAACAATGTTTTTCTAAATTATGAAATAATTAGATGCCATGATCAAATTTTGAATTGGTAGGATACAAGAAGAGGTTGCAAAGAATGTGTTTGACATATTAAACCTGTTTATTTCACTTCATGAGAGTCACAATCAGCGATTTTTCATAAACTCACTCACTCACTCACTCACTCACTCAGCGATCAGCAAATCGCTGATTGTGACTCATATAAAGCAAAATTTACAGGTTTTATGTTTCCAACGCATACTTTGTAACCTCTTCTTGTAAGTTACAAGTAAAACATGCCATCATACCATCTTTTGGTTTTATTATTCCGAAAAACATTATTTTAGCTGAAATGAGTCTTTGCAACCTTGCCTCACCGTTCGACATATGTCAGTGAAGATTGGAGATCATTTTTCTAAACCGTTCGTTGTTTCTTCTGGTGTACCTCAAGGCAGTCATCTGGGACCGTTCATATTTTTATTGTATCTGAATGACGTTCACTTTTCGATCCGTTGCCTGAAGCTGTCTTATGCTGACGATTTCAAACTATACTTTGTCATCAAAGATCGAAGTGATGCATTGTTTCTTCAGCAGCAGCTGGACGTTTTCACTGTTTGGTGTGACAAGAACAGGATGGTATTAAATGCTTCTAAATGTGCCATTATAACGTTTTACAGGAAAAAATCACCTATCTGTTATGCTTACAGCCTGCAGTAGCAAATATTAAGCCGTGAATCTACCATTAAAGACTTAGGCGTCCTACTTGATTCACAACTCACCTTCAAGGACCATGTGGCTTATGTCTGCACTAAGGCATCTTCTCAACTTGGTTTCATTTTTCGTTTCGCCAAAGACTTTAGGGACATTTTCGGTTTAAAAACACTCTATTGTTCGCTAGTCCGCTCCACATTAGAGTACTGTTCCGTAGTATGGGCTCCTTTTTACAGCAACGTATTGAAGCCGAAGATTTGGACGTTTCGCCCTTCGTTGGCTACCCTGGAGGGATCCTTCCAATCTCCCTAGTTATGAAAGTCGCTGTAATTTGATGTCCCTACAATTACTTAGTGTTCGCCGAGGCGTCTCTAAGGCAACATTCATCGCTGATCTCCTACGATCGGACATTAATTGCGGTTCACTTCTGCAGTTGAATGTCAATATCAGACGCGTAAATTTACGTTCTTATTATTTGTTTTCAATATCCCGGCTTTTCACACAAACTACGGTGCTAATGAGCCGTTTACTAGCATGTGCAAGATTTTCAACAAATGTTATAACTGCCTTGATTTAAATATCTGTGTTAGGCTTAAGAATCTGTTTTATAATGTAATTTTAACTTCCTGGCGGTTTCTGTTTTCTGTATTTAAATTAAGTTCATTATGTTATCATTAATATCTTTTTATATGTTAAGGACTTAGTTCAATCAAATGTATCTGTAGAATTCCATGGTACTGAAATGATGAGGTTTTGCACCCGCTAGTGTGGGCTTTTCCCTCCAAATAAATTTAAAAAAAAATAAATAAATAAAATAAGCAGTACTTTGCAAATAAGAGGACGGAAACGATCATACAACGGGAGGCTTCAAATGCCATGCACGTTTCTCGATTCCCGGTAGTTTGTTCTAATTCCCCGGCAAACAAATTTAGAAGGATATTTGGGTGACGGATACAAGGAATTTCCCAGAGAAGTCAAAAGAAACTTCTAAAGAGAAAGTTTGGATTAATTTCCAGAGGAATCTGAAGAACTTCCGAGGTAAATCGGATGAATGTTCCATAAGAAGTCGGAAGAATATTCCGAGGGAAGCCAGCAGATATTTTCGTGGGAGGCCAGGAAAGCTTAGGGGAAATCAGGAAACATGTATTTGCGAAGTCAAAAAGACTTATCAAAGAAGTCGGATGTAACTCCCGAGGATGTTGAATTCTGGAGTAATTTAAAACGATTGAATAGAAACTTCCAATAACATTTTTAAGAAGCTTGTTGAAGAAGTTGGATTAATCTTCCAGCGGAAGTCAAAAGAAGTTATCATGGAAGTCAGAAGTACTATTGGAAGAAGCTTCCAATGAAACCAGAGAGAAATTTGTAGGAAAGTTGGAAAAGTCTTCTAGAAAAATTAAAAAATATGATCTGAGTCAAGAGAAACTCCAAAGGATAGTCGAAACCTAAATTTACGGAAGCAGTCGGAAGAAAAATTAAAAGCTGCCCGGAATGTTTTTTCCATAGAATGCAAAAATATCAAAATTAATTGATTTAACTATTCCATACTATATAAATCGTTCTATGGAAGTTAAAAAATATAAATTCTGATGAGAAGCTGCCATGAATTGAACTTTATACTTTTCTGGTCTCTGAGCAAAAATTCCCGGGAAAAGCCATCAGCTGTTTCCCATTTCCCTGGAAGTCAAAAATGGCCGGGCAATGGAAACTAGAGATGTGCAAAACAGTTCAGTTTGCAGAACCGTTCCTTGTAGAACCATTCCGCATAAAGACTAGTTCTTTGGAATCGTTCTTCGCTCTTACAGATTTTTTCGCTATTTGTTTGTTTGAAAAAAAAAAAATTGAAATGGCAAAAATAAATTACAATCAATTGAATAATTTCCAAGCAACTTTTTCTTCTAAATAAAACAACCTATATTTTTGAAATCATATTTGAGTCTTTGGATTGTATTCAATGATTTATGTTCGGTGATCGTTTTTACTGTTATATAATACCACGATTTTCTTAAAGGTTATGATTAAGGAAATAATTTTCGAAACGTTCGTGGCCTTCAATCTGCTCCTTCTTTCGTTGCATATCTGTCCTGCTTTAGAAAAAATGCGTTGAGTAACTGGTTCAACCGGACGCATGGAAGCAACACATGTAGCAGCATTTCCACCCTCACTTGAAAGAATTTGCGCGTTGTTCTCTCGAGAAATATTCGATGAGGAGCTCTGTTCGGATGTTGTCTCGCAAACATCGTCTTGGTTACTGGTGCTGCTCCTCTCCATAGGAATCGAAGGGTGTTTGCTTCTCAAATGCCGTTTTAAATTAGCACTGGAACCGGAAGACATTGCTATTGCAGTATGGCAATAACGGCACTTTCCTTTACCATCATCCTGCTTCACAAAATGGTACCAGATGCCACTGGTAGCTCTTCCTCAACCAGCCATTGCAGATCTAAATACAATTGATTTATAATATTTGAATTTATTGTATCCGAATTCGTCACTTACTATCCAAAAACGACGATAATATTGAGCACGGAATACACGGTATAGGTATGACTATTAAGTGATGTTTAATTCACTCACACTACGCGGGAAAGAAGAATTCTGTATGTCAGCGAAGAGTGTTCTTTTACAATGAAAGACGTTTATTCTCACAGCTTCTTACTTCTGTTGAGCAAATGCAGAGAGAATAGGTAGAGAGGCGAAGAGTGTGAAGCAAAAAAAAACCTTATCGAACCGTCAAACTGGTATCCTATCGAACAAAATAAACAAAAGTTGATGTTCCCCAATTTGGTGAAGGCAAGTATTGTAATCGCTGCGAATATACTATTCTCTCTGGTTGAAAAAAGTCACTTGAAGTGTGCCCTTCAGAAACAGTTGCCAGAACTTGTAGGATGGAATCATAATAAAAAGAGTGCTGCCGTTTCCACGGTTTTTCACTCTTCGCCTCTCTACCTATTCTCTCTGAGCAAATGAATCAATAATTATTGACAGAGCATAAGCGTTTCGCAATGACGGGGATGCTCTGTCTCTTTTCTGCTATAGGAAATTCGTGCGTGAAACATGGCAGACTATTCCTTACTCTGTTGCTCCACTGAAGAAAAAAAATTCATGAGGAACTATCACTCTGTGCGTGAAGAACAAATCAAGCTAAAAATTGCATTAGGCCCTGAGCAACATTGACAGATTCTCTTTGTCGACTTTTTCTTTGCATCCCCACGGCCATGTAAAGACATTCCCAGGCATTTTTAGCACACAGACCGATAAAAGAAGCTTATCTACAAACACAATAAGAAACGGTTATGTGCTCAAGTTATTAACGAAATATAAAGCCGACGAAGACAATCGATTAATGTTACTTAAGACCTAATACAATGTTCAGCTTGAAATGCCCTCAACGTTAATTGAAAAAAAAAATAGAGATAAATGTTTATCCATTCATAACTTCATTATCTACCGAGCGAACAACGGGAGAACTTATTGTCACAATAGACGAGTGCATGGATGGGTTTGAGTTCACTCACAATTCATTTTATTTTTCAAATGACGGGACGGGACGAATTGTCACGCCAAAGTGATATTTACCTCCTTCCACACACACGCTTATAAGATAAATAAACATCGTTAGAGTAAACATAGTCGCTAGAACCGATGGAAACTATTTTCTATATCTTTACTCCAAGAGTGTCCGTCATTTACGTGCATGCGAAAACAAGACCAAAAAAAAAACAATTCTTTCTCTCACTATCTTGCATGAAATCGAAAACATACCTGAGCTATTCTTCGTTCGGCATACATGTCCTTCTCAGTCTTTTCAGTTCATTCTTTCTCGTTCTTGCTCTTCTTTCGTTCTTTCTCGTTGATACCGGGAGTACTCACCGCTCAGAACGAACGAGAGCGACATACACTCTTTTTGTGAACTACCACTCTAATTCAGAACTACCGTTCTTTAAAAAAAGAACTACCGTTCTTTCACTCACTGCCGGGACCTAGTTCTTCTGAACCGTTCGAGAACGAAGCGCACATCTCTAATGGAAACACTAACTCGGTAGTGGCTAGAGCTGGGATGGTTGCTTTCCAAGTTATGGCAGATACGCCATTCAAGAAGTGGTTGCGAGCTCATACGAAGGTTTCCGGATTGCCAAAATTAACGGAATCTTCATATACAGTTGTTGCACACCCCCGAGATGGACGATGGAGCAGTTCCGTGATATGACTTACCGAAGAGCTGATCGGACAAGGAGTGGGGAAGCAGATGTTCCAATGCAAGAGGGCACAGTCTGCTGGAATATCTGGCAAAGCTGGAAGTTATGCTGTCCAAAGAAGGCACTTTTCGAAGAGATAGCCGGGAATTCATTATCGACGTCACTTTCTGCAGTCCGTCGCTGGTGTCAAACATGAATTGGAGAGTGTGCGAAGGATATACCCATAGCGACCATCAGGCTTTCGACAAGGATCTTTTCGTTGAAGCACTCCGTGTGGACAGGGACCCCGCGGATCTGAACGTGGGCGAAATGAAAGAAACGTTTGTGAGGGCATGTGACATGCCCATGCCAAGGAAACTGGAGCCAAATAACGAGGCACTTAGCACCATCCACGGTAGTTGTCTCAGAACCAAAAGACGTGTTCAGAGAGCAAGAACAGAAGCAGATAGAGAGGAACGAAGATAAATCAGAACAAGTCAAACTGTTTTAAGGAGCTGTGTCGAGACGCTGATGCCAACTAGATGTGGGCAAAACAGCTCATCTGGCTGAGTGGATCAAATCTATCCAGCTCACTAAAGGGAGTCGATTCTTTTGAACAGCTCTTCAGCTCACATTGAAATGATAGAAATTATGACACAAATTCAAAACCGGAAATTAGTGGTTTTAGTGCTTAAAACTGCATAAAATAGTAAAAGTAGTCTAAACCAATAAATCCGTACCTTACAGCATGGCTCGCGTAAATGTACATACAGATTGTATTTCTGAGGTTAATTCTCCAGCAGAATGTCTCTCACTATTCTCGGCTTCAGCTCCAGATCATCAGCTCAGAACCGGATCCGAAGCTGAATCGTGAAGAATCTCGAGAGTTGTCATCCTAAACAGCTCCCAGTGAATCATTCGAGTCGATGATTCGGATCCGGAGCTGAGCTGATAAGCTGGAGAGCTGCATATCGATGTTCGGTTATTTGCCTTTGTGCGGATCTTTCGCTCCCCCAGAGAATGATGGGAGGAGAGGTGAGAGCACATATGCTGGAGGAATAACATCAGCAACAAAAGCCACCCAAGTAACCAACAAGCCCGCTTATTCGCCTTTTTGCAATATAAGGCCAATATACGGCTAATATTAAGCTTAGCATGCCCTATGTTAGCCGTGTATCAGCCTTATATTGCAAAAAGGCGAATTAGCGGGCTTGTTGGTTACTTGGGCAGGTACATCAATGAATTGGATAATACCAGTAGAAAATTAACATCGTGTAGCTTGGAAGATTGCTTTTACCATTGGTGCTGTCGATCAGTAGGCACATGTTGTATTGCACGCTCGTCTTGGTTTACGCGGTCCTTTTTTGAAAAGTTCCGCTATGAGTGATGGATTGAATGGTTTAGACTTGTGATATCAGTGAGCTGATGAGCTGCGGTTCATCTCACTTTAGAGAATCGGGTCTATAGAGCAGCTCGGGAGCGGATTGCCCATCTCTAATGTCAACCCCTGGGGCGACGCATAGTGAGTCGTGATGGCGAAGGTCAAAGGTCTAACGATGCTCGCTGAAATGTGCCCAGAGAAGCTGAAAGTCATCGTGGAAGGACTTTTCCCGAAGCACGACCCAACGACTTCGCCACCTATACCGTATGGAACCCCAACGTGGCGTTGAAAGCGGCGATCCAGGCGTCCCCGGACATGTTCAGGATGGTGCTTCAGAAATGCCTGGATGAGGGTCACTTCCCTGACAGGTGGAAGAAACAGAAGCGGAAGATAGAGATAATCATCCTAAACAGGCTGATGAAATGCACGGAGAGTGAGCATGAATTGTCGTGTTCCGGAAAGGGAGATCAACGGAGGATGCAATTCGGACAGTCAGTGGTGGAGAGAACCGAGAAGGCGTCCAAACAGAAGCGGAGAGGAGACCGATATTGCGTCGTGATGACGATCGACCTCAAGAATGTATTCAACAGCGCCAGCTGGGAGGACATCGCCAAAGCGCTGCATATAATGCGGGTCCCAGACTACCTGTGCAGGATCCTGAGGAGTTTTTTTTCCCTCTGTTCGGGACCTAACACTACTGCGACCAGTAAATTGATCTATTGTAGTATATCCCATGTCCTTAGTTAAGTGCATGTCGTATTACTCCATCACTATTGAGAAATGATGAAGTATTCGATTTTTTTACAGGCGTTACTTCCAGAACCGGGTTCTAGTCTACGAGACAGACATTGGACAGAGATCGATTAGGATTACAGTGGGAGTTCCACAAGACTCTGCAACGGGATGTACAACGGTGTGCTAACGCTGAAGCTGTCCAAAGGAGTTGAGATCGTTGGCTTTGCAGACGACGTCGTCTTGACTGTAACAGGCGAGACGCTGGAAGAGGTGAAGGTGTTGGCGACCGAGGCGATCGACATGATTGGTTACTGGATGCAAGGAGCGAAGCTGCAGATAGCCCACCACAAAACGGAATTGCTGTTGGTCAGTAACTGTAAAGCGGTGCAGCGGGCAAAAATCACCATCGGGGAGTACGTCATAGGCTCGAAGCGCGTGTTGAAATACCTGGAAGTGATGATCGATGATCGGCTAAACTTCAACAGCTACGTCGAATATACCTGTGAGAAGGCTACGAAGGCCATCAACGCGATAGCTAGAATCATGTCGAACAACTCTGGCAGTGCTGGAAAGTGGAAACCAAGCAGAACCAAAGGAAGCTGAGCTAGCGGCGCTGGTGGTGTAGTGGTAAGCGTGATTACCTCTCACCCCAGCAGGCCTGGGTTCAATCCCAGTCGACGCCACCGGGATGTTCTGAGGCATAACATCTCTGATCACGCCTTCCTTCGGAAGGGAAGTAAAGCCGTTCGTCCCCGGTTCATGAGTTGATGGGTCGATAGGTAGGGTCCAGGTGTGGGAGCTGCATCCCTGGCGTCGGTAGCATTGGTGCTCAGTACGGAAAACAAGATCGACGGAAAACAAATCAAGGGAAAAAAAGGAGGAAACTGAGCAGTACGTTCCGGCTCTTGGCCATGCGAGTCGTGAGTTCATACAGAACCATCTCGTCGGAAGCAGTATGCGTTATCGCCGGAATGATCCCTATCGGCATCACCCTGGTGGATGATGGCAACAGGAGTGAAATACGGCGGTAGATAGACACATAGATTAATACCGATTCTTTCGACCTGGGTGAACAGAAAATACGGAGAAGTCAAGTTCCACTTAACGCACACGCTAACTTGAATGTCCCCATTAATGGTTGAAAAAGACCCATTTTGAAGAAAGGTGGCTTAACTCATTAAATGAGTAAATTTTTTACCCATTAATGAGTATCTGTTACCCATTAATGAGTAATTGTTAATCATTAATGGGTAACAGATACTCATTAATGGGTAAAATTGTTTAATCATTAATGTGTTAAGCCACTTTTCTTCAAAATTGGTCTTTTTTTACTCATTAATGAGTACTTTCAAGTTAGCGTGCAGTATCTGTCTGAAAACGGCTACTTCAGGAAATACCTGCATCGGTTCGGACACGCAGCGTCACCCCTCTGCCGAACTGTGGTAGCGTGGACGAAACGCTGGAGCATGTGGTCTTCGATTGTCCAAGGTTCAAGGCAGTGCGAAAGGAGATACCCGTCCTTAACGTGGCGAATGTCGTCGATGAAATGTGTCGAGAGGAGGGTACTTGGAATGCCGTCAGCAGGGCAGTCGCTCAAATACTGTCATCGGAGCTGCAGCGTAGATGGAGAGAGGACCATTTGCTCGACCTCTAAATCTTCATCAATCTTTACAATTTTAGACTCATAATTAGAAGTTATAAAAAACTGGGGGATGGCCAATGAGAAATCTTAAACTTTTTTCAAAATGAAACACCCTAATATACAGTCAACTCTCCCTAACTCGAAATTGAAGGGACCATCGAGTTAGGGAGGATATCGAGTTGTGGAGGCAAATTTTGAAAATTTATATAGGAGAAGGGATCGAAGTAGTCTGGATTTCCATCGAGTCAGGGAAAGATCGAGTGACTGATCGCAGTAGGCCGCGCTTGAAAGCTGGCGTGTTTTCCTTTTGCTGCTTATTTTCCGCCAGCGAATTAAACGTTTTTTGCTTTAAATTTGTTAATTTCTGTGCTTAAATGTAATTTCAAGTGTTCATAATGTTATCATTTAGTGATATATCGTGTTTGCCTTGAGTGACTCGGTTGACCTTACATCTACAACGGAGCTTCAATTCTATTGTTCGGTGTAGGTTTTCATTGCCTCCCGGGAGCCCGATTCTTCGAGTTCGGATGGCACACTTTCGGCGTGTAGTTCTATTGAGAGATTCGTCACCGTGGGACGATTTTGGACCAGGTCTGATTGGTGCATTAGCCAGGGAACGTGCTGATAATGTGTCCGTCGCGTGTTTTGGTGGTGTTTCGGTGGCCAACGTTGCAGTAAATCAGCAAGTTTTCCACTTGCAAAAGTACTTGATTGCTGGTCTCTCGCCAATGTCGGAAAATGCGAGCAATCCGAAAGATGCCTCGCTAGATACGCCCAAGACTGAACGGGTGGAAGCTGGTGGTCACAAACGGTTCCTGAGGAAAGCACTAGACGTGAACATCCTTCCAGATGACCATGGCAATGCAAGAAAATTTGTGTTCGTTGAAGGAAGTATTACGACAAAGGTGAATCACGAAATGAGATGCAAAGCGTAGAGGAAAACAAAACTATGGAACCCATGGATTGGAGGATCAAATTAACATGGTGAGACTAGTCCAAATACTTTTTACAATTAAAAAAAAAAACATAGACTAATTACGTGCCAGGATTCAATAGAACATTTTGAAACTGGAAGTGTGTGTGTAATACTAATATCCAATTGATAGAGGTAATACATACATTCGAGGCTTATTGTATGTGAAATTAACCTCGGAATGGGCATGACTCTCCAGACATTCTGAAATGAGTTGCTGGATCTGCAATAGAGCTATCACTTTCTAGCTCCCGGACTAAAGCTGTCTACAATGACCATAAATGCGACATTGTAGAGAGAGTTCTCCCATAATATCACTGCTGGCCAGTGGGGGTTAGAGGGAATACACACATACACACCAAAAAATTCTGAATTTTACTGGCGATGTAAACATCCATGCATGCAAACATTCATACATGTAAACTTCCTTTTCACATAAACTAGCAGCTTGCAAGAAATGTTGCAAACAAAAGTGGACAATTGCATACAATATATGGAATATTGCATGACATGTCTCATAAATTTACACAATCTATAATTTAAACTTGTATGATATATGACGCTCCATTTATGTGCATCATAGTAACGGAAATTTACACTACTTTTTTTAGCTGTGTAGGGAAAGATCGAGTAAGGGAGAGTTGACTGTAGTGAAAACCCCTAGTAACATCGTAAGATTTATCGAGGACTTAAAGCATTGTATAAGTCTACAATTGTCATAGCAACCACATTGCAGCATTTGAACTACTACACAGAGGCAAATAAACTTTAAAATTTCATAAGACTAGACTCATGAACGACACATTTTTTTTTCATAAGCGTGACTTATGAATCATTTTCCTCTAGCATGAGTTAACTGTTATGCGCCTTTAATCTTTTCATTTAACCAAGCGTTGAAAGACGAGTGGTCAACACACGGGTCCCGTAAATCTCAGCATCTATGGTTCGGTTCAAGTCTGCTCCATTTTATTATGTTTTTGTCAACATTATTTTTCATAAGACGAATCAGTGAAATTCATATCGATTTAATGTGGCAAATATCCAAAAATGATTATTGTGGAATCCTTACGTCCTTTTGCCTCAGCGTTGAACCATAGTTTGAGCGATATAAGTAAGGATTTAAATGCTTCCATATTAATTCCCAAACAAATTTCAACCCATTTTTGCGACCTCTAAATCTTCATCAATCTTTACCATTTTTTGAACAGAGACTCATATTTTGGAGTTATAAATCAAACTGACAAATCTAGAACACGACCCATGAATCCACCCCTGTGTTCCACCTCCGAAGGATTCAACCTTGACCTGCACCGCTCCAAGTCATCAGTTATTCTCACAAACGCACACCCGAAATGAATTCGCGCTTGCATCGCGCCTTCGTCATTTCTCATCTCTGTGGCCCAGATCAGCAGCGTGAAAAGTGCAGTACTAATATCCCACAACCAGACCGGACCAGGAAGAGGACCGGCTGGGAGGGAAGACACAACAGCAGTGGCCGTATCCATGTAGGATAAACGAATGTATTTTGATACTCCCGTTGCAGTTGGCTTCTCATCTCTCATCATTCCGGTTCCCAAAGCTCCTCCGTTTCCCAAAAACAAACCGTCAACCAAGCAAGGACCAAAGTCCAAGTCCGTCGACATCGTCATCATCGTCATCCACCAACACCCTTAGCACGCACAAAATGCACAATACGGCCAATATCCTTTCGCAGTTGGCAACGCTCGGTCTCGGTATCTGCGCGCATCCTGCATCTACCAACCATTTGCAGGGTGGAATAAAATGCAACTTTTCGGGACGCAAGAGAAAGTCCGACTCAACAAACATATGCCCCCACTCCACGACGAGTCGACGCTTTTGGTTGGGTGGTTCAATTGCAAAACGGCAAGATCCTCATCGCAAGTCCCTGTTCTCCCACCCGAGCGCAATGCAACGAGCCACAGGCAGGTCGTTTTCTATTTTCGATGATAAAATTAATGAAACTTCTAATCATTTATTTATCATTTATTCGTACAAAATTAAAATTCATTTGTAAAGCCGGATCTCCTCGAATGGTGGTGGGTTGGCGTGCGGGAATTGCATCTGTCCCGAGTTCCGAGTGCGTTCGCCCTTTCCGCAGACGAGCCAGACAAGAACGACGACGATGACGACGTTGACGATGGCCAGTATGGATTGGATAGATAGATAGATGAGTAGATGGATGGATGGTCGGGTTGGGAAATGTGCCACTGACTGACGACGAAAATGGCTTCTATTATTGTGCTTTATCTGTATGATTTGCGATGATGCATCGATGCTGCTGCTTTTGCATTGGGTCTCTGGTAGGAATGATGGCAGCTAATATAATACATTTATTGCCGGGGAAGGCGACTCGAGGGTGGTGACAGCAACGGGTTAATAATGGGGATGGATCGTTTTTGGGGAGGATGTTTTGGTTTACTGCCAAACAAAGAATTGGATAGGGATATGTAAATCGGAATTCGGAACCTAATTTTGACGGACTTGAGCTACATATTGTGCGGATTGTGTATGCTGATGGTATCGATGTGGGTTTGCGAGAGCAAGTAAATTGTAATGTGCGTCATGAAATACCTGGTATTTTCCTCACAAAATGATTGAATCGTATCCAGTGGTGTACGTACCTGAAATGAAAAAGATATATTTTTAGATTTATAATCATTTATATTAACTGCGAAACAGTGAAGTTTCTGTGTTATAAACGACGGTTACCACCGTAAATGCAATGGTCCAATTCAGAAAATTTAATCCCGTTCCTCATCTCTCGACAGTCGACGTCTATTCAAATATTTATTCTTTTAATAGAATCATCGAACAATATCGAACCGAATGCATTTCTCGGCAGATCATCTCTCCCTGCTAAATGCTTTGCACAAGGCTGAGAATTAGAGTGGAACATGTGTAGGTACATCGACCAATCCGTGTCCGAAACCTGCCTCTCTGCAGCCCTGCCTCTCTGCAGCCACCAGCAGCTTGGCACAAATTCCCAAAATTATCAAGAGACTTCCTATTCAATCACTTTAGAGCTCCTTGTTCCCCAGGCCAAGCCAAGAACCTGATCACAAACTCACACGCATCCTTCCCTTTCGCCGTCAGAGGGGGGAGGGAGCACACCTAAATTTTCTTTATTGGAAGTTTTGCCTATTTTATGAACTTACTTTATAAATACTGGATTTTAATATCGGTCGGAGAGCTGGTCCGGAGGTGGCCAGAGACGACGAACGACGTCCGAAAGCGGCTTTTGTTACGGTTTGCTCGTAGGTGCAAGCAGCAAAAATGGCAACAGAAGCACTAGTATTACGGAGAGCATTCCGAGTCCTTTCACAATGTGTATTTTTCCACTTTTGTGACCCACTCTCTCATTCTCGGTCTCGGCTCGCATAGTTGGCTTAGTCATTTGAAAACGGGGGAGAATTTGTAATGGTACATGGAACATTGTGTTTTTTATGAGGAATACGTGTTTGGAAATCTTTAATCTGCTAACACATATTAAAAAAAATCAGATTATTGGTCAGGTTCACAATGCTGACCACCTTCAATTTTTTTGAAAAAGATTTTCAAAGCTGCATTATTTCATCAATATCACGTGACTCTATTGAAATGCTGACTGACAAAATATGATGCGACACGACGTGCGTTGCTTTGCTTCATCAATACACGTTGACAGACAAAGTAGTCCGGAAAATTGTTTATTACAGGTTGAGATTGTCGAAGACTGCAATTTTTCTTGAGTCAGCAACATGTTTTTCCTCATAGCTTCGGTTGTCATTTTGTTGTGCTTAGTGGAGATCTAACGACGAAAACAGTGGTTCAGGGTATCATTCTTCGTCAAAGGAAGAGGCTTAAAAGTTTTGCGGACAATGCGCAGGAGTGCTTCAAGATCACCGGCAATGAATAAAACTGGGCCATTGATCCCAACTGTGGTTGTGCATATTACCAGATTCTAGGAATTTGATGCGACGCTGATGTTAAAATTAAACTATTCAAAAGCCTCCTTCTTCCTTATTTTTTGGCATGTGATTTTCTCCTCGATTATGTATCAGCTGGTACGTTCAATAAACTTAAGGTGGCTCTTAATTCATGTGTTCGATATGTTTTTAAATTAAGTAGATATTGTAGAGTTTCTCACCTGCAACATAATCTAATAGGATGCCCTTTGGTAAACTTTGGCAGACTACGCTGTTGTTTATTTTTGCATAGTCTGTCGAGAACAAAACAACCCGGTTATCTACACAGAAAATTGCAAACTTCACAAAGCAATCGGTCCATTAAATATATTTTGAAAAGACATCGCACGTCAAAGTACGGGAACTCATTTTTCGTGCGAGGTGTAGTTCACTGAAATTCTTTACCCAATAGTCTAACTAATGTAAATTCGTTAACAGCATTTAAGAGAGGATGTATTGAGCATTTTAGTTGAGTAGTAAATGTAGTTCAGTTTGTATTACGTATCAATTATTATTATGTTTTGTAATATACTTGTGGCGCTTGTTATACTTTAATATAATCGATGTAACAGAAGAAAGACATAAGACTTAAGTTACAAAAAATAAGTCAATAAATAAATAAATAAATAAATAAATAACATCTCTGATCACGTAAAGGTAAAGCCGGGCTTTACGGGAGGTAAAGCCGTTGGTTCCCGGTTCATGAGTTGATGGGTCGATAGGTAGGGCTCAGGTGTGGGAGCTGCCTCCCTGGCGTCGGTAGCATTGGTGCTCAGTACGGAAAACAAAATCGAAGGAAAACAAATCAAGGTAAAAAAATAATAATACAACCCTCCGCTGAACTTCACTGAATGGGAAGGTAGGGTAGAGAACTCGGCCTAAAATATTGTACCAGTAAGGTGTCTTTTTGATCTCCAATTAAAATACATTTCAGCTAAAAATAATATTTTAATTATCACGATGGAAAACCATTCAGATCAATTACCTATTGAAAAGTGCTTTACTTATTTGTTGTATTTTTTTCAGAATTCAACAACAACATTTCAGCCCAAACTTTATCGACTTTCTCTTTCGTTAATAACTTGGCTGCAAACACGCCTCTGGCTGTGTTTGTCGTAAAAGTTGCTTGATAATAACTTCTTCCGTCAAACTAGGATTGGGCGATCTAGGATCGATCTTTTGACGTAGGACTACGTCTGTGATTTATATATGGGGGTACACTTTGTGAATCGCTAAAATGGAACATGTAACAACATTATGAAAGATTTTGAACATTAATAACTCAGCTGCCCCTGGACCAATTTCAATGATTTTATCACCAATCGACCAGAAATATGTCTACGCACCAATAACAATGCTTTTGACTGATGAATTTCAACATAAAACTATTGAAAAGTGGTAATGTGGTAATGTGGTTTTCATGAAATTAACGTTCTTCCCAAACACAGTCGTCATAATCGAGTACGACTTGGTTGCACATCATTCTGCTTTAACCCGCTTTAACCTGAAAAGATATAAAAGAGCGCTGCTGTCTAGCCTCAACTCATTTTCGCTTCGGACAGCAGGCGAAGCAGCATTAGCAGCAGTATGAAGGTGGTGTTCCCGGAAAATGTGATCCGTGATACTGTCACTTACTCTGAACACGCCACGCGTAAGCGGCCATATATGTCGTCTACGGTTTGAAGCAGTAAACAGTACCACTAAACTGTCATCAGATTGAGGTTAACCCCGACGGTGCAAAACCTAATTAGCAAGAAACGAAAATGGAAAAAGAAGCACGCTTAGAAGGAAAGGCTGGATGTGGAACTTCTCGTCGTTGCTTTGCTCATCGCTTTCAATGTAACTAACGTCGATTTTCTAGTTAAACGGACCTCATTATGGCTTTCAATCCCCTTTCACCAACACTCTATCACCGATCTTTCAATTTGTTTAAAATGCGTTATGTCCCGTTTTTGATCATTGTTTTTTAGATAAACATATGGATGGAAGATAAATTAAAAATATTACATGTAATCTTCACGTGTTTTCACGTGAGAAATGCTTTAAATCTGTTATTTCATTTTCCGTCATATACGTCATGAAACCTCTATTGATGTGTTTCATGAAAGAGAAAACTATTAAAGTCGAGCGCTCTTTCACTCATCCGTTTCACAGAAGCTTGAAAGAAAGACCAATGGAGCGATGGGAGAAAGAGAGACAAGCGATTGAACATTTGTTTGTGCACGCCGACTGAGGTTCTAGACTGCTGCGAAACTGTTCGACTTTAACAGAAAAAGAAAGCCAGTAGTCGTCTTCGTCGCATCGATTTGGTCGATTGAAGCTGATATTGTGACGCCCTGATAGCAACATGCTTTGATCGTCAATTCAAAATAACTGACTGTTTGCAGCAGTGAATGAAGCACTTCCGGAGAACTTTGAGATTTGGGCGTGATTGCTTTTGTAAACAAACTCGTTAATCACCGATTTCTCGCAAATAAATGCTGAATCTCACGAACAAACTATACCAAATTATAGAGGAATCATTCTTCTACCTATTTGTGCTGTTGATTTTCGAGATTGAGCTCCTCCTTTAATTCACTAAAAACAAAATTAATTACGCCCAAATCTCAAAGTTCTGCGGACTTGCGATCAGTGTTGGCTTGAATCAAGATCAGAAAATCAAAATCAGCTGTCTTTCTAGATCAATATCACCTAAAATCACTGGCCCCAATATCACAAGCCACGGAAATCACCAGTGATTTCTGTCCAATATCAGCTTTGATTTTCGATTCCCAAAATCAACCAGCATAAATATCAACCTCGATCAAAATCATAGAAAATCATAGGATTAGAAGATATGTTATATTCTAGAGTTTGGGACATTCCAAAATTCAAGTCAGCATTCCGGATGAAATTGAAATGGTGGATTTCAACCTAAGATGGCTTCCACAAATCCAAGATGGCACCTAAACCCATACAATATGTATATCTACGGAATGCGATCGATGAGTAGAAGTGGAAAATTGACATCCGCTGCCATTTTGGAATTCAATATGGCGTACCAAAATCCAATATGGCTGCCTCCGGACAGCGAATATGCATCTAAATTCATGCAATATGGGTTTCCATGGAATGGCTTGATTAGTAGAAGCGGAAAATCAACATCCACCGCCATTTCGGAATTCAAGATGGTGGACCAATATTCAATGTGGTGGCCTCCGAACAACGAATACGCATCTAAACCCATGCAATATGGGTATCTACGGAATGGGATCGATGAGTAGAAGTGGAAAATTGACATCCGCTGCCATTTTGGAATTCAAGGTGGCGGACCAAAATCCAATATGGCGGCCTTCTGACAGCAAATATGCATCTAAACTCATGCAACATGGATATTTACGGAATGGGCTCGATGAGTAGAATTGGAAAATTTACATCTACCGCCATTTTAGAATTGAAGACCAAAAACCAATATGGTGGCCTCCGGACAGCGATTATGCATCTAAACCCATGCAATATGGGTATATCAATGTGGGTTTAATGGGTAAAAGCGGAAAATCAACATCCACCATCATTTTGTAATTCAAGATGGTGGACCAAAATCGAATATGGCTGCCTCCAGACAGCGACTATGCATCTTAACCCTATCTACGGGGCTGGTAGCGATCAATGCTGTCAAAAATTGTGATTTTATTGACCATGTTGAAGAAATAAGTGACCAAATAGTGACATATAGTTGTAAAAAACTATTGTAACCAGTCGGACATTGTCCCGTAGATGGGCAGCATCGCGCCCGAAACCGGTCGACAGGAAGGTAATTTTTAATCCGTTTTAAATGTTGTAAGAACGATAAGTGTTGTGTCTTGTCTCGCGTCGCGTGTTATGTGTGTCGTGGAGTTCTTACGTTAGCACAAAAACAACATAAAAAGTAAAAAACTGACTAAAAAGTCACCTAAGGGAAGAAAATTAATCGTTCTGATGGCATTCCAAATGAATGTTTGATGTTTTAGACTTATTCAATTAGAATTTTATAAACACTTAAATATGTACGATAGGAACCTTTAAAACGTAAGATTCAATATAAAGTTTATATCTAAGCCTCCAAGTGTCTACTGCCTGGAAAATCCTAAAAAACCGGAAATTCTCAGGGAATTCTCAGGGAATTCTATTTCTCCTGAATATACCTGGAAGTCTCAAGGAATTAAATATTTTTCTACTAATGATATGCCAAAGAAAATAATGCATTTTAAAATAAAACCTTTCAATACTCCTAGGAAACGGCGCCGGTGGTGTAGTGGTAAGCGTGATTACCTCTCACCCCAGCAGGCCTGGGTTCAATACCAGTCGGCGCCGCCGGGATGTTCTGAGGCATAACATCTCTGATCACGCCTTCCTTCGGATGGGAAGTAAAGCCGTTGGTCCCCGGTTCATGAGTTGATGGGTCGATAGGTAGGGTCCAGGTGTGGGAGCTGCCTTCCTGGCACGTCGGTAGCATTGGTGCTCAGCACGGAAAAACAAGATCGACGGAAAAAACAAACCAAAGGAAAAAAAAAAAAATACTCCTAGTTATTTTCATTCAAACATTTGAAATCGGAGGATAAGACCTCGTATTTTTTTTTTTTGGTGAATACTTAAAGGGTGAAGGAGATGCTAAAAGGTGGATTACAATTCAATCTGCGAATAACTACAGGAGATCTTCAAAGAAATTAAAAAAATAAGTCCAGGAGAGATTGTAAAACAAATTAAGGGGAGAAATCTAAGGAATTTGTGAGGAGAAATGAAAATGAATTTTTAGTAGGCTTTCAATGCGAGTTGAATTCCAAGGGAAGGAGTGAGATTATAAAATAAATCTAAAATGAATTCAATTAAAATTCTGAGAATCTTTATAGGATTTCTTACTGAGGAGAGTTTCAAGGCAATTCCTAGAAAAATTTAAAGAAAATTTGATTCAATGGGTAGATGCGAGAAGAATTCTAACTATTTAATTGTGATATTTTTTTAAAGAATTCAGACAAACATTCCAAGTGAATCTCTGAAATAATTACATGAGAGTTTCGGGAGAATGCGAGCGAATGATAAGGAAATCTCCGTTGAATATGTAATGGATTATTCTGAGATCTTCAGAACAACTTGAAAGTTCCCAAAATATTCCTGAAGTTAATGAAACTGCATTGTAGTTCTTTTTTTGTTTGAGAAACTAGCCCGATGCTCACAATACTTCTCATCAATGTTTTTAACTTCTCTAAACTTTTTCGAACTTCCTAAAGTTTCCACAATTTTCCTAACGATCATAAATCTTTTCTAAAATTTTAAAAATTCATTGAATTTCTCTGAACTTCTTTACAATTTATGTAATTTCGCTGCTCTGGAATATCTCTGCTCTGAGGATATCTGTTCTTTCTTGAATTTGTTTTTAGCTTTTTTGCGAGATCAATATCTTTCTTGAAGTTCTCGAAACTTCTCAAAGTGTTTGCAGTTCTCATTAAGTTTGTCGTACTGCCCTGGATTTAATTTAACTTAATTTTTAAAAATTTTAAGCTTCCGTAAACTTCTGGACTTATCTTAAAACCTCAATAATTTTCTTAACATTGCGAACTTCTTGAAATTTTCCGCTAATTTAGTGAAACTAATGGAACTGAACTCCCCTGGAATCCCCCTTGTTTTTGGAGCTTTACGAAACTTATTTGAAATGCTCCCGAAATGTCCATATAAGTTCCTGAAGTTTTAGGATCTTCCCTTAAGTTTCTTAGACTTTAATGAAGTTCTCGGAATGTTTCTGAAGATAATAAAATATATCTAAATCTTCTTAAAATTCTCTAGACTGCCCTGAATATCTAAGTATTTTTTTTTAAAGAACTTAAAATTTTACTGGAATTAAATGAATTGCCTTTGAGTTCTACAGTTTTCCTTAAATTTAAAAAAAGTGTATAAATGCTCACGGAACTTTACCTTAAATCACTAATTTTCCCTGGAAATTCCAGCCCTGAAGTTTGATACAATTACCTGAATTTCTCTAAATTCTTTAAATGTTCCGGTAAATTTTCTGATATGTATTCATAATTCCCTGAATCTTCTCAAATTTTTCAGATCAATCATAGAATTCTCGGAATATCCCATAATTCCAAGGAACTCCTTGTTAGTCGCTGCGAATTTCCTAAAGTTAATAGGATTTTTGTGAAGTTGTCTAGTCGTCTACGAAGTACTCGGAACTGCACTGAATTTTACGAAACAATATAAAAATATCTAAATTTCTTAGAAGTTCTCTGAAATTTACTTTCATTTCGGTGCTTGCTCAAAGTTCTCGCATTTGTTTTAATTAATGGAACTTCGTTGATGTTCCCTAATCAACTTAGCTAAATTTTCGAAGTTTTTTAGGTCTTTAAATTTCCATGATATAACACCCTTGAAACACTTTCACATTTTACGGATGCTCATATAATTTTTATTGCGTTCCAGAAAATGTCTCTGAGCAAATCGAAGTTTCCGGATATTCCAGGAAATTTTCTTGAAACTTCTCTTAGGTTTCTACAATTTCCTTGAAATTTTTAAACTTCCCTTTAATTCTATGATCTGCCTTGATGTTCTCGGAGCTTCCCTAAAGCTTTCAATTCCAATGAAGATCTCGGTTCTGCTTTAAAATAAATGGAATTCTCGTAAACTCTCTGGATTTCTGTGAAGTTTCTGAAATATTTGTGAAGTTTTCATAAACTTTCTGAAGGTCTCTGTAGTGAATCTCTCCGAACATCTTAAGGGTTCTCGATTTTATTTCAGCACATCATGGAATTATCCTGGATTTTTCTAAACTCACGCTCATAGATTTTCTAGCCAATTCAATAGTCTGGGCTAAAATTTTGGGGACTTCCGCTTAAGATCTCTGCAATTCCCCATGACCTCTAAATCAAGTTTTTCTGAGATAAATAGAACTTCTTAAAAGTTTCCACAATTTTGCTAGTACGAAAAAAAAAAGTTGTGATCTTAGACTTACAAAAATGGAGTAAAGCTGTTTCTTTAAAACCGATTGTCATGTCTTTAAAACCGATTGTCATGTCTTTAAAACGTTTGCATTAATTGTTGTTGTTGTTGTTGTTTATAACTAAACAGCTTTCTTATTAGAAATCTGGAAATTAAATAGTTATGGAAAAATCTGGAAAACTCAATGAACTATATTTAGCCAAATGGTCGTCCACTTCGAATTGTTCAATAATTAGAACAAAATGTAGGCCTTTCCTACACACTGCAAGAAGAATGATCAGTCTTGAAGTAAATTCGCGCTAAAAAGGTTTAAAATAGTGACTGATTACAGGAAAAAGTGACTTTAAGTGGTTTAAAAAGAGGAGACTTTTTAGTGACTTGCTTGAAAAAAGTGACCAAGTCACTAAAAAGTGACACGCTACCAGCCCTGTACCTAAGAAAAAAAATGTTATCCGAATTTTTTTTTCACTCTTCCGGCATAACACCCATACCGCAGCCATCACTATTACTGGAACATCTACCCTATATGAACGGGTGAAATAATATATGAAAATTATAAAACCCTCACTTCAGTTTAATACCCGTCTGCCCACACATTGTGAGTTCCGGTTGAAAGATTTGTGAAGAGAAATAGTACTTCCAAAAATAACATATTCGACTCATTTAAGCCTCAAGTCTGGTCTTAACTGAAATAAGTCACAAAGAAGTTTCCAAATCCCCTCCCTTCGCTCAGTCGGTAAAGGCGCAGCTACAAAGCAAGACCATGCTGGAGGCGGATAGGTTTGATTCCCGGTCCGGTCTAGGAATGTTTTGGGTTGGAAATTTGTTCGACTTCCCTGGGTATAGAGTATGATTGAACGTGCCTCACATTTGTACTAATGCAAAAAATGATACAGGCATCGAAATGTCTCAATTAATTACTGTGGAAGTGCATCTAGAACACTAATTTGAGAGCACGCAATAAGTTAATATGCAATAAGCTTGACATTTGAAAAAGAAGAAGTTTCAAAATCCAGTCAACGACCAAGCATAGGAGAATGTATTCACTCTCACGTGCATCCCAGAATCAAAATAACCTTCCTTGGTTGCTTAAAATTTTCCGAATAGATTGTAGCTTCTTCCAAGTAGTTGACACTGCACGTAGACGACTAGGAACTAACAGCAGTGGAACGAAACAGGATAGAAACTGAGAGAATATAAAAAAAAATTCTTTTTCGAGTGCAAATTCTGTTCTATTAGTCTATGGTCGCATCATTATCGAGCTGGGGAACCGTAATGTATGTCCATAAGTAACAATTTAAATAAGTATTGCATTATTTTCCTCTACCTTCTAAGGGAATCTCCCGGGTCTACCATCCGGAACATTCTGGGAGCCGGCAAATTTAAATTACCATTTCGGAATTTTCGGAACAGAGTCCGAGTCCCAGGCCAGCACACACAAGTGCGTGCAGCATATGATTGTTTTGGGTGGACTGTGCAAAAGATGGGCTACTTGGTACTACACGCAGCTTCAGTACTGGATGGAACCCAACCCGGGCTAGGGTATAACTACCTGAAAGGCTTGCCTTCTGGCATCATCATGCAGCAACAGAAGCAGCGCCCGTAGGCTTAGCAAGCTCCAAAACTCTGCAAAGAGGCACTGTTCGTTCGCTCTCTCGCTCTTTTTCCAGAGAACACACCATTATTGGTGGAATGAGTGGCACTCTTACACGCTGCTGCCTCGTAGGTGCACCATGTGCCTCTTTATACATTTATATTTATATGCATTTTCTACTTTTATGATGCATTCTGGCCTCTTTCTCTGATGCTGCTCCTGCTGTTTGAATGGTGTGTCTCCCTTGACGCTGCTGCTATTGCATAGACGGCCACCTCATACGTGAGTATAAATGTGCAAATTTATAATTCTATGTTTATTTAAAACAAAATAAACGAATACACACATTGATATGTGATGTTTTCAAGGCTTCTCTGGTCGTCGTCGTCGTCGGAGTCGTCAGCATCACCATCATCATCATCATCATCAGCAGCGCAGCAGCAGCGGGATGCACACCAACCCCCTAAGTTGTTTTGGGAACGAGAGACCGTTCCAAATCGTCGTAAAATAATCATGACCAAATATATGGAAATAGAAAATAGAATTGGAAAATAAGATTATGCTGCTTTAATGGGGGTTCCCTCAGAGGGGTCAAAGCTCCTGCTGGATCGAAAGAGCGGAGCACCAGATTGGTTCCGTTCTGTTATGACACAGATTCAATTTAATCAATTAAAAGGCAATGATTTTGATGAAAAATTTAAATTTTATTTCAATCGAAAAAATCGATTCGCAGTAAGCAAAAGGATCAAAAGCCAGCTGCTGAACCACTCCTTGTCTTTGTTTGACACGGTCGACAAGCGGGAATGGACGGCTACAGCCGTCGTCGTCGCCATCGTCATCGTCGTTCGCCTCGTAGGGCCGGTAGAGTGTTTGCATTTTCCGGTTTTGTTTGTCTTTATTACAAAACAGGACGCAACAATAATATAGCTTTATTACAATTTCTAATATTTATAGAATTGTATGGTTATGGCATCGGAAAGAGCGAACCTAGCCTTACGCAACCACCTCGACGGTACAACAATGTCCTCCTGTGGGTAGGTACGCCGTCGCCGTTACTGGGCTTCGGCTTCGATTGGCAAAGTCCTGTTACCGACCGGCTAGTAGGTAGGTAGCCGGTAGAACAATTAGTTTTCGCGGAGAAGGGGGAAAGGCGATTGAATCTGAAGCGAGGAGGTTTGGTCCTCTTGGATCGAATGCTAGTTACAAAATTAATTGCCAGCGTGGTTCGGGTGAGATGATTGTGTAATTAGTCTTATGAAAGAGTCTATTGCGTCCAGTGTTGTGAGGACGAAGCGGTGAATCGGTTGATGGACCTTGAATGAATAGGCGTATTATGGTATTGTTGTAAAGCAGATGCAATAGCGAATGGATGTTGTAAGGAAAATAATAAATCAAATAAATTAATAAACAGAAATATAAGTAAAGGGATGTATACACTTATGAAACAAACAGACAAACATGATGAATTGAATGCCTAAGTGCGATGAAATCGACAGTGAGCATGCATAAGGACGTATACGCGATGATCGATTCTCTTCGTCGATTTTCTCTTTTGTTAATAACTCGGTAGATTTAACATTTTTCGGTGCATTTGCTGTTGCTTTTGATAGCCAATACATCTTGTTACTACTCTACATTGAACAAATTCTTGAAAATTGTTTCGCTTAGCAGTAGCAATGCAAAGAGAAAATCGATGAAGAGAATCGATCATCGCGTATTCGCCCTTATGAATGCTCACTGTCGAAATGTGCAAAATAGAATTATTAGCTGGTTGAAACAATCAAACTTCCCAATAAACTGAACATGGAAATAAATAGAACAAACAGAATAGCAGAAGAATAAATGGACAGAAGAAAACCACACGACAAACAGACAAGCAGATGGGCCGGTTGTTGAAGTATCAACCACCCACTGGCATGCACAGGGTGGGGCAAGGTGGGGGAAATTGCCCCCCCCCCCTTTTATAAATAAGATTTTTATTTCCACATTTACAAAATTATAATATAAAATAACTAGATTTCTTGATAACTTGATTTGAAGGTAATATAACTTAATTTCATAATGTAAGGGCACTGAAAACCTTTTATTGCGTCAAAATCTTTTAAGATGGTGCCTGAAAATTGCACCAAAAAGGTGCTGAAGGGACAAACCTCAATGAACTTTTTTGGTCAAAAAATTTCTGGTGTAAATTTTTTTCAAGGGTGTTCATGGAGGATTAAAAGACGAGGGTAAATTTAAGGTTGAAAAAATTCACCTTCGTAGTGGTAAATCAATGAAAAAGTTTTGTTTTATTGAATATTTCTGGTGTAAAAATATCATCAAGGTGGTGCATAGAGAGACTAATCAAAATGAATAACTCTGGTGGAAAAATTTAATCACGCTAAAAATTTGGAGGTGAACATTTAACTGAAAATTTCTGGTGGAAAGCTCGCAACACTGTGGTGAATGTAGAAGCAAGGTTTATTCATTTTTCTGGTGTTAATTTGCATCGTTCTGATGAATGCAAGCTTCATAGAAAATTTGCACTAATCTGGCGCATGAAAAGGCAAAGCCTGAAAATTGCACCACAAAGGTGCATGGTGAAACAAACTTCACTTAAATTTTGGTGCACCGTTCTGGTGAATGGAGGAGCATAATTTATTGAAAATTTCTGGTGCAAAATTTGCATCGCTCTGATAAATGAAATGAACTGAAAATTTCTGGTGGAAATCTTTCACTGGTCTGGTAAATTAAGGTACATGCTTTATTTAAAATTAAGCTATATTGAAAATTTCTGGTGGAAAATCTGCACCGTTCTGGTGAACGGATGGGCAAGCCTTACGAACATTTTTTGGTCTTAAATTTTCATCCTTCTGGTGAATAGAAAAAAAAAATAATAACAATAATTTCTGGTGTAAAATTTGCACCATTTGTGATGAAAAATCTGAAAATCTGTGCAAGCTTTATTTGATGAAAAACCTGCAACATTCTGATGATAGGAGTAGCCAACTATGTTGAAAATTTCGGGTGGAAAATGGAAAAAGGAAAGCTGCACCAATCAGAATATTGGAGAAGTAATTTTTATTGAACATCAACGGTGGAAAATTTGGTCTTTCTGGTCAATTGAAATTTTCAGTGTAAACATACCTGGGAGCAAGTTTGTATTGAAAATTTCTGGTGTAAGATTTCCAACAATCTGCTGCATGGAGGAACAAACTGAATTGAACATTTCTGGTAGAAAAACTACAACGTTTTGGTGAATGGACGGACAACTTAAACTTGACTTCCGAGAAGAACCTAAAGGGTACTGAATTCTGAGGACAGTTCCAAAAGAAAATATTTCTGGGGGGGGGGATGATTCCATGAAAATTCTGCGAATAATTTCTAGTGAATCATGCAGATAGTTTTAACGAGATAATTTCGAATATAATACCGAGAGAATCAAATTTTGAATGAAATTCCAAAGGGTCGTTGAGGAAAATTTCAAGGGAATTTCGAGGATAATTTTAAGCTCATTCTGGGAAGAACTTTTGGAGAATACACAGTAAATTCTTCTGAAACTATAGGGGAATTTCAGCTCCAAGGTGTTCTGAGAAAAAAAAGTTCTAAAATATTCCGAAAAGAACCTCAAGGATATTGAATTCTTAGAGCAGTTCCAAAATATTTCTGGGGAGAGTTCAAAGAACATTCTGCGGATAATTTTTAGTTCACCCTGCAGATAGTTCCAAGATAATTTCGAAAATAATACAGAGAAAATCAAATTTTGGTTAAAATTCCAAAAGGATTTTAAGCAAAATTTCCAGCAAATTCCGAGGATAATTTCTAGCTCATTCCGGGAAAAATTTCTGAAACTCTAAAGGAATTTCTGTTTCAAGGTGTTCTGAGAAAAAAATCATGAAGAGTTCTAAGTATAATTCCAGTGGACTTCTGAAATGAATTCCAAAAGAGCTCTTAGGAGAGTTCTGAAAAAATCTGAGATGAACCTCGAGCATATTGAATTCTGATGACAGTTCCAAAACATTTATGGAGAGTATTCCAAGAAAATTCTTTGAATAATTTCTAGTGAATCCTGCAGATAGTGCCAAGGTTATTCCGAAAAGAATACCGAGAAATTTAAATTTTGAGTAAAATTCCAAAGGGATTTTGAGGAAAATTTCAAGGGAGTGCCGATAATTTCTAGCTCATTCCGGGAATAATTTCTGGATAATACTGAGGTAATTCTTCTGAAACTCTAAGGGAATTTCAGTTCCAAGGTGTTCTGAGTAAAAGTCAAGAAGAGTTCTAAAAATAATTCCAGAGGACTTCTGAGAAAAAATTCAAAAGAGCTCATAGAATTCTGAGGTTTGACTTTTTTGCAACTCTGCAAAGTTTAAAGACAGCTTTTCGATTCCCTTAATAGAAAAGTGGGTATTAGTTTGCCATTTAACCTTGGTCTATTGTTGTCTTACTAAAAATTCGTCTAAATTTTAAGACATTTGTTACCGTGATTAAAAAGTTACAGCTGTTTATGTGCGTTGCAATAAATTCGGGTATGTTATTTATATCGTTTTTAAAACATGTTGAATGTTCGGCATCATTTCCTGTCACAACGACTGGCGGTACTTTGGGACAAGGTTGGCATGCTCAATTCCTTCGCACAAGTCGTAATTCCGTTAACAATCCTGTACTTGCTTGTCAAAATAGTATTGTACGCTTTTGTTCCAATCGTTACATATTGTTTGAACCTTTTCAATAATCCTTGGCATTTAGTTCAAAATTTGGAAAAAAATTGAACTACAATTTTCGCTGAAAATTACCAAATTCAACGTGCTCGCACTGTACTGTAGCGGAACATTGCGAAAACCTTCCGAGGAAAACCAGTGGCAATCATTGCAGATGAGACGAGCGATTGTGGCCACCACGAGCAGTTGACGATTGTCACCAGGTATATTGATAATGATGAGAGCAGTTTGCATTGAAGAAGATGAACCACCACCGGTGCAAAAAAATAGATAAAATTAGCAAAATTGAACAGTAAAGAAACAGTGGTGGGTGGACTGCACCATCCACCAAGGAAGAAGCAAGTAAACTAAAAATGCAGGGCGTGCAGAAGATCATGATGAGCTTGCTATATGCAGAATGAACGGAAATAAGAGCCCACATGACGAAACACAAAGCTCTGTGTCTTTTGCAAAGATTTGCTACGCACAGATCCTGTATTTTAATGTTTTGGCCCAACGTTTATGATGAGTAGGAAACCTGAAAAATGCGCATAACTTAGGTCCTGTTCTTACAATTATCTAACTCTTGTCTCGTAGAACGACTGCCAGTTGAAACATAGACACGGCTAATAATAGCCTGCTTCGAGACAGGGTGTTTATGGAGGACCTACCAAGCCAGCCGTCAAACTAAAAAAGAACAGGAAGCTAACATTGTGATATACGGATCAAACCAGCAAAAACTTGCGAATTTCGATGACAATTTGGGAAAATATTTACTAAATCTATATTTCAGAAGATCATAAGATTTTGGGTCTTATGAAAAGTTTTAAGATTCTAGGACCAGATGAGGTTTTTTTACGAAAGAACTTTGACAGGGATAACACCAATGCATTTCAGAGAAAATTAAAGGGTGTTTTAGAAAGAACTCTTATGTTGGCAGCCACCAATCGGTATTATCTTCGGATGAAATCCCGGCCAAGAATGTCCGGCTGCTTTTTGGGGGAAATTCTACTTTCTTTTTCATTTTACTTTCTTCCGGGGCACTCTTCCGGTCAACCGAGGTATACGATTCCTGCCCAAGAATTTGGTCTAAAACTGCCAGGAGCGGATAGACCGCGATTTTCGTTACGAGCGTGCAGGATCTAATCGCGACGTGCTGGCTCCAGTGAAGCCATGATGTTAACAAATGATCTTATCCTGACTTGTGCAGCTTGCAACTTGATTCAGCGAAATTAAAAAATACTCATAAGGCAGCGTTAAAATGACCGAATTTTTTCGTATTAAACCTTCAAATTGAACAATCTTCTAACCATTTATTTGATCCAGAAGTACCAGTCCCGGTTCTTCCATATAATTTTTAATAACTCCACAAATATTTAACACTTAATTTTAGTCATTATCAACTGGTTTAAACCAGACATTTTCCTAAATTTAAATAAAAAAAAAAATACGAAGGACAGTTGTATGGAGTTGTACGCAATGGAGCTTGTGTTTTGTGTGGGAAAAAGAATTTGAGCGGGGTACGCTCTGTTAATACTCTTTAGTATGACTATGATTGCCCTGAAAAGAACCTTTTGATATAAACTTTAGTTGGGGCATGTTCATAAATTTAATTCTTTTGGGAAATCTTGGTGGCCCTGAACGCCAAACACCAGGCTTGGGGCAACAGTCGACGCAACGAAAACGGCATAATCCTGAACAACGACCTGCAAGAGGCTCTCTACACCATACTAGCACCAGACTCTCCCATCCGGTTGAGCCGGTCTGGCGTACACTCCACCATCGACATATTCATCAGCAACATGGGAGACAACATCTCGCTACCGGTGACCCACCAAGAGCTGAGTTCGGACCACTATCCGGTGGTTGCCGATGTAGGCTCATCCGTCAACCGATTCCAAGCTTCCCGACGCAACTACCATCGTCACTGTGTATCACTGTCGACTACGGTGTCTTTCCGGAGACGCCCGAAGACGTTGCCCGGTGTCTGTATTACATCGATGAGGCGTTATCCCGGGCCAAGGAACAACACGTACCAGTATCCAGACAGGGGAGCAATACTCTGAACCTTATAGAATTACCAAAAATCTCATCAGAATCCGTAACTCCATCCGAAGGCAATATCAGCGATCTGGTTAGCGTGTCTTGAAGACCCGTTGCAACCATCTTAAAAAAAAACATCGAAGCCAGGATGGTGGACCTTAGAAATCAGGATTTTGCTATCAAGATCCGCTCCCTCCAGGGTTGTGCAAAGCCCTTCTGGAAACTAACGAAAATCCTTTAAAATAAGCCAAGACCCATTCCACCACTGACCCCACTGGACCGTCCCGGCGACCCAGTGGTTCATCTGATAACTCTTGAAGAGAAGGCTGCCGCGAAAGGTCAACGCTTCGTCAGCTCCCAATCCATAGGACAAAACATCGTCAGCCCTCATGAATCTGAGGTTGCTGAAAATGCAACCAATCTTCTTCAGATTCCTAACATTTTTCCAGAGGAATCCGAGATTTCTGCTGACAAACTGTTGGCCTATATCAAATCATCTAAAAACATGAAGGCCCCAGGTTTCGACATCCTGAATCTGGAAATCAAACACTTGAGTTCCAGATTCTACAACCATCTGGACCTGATTTTTAATCTGTGCCTCAGACTTGGCTACTTCCCCTCGTGTTGGAAGTCAGCTAAAGTCATACCCATCCGAAAAACTGGGAAGGATCCGTCCTCTCCTTCAACTTATCGACCAACCAGCCTTCTCTCAGGGTTATCAAAACTGTTCGAAAGAGCAGTCTACCACCGGCTCCTAACATGTGCCGAAGAAAACAACTTGTTACTCGAGGAGCAGTTTGGTTTTCTGAAAGGTCATTCGACCGTCCACCAGCTGACTCGAGTAACAAACATTCTCAGACGGAACAAGTCTGTTTCGAAAACATCTGCCATGGCATTGTTGGACGTTGAAAAAGCGTTTGAAAATGCAGCAGTACGGCCTTCCAATCTTCTTAGTGAAGATAATAAACAACTATCTATCGGACAGGACGTTCCGAGTCTCTCTGAATAGCATCACATCGGATGCTTTCAACATCGGTGCCGGAGTTCCACAAGGAAGCATCCTTGGCCCCATTCTATTCAACCTGTTCACCTCCGATATGCCGGCTCTCCCTGATGGTGGATCGTTGTCTCTGTTCGCAGATGACACATCCATCGTCTGGACGTCTTTTCTGAATATTTCAACAGCTGGTAGATCCGTATCAACGCGGTAAAGACCCAGGTCATCATCTTTCCATACTCTAAATCTCCCAGACTTGTTCCGTCGGAGAATAATAAGATCTGCCTGAACGGAACAGTGGTGGAATGGTCGAAAGAGGTAGTCAACCTAGGCCTAACATTAGACAGCAAGCTGATTTACAGGTAGCATGTTGACAAAACCAAAACCTAAGTGCAACATCTTGATAAGATCATTGTATCCACTCATCAACAGAAGGTCTACCCTGTCCCTGAAAAATAAGCTTGCTGTCTACAAACAAATCATCCTTCCCGTAATAGAATACGGGATGCCAACCTGGGAGAGTTGCGCAAAAAGTCACCATCTCAAATTACAAAGGATCCAGAATAAGATCCTGAGAATGATCGTCAACAGATCGCGGACTAGAAACTCTGAGGTCCACCGCCTGGCTGGTCTTCAGACACTGGAGTTACGAAGAGCTGACTCCATCGCTAGGTTCAGAGATTGCTGTAGGCGATCCGATCAACAGATCATCAGGGATCTGGCACGTTAGGTTAGGTTAAACTTAGTTAGGTAAAGTAGGTAGAATAACAAATAAAAGCATGTAAATCAAACATTCTTCACAAGAAGCCTCCCGTAGCTCAGTCGGTAAAGGCGCAGCTACAAAGCAAGACCATGCTGGAGGTGGCTGGGTTCAATTCCCGGTCCGGTCTAGGAATTTTTCAGGTTGGAAAATTTCTCGACTTCCCTGGGCATAGAAGTATGATTGGACTTGCCACACAATTATACCAATGCAAAAATGGTACAGGCATCCAAAGCTCTCAATTAATAACTGTGGAAGTGCATCTAGAACACTAAGTTGAGAGCACGCAATTAGCTAATATGCGATATGTAATAAGCTTGAAATGCGAAGAAGAAGAAGAAGAAGAAGAAGAAGAAGAAGAAGAAGAAGAAGAACAGTAAATCACGACATGTACAAACACAAAGTCAAAAATTTCACCAAAGATGAAGAGCCCTTCTAGCTAACCTCTTGCCTTGTATTAGTAATTTTAAACCACGAATCAATCACAAATAAAGAAGAATTTTACTACTTGGTAACCCTGAAAAGGGCCGATGATAGTATAGGCTTAAAGCCTTTGGAAGATGATGACTTGTAGGCAGCTGGATCTGCAAATCGCTGGACAATCCCATATCCTTCGGTTCAATGATTGGGCACTCGCAAGAGTCTCGGTTCGTCTGCTGCTGGACAGGGTCTAAACTGGTGTCTGCGACAAGTTGGAAGGTCGCAGAATATCAGTGTCCACGCAGCTAAAGCTCCTCCCCTTTTTAGTTTTTCTCGTTACACTCCATCTCTCAACAAGTTGGTAAATCTTAGCCTTTTGGAGAAAGACGCTAAACACTTTTTCGGCGTTCAGATAAATTAGTTCTTTTATTTATTTTCTCTACTGCGCTAAATCAAACGAGTAGAAATAAGAAGGGATGTCGGTTATGCGCTCGAATAATTGAAAATTCGATAAACATTTAATCGAATAGCTGGAAAAACCTTTGTGATTAATCGTTAATCGAATAATTGGACAATCCCAGCAGCAAGTGTAACCCAAGAATCAAAAGCGGTGCGATGCTAGTTTTCATTGCTATGACGACGACTGAATTAAGGGGGTGAAAGTCAATTCTCTTCATCGATTTCCTCTTTTGATGACCATGGCTTCACTAACAGATTTCGCGCTATTTCTGCTATGCTCTTCTAGCAACGACAACAACACTTGTATCAATGAATATGTTTCCCGTCGAGTTATTAACGAAGTCAAAAAGTCGATGCATCAAATCGATCAAAATCACTTGCACCCCTGCTTCCAAGTTTAGTTACAAGATAACAACTCTGGAGAGCATTTTGTGTAGTCTTTGGGGGCGTGTGGTTCTGAATATGGCGATGAGTGTGCAAAATGTTACGCAATTGCATTCTCCCTATTCGCACACGCTCGAAGATGCCACTTCGACTTGTTTCGTCTACTAACGACTCTCTGATGACAGTGTTACGGAAACAGCATATGCATGTACTTAATTGGAGGATTTGTTAGTTATTTCAACGCTCTTGGACAATGCTTGACATTTACCACTTTTTCAATAGTTTCTTGTTGACAATCGTAATTCATGCGTAGAAATATTTCTGATCGATTGGTGATAAAATTATTGAAATTGGTCCAGGGGCAGCTGGGCTATTAACGTTCAAAATCTTTCATAATTTCGTTACATACTCCATTTTCGGTTTTCACAAAGCGTACCCCCATATAGAAATCACAGACGTAGTCTTACGTAAAAAAAAAAGTTTGCTGTACTAGAAAAGTCTACAATTATTTAGAGATCTGATCCAAACTTTTTGAAAACATTTTTAGGATACATGTGTCGACAGCTATCTGCCCCACTGAACAAACGGTGTATCTTAAAAGAATGTTCAATCGTCGGGTATAAGCACTCTAGCGTAAGTCTGAACCTAGAACTGTTGTCCCACCCAAAATACGCAACACTCAGAAACATTCCTCAAATTCGATTCCCGCCAAATTTGCACTCCAGCGCACCTGTTCTGCAATCTTCTACTACTGTGATTTCCAATAGGACACAATTGCACAATTCACACACTCTTACACATCCTTCGCAATAGCAGACCGAACGATTGCACTCTGTTGATGCACTCTTGAACCTCCTGGAGGCTTAGCTCGCATGGTGGCAGCCGCAGACCCGGGACCCGGGACTCGGGTGCATTTTGTTTTACCAAAACCCTATCATGCAGATGTGGCAAAAGACCTGGACCCCACTTGGATATGCATGGGAATGGGTAAGAAGCCGAGTTAGGAAACCAGAAAACCCCGACCGGATCCGAGTCCGGTGCGTATGCGTGTGCCAATTTAGAGCTATGCAATCAGTAGACTCCCCCTCGCTCCTGCCCTCCTCCCCCCCCCTCATCGAGTTGAAATGAAAGGGCGGACGCCACACCAAAGCAACATCGTCGTCGTCGTCATCGTCGACGACGACGCTGTGTCCTCGCACAATTCTCTTAGATTTTGTGCCCGGCTACCGATCCGTTCGTCCGTTCTGTGGTGTACCAAAGGGCAAAATGGGATAAATTTATATAAAATTTATCATTCGAGATTTTGATTTGGGGATTGGCGAATGCTTTTATTTTGTTTTGTCTTTGGGAAAACCAAACAAAGCCGCCGCTTCCAATCCGCAGCTCCTGGTTGGGGTTTTTCGAACTTGGAGTGCAATCGGAGTTTGCAGTGCGGACGGAGCCTTTGGGCAGACAACAGTGTGCAATTGCTGCACCGACGACGATGATGACGACGAATGAAAATACGGTGCGTTGCTCTGTTTCGCATTTTCGAATCGGACCGTCGTCGGTCGGTAGAAGCTTTTGTGGGTACGAGAGTTCTCATTTCTGCATCTCCGTATTTATAAATAAATAAAATGCGTTTTGGTGTGCACTGGAGCCTTGGTGCCCCATCGTAGTACGGCCGCCGTCGGTGCGGTTGCTAAGCCGGATCTCCAGATCTGCAGGTGGACGGTGGACAGTGGTATGGTTTTGAGGCATGAAAACTAATGTGAACGTATCGCAACTCGTCGTGACCAATATGTGGGGTGGTGAATGTGATAGACCTTGGCTGAATGTGCGAGGGAAAGTACTGTCCTCCGGATGAAGATCCAACGTGCCTTTTCGGGATAGATTTATGGTCGCATAGCGGCTTTATTTTTCGCTAATTGAGAGACAGCAACGACATTTGCTCTATTGGAGTGCACGCAGCATATGTTGGGATGTCCGTTTCAAGTTGAAGAAACAAGATGGTCGGTGATACTCGATGGCAGGCCTAGCGACTTTCAAGCTTCTGGTGCAAATGCTATGCCATTAGTTACCAAGATTAAATTTAATTCTTAGCTTTGACAAAATACAAACGGCATTCACATTTCAGCGAAAACTAATCCTCAACTTGGACCAGCTTTATAACTTTCCCAATTACGGCTGTCCCGGTTCAGAAGTATCATTACACATCCCACCAGAAGTGGAAGCCAAAAACCGACCACCTATCATTACAAAATACGTCCACCTCGAATCCAACTGCATAATCAAATCGCACATCTATACTAACAGGAAAAGCATTTTATCCACCCCACTCTGGCCGGGTTCTTCTCCGTACGCCGCATTTATTTGTATTGAATTTTATCTACAATTTAACCACAAAAATATTGATCACTCCAGCGCGACGGATTAAATTAAAATAGTAAATAATTATGCAAATGTGATAATTTCGAAACTGACATTCGATAAACCGATGTGCAATGCCCGACCATGCCGGATTCGAGCGAGCTCTGTGGTCAAATCAAAACAAAGAGCCGTGAGCGTTTGGGCGAGAGGGAGAACAGCATTCAATATCAGCAAGTCGTCGCATTAGTTTTGGCGGGAGAGAGAGTCCTACAGCTCTGTAAGAAGAAGTGTTTCCCAACCACCGAACGACCGGTCACAGCTGATGGCATGTATTTATCCTTGCTGCCACCCTACCACCGTGCGGGGGTGTCCGTTGAGAGCACATGGGATACTCCGGCTGAGTATATAAATACGGCCACCAGACGGAGAGAAAGGTTCATATGCGGAAATGAACATCCCGTACTACATAAGCCGGGAGACAGAGGGTTCGAAAGGGAAAAGTAACTCTCGGACATCGGTGGCTAGCTGGGAAAGTGGAGCCGATTTTCATAATGCTAGTGGGAACGGTAGAACAAACACTGTAAGGTATGCGAAAGGATATAATGCAGGGATTTGAGATGAAATAAGTTGCATTTAACCTGGTGTTTGAGTTGCATCTCCAAAGGAATGTTGGTCGGGGGAGAGTTGTCGGAGAGGGAAAAAAACTGAATCTGCTGCTTGGACACATGTTCGTATGTTCGTGTGTTCTCTTTCAGTGGTGACCAATTCACAGAACTGACCCAATATCAACGTGCCAACAGTGGTAAAGAAGTACCGTAGGGGCTCGCATGCTGGACATTGCTCTATCTTGGACAAATCTTTCATCCACTCTCTCAATCAATAAAAACAAACATTGAATTTCAGGCTCCACCTTCTCTGAATTGCATGAAACTATGTATAACGTGTATAACTATGTAGACGGGTTTTTTAGAATTCTTGACCTCACCCCCTCCCCCTGCGTAGACAATTGTCCATACTTTTTTTTTTAAATTTGTATGGGCTGTGGATAATTGTTAATCCCCCCCCTAAACTGTCTACGTAGTTTATGAACAGCCCCCCAGTACCGTCCCAGCGTTCAACTAGAAAAAAAATGATAAATAGCAGATTTTTAGCGATGGGCCTAATTTTGGATCCTAAGGCCAACATTAGAGCCATTTCCCCTATAATATTTAAAAAAAATCATGAATCCAGAATAAAGGGTGTCCACGATGAAATTGCCACACACAAAATTGATTCGCAAAATTCGAGTTTTTATCCGATTGCCATCAAATTTTCAGGGATTGAGAAATAACTATTGAACTTCATTTTACCATTTTACTCGTATTTTATTTACAGTCCATACGCAAATGCCCGCACCTTGGCCTTAACCCCGGCCATAAGATTCTGCACAACCTGTGAATCAATCGTTTTTTGCATGTAAACCCATACTTTCTTCAGTTCCTCGACTGTCTTCACTACCTTAGGTCGTTTAAGAAGGTGCTGCTTCATAATCGCCCAGTACTTCTCGATGGGGCGGAGCTCCGGAGTGTTGGGAGGGTTGAACATTTTCGGCACGAAATTGACCTTATTGTCCGCATACCACTTCAGCACGTCCTTGGAGTAGTGGCATGAGGCCAAATTCGGCCAGAAGATTGTGGGGACGTTGTGGGCCTTCAGGAGAGGAAGCAGCCGCTTCTGGAGGCACTCTTTTATGTACATCTGTCCGTTCATCGTGTCCTGGGTCACGAAAGGTGCACTCCGCTTCCCGCACGTGCAGATGGCTTGCCAAACCAGGAATTTCTTCGCAAATTTGGACATCTTCTGAGTGCGGACATGCTCCGGAACGCTGAACTTATCCTTGGCCGTGAAAAACAGGTTGCCGGGGATCTGTTTGAAGTCGGCCTTCACATATGTTTCGTCGTCCATGATGCAGCATTCAACTTTCGTCAGCATGTTGAGGTACAACTTCCTGGCACGGGTTTTGGCGGACTTGTTCTGCTTCTCGTCGCGATTAGTGATGCGAGAGATCCTTGTTCTCGTGATGAATGCGCAAGATTTTATCACGCACGAGCTGTTCTTTCGACTCAATTTCCGCGAGTTTTGATCACAGGACTTTAAAACTTGCAGAATGTAAATAATGCACTATGAACTAAATCCACCCAAATTTTCATTAAATTCTACCCAACGGTTAAAAAGTTAGAGCAATCTCATAGTGTGGCAATTTCATCGTGGACACCCTTTAATTTTTCAATTTTTGAAGTTTATTATTTCAAGGAGGCAAAGTTTAAGGCCTCAATTTCCTTGCTCAGTCTTTGATCCTTTAAGTAATAAAAATATTATTCCTGCGATTTGAAAAGATTTTGAGACCTTGGCCTTAACAAGTATTCAAAATTTTGAAACTTGCGAATATTTTCATTTCCCCTACTATTCAAAATATATCATAACTTAAAAACGTCATTTCCAATCGAAAATATGAAGTACTACAAGGCTGCTATAGTATATAACAACATTAATTAAACCCTGGTCAAGACAGCCTTGCCTTTATTACATCCACGAAAACCTCATTAAGACTAGAATCGGTCGAGTTGGCCCATTCTGGTTTGAAGGGTGTATGTTCGAGGCACTTCAAAATTCTCGAGTAACATTTGAAAAGGGTCTATTCTCGTTGATCGATTCTCTTCATCGACTTTCTCTTTGGTTTGCCACGGCAACATAACCGAATTTCTCGTTAAGCTCGCAGAACACAGTTCGACAGAAGATGATGTTAGCTTGTGCCTGAAACAACACACTGAATGGGCAATACATTTGCAGTCGGGTTATTCGCGAAAGAGAAAATAGATGAAGAGAATCGATCAACAATGATAGGTCGTTTTCTCGTGTTGTTCGAGAATTGATTTGTTTCAAAATGGTTGTATGATGAAAGCATTGATAACCATTTGAAATTCATAATTAAACTACAGGGCTGTTACAAGATTTTCTAAATTTGAACCACAAAATCCGCGATTTCTCAAAAGAAATCCGTGATTTCTCAAAAAAAAAAAACGCGGCTTCAAATACTAATCCGCAACAAAAAAGAACTGTTTTCATTGCCTAAAAATACCATTTGTATACTACTACATGGCATTTCAAGCTTATTGCTCATAGCATACAAGATTTTTGCCTGCTCTCAACTTAGTGTTCTTTGAAGTACCTTCACATTACAATTGAGAGCTTTCTATGCCTGTACCATCCTATGCCCAAGGAAGTAGAGAAATTTTCCAACCCGAAAAAATAATAGACCGGACGGGAATCGAACTCAGTCGCCTCCAGCATGGACTTGCTTTGTAGCTGTGCCTTTACCGACTCAGTTTAAGGAGTATCGTTTGTAATCTATGAAAAAAATAACAATGTATCATCTTCAGTTAATTACGTATAGTATAAATTCTGAGTAATTAGTGGACATAATAAAACACCCTTACATTATGAGATTCAATTGAATAATACGGGCCTAGATTTGATGAAACATGAGGCCGGAACAAATCTCAAGTTTTTCTTTTAACACCCCCCCCCCCCCCAAATTTTGGAATATCATAAAGGGAGAAAAAAAAACCTTTCAGTGTATATTTATTTTTCGAGTATCGCTATTTCATTTGGGTATGGATACTCGCTTTGCTAGATCTTATTAGGTTGTAGAATATCACCTTGTTCTTTTACAGAATTTTTACATAAATTTGAACTAGACCGGTACGGCATGCCAGGTCCTTGAAATCGAATCAGCCGGTTTTAGTTGTTGAAAACGGATTTCATCAAACATCATTCCTCATCTTTTTTGGCAACTCACTAGGTAAGCCGTCTTCAATCTGATCGATCCCTCTTGTTCGTTGCGCACATCTTCGTCTTGTTCCAGTCGGATCACTACCAAGAACCATTCTAATTCGGTCGTTATACGACATTGTTACGATGGGCCCAGCCCACCATAGTCGCCAGATTTTCTAAGAAGATCTAAATTTCTTAACTTACAAACCTGCTGCAATGATACTAAATTATTCAATTCTTTTCTACAGTGATTCAACCATTTCCGAGCTAAATCCAATCTTTTCAAAATTGGTTTAATTTTTTTAAAAGTGAGACCAAATCAGAAACGATTCAGGAAATTCCTAACTGAGGTGACACTTTTCAAAGCAGATTCAAAACTGAGTCTGAACTTTTCTGAGTTCAAACTTTCGAATAAGTCATCAACATTTTTCTAACTAGTCTAGTCTAGTCTACACATAATAAGTCATCAACATTTTTCTAACTAAGTCTAAACTTTTCTGCTATGTTATTCAATCCTTTTCAAAGTTGTCAAAGCTTTCCTGAAGTGATTCAACAAATCCCGAATCCAATCTTCAAAGAATTGGTTTCGCATTTTCTGAAGTGAGGCAACATTAGCTGATTTAATCCCTTTCCTAAGTGAATCAAAGGTTTCCTGCATTGATTCAACTTTTTCCGAACTGTTCTTAACTGCTTTGGCATTTGGCAAAGACACAATCTTGTTTATGTCATCTAGTTTTCTAACACTTTTCGAGCTTAAATTTTCCAAATGGAGTAACATCTTTTCTGAAGTGGTTCATAACCTTCTTTAGGGAGTCCAAACTTTTCTGTTGAGTGATTGAATTTTATTTAATGTTAGTCTGAACTTTCCTGAAGTGATTTAACTTCTGCTTCATGTGCCGGTTTGGATGTTTACTGGCTTTGCACGACTTGTATCCTCCCCTGGCAAAGATGCTCCGCACCGTTTGAAAGTTGGCGGATCGAAAGACCGGGGTTGGCTTCTACGCACCTCAACACCAGCTGATGATCCCTGGTTCCAGTTTTTTTTTCGTAGGTCTGCCGATTCCTTTCCACCTTCAGCGATTTTGAGCACTCGAAACCGGACCACTCCGGATTTTCCAGGTGTTTTTGCACAATATTTTTTCTTCTTTCGAGTTCCATTTGACGTTATTTCCGAACGCGATCGACTACTTTGATCAAACTTGCACCAGTTGTTCTCTATAGAAGTGCAAACAAACCATTGTCAAATATTTTCGATTCCCAACACTAGAGGCCACAGTTACGCTTTATCAGTCGACGAGAGCAGACGTATCAATATTGTTCTGAAAAGTGAAGCTTCTATTCAGCCAGTCGTCGAGACTGCGCCAAGCAAACAAAACAATTCAACACAAAACAATGGCCATATCGCCATATCACATCACATCAAATGGACCACGAGTCAACACGTTGGTCATCGATTTGGGTACTGTGCCATCGAAACGGATCAACATGGATCTGATCGTCAGGTTTGTTCACCAAAACCTCAAGATCCAGTTCTCAACTGTGCAATCACTTCAACACAATACTGGAAAGTCATTGGTGTTCTTGGAATGTCGTTCGGAAGATCAAGCATTAGCGGCAGCGGACATAAACGATGGTAGACACGAGATCACGATCGAGAACATCAAATATGCTGTCGCTGTGCACATGGAGGATGGCGCAACAACAGTCAGGATACACGATGTCTCCCCTCAATCGGAAAACACGGTAATCGAACAGGCGCTGCAGAAGTATGGTGATGTCATTTGGTTGAAGGAGGAAGAATGGACTGAACCAGCCATATTGAAGGGTATCAAAAATGGGGTCAGGGCTGTACGCATTAAGATGCACACCGAAATACCTTCGTACATCAACATTCGGGGAGAGGTTACATTGGTAACCTACAAAAATCAACAGCAGACATGTAGGCACTGCAACAGACCAGTACACTGGGGACGCAAATGTATGGAGGCAGGCTGCATGGAGATGCAACTACACTCTGGAAAAAACGGGAACATCAGCGACCGGCTGAAGGCAGCTGGAGTGAATTACGCGGAAGCTCTAGCTACAGGGGGCCCATCAAGTCAACAGCCCAGTACAAGTACCGGTGCAGGTAATGGGGTTGAGCCATTGAGTCCTAATTATACTAATCTGACGCAACTAGTACGTTTGGGACAGAAATCTATCGCGAGCACAATTCAGGTTGTTAGACCGCCAGTCAAAACAAACAATCACACAAACACTAACATCACTAACAACGCTAACACTTTCTCTGAAATCCAGCCATCGAGCAGCGTAGTAGTCTCAAAAGAGATTACAGCAGAAAAAACGGTGAGTGACCAAATGGACACGTCGACTCAACAACTGATAACAGAGACATCAGCAAAGGCTGCGGGGAACTCTTCGATACAACCAACAATTCCACTTAAAAATCCATACGCGGTTCTCATTTCCGATGAAGAGATGAATGAAAATGATAAAATACGAAGTAGGAGTGGCTCACTTTCTCATCAAAAGAAGCGTAGTCGTACAAGGAAAACCTCGAATTAAGTCGTGAAAGATGAATGTTTTATCATACAATATTGGGTCGATAAATATGAACGGAATTTCTAATAGAAATAAGCTAGATGCGCTCAGATCATTTATATTTCTAATGGAGCTTGACATTGTCATGCTCCAAGAAGTTACAGAACAAATTGAGATCAATGGCTTTGAAGCATTTTCAAACATTGATCATAGTAAAAGGGGAACCGAAATTTTGATAAAATCGCACATTAAAACATCACGCTTACAACGTAGTATAGACTCCAGAATTATAAGCATTCAAATAGACGACCATGCAACAATTTGCAACGTCTATGCACCTTCTGGCAGTGCACAAAAAGCAGAGAGAGAAAAGTTTTTTACAGATTCAGTTCAATATTATATAAACCATGGGTCAGGAAAATTAATTCTAGGCTGGGATTTTAACGCAGTCATCAGAAAAAAGGATGCAAATCATACATCTAACCATAGTCAATCACTGAAATTTTAGTACAATCTTTAAATCTCAGTGATGCGGGGGAAATCATGCATAAAACGCTGATAGACTATACGTTTGTTAGAAATGGGTCAGGTGCAAGATTAGATAAATTTTATGTGAGTGAGGAGCTAAAGAAGGACATTGTTGACATTAAATCAAACAGTTGCTGTTTTTCCGATCACAAAGCAATTATAATGAAGGTCAAGTTACCAAATTTAGGGAAACCTTTTGGGGAAAAGTGTTTGGCGTTTGAATGAATCTGTCTTAACAGAAGAAATAATTGAGGAGTTTAGTATTAAATTGAACTGGTTGGTTAGACAAAAACGGCATTCCGATTCGTGGTTTTCATGGTGGACTGAGTTCGCCAAGAGAAAAATAGTCTCGTTTTTTAAATGGAAAAACAGCATGCTCAAGAAACGCAACCATGATACAATGGAGTTTTTCTATTCTGCGTTAAATTTATTGCATAAAGAATCTGTAAACAATCCAAATTTACGGTGCGAAATTAATTTAGTCAAGGGAAAAATGCTGGCTTTACAAAAGGACATATCCAAAAGTTACTATGCACACTCAAAAACAATGATTGCGGGTGAAAACACAACGATTTTCCATGTAGGAGAACAAATGAAGCATAAAAGAAAAACGGAGATAAAATCATTAGAAATCAATGGAAATATTGAAACAAACCGTGAAAAAATAGAAACGGAAATACTTAAATTTTACCAAACTCTGTATACTAGTTCAGAAGTCTTAACAAACGATCACTTTTATCCGCAGAAGACTGTTGAGGAAAATATGCCAGCTAATATAAATTTGATGAATAGGGTTACGGAAGATGAGCTTTATAATGAAATTAAATCAAGTCAATCCAAGAAATCTCCGGGTGTGGATGGCCTACCGAAAGGTTTCTATCTGAAATGTTGGAATATTATTAGAACAGAGCTGGTTTATGTGGTAAACGATGTTTTAAACGGAAAGATGTCTAAAGAATTTGTGGAAGGAATAACTATTCTGATTCGTAAAAATGGAAGTTTAAAAAAAAACTACCGACCAATAACACTATTAAATTTTGATTATAAACTCGTTTCAAGAGTTCTAAAAAAATCGCCTGAGCAGTTTCAGTTCACAGTTAATGTCAAATACGCAAAGGTGTTCAAATCCACACAAAAACATTTTTGAGGTTACATGCTCATTAAGAGACAAAATTTTAGAAACAAATTTAAAAAAGAAAACATCTGTATTGATATCGTTCGACCTAGAAAAAGCTTTTGACAGAGTCAGTCATCAGTTTCTAGAAAGAAACCTACAGAAAATGGGAATCAATATTGATTTTATAAGATTTATTCAAAAGATTAACGAATATACACACTCTAGATTATTGATAAATGGAAGTTTATCAAACTAGGAGATCCCCTGTCTATGCTCCTTTTCTGCTTATATTTGGAACCCTTACTGCAGAAGCTTAAAAGTTGTTGTACAACTATATTCGATATGTTTGAAAAAGTACGCAGGCACTTTTTCGGCTCTCTAAGGCAAGGCAGCGCTCTGTTGTGAGCCGATCACTGACAAGATATTCTGACAAGCTGGTAGATGCGACACTCCATCACATCAGTGGGCAACTAAAACACACCTACCAGACCCCTATTTCATGAAGTGTCCGACCCGTAGCCGCAAAACTAAATTCTAATCAGCTTAGTTAATTTAAAATAAATAATTTACAAGTAACAATCAAGGCCTAATAAGTGATCAGCTTTTTTAAACCAAATAAGCGTTTTTTATACAATACATAGAAATCCTATAAATTTTAATTTCTTAACTGACAGAAAGTTTATTGAACGCAAAAATGCTTAAAAACTAATTTGAAGAAGTATTTTATGAATTTATTTAAACATAAACATTTGTTTAAATAAAATAAACGTTATAATGTCACGTTATTATCAATTTTTAAAATCAATCAATCAATAAACAAATAAATAAATGAAATAAAAACAAATTAAAAAAGCCTGTAAACCAATTGGAATTAATGACTTAACCTCGCAAACCCCCACTGTCTATCACTGAAAAATGCTAAAACTTTCATAATTTCGTCATTTTTGAACAGAATATTTTTATCTATCCATTGCAATAGAACCGCAAACTCCTCAAGTTTTGATAAGCATTGCAGTATTTAAAAAATCTTTTGATTCTGAAAATATAATGAACTGAAATAGTGTAATTTTTTTACATTGGGGATTTGAAAATCAAACGAAAGTTTACCGGTTCGATTTTTTTTTTCGGTGCGTTTTGATTTATCTAATAGGAAACCATACACAAATTATGTAAGGGTTTTTGAATGATCATTTAATCCCCCTCCCGTCCTTGTAAGACTCTGTAAAATTTGTAGTTCACAATCCTTCCCCCGAAAATCTTCCTAAGATTTTAAAATTTTCAGAAAATCGTTAGATATCGATTTGGGTAAATTTTTACATGCATTTGTGCATTTAATGTATTTGGAGGTGTTTTGGCATTAAATCTTTTAAGATAAAATTATGTTTTTCATCTATTAAATTGTATGTATGAAAATGCTAACCACCCTCTCCCCCTATTCCGTTACTTAATTTGTGGATGATCCCAAGTGTTGGATAAGATATAAATTATCCAAAATAATCATTTTTTTTCAAAGATTTCATAGAAAATTAGCATGTAAAATACGCTATCAATCTCATCGAAGAAAATTGAACTCCCAAAAAAACCGAAAGGTTGATTTTTAGCGGCTTTTGAGTCCATCTTTGTGCGATGATATCTGAAAAAACGCATTTACCCGTCAATATTCTCTAAAAATTGAGAAGACTTGAGCGGTTACGGATTCCGAAGACGGTCGTTGGAGATCAGCTGTGGGACTTGTATGACTCCCGGAAACAAGAAACATAAATTCAACTCCAAATAAATATACCAGCTAGCTGCTGCGTATCATCAATTTCTGGTCAATACATAAATCCAATTTCTGGTCAATACATAAATCCTTACTTTTGACCCCTTGGTCGATCATAATATTACTATCCAATAATTAGTAAATGGGATCGATATTTTAACGTTTATAGTTCTTACTTCAAACCCTAAGGATTCAAACTCCCAGTTTATTGCGCGAGAAAACTTCTTTTCATAATCATCTAGTCATCATTCACAAATCTTTTTAAAAATAGCTTATAGTTATAAAGCAAAGATTTCTATCGAAATTTTGACAAAATACAAATCAAAGCCTTCACCTGACCAACATTACATCATAAGAAAATAGAGGCAACCAAAATGGAGAACTCAATATAGTTCTTTAATGTCCTGCACCGATAACACACGAAAACGCCCTCTCATAACCATTAACAAGTGTAAAATTCTGAATTGATTTAATTTTTTAATGTTTGGAATATTTGTGAACATTCTCCATTATAGCAACATAATTTCGGCCGGTAGTGTACGGTTCATCCAGATATAATGCAGCTCACCGAACTGTTGCAAATATGTTAATTAGTACGTTACATTAATGTAGCTATTTGTCAAGACATCATTAAAAGTTTACAACAAGTATTTTTTACGTTGCAGATGAGTGGATATTAAAATAATGATACATATTGAACTGCAACAACACCGCAACGATTTGTCAACATAACTGCACCATTACGTATTATCGATGGTATCCATGTTCCATTTAAGTTGAAAATAAGTAGCAAATGCGTAGTTTGAACAATCATAGAATTTGTTGAGTATGTGCGCGCTTTAAACGTCACTTGTCAGTAGCAATGTGACATTGAGTGGTAGCGACATCGGTGCAGCTCCTCCGTCAGCAGCCATCAGGTTTCGGCATTATGAGCCACTAGTTTTGGCAATCCACCTGCTATTTGGTGCCGTTTCCAGTTCACCAGCAGTTCCGGCAATACGAGCTCCGTCTCTAACGGATCATCAACGGCCACATCTCCATTCAGCGGTATCAACATATTTGGCCCCCAGCTCACGCAACAACCAATCCATCGTCACTTCAGGCTTCTCCCCGTTCTATTTAGCCCTTTGAAACACCCGGTCGCTTGAGAGACTACGGCCACGCCAGCCGCTGTTGGCATCGACTTTAGTCCCCATCGTCCCCCGCCATCCTATCGTCCTCGCCGTGGTCTTCTAATTCCTATGCAGATGTTAACACATGCATTACGATTCCTCCGCTTTTGCCAATGTTCTCCAAAAATATTTTACAAAATCAAAGTGACAAGACATATTTGAGCCATGGTAGATACTAGATGGTTACAACAAACCTTTACAGTGACAAATTGATTCAGTTGGTTGCAAAACGAAGCTTGAAAACTTATAGATTCATTCGCTTAATTGGAACAAGATTGCAAATAGGTTCTTCAACACATCTTGGTTCGTCAACTTTTAAGTAACATTTCGAAACAGTTGCTCAATAGGTACAAAAAACATATAGTTCACACTCTGTTGCACCAAAGTTTTAGGAAACATAATGTTTTATGGAACTCTCATTCAACAAACACAACACAAGTTAGATTTGTTGCTCAAGTGTTTCATACAATATCACGTAGCATATAACTTCATACCAATTTGAGTGTAACATGTTTGCTCCTCCCATTTGAGGCATGATTTGACAGGTCATCCAAGCAGTACATTTAAACAGTTGAGTTTCATTATTGTGACCTAAAGTAAATGAAGCAACAAAGCTGAAACTTTGTCGTATCAAGATGTATTTCCTGTACCATTTAAGGGATTTCGGGGCAACTTAAATAAAAACATAAAAGAATTGAGATGTTTTCTGTGTTGCTTGGGATAAGTTCTCTTTACTTAAAAAAATTATGTTTAGAACTACCATACTTACACGAAAATTTAAAAGAAAACCCATCATCAATTAGCTTGTACAGCAACTATATAGCTCGACTACCAAAACCACACATAATGGTGAAGTTTTCACAATACAACTTTCGAAAAATATGGAAAAATATTTTTGATAGGAAGATTTCATCAGAATACCAAGTTTCATGGTATCTTCTTGTGAATGAGAAAATCTCATGTGCGGAACAACAATTCCGCTTTGGTAGAGCGGGCAGTAAAATGTGTGTTTATTGTCCTCAGGAGGTTGAGGATATTGAACACAGGTATGCTGATTGCGAAAAAGTGCGAAATTGTTGGTGGTATTCTCTAACACAACTAAAATTAATCAACAGAACTCAAACTAGAAACATAGGATTCAATCAGTTTAAATTTCCGGAGTTGACTGTTTTGAGGACAAAAGAAAGGAGAAAAGTTGCAAAAATATTTCTTGAATATCTCAAATATGTACAGGATGGAGCTAGGGAGGATTTAGATGTAAACGAACTAATATTTCTCTTAACCTATATCTAATACTTCTCTTAAGATATAAATCATTGATAAAATTTTATGTAATATGTACAACAACAAACAATCAGAAATAAACACGTTTTAAGAAAAAGAAAAAAAAAGAGGCGTGCTAGCGGCCCGCGAGCCTACTTTTAGTCAACCTTTAAAACCGATTGAAGCGTGAATGGGGCTAATGAATGCCAGGTAAAATGTGCATTTCTGTCAAGAATAAACTAGATAAATGTAGATCACTGTATAATGCAACATTCATCGAAGTCAACCCCAATAAATTGCAGTTATTAATTTGTTTATGCTCAAGTTCTGCTGTCATCACCTGTGAACACTCGCAGCACTTTGCATCAAACAGGGTGCATTTAACATGCTCCCAGTCCCCTTCCAACAATATGCACATCACTCAAGCCTTTCTTCGCAATGCACCGATGCCGGTCATCTCCGAAGCTTCAGCATAAGCTAATTAATTCAGTACATTTATTATTTAATTACTGCTGACCGATAAGTAAAGGAAATACTTCGTCATTTAGCTATTATCTTAATACACGTCTGCCCGACTCTGTGCGTGTGCAACATTGACCCTTCCTCCATAGATGGAGATGATATAATGTAGAGATTGCCTAACAGGAATTTGAACTCATCCCCGAGATCAATAATTCCTGCCTTATATGACGCTGAAAGGATTAGGCCTCCATCGACTACGAGAGCTAGTGAGTGCATCACCAACTCCATGTAGTAGGTTTCCAGTACATCGTCAAAGTAAATTGACTGAGTTAGAGTATCTTCAGCGTGTCCCATCCCATCGGTTTGCGTTTTTGTACTGCTTCCTGCCACCCAACACGTTTGGACATATCAGAGTTCGTCCAACACTTTCTGCAATGCATGTTCGCAAGCGCGATGCTCCAAATATTTACGAATGCAATTTGAAACCATTTGTCCACTGCTGCGTGGGCCACCACGGTGCAATGCTTTTTGACAGTTCCATGCAAAAAAAAAACATTCAGCATTGCACTAACTGGAATGTACAAGCCTCATGCCCAGCCATACTGGTTATGTTTGCCCTTTTTTTCAAGTGTAGTCAATTGTCCACCGAGTGGATTTCGGTCACGCGTGATCGGAGTTCGGAAACCAAACAGCACGAACCTGACCACGTGCCAAATTACCCGCCAAATTTGCTATCACTTTATCAATCATCACTAGCAGTTCTTTTTTTTCTGCATTCACTTTACTTTACGAGAACACAAATTCAATTCGGCGGGGGAGGGGTTGAGAGAAGTCATCGAGCGGTTTGTGTACCTTTTGACGGTGGTGGTCATTCGGAAAAATGCAATGAATGCTTCCGAGTGGGTGTTGTTTCCCGCGAATCCTCCACGTGTGTGTGGGAAAGAGAATGCATCGGAATGCAATTCTCTTTCCCCCTCACCTTGGTGCATTGACCGTCCCACCCGGAATCAATTGGTGGGAAAGCGAATTTCAGGGATCAGGTTTTTGAGCTTCGGACTGGCACGCGCCACGCGCCAAAAACATTCTGTGGAGGTGGGGTGTGTGTACACACACACATACCCATCCGGTGAATGAGCACCACCCTCCCTTCCTACCTACCTAGGGGACTATATCGGAATACACCTGATGGTTTTCATTGACACGCGGCTGGTTGTTGTTGGGTGTCGCGAGCATGCACTCGCGGTGGCTGACTCACGCTTTCACTATTTTTCGATTTGAAGGGTAAGTGTGGGAGGGGAAGTGCAATTTTCAACTGGCAATTGGGTTTCCCGTCGGGTAGTAGCCACGGCTTTTCGGTAGCATTTCACTTTCAGTGATGTGGAAAATAAGCGTGTTATGATGGTGGGTGAACCGGGATTTGGGAGTTTTTTTGGGGAAAGGGACCAGCGGTAAGTGTAGTTTGAGTTCATAAAACAATATTTGCAGGGGAAATGCGTTTATCTAAACAATTACCACCGCCGCGACATTCAACATGTGTTTTGGCGGTTGCGGATTGATTCTTTTTTTGTTTGTTTATGGAACGATTGTGGGCTCTTATTTTGGTCATCTGACTGCAACGGAGGACGATAGAACGGGGTCAAATGGGCGTTGGGGAATTTGGTGTGAGGTGAAGTTGTCTTTGATAGCGTCGGTTTCAGTTCCACAATCGAGTGCCGATAGTCATAAATCACTGTCTGCAAAAGATATTTTTAAACTGGAGCTTTTCGAACCCATCAACACATGTGCCAGGACCAACGGATTTACTTCCCTTCCGACCAGAGATGCTAAAGATAGCTCGTAAATTGCAAAATTAAATAAGTATCTGTTATGGTTTTTCAAGAATGATAATGAAAGCGAATAATGAATTAGTGAAAGTGAAAGTGATACAATAGTTGCCAATAGTAGTCAAATTAATTATCAAAAATCTACGAAAATGTGAAGGCTTTATAAATGATGTTCCCATCTTATGTAAAGACCTAATCAAAATAACATATCCGGATTTGAAAGATCTTCGGTCGCCGGCGCTTATTCTGGTGTAAGGGGTACAACCGTCGGGTTTTGACCGGTTATAGCAATAACTCCATTAACACAAATGATGGGCTTTGCTGCCTCAGGCAGTCGTATTTGCGTACTGAGCAGAAAGTTGTGGGATCAAATCCAGACCCCATCATATTAAAGAGTTTCATAGTGCTTACCGTGGTTTGTGAAAATTGTCGTCGTTTTCGTCGGTTCCGGGGTATTTAAAAATGGCTTCAACAATTCGATCAAAAGTCGTGTGATGCGATATGAGTGGCTTGGTGGCCTGAGAGCGACCGTTTTTGATTACTTCTCACCCAGCAGGCCTGGGTTCAATCCCAGTCGGCGCCGCTGGGATGTTCTGAGGCATAACACCTCTGATCGCACCTTCCTTCTGAAGGGAAGTAAAGCCGTTGGTCCCCGGTTCATGAGTTGATGGGTCGATAGGTAGGGTCTAGGTGTGGGAACTGTCTCCCTGGCGTCGGTAGCATTGGTGTTGAGCACGGAAAACAAGATCAACGGAAAACAAACCCATTCAGTGTCTTCTTCTTCTTCTTCTTCTTATTCTTTGCATTTCAAACTAATTGCTTATCGAATATTAGATTATGGCGAGATCTCAACTCAACCGGGAATCGATCCCAGCCATACGGCCAAATTGTCCATAGTAATTTTTTAGCCCTTCCCTAGTTCGAAACCCGGTAACGCCATTGAATGTAATGTAGTAAGAATAATAAATCCTCGGAAAAATTCTAATGGGAATGTTCGATTGACTCAAATTTTGATAGTTCATTCGGTTCAAAACATTTTCTCCGTCCATCTCTCCCTGGGAGTATTTCTAACCCTAATAGGGGAAATGGATGTAATGTCGGCCTAAATACCCCTAATTTGGGCCCATACATAAATTCAGCAATCGACTAAATGTTCAATAGCGACCAAACATATCCATTAGTACCGTCCCAATGACGCGTTCAACTAGATAAAGTTGATAAATAGCAGATTTTTAGCGATGGGCCCAATCTTAGATTCATAGGCCAACATTAGAGCAATTTCCCCTATGTATCGTAAACATTATAAATCCTAAGTATTCCTCCGGCAAAAAATCTTGTCAATGGGAACACAGCACGAGGAGCGAGGATGTTGTGATGCACAGTAGAATTCATCTCATTGGATAGATAGACCCACCATCTGACATTTTATCTATGCAGTACCGAACGTCACGCCTATTAGAGCATCTCCACCGTTGTAACTATCTATGGTAATATGGAAACTAGTAAAAGGCGATCTACTTGTTGCATCCTTTCTGTCGCAATGAAATATTTCAACAATTTTACGTTTATTAAAAGATGCTGTGCTCGAGCGCAAAACAGTAGTATTTCATACGCGGAATTTTCGTATTAGGCGAAATGGTTCTAATGTTGGCCTATGGATGTAAGATTGGGCCCATCGCTAAAAATCGGATATTTATCAATTTTATCTATATGAACGGTACTAATGGATATTTTTGGTCGCTATTGAACATTTAGTCGATTGCTGAATTAATGTATGGGCCCAAATTAGGGGCATTTAGGCCGACCTTACATTCATTTCCCCTATGTGAAAAACAATTTTGTCAATATCGCGCGAAAGTCTGTCAATGACAATGACAAATCTCAGCACTGCACCGGATTCTTGTTGACATCATTCATCAATGCTGAAATTGGAAATGGATTCTGCAATTCTCTTTACCTGTACAATTAGCTGTACGAAGTTTTGTCAAATTTGTCTGAAATTCATGTTTTTAGAATAAAGTTTATAAATTATGTTCAAATGAACACTTTTAAAATTTTTAAGATCTATTTTGGTCCAATCAATCTTTTTCTGAACAATACTGAATGACATTTTTGATTTTCAAATGATTTTTCTTAAAAAAGCGCAAGTGAGCGCAAAATGTTATCTGCTAGAGCGAAAGATATTTCCGTCCTTTACTGTAATAAATGTAATTTAGTGTTTGCATAATAAAAGGTGTTTTGTTTGTAAACCGCGAGTTTTTCATGTGTGTTCGAAATATTTCCCGCGACGGGCGCGAACATTAGATACTTCAAATCGGATTTTGTTGATGTGCTTCAGGAGTTGTCGAGCGGTTTCGTACTTTTGCTAATCCTTCTCGCCCTTCAACTTTGAGCTGGTATTCAACATGACATACTTGACCATGACGGACCTCTTTCCAGCGATTTCCATCCGGTGCCTTTCGATACGTACTTTCCATCGAGCAGTTGATGATCACATCTCCGGATGCTCACCACGACCACGGAACAAACCCGGAGGTTCAATGCGGTAGTTGGCCATCGATGATACACGTGCCGTATTCCTTCATCAGTGCTTCGTTCTCTTCCTTGATTTTCAGCTTCTGTTCCTTGATACGGTTCCGGTTCTGTTCGGAAATTTCGGAAAATTGTCTGTACAAGTATCGGAAGTTGCACTTTTTGAGAACCTTGATCATTGATGATGAAGTTGTCGTTGAATATATCCTTCGAGGTGTACTCATGCTCCAACATGTGGGCGTAGAAACCAACAATCTCCTCCGCATCCTGCGACAGCTTCATTACCTTGCCGTCGTACTCGAACTTGATGTTATCCGGCAGGGGCTCGTACGGTGGCGCAAAAACCTGGCCCTTGTGCACCAGTGTGTTCCACTTGACGCCATCTTCGCGCTTTTCCTCCTCCCACCATTTCCAGACTTCTTCCACCTCTTCCACCTTCTTCTTGCGACCCTTCTGGGGACTGGAGACAGGCTCTTGCTTCATCACGGTCTTGGCCTTGGTCTCTTTTTTGATTTTCTTTGCCTGCTTCTTCTTCGGAGCAACCACGTCTTAGTACTCTTCCTCCTCCTCCTCGGGTTCCTCCGCTTCGGATTCGTATGCGCGCTTCTTCTTTTTTTTCTTATCCTTCTAGTCCTTCTTCTCGGTCTTTATCTTCTTCTTCTTGCTACCGGCATCAAAGTCGTCATCGTCGTCCTTCTTCTTGCGCTTGGACAGCGGTACATCATCTTTGGAATCCGATTCATGCTTGATTTCCAGCTGCCTTGGCTGTTCCTCGTGCTCTGCTGATCCCTCTTCTTCCCGAGCAGGAAAAAATAACTTATTAATACCAAATTCAGGTATGAAAATAGCATAGCTGGCAACCTAAATATGGTATTAGGAAGGCTGACATAAGAGGTTAAATACCAAAAACAATACCTCAAAAATATTCTACGAATAACGAACTACCCAAGTAACCACCAAGCCAGGTAGCTACCCGATAATCGCCCTTTTTGCGATATAAGGTAAATATAGGGTTTCCGAACTTTATATCAGTCGTATAGCAGCCTTTTATACCAAAAAGGGCGATTAACGGGCTTGTTGGTTACTTGGGTAATAAATAATTTATTTATTACAATAACAAACGAATAACAGACGCTTATTTAGATGCCAGAATACCATAGTTTGTTATTTTGATGGTCTTCTAATACCAATTCAATAACTCTTTTAGGTGTTATTGTCTAAAACTGAAAGATCACATTTTGTTATTTTGGTATTCATTTGATATTTTATAAAATATTTCGATAACTGATTAATATAAAAACTAGGTTTTATACCACAAACATACCAAAATATGGTATCATACCACAGTAAGATATTCATTTGTTATCGATTGGATATCGATTTCTGCTCGGGTTCGCGATTTGGATCGGAGGCTTCCTCTTTGATGACGAACTGTGTCTCATCCTGACGGCATTGATCGCACGAGCTAGCATGGGATATGCATAGAGGATCCTCTGGCACATCCTGCGATGACTCTTTGCTAGCGGTGCCGGTGAAAAACATTGCCGGTTCCTCTTGCTTCACCTTCGGCTCAGCTCTACAGATTCCTCTTTCACCTTTTTTTCTCGCGATCCTTAACCTTCTACGACGATTTAAGTAAACTAAAGGAGAAAAATCTATTCAACTCTCTAATAAGGAAAATCCCCAAGGGCTTGGTAGCCATCATAATGAAGTAATGAAATTGGGTTGTTAGCGTTGTTTGGTTTTTATTAGTTAGGTAGGTTCCGATTCAACACATTGTAGTTTCATTTTTATACCAGTGATCTTGACTTTTATACCTAGGGGATGAGATTTTGATAAGTTCTTTAGTGGGAATGACACTGATGAAGACTGCACATTGTAGTGGAAATACGTATCTGTCATGGATACCAAAATTAATTAAGTGGAATTAAATGGAAGATAACCTTTTTTGCTGTTTTATTTAAGCATTCCGTAAACAACCCAATTTCATTACTTCAAAAGGAAAAGAAGAAATATTGCACATCTTTAAAGCTATCTATTGCTCGATAGCTCTATTGCGTTTTAAAACGACTGTTTTCTCCTTCATATTTCACCGGACCGCCACGATTATGCGTCAAACTACCATATCAAAACCACCAAACCATATAATTAAACACGACCCGCCGTGACTACCGTCAGTCTTCATTCACCACCAGAATTCAACTTTGAAATCTGTGTTAGGGAAATGGCTTTTCGCAGGCAATCGGTGATAATTTTAATTATCATAGCAACAGTTGCACATTCGTACAATTTTCAACAGTGACACTTTGAAAAATTGTAAAGTCTTAAATTTAGCAAATTCATAGAAATATTTCTGATCGATTGGAGATAAAATTATTGAAATTGTTCCAGGGACAGCTAAGTTATTCACGTTCAAAATCATTCACAATTTTGTTACATGTTCCATTTTCGGTTTTCACAAAGTGTACCTCCTATAGAAATCACAGATGTAGACCTACGTCAAAAAACATAATACATTATTCGTAGGTACCTAACCGTAATCACCGAGGAACATGCCTCACGCGATCGAGGTCATCTCTCTGGCAATTGGAAACGATGAAAATAAATCTCGATTACTCCCCCCAAGGGACGCATCCGCTCCTGTAAAAAAAGCATTCGAGCCCAATCCAGCGCAATCGACATCCCGTCTACGCATGCCAACACCACCACCCAATAGGGGAAAATTTCCTCTACCTGCTAGGGGCACCAGCACGGGCGAGCGAGCCACCAGCCACACCAAACCGACCATCAAACGCGCTGCCCACAAAAGCAAGACACGTCCCGTCGAAAATGCTATCGGGAAATGCATAAGAACAATCTCCAACTGGGACGAACTCACCAAATCAATACATCCAGGAGCGCATTCCCGATGCTTCCACGCATATTTTTCTCTAGTCAGCCACACAATAGCTAAATATAACTTTTCTTTTTCAAATCACTCTGTGTACAAAAGCAATACACACGGCAAAGACCTAACAATAGATAAGCGCGGTCGATTCAGACCGGAAGCAAAGAAAAGCGAGAGCACACCAAGCACCAAAGCAACAGGAGGGAAAACATCAGCACAAACCATCCCAAATCAAATTATCGCGCCCGCAGGGCTGGTAGTGGGCGTGTGATGTAATAGTAGTGACTTTAGTGACTAAAATTACGAAAATAGTGACCAAATAGTGACATTCAAACAATATCCTACACAGCAGTTCAAAGGATAAGTCTGAGAAAAATGTGACGGTCATTCTGAAGAGCGTACCAAGGGAATAATGAAGAATATTATAAGGGATTTTCATAGAGAAAAAATTAGACAAAATTATGCCAATTCTTAGAAATTGTTACCAGTTTGAGGGAATTGTGGAATCAGAGAGCAATTTATAAGAGATTACAAGAGATAATGCTAAGCACTTTTAGAATGTTATAAGTTTGGACATTATCAAGATTAGTTAAGGGGAATCCAGAGTAGAGAGGCCTCCCTTAGCTCAGTCGGTAAAGGCGCAGCTACAAAGCAAGACCATGCTGGAGGTGGCTGGGTTCAATTCCCGGTCCGGTCTAGGAATTTTTCGAAAATTTCTTGACTTCCCTGGGCATAGAAGTATGATTGGACTTGCCACACAATTATACAAATGCAAAAATGGTACAGGCATCGAAAGCTCTCAATTAATAACTGTGGAAGTGCACCTAGAACACTAAGTTGAGAGCACGCAATAAGCTAATATGCGATATGCAATAAGCTTGAAATGCGAAGAAGAAGAAGAAGAAGAAGAAGAAGAAGAGTAGAAGTATGATTAAATTCTAGGATTATTTAAATTGAACTCTGAAGCATGTTTAGACTAACAAAAAATTTCATGATCTGGGACCCAGGAAAAATATAAATTCCAGAATTTAGAATCATTTGAGTTAGTTAATAATATTATTCTTTGCCATAAATAATTGGTAACTGTCATGTGGAGTTACCCGTAGTTTAGGTAAACTGTGAGTGAGCACCACGATGTTAGGCTTTGATTCTCACTTCAGCCAGGAGAATTTTAGTTTTAAATAAAATTCCCTACTGGTTTACCGAGTGTTGTGAGTTGTATGATGTCAAGAATGAAATTAGAAGTCTGATCAATCGCAGAGTAATATTACAATTATTTAAAACTTATAAAAAAATTTAAGGCATATTCTGGTACTGCATCAAATATTAGGGACTAAATCGACTATTAGTTAAAAAAAAATCATCCCATAAAAGTTGCTTGACTCATTGCTGCTTGAGAATTCTAAAAAAAAATTTGCAGTATTTTACCAAAAATTTAAACCAATTTTGAAATGCTATTTAAACTTTTTGGGAACACTGCGTCAATACTTTTTTAAACTTTTGGATGATTTCAGCAATCATAACAACTTTTTTTTTAACATGGATTTCATAAACATTCTGGTAGACTTTGAATAAATTCCAGATGATCATCCTGACCGATTTTTACGGAAGATTTGCACATCACTTTGATTTCAATAGCATTATGTTAAAAACAGGATTTTTTGGAGCATTCCAGATTTATCCAGATTTTATATTTATACTGGTCCAGGTTTTTCAGAAAATGACCTGGCAACGCTGGTTGTGAGCAATCAATCACCATCCGTATATTGGTAAGCGGTAAGTGGATATTGATTAATCTTCCGATAATGTCACGATTAACTGTGCGACTTTGTCACAGTGGATTATCTGTGTCCACTTCTTATCATGAAACACGTTCTCTTAAGCTTGAGAACACATCGTATTGCCACATGAGGGAGTGAAATAATCTTCATATAATAAATAAAAACCCACTCACGAAAGTCAAATTTTCATCTCGCTCATATTTTTTTTTTAACAACGAACAGTTTGAACAGTAGCACGTGTCCGTCATGGTTCATTTACTGTTCTAATAATCTGCTGCAGCGTGAATTACCTATTTGATGATTAACACATTCTGGAGCTCACGTCTGGTTGGCATGTTCTCTCTGGCTGCCAATGAGCAACACAAACACCTACTGCAGCATGGATTGTTCTGTTTGTAACCTTCGGTGGTCCCTGTCTGAAAAGGACCCACACCACAGGCCCACAGGGAGGACTGCGAAAATGGGTTTCTTCAACATTTGCTCAAGTTTATCGTCATACAGTGGATGTTATTCTGAAGCTTATATTTCCGATGATCTAATAATGGACCGGGTCACCCAAGATGGTCAACAGGGCCTGTTTCTTTTTTTGTGTGTCTGTGATGTTTGCGTTCTTGGTTAGGTCGTGATGCACCAAGGTTGTTGTGATAATTAATCGCTCAGGTAGAATGAATTATATTTACAGGCGGACACACACCGTTCCAGAATTTTGATATGTAGTCAATATTGATACTGTTTCGATTTTTCATTTATTCATGAAAGTGTTGAGCACGATGTTTTTAGATACCAGTACCAGAGCTATGATCAATACGAGTCCAGGTTATTATTCCGCTACATATCGCTGAAAGCTGCGGCGGGTGAATAGGAATTGAAAGGAAAGCTACTGTAGCTCGCTGTGTACCCCTTTTGGGTTCTAGTTACAAGCCCTGGCCCATGCTGTTGATGGGTTAAATGGAGCAACTTGCATCCTCATCCCACACCACCAACGCTCGGGCTTGGAAAAACAGAACGACCAATGAATAGAAATGTACCTCCATGCTCTGCACACAGACATTCGACATCGAAAGCCTTGCCGCCTTTGGACGAGGATTTTCATTCATTTTCCGACTGCTTTGCCACGGTGAACGATGAACGGTGTCGGTGGCGAGTTACGTCGTCACATTTGCATCCGTGAAAGAGCCCACTACCCACTTTCATGTGCCGGTGTGTTGTGTGTGGCAGAGAGTAGAACCGATTGGCTGGTTGCTTGCTCGATGAATGTTGCAACGCTACAGCATGTAAGTGTAATATTTTATTTATTATCCCGAGTATCCAAATAGAAATTTCAATCTTCTGTTTTCATATTTGATGCTCAGGCGAAGGCTGATTTATAGAAAACCTGTTCCCCGCCACTAGCAGCGGTGGGGTCCGGTAGCGGTATGGTTTTCGGGATTTCTCTGCCTCCATGGTAGGAAGGCTCAGAAAAGTAAGACCATCCTTTTTGCCACGGCTTGTGTTACACAAAACCGAGCCGAAATGGTGGCGCGATACAGCAGCAGATCGATACGACGAGAAAAGGCAAATATGTTGATGGATTCGGAAAACGAGCATTGAACGCACATTTTCACATTTATGAACACTTCGGTCCCAACCACTGCTCTTCGCTCTGAAAAGCGCAAAACAACCGAGGCCCGCTTTCAGAACCAGCCGTCCCCCTTTCACAGTAGACTAATTTTCACCGATCGGAAAATTAGCGTTCTCACCCATTCCCTGAGATCGTCTGGGCAATCGCTTACGTACCTGCCGCAGCGTGGTTCGATTGTTGGCGGTGTTGGCTCGTATTGCCACAGTAATCCACCTCTGCTCATTTATAGTTTAGTACGGGACTTAATTATCTCAACTTGGTGGTTACTTCATTTGAGCTTATCGTGAAACCGTTCGGTTGACCGGACGGGGCAGACAATCGGTATTTATTTATATAATAAACGAATATAATTGTGGAAATCCCAGAGTGCAAAGTGGGAATTTACTATGAATGTCTGGGCGTTTGCTGCGTTTACCATTGGAAAGGATAATAACCTCGATAAGAGCAGTTTGATTCGCTGCTAAAAGTCCACAATTACTTAATGCTACATTTGTAACAAAATAGAAACCTTTGAACGCATCCTTTGAAACGTCTGATTTCAGTGGTGATGAAAATAGCCCCACCCATGGCTGTCAGGGCGCATTGTTATCGAACAAAATAGCATTCGACACGGCATCTAGTAGTTAGGTTCATCGCGACGTTCATCCATCAAGCAGCAACCAACAGACGAACCAACCGCATGTTCTAATCACTTCTGTGACGACGACGGTCCATCCATACAGCTGCTAGAAGGATGAGATTCTGATCCGCCTAACGCATCCGGCCATCGCGGATCTCGCTGCTGCGCCTTTTTCTGTCTTCTACCCTTCTCCCCGTCTTAGTTAGTCATTCCGGGAATCCGATTTGGTCAAATGTTTCCACTTTTTGTTGGTACGCTTTTTTAATGTGATTTATACACAAGAAGCACAACTTTGCATTGGACGTCATTTTGATCAGAATTGACGTTTTCGAGCTACAATTTATTGAATGTCAAGATCTAAAATGGCCAAATTTGAGCAAACATTAGAATCCTTGACAATTTACAATTTTAAACAATTATGCAAAGTTTCATGCAAATCGGAGAAAGTTTAGTTTTATCGATTCGCCATTTAGCGTGGAACTGCTCCTATGCGGAGATAAAGAGGATGCGGTTTTCCACTGACATGTCCGCAATCAGGATGACGATGAAAGAGTAGTGCGCTGGGACTCTGAAATTCGCAAACTTAAAGAGTGGAATAATTACATGGGATGGTAATGTTCTGCTAGCTACGTATGCTTTGGGGTGATTGGCTCTTGATTATTTGTAGGGCCTCTTTTAGCCTATACTAACACAAATGCGTCATATGTTGGTTGCTCATAAAGATTGCCTTTTTCGTTAAGAAATGATCACTTTTTGGAGACTAAGCTATATTTAGACACATGACAAATTTAATCTGTTTAGAGCTGTCAAATCGAACCAATTTTCAATCAATCTAACGATGTGAAGAAACGAACAGTATTGCAGTTAATCGATGTGAAGAGTAGGGTATATCATTTTTTAAAGTAATTGGCTTCTTAAACAACAATAAAATGAAAAACCTTTTTAGTTATCGCTATACATCCTTTAAAGTGATTCTCTTTTTTGGATTGATGCCTTCATTCAAACCAGTTGTTCTAGTCTTTGGCCTTGATAGTTATTTCACTGATAATACATTTATGTTGCCAAAAAGGTATATTTTCTACATTGCAGTAACAAGGAAGTGTGTTTCTGTCTACATTATTCTGCTTTTGGAGCAACTAATTACTACTTGAAATCCAAATATTTGCCTTAACATAAACAATAAAATGCACCCTGTAATACCAGTAATTGACCCCTTAAAAATAGGCAGGTGTGCAAATATTTAAGATGAAATGCTTGATATAAAAAATGTGGAGGCACCATGAATAGGTCAAATAAATATAAGCGGCACTGGTGGTGTAGTGGTACGCGTGACTGTCTCTCACTTCAAAGAGCCTCGGTTTAATCCCATTCGGCACTGTCGGGATTTTCTGAGCATAAAATCTCTGATCCTTTGTAAAGCCGTTGGTCCCGAATGAGTTGATGGGTCGATAGGTAGTGTCCAAGTGTGGGAGCTGCCTTCCTGGCGTCAGTAGCATTGGTACTCAATACGGAAAACAAGATCAACGGAAAACAAATCAAGGAGCTAAAGTAAAATTCAAAATATTCTCCATAAAACAAGGAAAGTGATCAATAAAAAAGATAAAATGTTCCCTAAAAAAAGACTGAAATGAATCATAAGAAATATGAGATGCAATAGTTCATATTTGATACTGCACTTAATTTAATTCTAATTCTTCAAGATCTTTAAATTTTAATATTTTTTTTTTATTTTTAAGTCTCAAGGAAATCTTCTTGATAGTTTTTGCAGTTTCCTGCAACAAACGGAAGTGATCTGAAGATCTTTGATCTTGCTCGAAGCTCGTGGATCTTTCCTGAAGATATAAAATCCACCTAAAATCTCTTAACTTATATGAAGTTCTTTGCATTTCCCAGAATATCTCGGAAATTCTTGAAAGCTCTCTTGTATTTGATTTTCTGAAATTAATGGGACTGCCTTGAAATTCTTTGATCTTCGCAGAAGTTTTCGAAAATTTTCTGAAGTTATCGAAACTGCCCCGATGTTAATGCTATTGGATTTTCCCATAAAATGATTCCCCATTTTCCTTATGGTCATGGAACTTCTCTGAAGATTTCACAGATTTCCTGAAGCTCTTGGAACTTTTCCAAAGGTTATCAGCACTACTTTGAAAGTTCTGTAGTTTCAGTGAAGTTAGTTGATCTGTCCTGAGGTTTTGATCTTCTCTGTTGTTCTTGGAGCTTCGCTGAAGTTCTCACAATTCTCCTGAAGTGCTTCTTTGAAACTCTGAGAGAAATGGAAAATGCAGAATCAATCAACATTCTCCCGCTGCTTAATGATTGACGGAGTGTGACGTTTAACTTCACCAAACATTTTAACATCAGGCGAACAAAAATGCCTACAAATTCGTATCAACTCACCTGTTTACATCACATGGAGCTCAAACGATCATTTGTTGCACTACGGCTCGGACTCCAGCAACATGCTTTCGAATATTTTTGGTCTCCCATGGGAGATGAAAAAGTGTTCTAACCGATTTTGGGAGAGTGATATTTTCATGGTTTGGATAGGAGAGAAAAATGAGTAATCGTTGAGAGCTGAAAATATTGCCAGCTGAGCGAGAATTTAGGTCTCTGGTCGGAATTAATTCCGTTTGAAACTAATCTTCTTTCCGAAACCTTCGCATCCAGAGGCCTATCTGGTCTTCACTACACCACAGCACGCACGGAGGACAACCGTGACAAGTTTTGCCTGTATATTTGAAGACATACTTCAAATCTCCGCGTACATCGTACGGGTTAGGCGAAGAGTGTGCGTTTGACTTGCACTGTCGCATTAATGGCCCTTCGCTCATTTTCATCTTCTATTCAATTTTCATACTGCCGTACTCTAACGGAACTATCTACCTACCCTCTTCTAAGACCATTCTCTAGCTAATAAATTATCACACTAAAGCTTCACGTTAGATAGCATTTCTAACCAACACTAAAGAATGAATATTGTTCTCATAATAGGATTTAATTGAACGATTTTATTAAGCAATGAATTAGAATCATGGTTTTATCTATTATATACAGTACTATTTGTATGCTTAAGAGCCCGAAGGGCCGAGTGTCATAAACCAATCAACAGCCGCTAAATGAAAGGTATTATGGTCACATAGAGCACATATTTTTTTAAATCGGTTAACCGGTTCCAAAAATATGACCGGCTACGGTTTATATGAGGCATGAGGCTAATTGCGACCTCAAACAAATAAAACTTATCATGTGACACCTCAAATCAAATTAGAGTCCAATGGTAGTCATTTGAGGGGGTCCAGTGTCACATTGGCCATACCTGACCATGTTTCAATCCCCCCAGAAAATGGCCAGTTTCTGAATATGGTCAAAACTGTTTAACTAGAAAAGTAAACAGAAAATCATGTTGCTTCGAGCGAAGGAAATTGTAAACAAACCGAAGCACACCTGACGACCAATGCATGAAACAACTAGGTCCTAGCGTAATACAAATATAATTTAGGATTTTTTTTTCAAATATTCAAACTTTTAAATAAAATTAATGCATGCTGAAATGAAGTTTACATATTTTAGTAGTATTATACTGCACAAAAACTTTGAATTTTTTTTTTTGGTTCGTTTTTTCCGTCGATCTTGTTTTCCGTGCTGAGCACCAATGCTACCGACGTGCTAGGAAGGCAGCTCCCACATCTGGACCCTACCTATCGACCCATCAACTCATGAACCGGGGACCAACGGCTTTACTTCCCTTCCGAAGGAAGGCGTGATCAGAGATGTTATACCTCAGAACATCCCGGCGGCGCCGACTGGGATTGAACTCAGGCCTGCTGGGGTGAGAGCAGGCATGGAAAATCATTTGCATTCATTTCGTGCATTCATTTACATTCATTTGCCTCTAACTTTTTTATTCAACAGCATTCCGCAAATGTATAGAGCTTTTGTAGGTTTTGTTATTAGCTACAACTTTTGCTAGAATGTCAAATCCGTATATCTTATGCATGACGAAGCATAGCGAACAGAAGCCACTACTGTTTTTCAGTGAATGTATTTTACATTCACTGAAAAACAGTAACAAGTTCTGCCCGCTCTAGTTCGTGATGCATAAGAGATACAGATTTGAGCCATGAGCAAAACTTGTAGCTAATAACAAAAACTACAAATGTTCTATACATCATTTTGCGGAATACTGTTGATGAAAAAAGTTAGAGGCAAATGAATGTAAATGAATGTATAAAATGAATGCAAATGATTTTCCATGCCTGCGTGAGAGGTAATCACGCTTACCACTAAACCACCGGCGCCGTTGAACTTTGAAAATGTATGTTAACATTCCTCTTGTGGACGTTATAAAATGAGCCATGTTGATGAGAAAATTTGTTATAGTGAACTATTTTTGAAAACATAATAAAACTCGAAATTATGTTAATAATTAAAACATATAGGGGAATTTACGTATTTTCGGCAATCTAAGCAGCTTCCGCACTTCTATTAGCATTTCCTCAGTGTCACGAACACATATGACGTGTCTGTTTGTTTACATTTATCTGCTGCTAGCTACTCTATCCATTCCAATCGACAGAACTGTCCAAAATGGTTTGAAAACGTATTTAAGGCGCTCCAAACTTCTCAGGTGAGTGTGACTATTGTCGGCAGCCTCTTTTACTTCGGCAACCTTTCCGTTTAAACTGTGTGTTAACCAGTTGTTCTATTATCGGCAACTCGAAATCAGCCGTATTTTCATGTGTTATGTTTCATTTGAAGAAACACCTGACATAACAGGTTTTATCAGTCATAAAAATGTATAAGGATTGAACCTGAAAGACTATGGAATCGTTTAAATATATTTAGCGAAGTGTTTTAGTGAGAAAATATAGCGAAATTGACGTTTAAATTGTGGTTGCCGAAACAGTCGATGGTTGCCGAAGCCATCATTTACCCTATTTTTCTTTATAGTTATGAGCTTTAAGAAGTTTCTTAGAATTTTTTTAACTAAGATAGCACCGGTAAAAATAAGTCCAACACGATTCATTTTTGGATAAGTCCAACAAAAAATCATTACTCCACCTTACGTGTCGGACGTATGCGGTTCCAAAGATCGTTACGATTTATTTGAATTTCCTACCTCGAGTTGAAGGACCTTTTCCAGCGTCGTAATTATTAGACGGTGACGCATTACCACTGACTCCTTTCTTATTGACTGGATAACACCGAACTTTCTCTGCAGTGGTCTTGGGTTCGTTTCGGAACACCGTCCGTCTAACGATCCTTCGCATCCAACTGACAGTAAAACATTTTTTTTTCCTTAAATTTATTTTTATTCAGTTCACCATACAGTGATAAAATTTCAAAGATTGTTTTTATGTGTCCCACACAATCAATGCAGTGTTCACTCGGCTGTCGACAGAAGCAGACCACTCTAAACGTGTGTCACCCGATCGTCAGTTTACTCGGCAGCAACCATTGTGTGGTCCTCCTCATTGTTCTTCATCAGCAGTTCTTTCAGTCGATGCGTCGTCGACTTTGGAAAGCAACCGTTTAGTGATGAGTGTGTGAGTACTGACCACGTTTTGCGTCCATTGCTGCAATGCAAGCGCTCTGACCCCCGTCGGCGAATCTGCCATACAATGAAACCACTGAAAGCGGCTCCCGTTCTGGTGGAGGAGGGTTATTGGATAGCGAATGATATTTTTTTTTTTATTGTGTTGTACCTTTTGACTATAGTTTTAAGATTTTTTTTTTCTTTATTAGAGAGATTTTTCGCCATAGGCTAGTTCATCTCTTAGAAGTTTTAAGATGTATTGTATAGTGAACAAGAATGCTCGGCTCTGTAAAGTTAATTCGGTTGAGCCTTAACAAATAAATTTATAAACACAATCAATGCAATGTAATCAACCAACCAGATTTAGAATCATCTTCAGGAACTTGCTCTGCAGGACTTGGAGCTTCCTAGATTCAGATGTGTTTTAGCGCAACCCTTCCATACCGGAGACCCATACTCCAGCATAGGCGCAACAATCTGCCTGTAGACGGTGGATGCTTTCGAGCGACGGTTGATGATCGTGACCGCGATTATTTTGCATTTTATCCAGAATTTTCAAGGGACATAGGCCTCAATCAACTTCAAGTGCAGGACATTTTGCAGGTTTTAAAAAATTTAGAATCCTCAAAAGGTCCTGGATCTGACGGAATTCCTCCAGTATTTATTAAATGTCTAGCAATGGAACTCACTGCTCCATTGTTTTGGCTTTTTAATATGTCCCTGGAATCCGGAACCTTCCCTAAAATTTGGAAAAGCTCATTTCTAGTACCTATCTTTAAATCTGGTCGAAAATCTGACGTACGTAATTATCGTGGTATAGCCATTATCTCTTGCATTCCTAAGCTTTTCGAGTCAATTATCAACGAAAAATTATTTCTCCAAATCAAAAATAGAATTACTGACATGCAACACGGCTTTTTCAAGGGTCGTTCGACCTCGACCAACTTACTTGAATTTATAGACTATTCATTGAATGCAATGGATAATGGAAACCACGCAGAAGCTCTCTATACAGACTTTAGCAAGGCATTTGACCGCATTGACATACCAATGTTACTCTTTAAACTGCAAAAATTGGAATTAAGTCAGGGCTCCTGAAATGGCTTGAATCATATTTAACTAACCGCCAACAAATAATTAAATTCAACGGAAAGAAATCGAGCCCAATTCAAGTCACTTCAGGCGTCCCCCAAGGCTCTCATTTGGGACCTCTCCTTTTCATTCTATACGTAAACGACATATCTTACATTCTCAAAAAACTTAAATTGCTTATTTATGCCGACGACATGAAGCTCTTTTTGGAAATAAGAAATGAAGAAGACATCAATATATTCCGGAATGAAATACACATATTCTACATATGGTGCAAAAAAAGTCTACTAGAATTGAATGTAAAAAAATGTAACTTAATATCATTTAGTAGAAAAAGAACAACTTCAAACATTTCAATTGCATTAGGAAATCAAACTGTAGACAAATGTGAAAGAGTTAGGGATTTAGGAATTATCTTAGACTCTAAGCTAACTTTCATAGACCATTACAATACAATTATTCACAGGGCAAATAACATGCTAGGCTTTATCAAGCGCTTTTGCTATAACTTTCAGGACCCTTACACAATTAAAACACTAAATATTGCCTAAATATGTGAGGTCAATACTGGAATATTGCAGCATTGTATGGTCTCCATTTTCAATCACGCACGAAGAAAGATTAGAATCAGTACAAAAACAATTTCTATTATACGCTCTTCGTAAATTAGGTTGGACTTCATTTCCTCTTCCATCATATGAAGCACGCTGCATGCTTATAAACATACAAACATTAAAAGAGCATCGTGAATATGCAATGGTTTCATTTGTAAATGATATCGTTTCGCAGCGAATTGACTCAACTTAACTTTTATCAAAATTAAATTTCCATGCACCTACTCGGCAACTCCGAAATCGAAATTTATTTGCCATAAAACATCATCGCACAAATTATGCAAAATATGGGCCATTAAACCGCATGATGGCCTCTTATAATAAACACTGCGAAACCATTGACTTTACAATGTCTCGGCATAAACTAAAGCAATATTTTTATTCCATAAGAAATAACAACTCATAAAAGAAAAGACAAGAAAGCTGACACTACTTTTTTTTACATAAATATATATTTAAGAAAACAAAACTGTATTAGTTGTACTAGTCTACGTTGGTTGACGAAATAAATAAATAAATAAATAAATAAATAAATAAATAAATAAATAAATAAATAAATAGATCGGATACAGACGTTTCAGCATGATGGTGCCTTTTTTGACTCGGTCCTCCACGAGCGACCGGAAGAGGAGCTTACTGTCGAGAATCAGGCCAAGAAAGCGTACCTCGGGTGACAACTTAGTTTCAGCGTTCAGAACCTTTATCTTTGATGACAGTTTGAGCCGGTCGGTGTTGCTATGCGGAAACACAATGGTTTGCATTTTGGCCGCGTTCACACGTATCTTCCAGTCGGTGAGATATATGGTATAGGCATGCAATCCGTTTTGGAGCTTCGATACGAGAGTGCGCATTACTCGTCCCTTGTAGATGATTGCTGAATCGTCAGCAAACAGCGTCAGTGTTCCACCTTGCGGCAGTGTCGGTATGTCCGATGTGTACAGATTGTACAATATGGATCCCAAGATGCTTCCTTGAGGGACTCTGGCTGGTACACCATACTGTTCCGAGAGAGCACTGCCTACGCATACTTGAGATGTCCTGCCGTCGAGGTGGTCCGAGATGATCTTCACCAGGTAGCTGGGGAAACGAAATTGCAGAAGCTTGTGCACCAAGCCGTCGTGCCACACTTTATCGAATGCCTTTTCGATGTCCAGTGTCACCATGACCGTTGTCTTCAAGACCGACTTCGCCTGATTGATGAGGTTTGAGACCCGCTTGAGTTGGTCCAGTAGGATGTCGTTCGCCTCGGTGAGCTCGAGGCTTCTGGCGTGAATGAGTTTTTCAAACAACTTGCTAAGCGAGGAAAGCAAACTGATCGGACGGTAGCTTGACGGGTTGGTAGGGTCCTTTTCCGGCTTCGGTATCGGTACCACCTGGGACCGTTTCCAGGCAGCTGGGGAGTGTCCGAGCTTCAGGCAGCGATTGAAGACATTCACCAGAAGAGTATGCACGTTCGGTCCTAAATTCTTCAGGACAATGTTGAAGAGTTCGTCGAAACCCGGTGCCTTCATGTTCTTCGTCGACTTGATGGTGTTCACCAGCTCATGAAGTGTGATTTTCCGGTCTGCTGGAAGCTCGCTAGGCTCAGTAGCTAGCTGGTAGATGCTCTCAAGCACCCGCCGACCCAGATTATGCGAAGCCATAAAATGTTGAGAAATGGAGTTCGCCTTTTCGCCGGCTGTTATGAAACCTCATTATCAACTCTAAGGGGCGGCATGGGATTTGGTTTGTTTTTAAGCACTTTTGTTAAACGGCAGAAGGGCCTAGAGTAATTAGGTGAACTACCCTAATAGCAATAATTTTGTTTAATTTGTATATATAACTTTCCTACAAACGTTTTGCGTTCTTCGGAACTGCCTCCTAATACAATTCCTAAGAGATATTATACGCTTGGTCTCATCATTAAGGTTGGTTAACCTAAATGGCACCGGGGTTTTCGGGATGAACCGTTGTTCTGCTTCGCCTATGTCATCAGAGAGCGCTTGCTGCACGCCGTCGATTTCTTCCGTCGTCGTTAACACAGGATTTTTGACCACTCGATCCTCCATAAACCGCTGGAGTTGAGGCCAATTCGCTCGATGATAGTTTCGCCTACAATGCTGCTGATTCAACTCGAAAACCATCGGCACGGGGCTTAGTGCAACCGCCCACCATGTTGGTGAGAACGATGTTGAGGGTGGATCCGACACTGGCTGATGAGTAGAAGGTAGGCGAGTCCGGATGGATGACCACGTAGTGTCCCGCTTGCAGGCCCGTGACCAGCACTGCTCCGTTCTTGTTAGTTCTAGCATTGCCCCACGGCAAGTGGCGTGCGTTGAGATCACCGGCGAGGATAAACTTACCCTTCCGACGAGTCAACTTCTGGATGTCATTCTTGAGACGATCGATTGTTCCATCCGACTCCTTACATTGGGCAGGACAGTAGATGGCAATGAGTGTGATGGGACAATCCGGTGATACCAGCTCGACTCCAATGGCTTCCACGAACGATAGACGAAAGTCAGGCAGCATCCTGTACTTCAGTCCTCTCCTGATGGCAATGGCAACGGCACCGCCCCTCTGTGCTCGAACTCGGTCCAGCCTAGCAATTGTGTGATTTGGCAGACTAAAGTTGACCTCCGGCTTGAGATGCGTCTCGGTTAGAAACGCGACATCGATGTTATGTTGGCGCAGGAAATCTACGATTTCCGGCTGTTTTTATCTCGCCACTGAATGGGCGTTCCAATTAAGGGCGTTGATGGTGCACCATCATTTTTTGCATTTCACTGACAAGCGTTGTCAGATGACTGATTACCTGCATCAGACCATCGGTTGGAGGGACCAACGGTACAGTGCCAGGCTGGGATCCCCAGAATCCTGGAAGAGTGCTGCTTGGTTCGGCTTGCGTCGAATTCCTATGCTGCCTTCTGGGCAGCGGAAGGGGAGGAAGTTACCTAAATAGGTAGGTAGGTAGATACTCTTTGCCCCACCCCATTCATAAAAAAACGGCGGGAAATCCTGTCAGGGGTGGAACTTAGTTAGTATTTTTTGTGCAGAATATTTAAAACAGTATGAACTACGGATCTTTATCTAATTGCATCTACGGAGGTACTAGATATGTTTTACAGTCAGTTGTTGATAAATCACGAACTGATTATGATCAAAATACAGTCATATTTTGCGAGCGAATTTTTTCTTAAATTTGAACTTGTTAGCCCTTTGTGCAGAAGCACGTAAAATTGTTCACTTTACTTAATTGTAGTTTGTCAATTGTTATTTATCAGACAAAAGTGTCATGTTCATGTATTTTTAAGGTTTCATTATAGAGGAGGGTGTTTCGTGACGCTGACGCCCTGCTTACATTATGCAGGCGACTTTTTTTTCACAGTGCTAGCACACTAGCGCTAGCAAATCCGCATAGATGTAAACACCACATTAACCGCTGATTTGCTCCTGCTTGCTTGAGGACCCAGTGCCACACCGTCATGAGCAGATGCACGACAGCAGCGCTGTTCTACATCTTTTCAGGTTCAAGCAAAACAATGTGCATATTTGGTTTTGACGGCTGGGTTTGGGAAAAACGTATATTTCATGAAATCAGTGATTAAATAATCATTTGTACATTTTTCAAAAGTTTTTCAATAAAAAAAAATTAAAGAGGTATCTATGTCAGTGAATTCGTAAAGTAATATTCTATCGATTGGCGTATTTGGATTTTAATTTCATCTATAAATCACAAAGTTGCAAGCGTTCAAAATCTAACACTATTTCAACACGCATATTTTTTTGATTTGCACCCCCAGTAAGGTCGACAAAGACGTAGTTCTACGTCAGTAATACCAAACAATGTTCCCACAATGCCATTCCAATACCAAAAAATGCAAATGCAACACCAAAACAATTCCACACAGGTATTCATTTGGTATCCAAATATCAATTTTTGTTAAAGTAATGAAATTGGGTTGTTAGCGGAATGCTAAATAAAACAGCAAAAAATGTTGATATCCATGACAGATACGTATTTCGACTACAATGTGCAGTCTTCACCAGTGTCATTCCCACTAAAGAACATATCAAAATCTAACCCCCTAAAGTACTCATCCCCTAGGTAAAAAATTCAAGATCATAGGTATAAAAATGAAACTACAATGTGTTGCTCGGGATATAGGACTTTCTTTTGGATTTGTACGCTGGGATACTGCTGTGAAGTAAACACTTAGATTTGCATAGTATTTGGCAACATATTGTAGATAACTGACTCTTATTACATTTTAAAGCATATTTATAATGGTGCACTTGCTTGTATTTGAATTAACTTATAGTACTCTTAGATGAACAGTGGCTATATAAAGATTTCAAGAGTGTGATGATACAAAAGTTAAGCTCCATGCTTCTAATATTGGTTTTGAGGTTGGTCACTAGAGATGTATTGTTCTTGAAGGTAAAACATATTATCGATTTAATTCAAATTAGGGGAATTTGGCGTGAACACTCAGCAAATCAAATCCACTGGTAACAAGAGGTTTACCAAACATCATTTCATGGAAATTTAAGGTCTAGAAATTTGGCATATGGTATGAAAGTTTACCTAAAATTAAACTACATACAGGAAACCTGTGAATAGCAAGGTTTGTGATGAGTATCCTCCATCCAATTGAACTGTTTTTTGTATGTGATCAACCTTAAGTTTGCCACCTACAGAAAATCAGCTCAATTGGTGGGAAGACACCCAAGAAATTATGGTGGGTGGATGTCACCATCCACCGTGCTATTATGGCAGGGCTGGTAGCCATCACTGCCGTCAAAAATAGTGATTTTAGTGACCAAGAAGAAAGAATTACAATTAAATCTGAGAATAACTCCAGGACATCTTCAAAGAAATGTGGAAAATAAATTCAGGAGAGTTTTCCAAACAAATTATGAGAAGAAATCTAAGGAAATTGTGAGTAGAAATGCCAATGAATTCATAGGAGACTTTCAATGTGAGTAGAATTCCAAGCGAAGGAGTGAGATTCAAAAGGAAATCTGAAATGAATTCAATGAATATTCTGATAATCTTTCCAAAGGGTGTCTTATTGTGGAGAGCTTCAAGGTAATCACGAGGAAAACTAAAATAAAATTCGGACTGTTCGAGAACTTCCCAATTTTTTCCTGAAGTTAATGAATCTGCCTTGAAGTTCTTTTTTAGTCTGAGAAACTAGCCTGATGCTCACAATACTACTCATCAAATTCTTAAACTTCCCTGAACTGTATAGGACTTCTAAAAGTTTCCTTAATTTTTCTAACGATCATGAATCTCAACTAAATTTTTAACAATTCGCTGAAGTTCTCTAAACTTTATGTGACTTCTCTAATGTTAACGAAACTGCTCTGAGGTTCTCTGTTCTTTTCTGAAATTCTCAAAACTGCTCTAACGTTTTTGCAGTTCTCATGAAGCTTGTTGTACTGCGCTGAATTTAATTGAACCGTCCTTAAAATTTTTAAGCTTCAGTGAACTTTTGAACTTATGCGAAGACCTCAATTACATTTTTAACGTCTTTGAAGTTATCTGAAAATCTGGGAACTGCAGAAAATTTACCACTAATTTTCTGAAACTAATGGAACTGACCTCTCACTAAAATTCCACCAATTTTCGGAGCTTACTAAACTTCTTTCAAATGCTCCCGCATTTTGCTAATGTTCATAAAAAATCTTGAAGTTCGCGGATCTTCCCTTAGGCTCCATAGATTTCTATGAAGCTCACGAAATGTTGCTGAAGACCACTGTCCTTCTGTGAAGTTTTCGAAGTTTTTGTAAGTTTCTGGAACTTTTGTGCTCCCGCAATTTTCATGGAATTGGAACGAAATAATTAATATAGTTTTATGATTTTAACTGAAGTTCTCATGATTTTTCTGAAGTTTATGAAACTTCCATTAAATTATCGACACTAATTTAAAACTTATTCAATAGTCTAGACTTTCCTGGTGTTATTAAAACTCCGATTATTGAATTTCTTTAAAGTTCCTTAGATAGCCTTGAATTGATCAGTATATTTTAAGAACCCGCAACTTTACTGAAATTAATTGATTTGCCTTGAAGTTTCGACAATTTAAATATTCTAACCATTAATAACGCTCACTTATTTTCCCTGAGTTATGCTTACCTGAAGTTCTCTTAATTTGTTTAATAATCCGGTTTAATAAACGTGTTTGGATCAATCATAGAATTCTTCGAATACCCCATAATTCCACGGAATTCGCTTAAGTTAATGGGATTATTCTGAAGCTACTCGGAACTTCACTGAATATCATGAATCTATCTAAGTGCTAAGTTCTAAGTTCTCTTGAAGATATTTATCGCTGCTTGATAAAGCCCTCGCATTTTTTTTTTAAATTAATGGAATCTAATCAACTTAGCTAAATTTTCGCATTTTTTTTAAATTTCTTGAAATCTTCATGATTTAACACCCTTAAAATACTCTCACGTTTTCCGGATGTTCATATAATTTTTATCACGTTCCAGAAGTTCTATCGGAGCTTTGCTGAAGTTTCCGGAACTTCTTCAAGGTTTCTACAATTTTCTTGAAATTATTTGAACTGCCCTATGATTCTTCGATCTGTCTTGATGTTCTCGAAGCTTCCCTAAAGCTCTCAATTCGATTGAAGATAAATATCCATAACATTCTTTGGACTTCTGTGAAGTTCCTGAAATATTTCTGAAGTTTTCATAAATTTTTTGACAGTCTATGTACTTCTTCTAAATTCTCGGAACATCTTAAGGGTTCTCAATTTTGTCAAATTTACTCATATTACTCAAATTAACGATCATAGATATTAAAAAAAAGTCTGGACAAGGTTTCTATATTTCTCAAGTTCGCTTCACACCTGTGATGTGCTCTGAATTTCTAGGAACTTCATACAAGTTCTTGAAATTTTCAGATGTTAAAAGAACCGATTTGAGGATCATAAAGCTTCCAGTAAGTTCCCCATAATTTCAGTGTGTTAACTTCCCTTATGTTACCGTAGTTTGCTTATGGAGCTTCACAGAAATTCTCAACTTTTCCTTTCATTCCTCAGAACTTCTTCAAAGTTCCTACAATCGTTGTGAAGTTAATGAGACATTTAATGTTTTCTTAATTCAGGCACTTTGAAAATTTTCAATATCTTGAACTTTTACATGGAATACGAAACTACAAGACATTGAATATGTTTAGATCTTGGACTTACTCAAATTAAGCACGTTTTTTAACTTTATTAAAGTGAGAAATCAAGTAAGTGCTAAACTTCCACATTCAATGGATTTGATTATAAACATGTTTTTTTAAAACTGATTACCATGTCTTAAAAACGTTTGGGTTAATTACTGTTGTTTTAGATCTTCAAGAAAAAGAAAATTTTGAACGCATTTTAAATATAGCTTTCTTATTATAAGCCTGGAATTTATCCGTTAAAGTTCTGGAAAAACCTGGAAAACTCAGGAAATTGTATACACAAAAATTAGTAGACACCCTGCAGATAGAGAAAGACGATTAAAAGTAACAAAGCAAAGAATGATCAATCTTGAAATAAATTCACGCTAAAAAAAATAAAAATAGTGACTGATTACAAGAAAAAGTGACTTTAGTGATTTGACCTTAAAAAAGAGACTTTTTTGTGACTGGCTTGAAAAAAGTGACCAAGTCACTAAAAAGTGACTCACTACCAGCCCTGTTATGGGGACTCCTGTACTTCCAACCGAAGAACAACGACGTAAAACTATTAGACCGATTCGTAGCTGCTCTGCACTCATCGAAGTGCTCGCAGTTTTTAGTTCGGAAAAGCATTCATTTTTTTCCAGATCGCCGTAGTTAGTACTCCAGCCAGCCATTCAGAATTCGACTGACGGATGAACGGTCGGAATGGAAGCAAGGAATTTTCGGTACAATATTTCAACTTGCACTATCCATGTACCAATCCCGTTCCATCTCCTGAACGCGGTGCAGCAGCTACACAGGATGAAAGGGAATAATTAAACAAAAAATGGTTTGCATCCTGACGACAAAAGGAGCAAAATAGAAACGGACGGGCGACGGCGACGGCGGTGGCAGTCGTTAGATGGAACAACGAACAAAGTCGATTCGATTTATCGGAAATATATATTTCATACCTGGTCCTGGTCCGGAAAGGCAGGACACGGTTCCGCGTTTCGCGGATCACATACGTACCTTTCGATGATGGTTGCCAAGTTACGATATGGAGCTAACTTCCTCCTGGAGGAGACGTTGGTTCGTACGATTTCGATTTTTTTTTGAAGGCCTGTGGATGGAGAAATTCTCCGTAGGGAATGGGGGCAGTAACAATCTCGTGGGTGCAACAAATCGACCAGGGATATGGAAGCAGCGAGACAATACATTGCCTACGTTTCGCGGGGTCATGGGCTTTCCTATAACTTTTGTGAGGATCAGACGCGTGTGACTGTCGAACAGGGTTGAATTTAGTCTAATAGCAACATTTTTGAATATGACTCTAATTGAAACAATGTTAAAATCATAGTCTCCGGATCCGTTCATCCAATTTGCGTATTTATTAGGACTCAAACTACGACTCTGTCCGAAACCGCAAGGACACATAGCATGCACTCGAACGGAACCGTACCAACATCTGCCAAGAGAAATCGAGATACCGGGGACAACACATTTTTCATCTGTGCCATGTTTTCCGGGAATTATTATTTTGGACATTTTTCTTTACTCCGGGTCAGGTCGGAAAGCTGCGGGCTTCCACCATAGGTGAAAGCGACATACGCACACATAGCCAACAACAGCAGCGAGAACCGCTTTTTTGGACCAGTTCCAGACAGTTTCCGTTTGTTGACTACACGGGTTTTGCTGAAGACACCACCATCGCTGCCAGGACCAGGACGGCAACCGTCGCGTAACAGATAGGAGGTTCTCTGCTAGGGCCGTTCCGTTGATGTCGCGCGAGGTGATACCTATTATAGCGCAACGGGAAAAACTACGTAAGGTGCACAATGGTTCACCGCAGAGACGAATGGTCCAACAGCGACAACACACTCGAATGCAATTTGTTTCTTCTCATGCGTACATTTATTTTGCGTGAAGGGATGCACCGGAGTGAGTCCTCCGAGCAGGATACGTGACTGTGGTTTCGCGGCGTACGAAAAGCAAACATGTCATGCCCGGTGTCGTGGTTCGGTGACATTTTTTTTTTGGGTGTGATGGAGATTGGCATTAGCAGCTGTGCAAATGGTGCGTCTTTTCTTTGGAGAATGAATGTGCAATTTTCTGAAATTTGAAATAATTTTGGTCACTTAATTTGAGGATTTTTAAAAACCGTAACGATTTACCATTTCTTTTAAAAAATCCCGGGTTAAAAAAAAATATATCAGTCATTCAAAATGATGATCCCGATAGCAAAATATTATATGCATTAGCATTAGACATAATATCAGAAATAGTATCCTACCAAACTAAGCACAATACTAAAGTTTTGGTCTTTGTTTGGCATGCCAATATTTGTTTTTAAAATGTTATTTGGCATGCTATTTTGTAGAATTATTTAATAATATTTTACCGTGCTTATGTCATGCTTAAGATATCAATAGTAAAATTCCTACCCGGGGTAACTTGTCCAGATCATTCGAGATACATATGAAAATCGACAAAAAATCTTCCGTCGATCCGATTAACTATCGGTTTTCCAGCTTTTCTCCAATTCTCACAAAAAAAAACCTGTATTCCATCTCCGGGTTCCCCAGTGCAGAGTCGGTTACGAGTCTTTTGGGGCCAACAAAAGATGCATTCTACCAGTTTAGTTTTTTTGCTCCAGCCATCAAATCAAAAGTTGATGATGCACACATTCAGCTCGGACTCGGAGGGCAGCGTAGATTGCAACGAAGCACCATATTTACCTTTTTGGCTCCATCTCCCTTCCCACTCAATCACGTGTGCACTTTTCAAAACAAAACCAAAAAAAAAAAGCTGATCCTAACGTGTGTTTTCTTTTCCGCCATCCTGTTCCAATCAATTCGATCTCGGTGGTGACGTCCTTCAGTATCCGTCTCTGAGAATGCAGTAGATTTTTGTAGGCCTATGTAGTACCTACACGAGCAACCGGAGCCAGCGCCAAGATCAATAAATGAACGCAGGAAAAAGTATATCTTTCGTTTTGCACACGGCACAAAGGACCAGATTTTTCTAAATTCCTACACGAGTGGGTGGTTGGATTCAGCCCACGCACACCCGCACACAACTGTGCTTGGTACGAACGAAATCCAATTCGACTTGCACATACAGCCGGACGGTGGAGCAAACCGAACAGAACAGATCGGGCACACGTTTTCGGTGGAAAGTATCCCTCGAGGGCTGTGCGAAAAAATTAAAGGAAAAATAAGGACGAACGGACGGGGCAAAAAATATACGACCAACTGTGCGAAAGTACGACGCATCACGCGGCCAGGATCTGCGTTATGCATTTTTTTTTTCGAATCGTCCGACAGCCCAATTTCTCATTCCTACGTTCGACGAAGGAAGGGGTGCCAAATTTTCTTGTCGGTTGAAGAAAAAGGAATTCAGTCGCTGAAAATAAAACACATGGCGAAATAAGTTGTCATCTTCCAGTGCATGTAATATTTCTAAATTTCTACGATTTATAGCACACCCCTTGTTATAGCAAGATTTGGCGTAGATTTACATGATAATTCATGTCACATTAAACGCAATGCCACATAGTTCAACATTGTTGAAGACAAGCTTGAAAATCGATGATAATGTCGACGAGTACAACTATAATTTTCACGAGGTAGATTTTCTGTAACAAACTAAATTCTTGAAACATTGAAACATTATTCCTCGAAAATAAAACTCAATTTAACATTATACTCGATTGGATCTAAGTACGGGACAGTCCATAAACTACATCACGCATTTAGGGGGAGGGGATCCAAAGAAACGTAAAATTTGGTGACATATTTTAATCCAAAACTTGGAATTTTACTGTTTTAATATATTTCTTTAAGAGTAATTGATTAATGTATGTTGATTTGATCTTTGAAAATGTATGGATTTTTTTGTGATTTTCAGCAAGTATTTCAAATCATGGAGCATTGATGTTAGTAAATAACGATTTGCAATTTCCCGGTTTTTTTCCTGTTATTTTGAAAATTTTCCGATATTCATTTAAATTGAGTATAAATCCGAATGTGATTGAACCGAACAGCTCGTTAGGCTTAAGGAGGTAGTCCACTCTGGCGGCATGAAAAATAGGTCATTTACACGATTTTTTTTATTATGGTAAATAAAGATCAATTCAAGAAAAGAAATGCATGGTTTTGTCAATTGAAATGTCCTCTTAAATTGAGATTTTTTTTGGCGCGATTGGATGTCTCCTGTAGCCGCTGCACCAGGTTCCCCAGGAGACCTCCCGTCTGAGTCGTCACGGGGCGAGACGTCTGGCGGTCACACCACTGGAGCTGGAACAACGAATTTTTTGTGTGGTTATTCTCTGATAGATGACCCAGTCTTGTACGTAGCCGTTTTTGATTTGGTTGAAAAATAAAAATTTGGCGACGTTTTGAAAAAAAAAACAGTCCGTTTTTGTACCCTAAAATTGGAGATAAAAGCTTGCACCAAAAATCCATTTTTTGATTCTTTTGAAAATCGGCTACGTACAAAACTAGAAAAAAAGGTACTTAACTCGAAATATATACAGCGCCCGCCAATTTTGAAAACATCGCGGCAGCAGTTAGAACTACTAAGACACGCCGTTTCGCCGGTAACGGGCGGGTACTCCGAGCGCTCACCTGAGCGCGCTTGGAGCGTCTGGACACGAGTCCACTAATCGGCCTATAACTTTGGAACTATGTCACTTGCGGACTTGCGGTCAAGTCTATGTCAAAGTAGACATTCCAAAGTATTTTTTAAGACAAAAAAAAAGATTTTTTGAAATTTCCAGAGTGGACAACCTCCTTAATGGGTCATTATAATGGCAGTAGCATTTCTCCTGGATCTTGAATTCAGTTTTGCGTTTGAAGCTTTCAAAATTTGTCTTTGTTTTAACTACCTTGAAAATTCGCACAAAACTCTGTACATGACTATATTGGATTGTTCTCGAGCTTTTCCTTTAGAATAATGTCCCTTTACAGAGTTCTTTTCAGAATTCAGAGTAACATTTTCAAGAACCTCTCTGGGAAACCCCTTGAAAATTTCTTCACAACAGTATAGTACAGAAAAATCCACAGTCTCTGTATAACACTCAACAAATTTCAAAGTTTCTCTTTTGGGACTTTTTTTTATTACTTTTCAATATAGAATACTTGCATTAAATGATATCCCATCTTAAAATAGATAGCTATCAATCTCCCTATCAACATTCAAGATTTCCGCACCGCAGAGCCACACTCTGTGTTTACATTGAACGTGTACTGGAGAACATGCTTGGCATATACAGTTTTGGTCACGAACTGCTCATTGGCTTATAACTTTGCACACAGCTGACGAAACATAGTTCTTTTTGAAGCAGTAGATAGAATGGAGTTTAAGCTTGTTATAGATACGTAAAAAAGTAGATATTAACTCTAGTAATAAACTGTATTTGTTTTTGCGTTTTAAAAAAATGAAGTGAGAAATGCTCGCTGCACATCTCGGACTTTAAGTGTAAAAATTAATTGGTGTTGATTCAACTGTTAATATTTACCTGCTCTTTGTATATCTATAGAAAACTATGATACTAATCCATCAATTACTTTAAAGAAAAATAAATTTCAACCGAGTGAAAAGCTATTAACAACTGTGCATTAGACTGATGAAAAATTTGAAATTTTCGCTCCACAGTGCTCAAACGTTTTCAAATCAGACCCTGATTAGCCACCCAAAATTTAAACTCATTTGGTAAGAAACTGACTTGGCACAAGCTATTCAAAGTTTATATGGAAATTACTATGGGAAAACCAAACTTTTTGTTCATTGTCTTCTACACATTTTCCATATTTCTTATTCAAAAATTTCTATAACTATTCTTACGGCAAATTTTCTAAGCTACAACTTTGCGGAATATCGTTTTTCAGCCAAATGTCAAATTAAAATGATATTAATTGTTTACGAGATTGATAATCTTATGGCATGATCAAGCAGCTGTTCTGTGGGCAACACTGAGCAACTACCCGTCATAATACCCTTAAAACTCTAAACCCCATGCATTCACCTTCCTTTGTATTTTTCACGGATCCTGTAATCCTCTTCCCAATAGTCAATCGGAGTTTTCCTCAGAACTTCTTAAATTTTTTACTCTGAACTCTCACAATTGACTTAAAGTTCTAGTCAGAACTTTTGTAGAGTTCTGCCCAACACTCCCTTCTAATCTCATCTAATCTAACACCAACACAGCCAGTTCATGAAAGCATCCTGGAAAATGATGGATATAGCTCCATAACTTTTTTTTTCTATCATAGATGCGCAAAATATATCAAAACGGCCAGGCCTACTGTGCAGAATTTGAGGGGCAATATGATTTAGAAACATCGGGCCTGTTTAAATCCAAGATTTAAACACGATGCTTCAGAATCCAATACATGGATGAAACGTGGACATCTCGTACCGTACGTTCCGTTGTATTGTTATTTATAAATCATTTGTCGTTGGGAGCATCTAGTATAAAAAGGTAAAGTGATGCTCCATTTTCTTCTAGCGGTTGGGACCTGAGGACTAACTCTTGTCCTAGCCTTATATGGCATACGGTTATAGCGCCATGACTCGCTTTCTGAAAAGAGAAGAAGGGAAGGGAAGGAGAGGAAAAGGACTTGGAAAAAGGAAATGCGGAATTCCTTTCCTTATTAGTATTGGTAGTTTTATAAAAATCATATAAATCATTATTACGACATTTGAATAAGATTGTCTTATCATTTGTAATTCAAAAAACTTATGTTATAATGATCAACATAAGGCCTGTACTCGAACAAAAATGCACCAGACAAAAGTGTTCGCCAAAAATTTATTTTAAGTCGGATTTTCTTGGAACTTTCAAGGAATGAATTAATACATATGGATTATGTTTCGGCACAATTACTTTATTCAATTTCCTTTCCATCGCTGAAAGTCCACACCTTTCCCTTAACACCCCTCATTACATTTTGTGCAATGGTGGAGACGACCTTTTTGGTCACTTTCATCCATTCAACTCCAGCTCGTTCTTAAACACCTTGGACGATTTTCGAACTTTGGCCTTCATTATGGCCCAAAATCTTTCCACCGGACGAATCTCTGGTGAATTTGGGGGGTTGGCAGTTTTGGTACAAAGACAACGTTATTGTTTCTGTACCAATCCAACGTCGATCGCGCGTAATGGCATGATGCCAGGTCCGGCCAAAATAATGTCTCGCCTCCGTGGGACCGCAGAAAGGGCAACAAACGTGATTACGGATTTAAACTGTTAACAAAAGTTGTAGTTAATAACTAAACCTACAAAAGCTCTATACATCATTTTGCGGAATGCTGTTGATGAAAAAAGTTAGAGGCAAATGAATGTAAATGAATGTATAAAATGAATGCAAATGATTTTCCATGCCTGGAAGCAGCAATCACTTCCTGAGTCCAGGAGGGCGCGAACGACGTATTCGACTCCGTTGTCATCGATTAATATGATCACTGCAGTGGCAAGATGAACTGTCTTCTGCTTATGACCAGTGGAAGTTCAACTGATGGATTCGACGACCGTAGCAGACGAAGACATGGTCGGAGGATCGGTAGCTGGAGTAGGTATAGCAGGTTTCGAATGCTGAACTTGTTTCGAGTTCGACGAGAAAGAGGAATAGTTCGGGCATAGCTGCGTGTGATGACGTCCACGACACTTTCGGCAGTTGTTGACCCTTTCGAAGGCAATTTCGGCAGAGTTGATGACGGCGTATCTCCTTCTCCTTTTCTTCCATCGAAGGTTGCGAAAAACTTCCACACAAGTACAAAGGGTGATGGTTTGAGCAGACGACACATTTCCGAAGATTGACCTGGTTGGCCCCGTGGCTCGAGACGGATTGCTGAACTGGCTTCTTCTGAACGGTCGACGGTTGAGCTGCGATGGGCTTGGCCTGGATGGATTGCAGCACCGTAACTCGTCGCTGGATGAAAGATGTCAGATATTCCTCCCAATCTCAGGTATTCCTCCCAATCTCGCCTTGTCGTCGGATCCAATCGAATGCTGATCATACGGATGAGCAAACTATCCCAATACACCGTACGTTCACCTAATTGCTGCAGAACCTTGACGTTTGTCTCGAATTTCTCCACCAGACTGTGGAGTTCCGTTGCCGTTTTCCTTTTGATAGAAGCGAAATCGAAGAGAGTGTCTATGTACGCCTGTAATTGTTCGCACATATTGGGATCGTTTGGATGAGTTGAAGAGCTGTATTCGATAATGATGATCGGAGGCGACGTCCGCTCCTTCATTGTAGTCTAACCACAACTTTATCAGGTTCTCAAAACGGAAGGGGACTTCGTCGGCCTGCGTCTTCTCATTGTAGTCGTCTACGAAGGTCTTGATGAGGTTCAACGTTCACGTCACTAGACTCTTCAGTCGCATCTTTAGCGTCTTGATAAGGCGCTTGGTCGACAATGCAGCGAAATCTTGTTGAGGCAATTTACTTGCCTTGTATTTATTTGATAATAGCAGCAACCAAGCAGGAAGATGGCGGTCCGTAGCGGATTGTTCAGCTGGGACAATGGCGATAGGAAGCGATTCTTCAGCGGGCACAATAGCGAATGTGCGATGGCGACTCACTAGGCGCTAGACTATTGGACTAGTGGAGATTCGACGCTATCCGGCTCGAAGGACCAAATGTCGGGAGCACAGCGAGCAGCAGCAGAAATTTTGTCCCAATCGATGACTTCCAGGTCGATGCACGAACAGGTAAAGTTTATCACTTACCTTTTCTTCTATTTGTAGGTTACTTCAGGATGGTGGACCAATCCTTCGAAAGGTAAATGTATACACGTGGTTACTGAACTTGAAACGCACTATATTTTAACTAAACTACTATATTTCACATAAATACTATGGATAATCTGAAAATCAAACTGGATTTTACGTTAGCATTCTATAGTAAATAGTAATGAAAAATCCCTAAAAGAGCAATCCATCACTGCTCCTCAAAACTAAAATTTTGCTCAGAATAGATGTTTGCTTCTAAATTGTTATGAAAATTCATTTGGAATTCTCCATAATACCCTTAAAACTTTTAAGCCCAAAAATTAGATTTCTTTGGTTTTTTTCATGGATCCTGGAAACCTCTTCCCAGTAGTGAATTGAAATTGACTTGAAGTTCTTGTCAGAACTTTCGTAGAGTTCTGCCCAACACTCCCTTGGAAATGAAAATTCTCTGAAATACTTTGGTGTTATCCTTAGAATTCATACTAACCTCAAAATTGCTAACTCTCTTTTAATGTTTCTTCTAAGTGACTTTATCCTGAAAATATAGTACAGTCTGCGGGTCTTGAAATTTTGGCAAGGACCAACCCATGTTTTTTTTTTTTTTAAGAAAGGATAAAGCATACTTTTTCACGGTTTGTCATCGAATTTCATAGGCTTTTCGCGATTTTCTTCCCGGTTTTCCCGATGTTATAATATATAAGATTCATGTTGTCCGATTTTGTATATCATGGGAATCTGCGATGATAACTAAAAAATAGATTTGAAATATTAACGTCATATTCAGGCTTGTAAAGGGTGTCCACGATGAAATTGCCACACACAAAATTGATTCGCAAAATTCGAGTTTTCATCCGATTGCCATCAAATTTTCAGGGATTGAGAAATAACTATTAAACTTCATTTTACCATTTTACTCGTATTTTATTTACAGTCCATACGCAAATGCCCGCACCTTGGCCTTAACCCCGGCCATAAGATTCTGCACAACCTGTGAATCAACCGTTTTTTGCATGTAAACCCATACTTTCTTCAGTTCCTCGACTGTCTTCACTACCTTAGGTCGTTTAAAAAGGTGCTGCTTCATAATCGCCCAGTACTTCTCGATGGGGCGGAGCTCCGGAGTGTTGGGAGGGTTGAACATTTTCGGCACGAAATTGACCTTATTTTCCGCATACCACTTCAGCACGTCCTTGGAGTAGTGGCATGAGGCCAAATCCGGCCAGAAGATTGTTGGGACGTTGTGGGCCTTCAGGAGAGGAAGCAGCCGCTTCTGGAGGCACTCTTTTATGTACGCCTGTCCATTCATCGTGTCCTGGATCACGAAAGGTGCACTCCGCTTCCCGCACGTGCAGATGGCTTGCCAAACCAGGAATTTCTTCGCAAATTTGGACATCTTCTGAGTGCGGACATGCTCCGGAACGCTGAACTTATCCTTGGCCGTGAAAAACAGGTTGCCGGGGATCTGTTTGAAGTCGGCCTTCACATATGTCAACCGTTCCTCGAACCGCTTAATCACTCGCGACACCGTGGAATTCGCGATTCCCAACGTTTTAGCGATGGAACGATGCGAGAGATCCTTGTTCTCGTGATGAATCCGCAAGATTTTATCACGCACGAGCTGTTCTTTCGACTCCATTTCCGCGAGTTTTGATCACAGGACTTTAAAACTTGCAGGATGTAAATAATGCACTATGAACTAAATCCACTCAAATTTTCATTAAATTCTACCCAACGGTTAAAAAGTTAGAGCAATTTCATAGTGTGGCAATTTCATCGTGGACACACTTTATTTTATGGCATTTACGTAATTTAAACATTAACATATTAATAACTAAAATAATAGTACCTTAATTAGTTACTGATTTGTTTTAAGGGCCGCCAATATTAAATCAATCCTTAATATGGGATTTCCAAAAATGTTTGGACTATCTCATTCTGTTATTCTTTTGATTTGCAAATGGAAAAAAAACTTGATTCATCAATGATACTTTTTGATTTCGTTTCTAAGTCCATAAGGAAATACGTATGTACATTCACATGAGTCCAAAATTAAGAAGCCCATTATTTTTTAATGATTTGCGGAACAGTTCGATAATTTTTTTAATCGGTGGAAATTTTTAACTTTTTTTTTCAAAATTTTACTAATTTGCATTCTGTTAGCCCCATTTCATGCTGCCAAATAAAAAGAACATCGATTTATTATTTTTGGTAAGGCTGCTACAAATAAATGTTTCTTCTTCACCCCTCCTTCAAAAATAGGGGCAACAACATTCAGCACTATTGAGAATCGTTACTCGCTCTGCGATTTATATCAAAACTTCGCAGATTACACTAGTTCACAGCATATTAGAAATTTGTACGCTGATGGTCATTCCCATGTAAAATCGTGCGCTGAATCCAAAAATGTAGTTCAAAAAATTCTCAGCAAGATAGTTTTCAAGCTATATAAAAAAATGAAATTCCACTTTTAAAAAATGTGTTCACTAAAAAACAAATATCTCCAAATGTAATGAGCTTATATTAATTATTTTAACGTTAAATTAGAGGTGGTAAAAATTTGCTTTCGATTGTTTCCACACCATTTTTCAGTGAGACTACCACTACAAACATTTTTATTTATACTGCTTAAAACTTAGCAGAAATTAAATTTTTCTTGAAAAAATGCAAAATATAAAAAAATAAGTAAACATACTATTAATTAACAACAATACCACTAATCTCACTGACAATTAATAAAAATATGATCGGCAGGAACAATTTTTACCCTTAATTTGGTGTTAAAATAATTGATATGGTGGAATTACAACCAGAGATATTTGTATTTTAGTACGCAAACATTTTTAAAGTAAATTTCAATTTATTAGCCTATCTTGAAAACTATCCTACTGAGATTATTTTGACTACATTTTTGGATTCAGCGCACGATTTTACATAAAAATCATTGGTCAAAGATTCAAGTAATTTTTTTTTACTATTATTTGTTAACTAGTGTTATTGGTTTATCAATAATTTGTCAATTTGTTGTTAAATGAGTTGTGTGGACATTAATGTTTTTTGCCTCGAGTAATTTATTTTTTGCCCCTCCACCTCGATCTATTTGAGTGATGTCCGGCATAAAATAAAAGTAATATTTACATTAGCCTTATTTCGGTTATTTAAAATTCAAAACCAAGTAAACAATTATAGTAAAATAATCTGAGTGTGTTGAATTTGCCAATTATAATAAATGCTTCTTGCTGATTATAAAGCAGCACAAGCTTATGGTGGGCGTTGGTCAAATTTGGATGGTCCAGATATAATCCTAAAAAGGAGCTAGATTATGTTACACTCTAATTAATTGTTTGAGAGATTGATAATCATAGGCATGAACAGTTGATTGACCATAGCCATTAGACATGAGTGACTTGAATCATTAATAACATTTGATCCTCACATTTGATCGAAATGTGGTGTTCAACAAAATTGTAGCAGAGAAATTTTCTTACAAGCAGAGCGATATGGTGAATTGTTAGATAGGGTTAACTACCCCATTTCCGGCCTATTAAGCACAACCCGCACTTAGTCTTTCGTAATCTAGCGCAGTTTAGCACCAAACGGAATGTTATTATTACTGATGGCTTTCAAATTTATTTACCTTTCCGTACGTACCGTAAGATTTGATGAAGAGAAACCAATCGTTGAGATATTGTCAAAAGTCTAACACTGCTTCTTGACAACAAACTTGGCCTAACGCATTGAAACGCCATTGAATTCACTTCGACTTGTCGGATGAAGATAAAAATTGATTCGGTCGAAGCGCTTATTTTGTTTTTGGGAATAATGGGTGCAAACCTTCATACCTTCGCGTTCTCATTGCCTTCGTTCGGTAGCTTAATAACTAAAGTATTGTACCAAATGCATAATTGACTTGTAAACTCTGAGATCATGGATTTATTTGAAGTTTTCTGCTCGATAGGCCCAAAATGGGCGATTAGGCCGAAGTAGTTCTCTACCCTATATATGAACAATTTCACTATAAACTTCAAGTGGTTTGTGCCAAGTCAGTTTCTTACTTAATGAGTTCAAACTTTGGGAGGCTAACCAGGACCCACTTTGGAACTGTTTGAGCACTGTGGAGCGGAAATTTTAAATTTTGCATCAGTCTAATGTTCCATTTTCACTTAATAAAAATTAGAAATCACAGAAACTTATGTAAAGATCAAAATCACTTCAGAAAGTACTGAATGACAGAAAAGTTTGGGCTCACTTCGAAACTGCTAAATCTCTTCAGAAATGTTTTCAATCACTTCGGAAAATACTTAATCAAGTATTTTATCAGTTTAGAACTGTTCGAAATCACTTCTGAACGTCCTGAATCGATTCAGAACAGTTTGGAATCACTTCAAAAAGTACTGAATCACTTCAGAAATGTTAAGAGTCATTTCACAAAGTACTGAATAACTTCATAAAAGACCGGAAACACTTTGTTCACTTTGAAAATAATTGACTCACTTAGGAATGCACTGAATCACTTCAGATATGTTCAGAATCAGTTCGGAAAATACTGAATATCTTCAGGAATGTTTAGAATCACGTTGGAAAAGTTCGTGATCACTTCGAAAAAACTGAATTATTTCAGAAAGTACTGAACAACTTCGGAAAGTATTGAATCACTTTAAGTTCGGAATCTTTTCGGGTAGTCTTGAATTACTTCAGAAAATTTCGGATTCATATTGGAATGTACTGAATCATCCCAGAAATTTTGTAATAATCTCCGCAAGAACGGAATCACTCCGAAAATAATTGAATCAGTTAAGAATGCACTAAATCACTTCAGGAACATTCGGAATCACTTTGGGTGTACTGAATCGCTTCAGAATGTTCATAATCAATTCGGAAAGCACTCTTTTCAGAAAAATTTGGAATCACACCTGAAAGTACTGAATCACTTCAGAATGGTTTGGAATCACTCCGAAAAGTACTTAATAATTGCAGATAGTTTGTAATCACTTCCGAAAGTACTGAATCACTTCAGAAAGAATTGAGTCACTTTTGAACAGTTTGAAATCAATTCTGAAAGTAATGAATCATTTCAGAAAAGCTCTGAAATTCTTCTTATCGTATTGAATGACTTAAGAAAATTTCTTCCGCTTCCGTAAAAACTAAATAATTCCGAAAAGAACTGAACAACTTCACAAAACTTCGGAAAGTACTGTATCAATTCTCTCAAGTTTACAATCACTTCTTTAAGAGCTGAATCACTTTGTTATAACTTAATCACTTCAGAAAAGTTTAGAATCCCTTCAGAAAATATTTAATCACTTCAAAAAAATCGGAATCACTTTGCACAATTAGAAATTATTGCCGATTTCGATAATTTTTACCGAAATCTGAACAGCTGAGCTGTTCGGTAAAATTTATGCAATTAATTTCAATTGCTTTTCAGCTACTTTGAAACTAAATCTCCACTGAAATGTTAAGATTTGATCATTTAAATAAGGTTGAACATGTTTTGAAATTATTTTCAAATTCAATAGCCTTTAAAATAAAGTTCGAAATTTTACCGAACGTTCAGCTGTTCTGATTTCGGTAAATTTACCGAACACGAAAACAAAATCTTAGTGTGTGGGAAGCACAGAAACATTTTTAAAAAAAAGTTCAAAATCTCTTATGAAAGTACTGAAACACTTTAGAAAATCTCGGAATCAGTTTGAAAAGTACTGAATTACTGCAGAAAAACTTCAGAAAATACTGAATCACTTCAGATAGTACATACATAATTGAGTATGAGAATGATTAACCGCTCGCGGTTTCTACTCCGTGATTACCAGATCACCGGACAGAGAAGCAACAAACGATGCGTTGGACTAGCATGCATCAGCAATGTGTAAAAACTGGTGATCTCATATTTTACGGTAGGCAATAACAACACTGGCCGCTTCCAAATGTAGGTCAATTAGACCTTAAAAAAGCGAAAGATCCTTCTCACTTGCACGAATTTTCAATAGTTTTTCAACAGGATTCACTTATAGGAGTATTGATTCTTATCGCTAAGCCTCCCAATTGTGACACATCGAAAAAGGTTTCGATTTTGGCAACATAGATGAAGTACAGTCAACTCTTCACAACTCGATATCGAGTTGTATAACCAAAATAAAAATGAGTGTCATAGCTACTGCGATAGCGAATTTGTATGGGATTGTTATTCTATAACTCGATAATTCTATAACTCGAGTTGTAGAGTACTGAACTTTACAAAAGTTTTAAACCACTTTTATTTAATAACTTCAGAAAAGCTTGAGCTCAGTAGGGAAAATGTTGAATCACTCAAAGATAGACTCACTGTCGAAAGTGGTGAATTTTCGGCAGTAATGTCACGAGTTCTTGGGAACGTCTAAAACAAGAACCTGATATAAACGTAAAAACCTGGCACAGAAACAGTAAACGTATTGCCTTTTAAGGTTTCCAAAGGTAACATCAATTTTAACAGCACAAACATCTCTTGTTCTTATTTCAAAGATTTGCGTAGCGACGATTGCGTTATTGACACGCACACATGCTCGAGGAGTTTGGTATTCTACTTTTGCTAAAAGTAGCAAAGGTTGGGTTCACGAGGTTTCCTACTTAGATAAAAGTTTCCTTTACGAAAGTAAGGTTTCTTGTACGAGGGCCATATGAGATTACCATGTGCCATTTAGCATTATTCTGCATATATTTTTATGGTTGCTGTTCTTTTATGCTGGCGATTGATTTATGTTAACTTAACAGGTGTGATAATTTAGAACTACTCAAGATATCACAAATCTACCACCTCCAGCATAAATTTAACAGCAACGTAGAAACCAAATTGGTAATAATTTGTAAAACTCTAGAGGTATTCGGAGTAAAACGCATAAAGCGAATCCATATTTATGTATATATATTTTTTTTTTGTTTTCCGATTTTAACTATCATCATATACATAATCTTCGCCTTATTTAGCCTAGTACTTGTGACTTAAGAAGGACACCTTGGAGAAAAAACAAAATTTCCGTTGCGACATTGCTTCGGTTGGCGCAGTAAGTGCTTCATACTGCAGAGATTTTGATTTGATAACATACTGGTAGTTTTGGGAACTTTGTTTTGCCCATGAATGTTTAGGAAAATTCTAGAAATTGTTCAAGTTTTTTTTCCTAAAATTAGCAGAAAGTATGATATGAGATAAATAAGAAAACACAAATTATGGTGCTAGGAAAATGTTGACGGAACCTTCGGAAACTAAACATAATTAAAAGAAGAAAGGATGAAGGGACTTTGTATAAATTCAAGGAACATAAAAGCAATTTTCCGGGTTTTGGTTGTGTAGCAAATGCTACCTTCGTCACCTGTAGAGTACGTTTGCAACCTATCATATAAACTAGATAGTACACTACCAATGTCATCAACGTCGGGGGCAGAAGCATCGTTATTTTAGGCAGATTTATATTTTAAGGACGCTGGTCAATATTGGGTGCGACTACTTAGCTCAAATTTTAGAAACACAGTACTGCTAATTGGATACAGTCCATATGTCAATAATTAGTTTGTTCAACTCATCTTTCTCTGGTTTCCAGTTCTGGATTACTAGAAATTGAAAAAAAAACACACACACACATTTAGTTCAAAAATTCACCGACCTTAAACATTACAGAAAATAGTTCAATGTCGATCAAAATCATCACCAACGTGAGTGGTTCGTGATTCCAGAGCGGCAAGAATCGAATTATTTACCAATCTATTATTGCGAAATGCTCCGTAGGTTTCGTTCCACCTGGTTGCTTCATCTTATCCCAACCTCAAAGTATGACAGTCCTAGACTCTCACCTAGATACGTAAAAAATGTGAAAACGCCTTTAAGGGGGTATTCCCAATCGTTTGCCTTTTTTCGGCCTGTTTTTCAATTAATTTTTTTTCAAGGAAAATGAATAGTAATGCGCCTAACTCTTTGGGATTATTGTTTATTGAACATTAAAGTTTACAAATAAATTTTTTTCGACATAAAAAAAGACATTATTGACGTCACAAAATGGCGGCAAACAGACCCCTGTTCGCCGCAAACGCCTGGACGGGCGAAGACTTTTCTCTGGAACGGCTTCATCTGAAACAGATTTCGTGATGAAATTAATAATCTGCATAAGATTCTCTGGAGCTTCTCCCGTTGGCAGCAAAAAATCTTGCAAATTAACAAAATGGCGGCCAGATGAAAAAACAGGCGATTTTTAGCCCGCTTTTTTGCAGCTTTAAGGTGCTTCAAACAATGTTAAATGTTAATATTTTTGGCTGAAAGTGGGAGAAGCTCCAAAGAATTTAATAAGGAACAAAATGCGCAAAGATTCAAGTCAATATCTCTTATAGTTTCTGAGAAAAATCTTCGCCCGATAAAAAAAATGTGGTTTCGAGAAAAACGCGTTTAAAGTTTTGACTTTAGTTAAAACCATTTGGGGGTTCTTACCATTAGTCAGCTATGCCTGGACACCGAATTCGCTGATCGGAAAACGGCTTGGGGGGATGAAAGTATATAGTCTAAAGTACAAAAAAACGTGAAAAACAAAAATTTGATTTTTTGAAAAAAAAAAAAAAAGATCGGGAATACCCCCTTAATGCTGTATTTTTTTGTAGGCCTACTTTTTGTAAGTCATAGGTCCTTGATGTCTCAATATTATTAAATGTACAACTTTAGCCAAGAAACCCTCTCCCTAGAACGCTTTATTTAACATTCCGAACACGATGCCACCGGTAAAATGTTTAACTGCAAATTTACAATGTTTGAAATATCATAGCTCAGCCATTTATGAAAGAATTTCAAATCAATTGGCACCATTTTAAAATACAGACTTTAAAAATGTATTCGGTATCAACTGATTTAAAGTGCATCGATAAATGGCTGAACAATGATTTTTAAACATTGTCGATTTTTCGATACACGTTTTACCGGAGACATCGCATTGAGAAGGATGAGGTCCCTGATTTTAGCCCACCATCGCCCTGCCATTAAGACGGTACTGGCCTTGACAGTTTTGCACACAAGGCCTCTGAATTAGACCTGTGCGCCGGCCGTTTCATCGGCGGCGGCGGCGTAGACACCATGTTTGCCTCGGCGGTGACGGCGTAGCGGCGTGACGCCGTTGACTTTGATCAGCAGCGGCGGCTTCGGCGTGCATCGGAATTTCACTGTCAAAATGTCACATTTCAAAGTTGAATTTAAACCAAAATATTGTAATACCATAGAGGTAACTCTAAGACCAGAAGGTCCCGAAGAAACGTGCTCAACTTTTTGGCTCAGCTCTGGTACTATCTTTGGTCCCAAACTAATCGATGCACCCTTCGAAACATAGGAAAATCCAAATGATTCTGCCTCCCGTTTCGCATCGTTCCATTTCGCATTTTTCCATTGCATCTGCTAAATGTCGTTTAAGTACACACTACCAAAAAGTCATGTAAATTTAGGTGCCCTGAGACCGACACATGCAAGCGGCCCAAATGACACAAGAATCAGTTGAAAGAGACGGGAAAATAAATTCAATCAATCGTACTTTTCGTCGAGTTGCGTTTGTTTCGGTTTGGGAACACTTAATTTTACATGACATGTTTGTTTACGTTCCATAATTTACGTCAAAGATGGATTGCGTCTCGTGTAAAAATAGTTATTTTTAAGTGTGTAGTAATTTGCACGGCGTGTCAGTCCAGGCAAAGTCCACGGTATTGTTGTTTTGGAACTTTGACCTTGGTTGTGTTTTATTATGTGCAATGGCTGGCGAGAAACGCTTCTTTCAAGATTTTAAAGTTAAAAGAACATTACATTGACGGCGTATCCAAAATCATCACGGCGGTGCGCCGACACAAAATTGCCAGTCTTGCTCTGAGCCTTTGAACAATTTTGAATGGTTGACTCAATGAGGTTTTCCCCATCCTACATTCAGTCTGATGAAATTAGAAACAAATTAAATTAAATCCGAATTGAACGAACATAAAAATCAATACATTCAGAAACACAATACTGCACACTTAGAAATTATTATTTTCACACGAGACGTAAATAATGGAACGTAAACAAACATGGCATGTAAAATTAAGTGTCCTGAAACTGAAACATATGCAACTCGACCAAAAGTGCGTTTGATTGAATTGATTTTCTCGTCCTTTTCAACTGATTCTTATGTCAAAAAGGCCGCTTGCATGTGTCGGTCTCAGGGCACTGAAATTTGCATGTCTTTTTCGTAATGTGTGGTTTCTTTAATTAAGCCAATTTTGATGATATAATTTCACAAATTGGATCAACAGTTACTATGATTTAATGTGAACTAGATGAAAATTAAAAGAACTTTAAATTTTGATTTCAAACATGATGACTAGTGTTTTCCTTATTCTTCACATTTCTACGATTCTGGTTTTATTTCATAGCCAAACAATAAAATGAACAGAACGCGATTTTATATGATTTTTCGATTTTGACCAAGAGATGGATACAGCATTTTAAATACCACCGAATTTTTCGTTGATATTTTTGAAATTTTTTGACAAAAGTTACATTACATTTGGTTGCAATTTTTCGATTACAAGAACAAAATTAGAGGCGAAAAAAATCGCGTAAAAATACAGAATGTAGTATCGCTCGTCGTTGTCGTTGTCATAAGTTGTAATTTACAAACAACAAAATGCAACAATGTTTCCGAAAAATGCAAATTGTTAAAACTCTGCCAGCACTGCACTTTCTCGTCCCAGCTTAGAGTGCGGGTGAGGAGAAATGCAATCCCCAGAACACTCGGCTCTCGTACCGAAAGACACATTCCGTATCAATTATAATTCTTTTTGCTCGAGGCGGCCGACGAGGCCAGCATGTTGGTAGGTAGGTTCGAATTCATATTCGTATATCCGCTTTTTTTTCTGTTGTTTCCTCTAGTCCCTCTATTCACCACTCCCCGGTTCGAGTTCGATTGTGTCTCCCAACCGACATGTGAACGTTAATCTAGGGCGGGAGATGCAGCAGGAGGCATAGAAACTCTACCAGTGCAAATGAAAACCAGCATTCGCAGAATAAAAATTCTGTTTGCCTCCAGCCGCCTGCCTCCTGAGAGCCTTTCCGATGCCTTGCCGAGGTAGGTACCGATCGGAATTCCATTTCGGTTCTTCTTCTGGTCTTTTTTCGGCAACCGTTAGAAACCTACACGTTTTCCAAAGGAAAAATGGGAAACGCGACGCAAAAAGCGGTGCACATTTCTCAAAAAAAAAAAGCATCCTGCATGCGAACAAGTACACGTATCGATACTGAAGGCAATCGGAAGCAAACACAGCCAGGCTGGCAGACAGTCAAAGTGTGATGCGAGCGATCCGAGCCCAGGAAAGAGGGAACAGATATACATATTCGTCGTAGCAACGTGAAAAATTCAGATTTTACCCGGCTACCAATTATTCACCTACACCTTCTCCCTCCCCTTGGTAGCGGGTAGTCATCAGTGGAGTACATCTTTTGCTTTTGTTCGGAGGTTTATTTTTTTTCTGAGGAACAAGGACTCGCTGCCGCGGTGTGTGCAACCTGAGGGAAGTGTGCGGAGCTCATACAACTCATGCATTTCTCATGACGATCCAATTTTTCTAAATTTCACATTTTTCTAAATTTGCTTCCCCCTCGCCCTTGGTGCGACTTGCTGGCTGGTTGCTGTGTGATTCTCACATTCTGGTCCGCCCGATGTGTGTGAGTGGAGTAGAGCGATTTGAGTTAGATTCGGACAAGTGGATTTCTATTTGTTGTATTGCATGCGAAATGTTGTAGAGAAGCAATGGAACATAAAATTTTATAGTTTGCAGTGAATATTTTATACTCGAGTGCGGAAGGATTCACTCACTAAGTGGGCTAACCGGTTGGCATGAGGGGAGTTAGTTGGTGAATGATTCTTTAATATCGCGGGTCATTTGTTAGAATAGGAGTTGTTCTAAGGTAATAGTCCACATATTGGAAATTCCATCGTTGAACAATTTGCATTGTAAACATTCACCTAATACAACTACTGAACTACAAGCAAGACGCATCACCCACCCAGAGCAATCCGTCATAATCAACCGTTCCGTCACTCAAAGAAGAATATGCACTGCGCCTTGACTTCTGAACAATGCCACACTAGACGCTACTATTACTTTTATCCATCTCTTGTAACTAGTTGTAGTTGTCGTCGTTCAACGGCCACTGCCACATGGATCATCATGGTGATCATGACTGGAAATGTCACCCCACTGCAACTGGGTGGTGAGCTGTTATATGATTTATGTTGCGGTACTGAATATTAATATTAATTTCGTTTCATTGAAAACACAAGAGAAAAATATGCAACTTGAAGTGATGCGCGCATTAAGATGCAATTTTACGACACTGTACAGCATAAACAAGCTGTGGCTTTGTGTCTCGGAGGGAATATTTCACGTCGGTTGTTTCCATTGAGTTGCTAGATTTACATCTCCTCCCCCCCACCCCCGCTCTGTTAGTAGCTCTTCAAAAACACGATATTTGATTTGTTCTAGCTTACCGATTCCGAAGTGGAGATACCCCACTGACCATTGTTCTACCACTCGCTCGAAGTTCAATTACACAGTCCACTTACCTGTAATAATAGAAAGAGAGCAAAAATACAAATTATTCAGTATTATTTATAGCAGCGGGCAAAAGTCATACATTTCAGCATCATTAAATTGCAAACAGGGCGAGTCGGAGCAAAACAAAAAACTAATCAACATCCTCCCGCCCAAAGCCCAGTTGCGGCTGCTGCTGCTGCTGCTGCAAGAGGGCTCTGACATAGTGTGCACAGGAGGTCATCTCGACAATGGATAAAACAAAAAACCCGAGCCAAGCAAATTGTTGCAGCAATGCACACCTTTCCGCCTGTCACAATGTTAGTGTAAATAATAACAAACACACAATCGGCTGGTCGGTCGTAGTAACGAGCGTAGTAGTAGTGTCGATGGTGGAGTTTAGTAGTAAGCCGCCGTCTAGTAGACTAGGTCAGCCACGTGGTTCAAGCCCAACGATCGACGGCGAAAAAAAAACGGCGATACACGTTGCGAGCGACAGTCAGTCGGTGAGTCTCTCTCGTTAAATGAGCAAAAGCACATGTGTTATTATTATTAATAATAAAGTATTAATTTTGTTTTGCAGCCTGCCTGGCTGGTTGTCGACGCTGTTGCGATGTTGTAGAAGCTAAAAAAAAAAAAAGATGCCGGCCATTTGTGAATATAATGCACTTATTGTGTTTCCTGTGAGCGCGGGGAAGGTAGGTAGGTAGATAGATACGCGTTTGTGTTTGAGGCAGCAGAGTGCTGTCACTTGGTCGGTTTATGTAACAGTAATCATTTGTAGTCAGCGGTAATTTTCCCTCCATGACTATGTTTATAAACGCAGATTGTAAATATGAAAAACGGACAAGTTTGGGTCTGCTGGAACTGGTGCTTTGTGCTGTTGCAAGACACAGTACTTTATGGTAAAACAAAAACTTACAATGTTATGAAGAATTAACACCCAAAACAAGCTAAGTAGATGAACTCATATCAAATTTCCAGACTAATTTAGACCAGCCGCTGTTTGGTTGTACTTAACAACTACGTAGGTACGCATGCGAAAATTCAAAACGGGCTCTCAAGCCAGATGGATGCAATGAACAAAATATTGTATATGGGTCATTCCAGCTCAAGTGGGTACAGAATTTTAAAAAGTTGTGGTCGATGTCACCGATTTGAGCCAAAATTGGCCAAAACGCTTATTTTGGCAATCTGAACAAACGCCTTTTTTGATTTTGCTCTAAAGTGTCCAGATCCTTCTGGCCTACAACCCTGGATTTTCGAAATTTTTAAAAAATTCAACCTTCAGAAGAGTTTACTCCACAACCAAATAACCTATTTGTGATCTTAGAACGTAAATTTAAAGTTTTTTCAATGTTAATTCTTATAGGTGTACCCACATTTTGTTTTTGTTATAGTAACTACAGTAAACAGGCTGATTACCGGCAGGTATCTAAATTGTCAAAAAATGGCATATTTTCACCATGCGCGGGATTTTTTATGTCTTAATATTTTGGACACAATTTTCACCACACTTTGAAAAACTCTTCTACTTGATGTGTTTCCAAGGGCAAATGATTTGGTCAAATAGTTTTTGAGATATGACTAGATGAGTGACACACTCAAATCGTTGTGCTTTAGAAGTGCGATGAAATCAGATTGATTAGCAGGTATATAAAATTTCAGTTGTGGATGACAGCTGCTACTTGAATAATACCCCTATTTGAGTAATTTATTTATTTTTTTAGATACAATCTCACGAGCAAGAATGCTTTTTTTATTATAGTTATAAATAAAAATAAACGTTGACCCTTTATTTTTCATTTGTTCAAAACTTACTTTCCTTTCATGAACGTAACTGTCATGTTCTTATTGCACGCATTTTTTTTTTTTTTTAGGCAGGGAAAGGTTCTTCTGATGGTTCGAGACCCGTCCCCCTCTGTAATGGGGGCTCCCATACAAATGAAATAAAAATTTCTGCATAAATCGAGAACTAATCAAGCAAATCGAACCAGATTTGGCATGTGGAGGTCATAGGGGGTAGCCCCTTAGATAATAGGGGAAGGGAGGGCTACGTACAATTTAGCATGCTTTTTTTTAAATTGGCGCATAAACTCAAGCTAATATTGAATCCCGAGCAATGCCCGGCAGACTCAACTAGTAACTATAATAAAAAAAAGCATTCCTGCTCGTGAGATTGCATCTAAAAAAAAATATTTACTCAAATAAGGGTATTATTCAAGTAGCAACTGGCATCCACAACTGAAATTTTATATACCTGCTAATATATCTGATTTCATCGTACTTCTAAAGTACAACGTTTTGGGTGTGTCCCATAGGAACGTATTTTTCACTTTTAGGACCAACATTAAATTATGGATATAAGGAGTGCAGTTTCGAACCCCTTTGGATACGGTTGTGTTTAAGTTTGTTCTATGTTGCGTGAGTGCGTTCGTTTTCATAGTTTTCGACTACATTTGCCGGATAAGCGCTGGCACTCTGCGTCGCGGACGGTTATGCGTGTGTGATTGGTGGTTTTCTCGCTTTCCGGGAAGTTTTAGAATCGAGAAAGAAAACGTGATTCATCATGTTTTCAAGCATCAGAAGAGATGTCGCTATCTGCGTTGTTTGTTTTTTTCTCCCGGACCATAAAGTGTACTAAAAGTGCTTCTGAACGTGTTTCGCAGTTGGGTGTGGTGAAATTTGTGAATTCGCAGTTTATATTCAATGAAAATTCTGTATCACAAAATTTCTCACCGAGTTCCATTTTTTGCCGTTCGACGACGATGGGTTTGCGAGAGAAAAATAAGCATCGGGAATGTGCTCCCGGATGTATTGATTTGGTGAGTACATTCCAGTTGAAGATTGTTCTTATTAATTCCTCGGTAGCATTTTCGAGGAGACGGCCGGAAAGCTTTGATATTTGGGTATTGTTGCTTTTACGGGCAGACGCGAGGGCCAGTAAGGACTGCCAGCAGATGAATCAAGAGGTATTCGAAACAAAATTGGTAAGAAATGCCCATTGAAATCGATTTCATACAGTTGAAAAAATTTCAAATTTATATACGTGCCAGATTTGGAAATAATAAAAAGGTAGACTGAACATGCCGGGCTTGTTGTAAGTAAAAGTGACCTCGGAGTGGTCGTGAATTACCAGGTATTTTGAAATGGGTCACTGGAGCTGCAATAGAGCTAACACCTTCTGACTCCCGGACTAAACCTGCTTTAATTTAATTCCATAATAACACTGCCGGACAGTGGGGATTAGATTGAACACACACACCATTAAATTATGAAGAGAAGTAAATAAATGAGTTATTTATGATTTCATATAATAAGAATCCTGCCCAGAACATGTGAAAAATAACATAAAATTATAATTGTTCCATGGCGTGAAAGAATTCGAGAAAGAATAAAAAATATTATATAGCATTTTTTTTTTTATTATTATAGTCACTTTAACACTTTTGGGCAGTGATGCAAAATATCATGACACTCATGTGACACTCGTCTTCGCATCAACCGACTATCGCTGACAGATCGTTTTGTCACGCATTGAGAGTTAGAGCCATGGCAAACAACAATCACCAGTAATGGTCGCTGCTCACAAGCAAAACGTTACACTCGCTGCTGATGATGAAAAACACAACGAAAACAGTGAAGACTTCTGCAGTACGATCATGAGAAAAAGCGAAACGACAGAAGAAAATGAAAACAATGCCTACGCATTCCAAGTTCATCTCGGCAGGCGCGACTGTGTGAGTTACAAACAAAGCAGGCAACATGAAACGGAAGCTGTTGGGCTCACTCACAGACACACTCACATAAGCAAGCAAAGCAGCAACTGCTTCAAAACGAGCACAGATTAGTGTCGTGATGGATCACAACAGAAGACGACATTCACCAGTTGCTTTTTACTTCTTTCGTCAACTTGATGGATGGTCATGGAGAGAGCTTCGACGAGCACATTGATAGGAATGTACAAAGTGTTACTATCATCAGCTGTTTGGCGATCGTGATTGTGATAGGTCGCAACTCTGCTCTTGGGTCATTCGTGACTTGTCCGGAGGTAGGATTTGAACTCATGACTTTGGCGTGAGAGTTATGGATGTTAACCACTAGGTCGGTGTCAACCCCTTTAATAGGATTGATTTCCTATCAGAAAAGCTTAAAACTCCAACTCAACTAGTCAAATGTCCAACTGTTGCAATGGTGATCAAAATTATCACCAATTGCCTGCAAAAAGCGCTTTCCCTATCACAGATTTCGAAATCGAATTCCATCCGGTCTCCCGAACGGTGCTTATTCAATCACCGTGTTTGGTGGTGTCTGGTCGGTCGTCATCAGCAGCATCAGCATTGTTCTCCAGTGCACAACGAAAGGCTACCCGCAAGCAGCGAGCTCCATTCACCGAAGAAGCAGGAAGAAGCCGCACCGCTACTGATCGGATTCAGTTGCTCGTCGTGAGCCGCAGTGGGCCATCATTGCCAAGCGCGTCACCCTCGTTCCAAATAACAAACAGCTCGCCAGCCTCATCTGTGCTGAATTCTAATAGCTCAGCAGTACTCAACCATCACGACAAAACGGTTCTTTTCAGGAACGTTCGCTCGCCTTGCTGCCAGCCACATCACCCCCAAAGCTCTTTGTAAATTACCCAGCAACCAAACGTTTATGGTCAAATGCGTCAAGTATTGAAGTGGTACATACAAATTCTCGCAATGACCGAATACTACATGACCTTGTCAATTAAGCAGAAACTCTTCGTAAGGTTTTCTCCAGGACGCTAGAAAAAGCTAAAAAATCTCGAATTTATATGATTGATCGCAAATATCTCGCGATTGGAAAAATGTTAGCGAGAAATTCCTCCAATCAATTTTCACTTTATTTAATTATCTATTGAATAAACCAAAAGTTCTGTGCGTTGTGTGCACGAAAATGCGTAATTTTGACATCAGAAAACGAGGCATTTCCGAGATGGGGAAAAGTGGTTTCCCTAACACAGTCACCGAATATTGATTCTAAGCCCTGAGCATGACAGACCGTACCAATCGTTATGCCTTTTGTTGCAAATTTTAAGCCCCTCTTATTAAGAGAATTTTGCAAAAAAAAAACTTGCTGAATTCTCTTAATAGAAGAGGCTTAAAATTTGCATCATAAAGCATAAACGTAGAAACCGTCCCCACCGATCCAACAATCGTGAAATCCGCTTTCGCGTAGCTCGAGCCATCATCGACAGTCGCCTACTGTACGGTGTAGAGATTACATGCCTTGCCTCCGAGAAAGCCGTCCAGATTCTGGAACTCGACGAGGCGAACCGACTGCTCCGCACGGCCACCGAGGTAGATCTTCCTCCAGCGGCCAGGGTCCACTGGCACGGAGACAAAAGTTGGCAATCGCACAAGAACAAAATTGACAGCCGAATCAAGGACCGCTTTAGGGCAGGAGACAACTCGCTGGCCTTACGCCGGACAGTTGTCGAAACTCTCGGGGCGCATTACCAAGGTCATGAAGTTAGGTACACCGACGGCTCTCTCTCTAGGAGCGTCTGCTTGTGAGCAGATCGCTTCCGACCCAATGGTCGGTGTTCTCAGCTGAGGCAGCGGCCATTCTCCACGCGGTTAAGTTACCGGCCAACCGGCCGATATTAGTCGTAAGTGACTCACACAGCGTGATATCGGCCCTAACAACAGAAACACCGAAGCATCCGTGGATCCAAGGGACTGTATTCATGTGGGTACCCGGTCACTGCGGGATCCAAGGGAACGTAACAGCTGACCACCTCTCCGGCTCAGACCACACTGGATCCAGCTCCACCGGCAATGTACCGCTCCAAGATGTCAAAAAGTAGATCAAGCGGACGGTTTGGAGAGCCTGGGACACCGCGTGGAGGAACAACAGAACAAACCACGTTCGAGAACAACGGGGGATGTCAAGGCTGCGCACCGGCCACAGCAGAGTCTCCCACAACTTCGGAGGAACACCGTTCAGGAGGACTTGCGAAACCTGCGGAGTGCCAGCCACCGTGGAGCACATCCTCGTGAACTGCGTGGAGCTGGAGGACCTTGGAGTCAATCAGCATTCGGAACCTGTTGTGTGACGAGTCCCCGGCAGCAGCCGCCCTCATCACCTTCCTAAAGGAGGCGAACCTTTGCCACAATATCTGAGTGTTCCTTGTTTGTATTTCCAGTTTGTTGGCAGTTTTCTACACCTTTTCATTGTAGCAAGATTCATTTACCACAGCCAAGATTGGGAATCTCCTTCTGAGAACCCAATTTTTTTTTCTCTTTATTTTTTTTTACTATCTTAAGAGATGAACTAGCCATATGGCTAAAAATCTCTATAATAAAGACCAACAAAAAAAAAGTAGGTACATCCGGTAGGCTCAGACTCTGTGATTGATGTGTTTTTCCTAACATATATTTAATTTTCGCACCGCTATCATCTCCAAGAGTATCGAGAATAAAATTCCACAGCATTGTTCTAAACTGACTTCCAAGCTTCCAACCCATCGGTTCTTTTCAGGACCACAAATGTCTGATTAAAGAGTTAACTAAAGAGTAAGAGCTTGTATTCAAGATACATCTCCCAGGATTGGCTTTCACTACATAGACAGACATCGATAGTGCACCTCACAAACAGAACTCTCAAATATTTAGCTTCCGAATTTCAACCCACCGAACTTTATCACTGATAACGAGTTAAGAAGTCAATTTAATATAAATTATGTTTTTCACTGACTTCGAGATGTTTTTAAAAAGCACAACTGCTCTCGTCTACGACTAAAACTGGAATAATTCATTGCATCAATTTGAATTTTATTTCGAAACACAAAAGAGCTTATATTCCTGAAAAATGCTTACATCTAATTATTATCCTGTGTACTGTCTACTCCTGCTACCATGCGGTATCGGGTTGCTTCGATGTTGCCGTTGCCATGCGGTGATCGTCGGCGTCACTGTAGCTGTTGAATTTGTCATCGTAGGTATTCTGGTGCTGAATTGGCGTTCCTGGTGATAAGCTGGTGCATGCTATCGTGGTCATCAGGCGGCTGATGGGCTTAAGCATGTTACTGGTGATGTTGCTGTTGTTGTTGTCGACGTCCCCATTCGTACTACACTGTGACTTTGAATTTGCCTGGAGATGTTGGCCGCGAAATTGCACTCAATGATAAGGCCACTTGTTGTTAGTTTCGTTGAATTGTGTCTACCCGATGGGTGATGTCTTCTGATGTTGGAATTGTTGCTGAGAGGTGGTCCATAACTTATATACTATACTTTTGCTGTGACATCAAAACAACCTTTCGTAATCCTACGTCAAATCTACGGTCGTGTCTTGGTTACAACCTCTTACTTTTTTGACGTAGGACCACGTCTGTGATTTCTATAAGGGGGTATACTTTGTGAAAACTGAAAATGGAACGTATAACAAAATTACGAAAGATTTTGAACGTTAATAACTCAGCTGCCCCTGAATCAATTTCAATAATTTTATCACCAATCGATCAGAAATATTTCTAGGCATCTGCTTAAGCGAAGACTTTATCATTTTTCAAAATGTCACTATTGAAAATTGCACGAATATGCAACTGTTGCTATGATAATTAAAATTATCACCGATTGCCTGCGAAAAGCGATTTCCCTAACACAGATTTCAAAGTTGAGTTCCATCCGGTCTCACCAAATGTTGTTTATTCAAACACCGCGTGGTGAGTGGTGGTGTTCTCCAGTACACAACGAAAGGCTCCCGCAAGCAGCTAGCTATCAAGGCTGGACTCAACCGCTGAACGGATTCAGTATCACCGTGTATGGTGGTGTCCGGTTCTCCAGTACACAACGAAAGCTGCAGCCCACATGAGCATTCATAGAAGAAGGAAGAAGCCGCACCGTTATTGATCGGAATCAGTAGCTCTTCGTGAGTCGCTGTGGGCCATCTATGCCAAGCGCGTCACCCTCATTCCAAACAACATACAGCTCACCAGCCTCATCTGTGTTTAACACCCTAATAGCTCAGCATTACTCAACCATCACGACAAAACGGTCCTTTTCAGGACCTCCATAAATTTGTATGAGTATTTTTTGGACATTTGTCAAGGTCATCAATTGGATGTCAGTTCCCATATTATGATAGAGCTGGAATTAGGGCGCAACAGTTTTTGTAGACAATGACATCTTTCGACGATGTCTTGAAAGTCAAGGCTCGCACATGCAAATCAACATCACCATCAGGTAGGATAAGACTTCCCCTACCCGACGGTAATATTGGTTTGCGTGAGCGTGCCTTGAATTACTAAAAATCATCAAGAGAAGTCATTGTTTACAAAAGCTGTTCTGCCTGATTCCAGCTTCATTTAGATATCTGGCAACATTGGGGTGCAATTTCAAAAACCAAAGTCCTTCGCAGAATGAAAGTGGTCTGATTTTGATCCAGAGATGATGGATTTTAATTCTTTTATTTTTTTTTTCTACGAATCTGTTAAAATTAATTTTCATTTTTCAAAATGTCACTCTTGAAAATTGCACGAATATGCAACTATTGCTATGATAATTAAAATTATCACCGATTGCCTGCAAAAAACGCTTTCCCTAACACAGATTTCAAAGTTGAATTCCATCCGGTATCACCAATCGGTGTTTATTTAATCACCGCGTGGTGAGTGGTGGTGTTCTCCAGTAGTCAACAAAAGACTGGCTGCAAGCAGCGAGCTGCAGCCCACATGAGCATCCATAGAAGGAGGAAGAAGTCGCACCGCTATTGATTGGAATCAGTAGCTCTTCGTGAGTCGCTGTGGGTCATCTATGCCAAGCGCGTCATACTAAAGAGTATGAACAGAGAGAACCCCGCTCAAATTCCTATACCTACACAAAACACAAGCTCCTGCTGCAGTTAACAAATAGCATTTATTATATAAGACCACGTAGTCCTACGTCACCATTGCGTACAACCCCATAGGGCTGTCCCTTGTAGTTTTTGTAATAGAGTTTCTCCATATAGGGTAAAGGGTGATACGGTCAAAATTTGGTCAATATCAACTTGACGTATTTCTTTCAATTTTGCATTTAAAAAACCTGAACACCCCTCATTTTGAAGGTGTGTGTGTGTAGAATGTTGCTCCTATTTTGATTTTGGAATTCACTCTTCAGTTGTCAAAATGCCGTCCAAGCAAGAAGAGCAGCGTATCAAAATTTTGCTCGCGCATCGCGAAAATCCGAGCTACTCGCACGCAAAGTTGGCAAAATCGCTAAAAGTTGCCAAATCAACCTTTACAAATGTAATTAAAGTGTTTGGGGAACGTTTGTCGACAGCCAGGAAGTCTGGATCGGGGGGAAATCGAAAACCGGAAGCCGCTGAGACGACAAAGAGAGTTGCCGGTAGTTTCAAGCGAAACCCTAACCTCTCTCTCCGAGATGCCGCAAATAAGCAGGGTGTATCGTCTACAACCGTGCATCGAGCCAAAAAACGAGCCGGACTATCGACTTACAAGAAGGTAGTGACTCCAAATCGCGATGATAAACAAAATACGACGGCCAAAGCGCGATCCCGGAGGCTGTACACGACGATGCTGACGAAGTTTGACTGCGTGGTAATGGACGACGAAACCTACGTCAAAGCCGACTACAAGCAGCTTCCGGGACAGGAGTTTTATACGGCAAAAGGAAGGGGAAAGGTAGCAGATGTTTTCAAGCACATGAAACTGTCAAAGTTCGCAAAGAAATATCTGGTTTGGCAAGCCATCTGTACCTGTGGCTTGAAAAGCAGCATTTTCATAGCTTCCGGGACTGTCAACCAAGAAATTTACGTGAAAGAGTGTTTGAATAAACGTCTGCTGCCTTTCCTGAAGAAACACGGTTGTTCCGTACTGTTTTGGCCGGATTTGGCATCTTGCCATTACGGTAAAAAGGCCATGGAGTGGTTCGCCGCCCACAACGTGCAGGTGGTTCCCAAGGACAAGAACCCTCCCAACACGCCAGAGCTCCGCCCAATTGAGAAATACTGGGCTATTGTCAAGCGGAACCTAAAGAAGACCAAAAAAACTGCTAAGGGCGAGCAGCAGTTCAAGGCAAACTGGCTTTCTGCGGCGAAGAAGGTGGACAAGGTGGCTGTACAAAATCTGATGGCAGGGGTCAAGCGTAAGGCCCGGCAATTCGGATTTGGAAAAGCGGAAGCCTAACTGAATATTTTTCCTGAATTTTATACTAATTGAACTTGAAAAAGAAATTTAATTTGATTTTTTAAATAAACGATTTCACCGATTTACACGCGTTTTCCCTTGACCAAACTTTGACCGTATCACCCTTTATCTATCAGAAAAGATTAATAATATTAATGATTTCACCGTGTACAAATTAATAATAGGTTTATTCCGATACGTTTATTTACTACAACATAAATTCCATAAGAGCGCATTGTATGAATATTTACGTTCATTGTTCTCAAAACAAAAGAAACACTCCTAGCGAATCCCCTTTTTCTACGTTTATCCGTAGGACGAAGAAAATCTAATGGCGTTTCAATGCATTAGGACGGAATTGAAACTCGTAGAACGAATGTAGAATCAATAAGCAGTAATAGATTTTAAAGAATATCTCAATAAGAGAGGGTCTAGTATAAGAGAGGAGCGGACTGGCTGGTTTTGAGCCAAACGAACTGTCAAAGCCTGAGCCAATCAAGCGCCTATCTTGATTGCATTGGCAGTGTTGCTAGAAATCGCCTAGGCATAGGTTGCCAAGGTAGTTTGTTTTGAATCCGCTCCTCTCCTATCCTAGACCCTCTCTAATCTCAACCATTTGTGACTCTTTATCAAATCCAACGGTACGTATGGAAAGGTGAACAAATTTAGAGGCCATCTTTGACAGTAATATTCAATTTTTTGTTTAAACCCGTTCAAAAAAGAGAGGTTAAGCGGGGGTTGTGTTAAGTAGGACGGAAATTAGATCAAAAACCCTACAAACCGTGTTTGACATATTGAGTTATAGAATCAAAATAACACTACATAGAACATCGACCAAAGTAGCTATAGATTTGGGGAAATAACGATTTAAGGATAGTACGATGCATGGAAAAATGAAGGGACCACCGAATCCATCGAGTTATAGAATATCAAGATGTGGAGAGTTGACTGTAGTTGCACTGAAACTGGTTCAGCCCTGTGGTAAAGTGGGTGGCGAGAATAAACAAGCGGAAGTAGAAGACGATGGCTTTTCACAAGGATAATTTGTCCGAAGCTGTCGGGGTTGAAAGTTGCCTCCGAACCTGCATGCGTACAGCAGATCAAACCCTTACAAGTAACATTTTAAGTTTTATGAAATACTACAAAGTAACTGTAAAACAACATTCATAAAACTCTGGTCAAAGCTATTTAGTCATTAATGCATCCACCAAAACCTCATTAGAACTAGAATATGGCTTGTTGGCCCACCCTGGAGGAGGTTCTTAAGGGTGTATTCTCAAAGCTCTTTTAGATTGATTTTCTTAAAAAAATAAGTCCACCCTCGTAAAATGTCGATTTGACTAATTATTTTATATTGAAAAAAAAAAATATTCTTCAGATCGAGTTAAAAGATTTTTTTTTATGATTTTTGCATTTACATCTTTGCTCATTGCAAAATTCACCATACATCTAAGGAACTATAGATTTAAAATCAAAATTTGTAAAAAACACAAGCAAACTAATTGTAACATAGCGGTGGCATAAAAGTTTTTGTTAAAAAGTTGTTTTGCTCGCAAGAAATCCTTAACAAATTCACAAGGTTTTAAAATGGCATTTATGAAGAAAACTTGCAGGCTGAATTGTATTTATTTAAAGCCATTTTGCTTGATCCTAACCCGTTCAGATTTATGGCAGCATTTATGGAGGCAAAGTTGCCTTCAAAACGTCAAAGTTTGTTTATCTTTCGATATTTAGTTGCGCTGTGGGATCCACTGTTCTTCCAGGCGGTTTTCTCCCGATGGATTGGAAGCAGTTACTCAGATAGTTTGCGATACTGTTTTACAACATTTTGGATTTTGAACAGCTGGAAGCACAATCGTTCCCGAAAAAGATCCGCGTCTTCCGGATGGTAACCGAAGTGCACCATCCAACAATGCAGGGATGTACGCTTGAAAGAAATTTTCGAAGAGTTGATTATTTTGCCGAATAAAATCGCTGCTATGGATCGGAAACCAGCTAGCCTCCGCTAACTAACAGTTTCAGTGGTTTGCTGTCGGTTGTAATTTCGATTGTCATCTATTTGCAAGATCTGAAGAAGGCTGGTATGTTTTTCAACTTTCGACAACGTTTTATGAATTCGAGGGCCTCGCTCCCTTTACTTTTCTCCGCCAGATGGTCAGTCATTGATGGTGGGCTGGTTCTTCCAAAGAAGTAAATTTAGCTGAAATCGACTTGAATTTTTCATGCTACTTCGTCTATCCCTCGAGATTTCCATGTCATAAATTTGGCTTTTTTTTAACTATGAGGAACCATCTTTTAAGCTCATTTTGTAAACAGAGTAAATGGGAAGTGTACAGAGGTGCCAGATTTACAGACATGTCTGTTAAATTACAGACTTTTATTTTTTTCACAGACATTTACAGACTTTTGTAATCAAGGGAAAATTTTAAAATTTAATGTGTTACACTGTTTTACATTCTTAATCAAATTACACGTGCGATGCATTTTGCAACACGCATTAGAAATTCGCGCGTTTTCAAATCCACCACACGAACGAGCTGTCACTGTTATAGACGCTCATAGGTATAGACCTGCCATTTTGCATCCAAAACAAACATTGTCCATATGATTTGACGGTTTGTTTGGATACGTCAACTCACGTTGGCCGGTCTATAACTTGACTGTCTATAGACACTGTCACTGAAAAAGTGAATTCGGATTCATCTGTCATATCTCTTATATCGGGTCACAACTCTATAAGTATCATGACAGGTAACGATGACACCCGTTTGTTTATAAGAAAGAAACGTCGTGAAATCTCAACCAACAATTCAAAAAGACGGATCAGCTTTTGTAATCAAATCTTGTTATGATCTTTTCTCGCAAATCGAAGCTTGCCTTGCCAAATCATCAACACCGTCGGCTAGGGAAAATCCTTTCCTATTCGATGGTGGAATTGATTTGCGTTGGCGTGCTTCAGTTTGCAAGATAAGTTCATTGCATGTTTGCTGATCCACCCTTTAGTATTGTTGGTTGATAAATCTGTTCGAAAATCGTATGATCAATAATCATTAATGGTGATTCCTTGAAGAGTCCACAAATTGCCTGATGATGGCTGAAATGCCCTATCAGTTCAAATGTTCTAGAGAACAAATTTCGGACACAGCTGTGACATCACTCATGAAATTGGAACTCCCTGTCTGCTGCATCAAATGTGAAGTTCCAGTTTCATTGTTGTATGTTTTGTGGCAGCTGTGCTCTTGAAATTTTGAGGTGATAGTATAGCGCATTACACACATTATAGGAAGTACGAAAACGCATATGTCACGAATAGAAATTCTCCGATATCTCCAAGGTCATTACTAATTTCCATCGCTATCTCAACAGACTTCCCCAATCTCAGGCATCCGGTGAAGATCAGCATCGATGGCACCTATCGTTTGGTCTTGGGTTTGGTCACGTTTGGCCGTCAATTATGTGGCCAAATCTCCAGGCAAATAGCGTTGCTTCCAGAGTTTGAACATGCAATAATCACAAAAGCAGGTGCTGTAATTATTTGGCAAAATGTAATGAATATGTTGCGTTTCAGCAACCCTGATCCTGATTCATCAACACTTTTGAGCACGAAGTTTAGAATCGTGTTAATAAGCTTATTAATTGCTCGATTTCTCTATATTTAGGTGGTTAAAAGTTGAATCTCTCACTAAGGTGTGCTCGTTCCCCCGTTGCTGGCGTGCGAAAGAACCAGTACTAAGAAACTAACGGATTTCCACACTACATGGCACATAAAATCGACTCAAATTTAAGATTAAACTACTCAATCTCTAGAAAACGTGTCTCATAAATCTTTTCGAATATGACAATAATCGACCAAAAATTTACTCATTTTAGAAGTACACACTCAAAGAATAAATCACATATCCAATGGAAAATATTCATTAGAATTTCACCATAATTGGGAATTGCACCACAAAATCACATGAACCATATGTGTCAAAAGAAATTTAAGTGACTTATCATATAGAACTCATGCGATCACATGAATTTTATGTGAAATTCAGATAGATTTAATTGGTTTTGTTAATGGAAAAAGTATGATATGCATTCCCAATAGAAACTACATGAAAACTATTTTCCGTGTACAAATTTCATATGTACATTAGACTGATGTAAAATTTGAAATTTTCGCTCCACAGTGCTCAAACGGTTCCAAATTGGGCCCTGATTATCTTCCCAAAATTAGAACTTCTTTAGCCTGACTTGGCACAAACCATTAGAAGTTTATATGGGAATTACTATGTGGAAACCATAATTTCGGTACATATCAATCTCATAATTCACCAGTTCACTCTACTTTAAAAAAATGATAGCTGAGCTTGTTGAAGACTACTTTTCGATCAAATGCATGGAACAAAAATTATCAATGATTCAAGTCACCAATGTCTTATGATTATGCTGAATCAACTGTTCAGCAGGCAACATTGCTGTTTATAGCGCGTAGAATAGAGTACAAAAATCATGGCTACTATGTCACACTGCAGAACTAATCTCAACTTTGAGTTGACCTCATTTGTCGTGTAGTCATAATTTATCTTTTTATTAATTGCTTTTAACGTAAACGGCGTAAATGGATGCATTTCCAATCCCAATTAGGTCAAAAGCAGGTCATTTTGGCTCGAACATGACTTTTACAGACATTTAAATTTTCGCATCTATTTCATGGACAACCCACCCCTCTTCATCGCACGCAAAACTTCTGCTAATTTTATGCAGCCCAATTACAGACATTTCTGAAATTCACAGACATTTTTCACAGACTTCTGAAAACAAAACCTGGCTTCTCAGGGATTGTATGCTGCAATTTAAAAGCCTAAAAAGCAACAATAAATGCTTTTTGCTCTAATGCAAAACCAAATGGTCTTATGGTTGCTTTTAGAATGATAGAACACGTTTATTAAATATTTTATCAAGACATTAACAAACAATTGCTAATGCTAAACAACGTTTCTGCTTGAATTACAGAGCAGTTTTAAGGAGGGATTAAGAACTGTTTTAAATTTATTTTTAAAACAAGACCGTTTTTGACTTTCTTGCCAGACTATAAAAGGTTTTTAAAACAGCAAAAAGCTGAATTACTAAGCAGGAATGTTTTACACTTTGAAATGCTGTATTTATTCTAAATGGATTGTTCTTTGCCGTTATAAAACCATCATAGATCAGAGTGGATGCCAAAAGGTTACTGAATTGTTACTTGGGCTGAGAGACCTCGGACCAGCAAAAGCAAAGTAAGCATGCTGCATTTGGCGGTCTGGGAAGCTCTCAGTTAACAACAGAGGAAATAGTCAATGAATACCTTTTTTTTAGATCAAATGCACGCTTAAATAAGAGAACTTAAAGTTGGACGCAACCTTCCCACCCAGGTATGACACGACTTTTCTCATAATTCGCACCTCTTTCCATCTCCGGTTGCATCACGCACAGAGAAGCATCAAATTCTGGTATAACAAATTGCAGGTAATGAGCCGTTTGATTCGTTGACGACGTCGAGCATGTTGTCCAAAGAAGAAGACAAAAACAACAAACGTAACGATTCGTGAAACGAGTGCCATAGGTATATCCATAACTTCCGAAGTCGCAAGTACTTAAGACAAAGTTGTTGGCGAGCACACACACACAGAATCCATAGCGTGTCAAAAAGGCGAGTGGGGAGGGAGGGGGGTGGGGTATCCTCTCACTCTGTGCTGCGTTAAGATCGATGTTCCTCCAGAGCATGGCAGCGAGGAAGACGTTCGATGGGGGAGATAAATAAAAGGAAACACACAATATATTTAGATATATTTGTGTGTTTCATGTTTTTCGCTGTTTCATATTATTTTATCTTCCCCTTCCACCCCCATCCACGGACGCGGCCAGCCGGCTGCTGCCGTTTTTCTGGGACAAGCGGGGTGGGTAGCTTGCCTACTTGTTGTTATGTTATGCTTTTTCGAGTTTTTGTTTCGCTATGCTGCTGATGCTGAGCTGTGTCTTGTCTATGCCGAAACAAATCGAAAAAAGAAAGGGGTCGAAAGACGCGGGGCAGGAGGTGGGTGGGGGAGAGAGAGTCATTAACATCATCATAATCATTTATTGTTTTTGGGAATATGAAAATGTATATGCATATCGGTGCGTATTTTTATCTCGGTGAAAGTGCGATAAAGGGTGGCTCGGAAGGGTAGGGAAGAGGGGTGGTGCTGTTGAAAAAATGAATCTATGGAGAACAATGAATGCCAGGGCAATAGGTGCTGGCCAAGTTTGTAAAGGAATGACCGATCGGTTTCAGTATACACAACTAACACACGGCCAATTGAGAGGGAGAACAAGGGCCGTCGCCGCCGGTGTGGAAATGTTTGGGTCGACGGGATGCGGTGAGGTGACGGGGGAATTTTCCCTAGGTTCAGATCAAAGAAAAGACGTTAAGAAGAGAACGTATGTGCCGCACATATGGGTACGATCATCTGCAGATGTGAGGGAAGATAACCTAGATATGCACCCGGTTGAGGAATATGTGATCTACTGGATTGCTTCCGGAAATGACCCGATGCAGGTCACTGGGGTCTCCCGATAGACTAGTCGATAGACGGTTCAATTTCCTTTTGGGCTGGAGAATTTCTCGACTTCCCTGGGTATAGAGAAGCATTGTTCCGCACAGTATACAAATGGAAACATTATTCAAATCACCGTAAAATTACGATATAGCGAATCGACACAGCATCCGAGTAAAAGAGGCTATTACATTCAAAAGAAGTCCTGGAATAAATTTCTAAAATTGCTGTTCATACAATTCATCTACCTCGATGAGCAATTTTCAATGTGCTCAGCAAATAAATTTTATATGATCTACAATCTTTATCGCCTTCCCCCAAGTACCCAGTAACCTCTCAAAATGACTCAAGCTGACCATCGATTCGGCACTCGAGTTTACCAGAAACTCGCATTTATGTTTATCAAAAAATATATAAATTGATAAATTGATTATTATGACGCCCAAATGGAACACCAACCGCACACTCCTTGCATACGGCGACGCTTATCACAGGTGTTCAATCACCTGTATTCGATCAGTGTTATACTACTAGAGCACTAACGCGAGTGACCGACTGCGGGGCCATAAAAATTCAACACCCTCATTATTAGCTAATTTTTTGTCAATAATATAGAAATAAAAAGTACACACCCGGGACCCGGGAGATCGCATGACCCGGACGGAGGACGGGTGGTGACGCAAAGCAATGAATAAATACCGACGTGAATCTACAATTATTACTTTATCTTATCTTGAACGATTTTGGTGCGGGTTGTCGACATTTGATGGGCAGTGAAAAATTTGTTCAATAACTTTATTCCGTGACTCGCCTCTTGTCATCTCACAACTAGCCTCAACGAAGCTCCCCAGCCTTTGGGAGGCATCAGAAGCTAACTAAATGCGACTTAGCAAAATAGCTGAGAACGCAGATCGCAACGCCGGTGGGTGCGTCGAGGGGAGGAAGCAGAGCATGGTAGAGAGAGAGAGAGAGAGAGGGAAGGAAGCGGGGAAAGTGAAGAACAAATGTAACATAAATTGTCAAATTGACATTATTGATAATGGGTCCGTATTGTTGTCGTTTGAGTTTGGTGGTGGCTGCGATATCGCGACTAGGCTGGGTGAATGCTCGTTTGGTGATGACAAAATTAAGGATTTTTCGTCCAAAAAACTCGAGACCCAACTCATGGAATTTATGTTTTGACTTCCAAAGCGTTCTATATCATTCCAAAACCAAAACCCAATTAGAAACTACCAGTCTTCACCGGTAACTGACCTTTCTATTCAACCCTCCTCTATCCGAAGGGTAGGAAATAAACTGGAAACTAGTTTCATTACCCGTTCCGCCATATGATTATTCATCTCGAGCATCCCTTTCGAAATGATGCTGCGCATGTTGCTGTATGGTCATACCATGTCCATCGCTAGTGGATCGAGCCGCGAGCTGGTGACCCTTTCCCGGCATCTCCAGTCACGTCAACTTTGCGCAGTGGCGATATCGTAACCAATGAGGTACATCCGAGGTGCGATTATTGCTAGTTGAAAACTAATACCAATACCCCGCCTTGGGGACGTGCAATACCGTCCACAGTGGCAATTTTTGACAACCCCGAAAGGGGTCATTATCTTGGAAATAAAAGCTGATCTGGTGTAGCTTCAACTTCGATCTGATCATTTATTTGGTGGAAGATCTCTCTCAATCTTTTATCTTGTGGTTCCACTGGTCAGAAGAACACGTTTCAACAACATGGTTAGATCGAGTGATATGTTGATACAGATATCTGCATATACATCCCCTTATTCTGCGCCGCGAGTGATGTGAGGTGACTCGCTGTCACTAGTGAGGTGACAAATTCACCGCGAGTGAGGTTACTCTCCGCGCAAATCAAATGAAATGGGTGCAGAATAGACCTCACAGATTACATTTTTTTTTTTTCAGTATACAGATTTTTGAGATATTTCAAATAAGTGAAATTTATTTTAAACTCTGGATCAGAGTTACATTTTCCTCGTGTGTGCAAAAATGTGCTGCCGAGACTCTCAACAAACCGTCTCCCGTAGCAACGAGTGACACGTGACGAGCGAGAAAGAGACGCGCGAGAATAAGATACGAGCGAGAAACAAATGCGACACCCAAAAATCCTGGCGTGCGCGAGGTTCGCGCTGATCTCAAGAGCTACGATTAATGTTAGAAATGCAGAGCTCGAAGTCCTGGAAGGTGTAGGTAAGCGAAATACAGGCTGTTGAAGCTTGCTTGGTTTGACCGACATTTCATTTGCGTTTGCACAAGCCATTTCTATTTTAGAGGAAAGGTAGCATATATTTGCAGTGCTTAAATTCTTGAAATCCTCTAATAGCAAAAGTCATTAATTTGCCGGTCAATTAGAATATTCTTTGTTTATTTGTTTCCGGTTCAACACTTAACTGCACTTGCATGACTAACATCTTTTGAAATGTTATTTTCAAAACATAGAATGGACAAAAATTCTACAAAAAGTGTATCGAAGATCAAAAAAGTACGGGGATTTGACCGTTGCAAGATGTTCACACATTTTCAACGTAATTTAACCATTCATCGGCAACACAACTGGTATACATTGTTAGATGGGATGTTACGTATTTTGAATAGATTATATCGGAATGCTACGAATGCAGCAATGTTATGATAATTCAATGGGTGGAAGAAATTTTTACAGAACGTATTACCTTTACGCTTTCACTTGTACTTTGTTACCATTACTTTAAAAATGTTCATATTTTTTTTAATGTCCCTCATGTGATCGAGCATTCAGATAAATTCTATAACAGAAGCGGTGACCCACTGGGTGATGGCGCGACCTATGCTAAATCTCGATGAACATTTCAAATGGTCCTATTTGCTTTGATCGATTCTCTTCATCGACTTTCTCTTTTGATAACCACGCCTACGCAAATGCATTTGGTGCTAATTTTGCCACACAGTTTGATAGCAGCAGTTCATATCTTGTGCTTAGAACGTTGAACACAGCAGCGAATGCTTTTGAAGTTGAGTTATTAATGGAAGAGAAAGTCGATGAAGAGCATCGTGCAAATAGGACCTTTTGAAATGTTTATCTAGAAATAGCTGCAGCAAAATAGTGACATGAGCGGGCATCGTTGGCTTTAACTCAGATGAGCGTGTAGACCAGTTTAGTGATATATTTACCATTCCAATTATTAATATCACCAAGTCTACCGACCTTCTGTTCCGTTCCTTCAAATCACTTTCTGGTTGGCACGGTACGATCTAGAAGGCTTCTGCTGACCATTTCTCTGCGGGTTTCGATGGTCCGTAATCGCTAAGAAGAAATAACCTTTTCGGTTAGATAATGGGCGACCTTGCCTTTGTATACCAACAGTGTCAGAAGGAAGCGCCTGAGTGTCGGCACCAATACCACAAAGTGACCACCAAGCGCCACCATCTCGCTACAACAAACCAGAAAGTGGTACAGCCATTGCTACAACCTGCAACAGATCAACCAATCAAATCATCATGTTGCCAGAATGTATGGTTTAAATTTGGAAAATACCGTGTTGAAAGTTGATCTATCTATTTGAAAAATTATGATATTCACATCCACATTCTTAAGTCATCCTTTTTTTTTAGCAACTCGCAAATTCAGTTTAGAAGAACATCAGCAAATGCTGATCTTTTAAAATTTCCTGGCTATCTAGGGAGCATATCTGAAAGAATATCCTGTTACTTATGCACCGTTTCCTGAACATCTACAAAATTTCCTTAAGTTTTAGAAAATTTACTCAAATTTCAAAGTACCTTGAAATTAAACGAGGTTCCAAAATCTTCATCTTCAGGAAGTTCATTGAGATTTTTAAGATCTCTGACAAACTGCTATGAAGTTCCCTAAACTGAAACGATGATCCCTGAAGTCTTTTATCTTTACCAAATTCCCTGAACTTTTTCAAGATGCCCTGTACTTCTATGAAGTTATACGCAGTTCCTCGAATTATTACGCAGTCCACAAAACTTCATCAAGGCTTGCTTCACATCTACGTTTCTCGTTGATTTTCCGCAAAGTTCGACGCTCGAAATTTCCTGAATTTGTGCGGAATTCTTTGAACTATTTCATCATGAGGTTTCATCAAAGCTCTGAAGTTATAAAAAGGTCCCTGAATAATAAAGAGGTTCCCTGCCATTAAACAATAAACTTCTACGAAGATACCTAAACTTGTATAAAGTTCCCACTTCTACGAAGTTTTCTGAACTTTTCCATGATCTCAGAACTTCAAATAATTTCACTAAATTTAGCTCATGATTCATCTGACATATGTTGGTCTTAATGCATAAAACAAAGTATAATAATAATACCAAAGAAACATTCAAAATCAGAACAGTGTTCTAGTGAAAACAGTTAACGGAACATTAGAGTCAAACGAAACATAAGTGTTACTAATCACATTAGCAACAGTATGATTAGCCTCATTCAGCCCATACTGTCAATTACGAGCTGCAAGGTGTATGAAGTGTCGTTGTCTTATAACTTTTTCAGGTACGAAGAAGAAGAAGAAGAGTTACCGAAGCAGTTCGATGAAACTCTACGAAGTTCACTGAAGTTCGGTGAGCTTCTACAAAGTTAGCTGAACTTTAAAGTCACATTAGCATCTGCACTTCAAGAAAGTTTCCTGAACTTTTAAAAAGTTCCCTGAAGTACCACGAAGTTTCTTGAAGAACTACAAAATTAGCTGAACTTTAAAGTTACATTAGCATCTGCACTTCAAGAAAGTTTCCTGAACTTTTAAAAAGTTCCCTGAAGTACCACGAAGTTTCTTGAAGAACTACAAAATTCCCTGCAACTCGGATAGCAGTTCGTACCTTGCTGTAGTGGCTGTAGGTGCATTGCCAGACAGCACCAGCAAATCAACAGAGGAAAGGTGCTGCATGAAGAGGTGGTGATAATGGACGTGCCCTCAGGAGCCCGAAAAAGCATGCAAAAACGAACATCAGCATCCTCGGCAGAAAGGGTTTGCGGATCTGTCGAGATTCGATGCGTTGGAAGCATTGATCTCCATAGACCTCCATTATAATATTTGTTTAGTCCTTCGGCTCCGCAGAGCCTTCAAAGATATTGAGCCTGCTGAATAAACATTTTAGAAAACATGGTTTTCGATTTAGATACTGACCGTTGAGTTTGACAAATATGTTGGATTCATCCCAAAATTTACATTCCAGTTTTTTTATTTCTCATCATATTTTCAGGTTGACAACTACTTGGGACGAACACACCATGCTTTTTGTCTAAATATATTTGAACAGTTCTCAAATTTAAGTACATGTTTGAATCATATGATGTCGGCTACAGCTTGAAAGGCTGGAAATACTGATGGATGAAGTCACACGAATCAATTTCCACAACGAAGTTTTTTTTAAAGGGCCCTCCGAACTATTGGTTCTCTGCCAGCTGCAAAATACCTATCAATTTGACCTACCAAGATCAATCGGATTCAAATCAGGCTAATCAATATCCCAAAATTTGAGCTAGTTTAGTGAAACTGATTCTGCACTGGCTCTTTGAAGTTTATATGGGAATTAATATAAGAAAAGTGTATTTTTTGTCCTCATCGTTCTAGCCCTGCACCATAATGACTTAGGGAATAGTTGTCCATCAGAGCCCCCCCTTTTACGTGAAAATTTCTGAGTAGTAAATGAACCATGTCAGAAGAACATCATCTTCCTAATCAATTAATAACTAATTATCCTAACGTTCAATTTTTCAATTCCCACATAAACTTCAAGTGCAGTATGAGTTCGCATCCTAATGAGAACAAATTTTGTGAGAATGATCAGGAGCTGATTTGAAATCATTTGAACTTGGTGGAGCTAAATCAATATTTTGAACCATGAAAATTCCATGCGCATGGATCGGTAACAAATCTTCCGCTTGAAATACTTCTATAAAACCACAATCTCTCAACCCTCAAAAACTGAATACCAACTGATTGAAATCAATCAGTTGTACCAGCAATGTTACCACGAGAATGTTACAGGACTACAACAGTTCTCTGCTGTTTTTTTTATCACCAATCACCAACCAACCAACCAATCATGCACGCAGGACGTAGGTACACTGCCGATCTCACGACACGAATGAGCCACGTAGGAACAAAAAAGAAATAATACGTCTCGAAATGTACCAGGCACCTACGATCTTATTGAAAGCGTGTCTCTATCACGCGGGATGGATGCACGTGTACATTAACTCTGCTCTGGATAATATTGATTCATTCCTATTTATAATAGTTTCTTCCCTTTGGAGCAGCTACGAGCACCAAACCCAAACCCCATTTTCCCGAAATAAAAAAAAAATATTATCTTCGTTAATTTTGAACGGACTTCTGGTGTTCAGAGGTTCTGATTTTTGACTGACTAATTCGGAGGGGCTACAAGGAGCAAAGTTTGCAGAAACTGTGGGATTTCTATAGTGATGGTGAAATTAATTAAAAGCTAATGTGTGGGTGGAAAAGTCTAATAATTTATTTAACTGGAATTATGGTGCGTGTTGTTTGACCGCGATGGCGGTCCGTGGCTTGATCAGTCCGTCGACAATGGTGGATCGGTGCCTTCGACTGGTCTGAAAGATGGCTCCTGGTGACAGGAGCTGTGGTCACAAAAATGGCTTGGGTTTGCGCGTTGCGATGGCGGTTCGCAACCAGGGAATGTAGCGATCCCTGTGCAGCTACCAAAGTAGCCTCTTCTGGGTCAACGGCGTCTCCCTTTGTTGGCAAATATCGGCCACCTTGGTCGAGCCGAAAAGGGTCTTCCTCCTTCTCAATTAGGACCGCGTCCGAGGATGCTCTCTTGTCTGGCGTTTATTAAGCCGGATAGTGGAAGGTTCTTGACTTTTAGACCAAGACAGTCGTGACTGACTTGGTCGAAACGTGCCGATCGTGAGGATCTATACGTGGAACATAAAAAAAGGTCCTGAACGAACACCAAGAATAGAAAAATGTCGTTCACTGCACTTTGAGGCACTTTGCTCGGTTGACTTTTGTACTTTAGACTTACTATCCACTCACGTCTTGTAAGCACAAACACCGGTTTACTTCTCAGCATCCCAGATCTATTCCAGATATCAAAAACCCTCCGTTCCTTATTTCCTCCATTTTCCCTCCTTGTAGCTTATCATCACCCATCCATACCATCTCCTATTCAGTTTTCCTTCCACATTTGATCCCAACACGCTTGCGATCCTGTCTCGCCCAATTATGGTTATAAAAATATCGATTTCAAACTAATCCTACTAACACAAATTTATACATTTTCCCATTACAACAATTTTACCAACAATCCTACTAATCCTACTAACGCAACACTGACACAAAACACTACAGTTCCTTAAAACAACTTGCGCAAATTAAAATCTAGGACATTGTAACTAAACGGTTACACGTTACTGGCTTTAAGATCTACCCCCGAAGCCAACTCCGAACTGCTTAAAATAAGGGGAACAGGATTTTATTTTGTTATCAACGGATCACATCTTAGTACTTGTTACTTTTTTATGCCTTGTTGATAGTGATAAGACTCTTTGTCGATCTAGGATGATCTTGAAGCAAGGTAAAATGAGGTAGGTAGTTATTTTTCATCTCCATGATTCCTAATCTTTTATACGCTATTCTCTAGTTTGAATTGGTTACGAGCGGGACCTTACATTTAGAGTCGAATCCTTGCGATAAAGGCAAGAATGACAACTGTATCAAAACCGAATACTTCATCATATCTCAATAGTGATGGAGTAATATAGCATGCCCTAAACGGCGTATACCACAGTCGATCAAATAACTGTTCGCAGTTGTTTTTGAATCCGCACCACTAGACTTATAATACGTAATTGAAAATATTCAAATTAATTACGAAAATATAACGCTTTGTAGATTCTGTTCCGTAAAAACCTAACCGAAATAATGAACATCGGGTAAATGCATAACTTAGTGAAGGAGAAGGTCCTTTTTCGTAGCTTCATGTCGGGTTTGAAAGATCGCCGGCGACGACTTGTTCTGGTGTAAGGGACACCGCCGTCGGGTTTGAACGGTAATAGCATTAGCTTCATCATAACTGGTGTGTTCTGATATGAAGGGCTCGGTATCGTAAGAGAGCCGTTTTCGTTTACTTAGCAGGAAATCGTGGGATCGATGCCAGGCCCCATAATATTAAAGAGTATCTCCTAGCCAAATTGCTTGCTCATCGTGTTTTGTGAAAATTATCGTCCATGTCGTCGTCACCAGGCTACAACAAGTCCATCATAAGTAGTTTGATCTTATATGAGGGACTCAGTGGCCTTAGAGGGACCGTTTATGCTTACTGAGCTCAATATCATGAGTTAAGCCCTTCCACATTCAAGATTTGAGCAGCCTAATTGTGCAAAAACAAAATTATAGACAAAAAGTTCAATTTGATGACCAAAAATTGTTCTTCTTCGATTCTTGGGCTACACGGAGCGTCAACAAGAAGATTTCAAGTGATCTCGTAGCTCATAGTGTTTCAAATGTTTCCGCTATTCCGAAAATTCAGAAATTCTAGAGATGTTGAGTGATCCAAAAATAAGTGCGAATCCCCAGTTGAAACAGTAACTTTATGTTGAAGCCTAGGGAGTTCTCTCTAGACAATAGAAATACCTGTGTTTTGATCCATTCGTCGAACTTGGAAAGGTTTTCAGGTTTCTAGAAAATGAAAATAAAGATGAAATGATCAAAATTAAGGGATGTAAATGAATCGATCGTAATAGTTTATGTGGGAACAAAACCAAGTTCATAAAATAATTGAAATGAAAATTGTTGTTCAAACGTCAAACCCATTCCGCAACTTTTTAACTATATCCCTTATTTTTGAACAGCGCAAAATCGTCACAGTTTGAGTTTTTGAAAACTGATAGATCACCCCAGTAGGGTGGAGAACGGTTTCGCCCCTACATTTCTGATTAATTTTCTTTAAAAAAAAACTTGTGCTTGGAATCGGGTCTCTGGTACAGAAGCCGTTCACCATCCTCTGTGAATTTTCGATTAAAAAAAAAAGAAGTTTGATGCCTAACTACATAAAAATGCATGAAACGTCTAGATCTGATGTTATCTCGAATTGGGTTCTTTAATTTTGAAAAATATATCGGCTTTTATATATCATCTGAAAAAGCTTCGTTTTCTGAGCACAGCGATATTTTTTTTCAACCCCACGCACTTTCATCTCGATTTTTAAATCATGATTTAAAGCAAAATAATAACTTTACTGTTTGACACTAAAGTGACAAACTGACAGCTCGCTCCCATACAAAGTGACACCGAGGGTCGCTAATAAGGTGATTTTTGCAAATGTAATCGTACTTATTTAAAATAGTTCCAGTGTGCCAAAATTGATGAAATTTTAGGTTTGGGTTCCATTTTTAATGCAGATTACGAATATGCATTTACCTCAATACCCTTAAAGAACCCAATTGATTTATTTTTTTTTGTCAAACATCAACTTTCTGGGGCTTGAAATTTCGTCGTGAATGGCAAGTGGGATATGGAACATTGATGAATTGTCAGGGTGTCATTTTAGGCACCTTCATGTTTCATTTGTAGTCAATAGATTAAGAATCAGTTCAAATATGGATTTTTGGGAGCAAGTTGCAGTTTGGGTCTTTTTTCACCAACTAATGCTCAATGTGTAACTTTTTTCTAATGTATTTGGAAGCTTAAATATATTTCTAAAGATCATATGTTTAACATTTATTTCTGAAGATACATACAACAACAAGGTTCAGGGCCTTTTGAAAATTTTCAGAGTTTCTACAGAAAAAAAATCAAGATTAGGATCAATGAAACTTTTCATAACAATGTAACTAAATAGCACAGTGTTACAAATCAATTGTCAAATATAGTTCATGATCCCGGATTTCAAAAGTGACAGGAAATCAAAAACTTTGCAAAATTTGACGCAAAAGAAAATTTTTAAATCCGATAAGTCCATGCTTCAGTGTTCACTCGGCTGTCGACAAAAGCAGGCCACTCTCGATGTGTGCCACGCGATCGTCTGTTTTCTCGGCAGCAACCATTGTGTGGTCCTCCTCATTGTTCTTCATCAGCAGTTCTTTCGGTCGATGCGTCGTCGACTTTGGAAAGCAACCGTTTCGTGATGAGTGTGTGAGTTCTGACCACGTTTTGCGTCCATTGCTGCAATGGACGCGCTCTGACCCTCGTTGGCGTACAACAATTTGCCATACAATGAAACCACTGGAAGCGGCTCCAGTTCTGATGGAGGAGGCTTTTTGGATAGCGGAAGATAAAGTGTTTATTGTGTTGTACCTTTTGACTATAGTTTTAAGATGTATTGTATAGTGACCAAGAATCCTCGGCTCTGTAAAGTTAATTCGGTTGAGCCTTATCAAATAAATTAATAAACAAAAAAAAGAAGTCCATGCTCCAAGATTTTACATAAATAAATTCAGCAATCGACTAAATTTTCAAAAGCGACCAAAAATATTCATTAGTACCGTCCCAATGACGCGTTCATCTAGATAAAATTGATAAATAGCAGATTTTTAGCGATGGGCCCAATGTTATCCCATTTCCCCTATGTATCAGACTTAAAATTAATTTTAAAAACAGATAATAAAATAATATATTACATTGAAAAGTTTCGCGCAGGACTCTACATTTTCGAAGCTCTAAAATGAGCTCGAGTTTTGTTTCTTTCATACAACGTGGTCACGACATCATTTATATAATGCCTAGCTAGGCTTTCAGCACGAAACGAAAATGAAAAAGAAGCACGCTTAGAACGAAAGACTGGCTGTGGATTTTCTCGTCGTTGCTTTGCTCATCGCTTTCAACGCTTTCGTCGGTTTTGTAGTTAAACGAAACATCATTATGGCTTTCAATCCGCTTCACCGCTCTTTCAATTTGTTTAAGGTGATTCCTGGAAGAGTCCAAAGATGGCTGTCTGATGGCTGATATGCTCTATGACTTCAAGTTTTTAAGAGCACAAATCTCTGACACCACGCATGAAATTGGAACTCCATGTTTGCTGCATTGCAGCAACCGGGACGGGAGAAAGAGAGATAAGCGATTAAAAATTTGTTTATAGACGCCGACTTTAATAGAAAAAAAAGCTAACAGTCTCTTCATCGCATCGATTTTGTCGATTAGCTGATATTGTCACGCCCTCGATTCGATACCATAAAATGTCGACATCACATTTACTCAAAATGTTTGGTTTTTCACTAAAGCCATTATATTTCAACCAAATTTTCCTTTGAAGGTATCTGTACATCATTGAATATTCAATGTAGTCAATACAATGACTACAACTACAACTGCAAAGTCAAATAAATTTAATTAAAATAAGAAGCCATATATTGTTTATTATTTGTCGCCATCATTTAAAAGCCTTCAACGAGCTCATGGTTAGACCACCGTTATTTTCAATCTGAAGTCAACCCGACCAATAATTTGACCTGTTTGTTTTAAAGTTAAATAAACTGTTTTAATTGAATTACATTCAATCAAAGTGTTTTGTTACTTAATACGTGAAGTTTAAGATTTTCAGAGTTGGGAGGAAATGCTATACTAATATCAACATGAAGCTTTAGTGCGATAGCTTATAAGCTAGATAATGTTCTGCAGAGGATAGATTGATAGTTCCGCTATAGTACAACTCATACAGTGATGGATGAGGGGATTTGAGGTATGTCCATTCACATATCAAACATATACATACCTTAAATCCCCTCATACATCAATGTATGAGTTACGTAAAGGAGAGTGCATTTGATTAATATTGTCGCATTAATGGCCCTTCGCTCAATTTCAACTTCTGTTCGATGTTCACACCGCCGTACTCTAGTGGAACTATCAATCTATCCTCTTCAGAACTATCTCTAATCTCTAATAAATTATCGCACTAAAGCTTAGAGATTCGGAATGCAAGACAATATTACCAAGGACAGAAGTATACAAACCGACAGGAGCAGGTGGCAGAAGAGACCGTGATAACAAACTACAAGCAACAAGTTTGGCAAGGTTCCCGAAATGTGCATCCACTGGGGATCGTCAAAAGCCTGGAGTATGGGGATTTGAAAGGATCCTACATGTAACATGAGGGAAGAAGCAAACAAAGATAAGTTCAGTTCTTTTTAGAGGTGGGCAAAACAGCTCATCTGGCTGAGTGGATCAAATCTATCCAGCTCACTAAAGGGAGTCGATTCTTTGGAACAGCTCTTCAGCTCACATTGAAATTATAGAAATTATGACACAAATTCAAAACCGGAAATTAGTGGTTTTAGTGCTTAAAACTGCATAAAATAGTAAAAGTAGTCTAAACCAATAAATTCGTACCTTACAACATGGCTCGCGTAAACATACATATTTTATTTTTGATGTTAATTCTCCAGCAGAATGTCTCTCACTATTCTCGGCTTTAGCTCCAGATCATCATCTCAGAACCGGATCCGAATCTGAATCGTGAAGAATCTCGAGAGAAAAGAAAGATCCAAAGAGCTGGACGGGTCCGAGAGTTGTCATCCTAAACAGCTCCCATTGAATCATTCGAATCGATGATTCGGATCCGGAGCTGAGCTGATAAGCTGGAGAGCTGCATATCGATTTTCGGTTATTTGTTTTGTGCGGATCTTCCGCTCCCCCAGAGAATGATGGGAGGAGAGGTGAGAGCACATATGCTGGAGGAAAAACATCAGCAACAAAGCCAAGTACATCAATGAATTGGATAATACTAGATAATTAACATCGTGTAGCTTGGAAGATTGCTTTTATCGTTGGTGCTGTCGATCAGTAGGCACATGTTGTATTGCACGCGTGTCTTGGTTTACGAGGTTCTTTTTTGAAAAGTTCCGTTATGAGTGATGGATTGAATGGTTTAGACTTGTGATATCAGTGAGCTGATGAGCTGCGGTTCCTAAAAAAAAAATGAACAGCGGGTCATCAGCTCACTTTAGAGAATCGGGTCTATAGAGCAGCTCGGGAGCGAATTGCCCATCTCTAGTTCTTTTAGATGGATCTATCATTTGATGTTCTGCTCATAGTCATAAGTGCTTGTGTATGTGTGTGTGTGTTTTTTTGGGTTTGTGTACCTTTTCTGGAGTAGCATGTCAGAAGGACCGAACTCTATGTTAACAGTTTTCGTTAAAAATGAATTTCTAATTTAGGTAACGTTATAAAAAACATTGAGGACCATTAAAAGAAACGCTAACACGTAAGCTTAAAATGAAATATATCATACCCTTCGAAAAACTATTACCAACGTGTAAAAATGCGAAAAAGTGAAAACAAATCGTAATAGTCCCTCTATACTCCATAACTTTAGTTAGACCCTTTCTGTTAGCCCGTATTTTGTTTAAAATTTTAGTTAGATCCTTTTATGTATGTGCCTTTGTTTACGAGGCATTATTAGCTGAAGGATGTTTTAATTTCTTTATTGATAAGTCTAAAACCGGTGAAACCTGAACAGAAGTAGATGTAAGCCATCGGTGAGAACTGAAGCAGTAAGTTATGTTCGAATAGGAGTTCGAATCAAGGATTCCAGCGCTTGTCCCAGCTTTAACTATTTTGCAGGAAACCAAATCCAATCCTCAAACCCCCGGCTGTTCATTAGAGTTAACATCTACCTCAAGCAATAAGTATCGGGTTGGCGATGGACTAACAGGAATTAACCCAAACGTCTTTATAATGCGATGTCATCCACCGGAAAAGGGGAGGCACTGGTTTACTGTTTGCACATCGGTATCAGTTGCCTGAATACACCTCGTGTGTGCCAATATCGTCAATTGTCAACTCTTCAATGGTGGCTATGTGGCCATGTGGAAAATCAGAGGATCGAGAACTCGAAGCACTTTTGAATTCGTCAATTCGATACGGTCAAGGACGCTTCGGTATCTGCAGAAAACTGACGAATGCCACCACTGTACCTATGGAACTGAACGGTAGTAGTAACGCTGACGGATGCAGGAGTCATGTTTCTGCTGATTGAGTATGCGATGACATCGAACTTGTCGAACTTTCCCCACATCCAACATCCCAGTGATTTCTCGTAGAAGCACAGAGAACTTCTCGGTTAACTTCACAGCGAGTATCACGTCAACACATTCCTTCCCATTCCCTATTTGACCTGCATTCGGACACGACTGGCGCTGGTATTGCTAAATATTAGATCTCCAGTTTTTACACATTGAGGATGAGTGTTATTTCCAAAAAGCATCTGTTGGTTTTTTGTGTTATTACAGCTGATCTGGCATTAACAGTGCAGCAACCATGGGCGGTTAATCATGCTCATGCCCATGCTAATAAATTATCGCACTAAAGCTTCATGTTGATGTAGATAGTAGTATTTCCTCCCAATTCTGAACAAGCCTTTATTCAGCATTTAATGTTAGTTGAGATCCTTTTTATATAGAAGTTGGAGTCATAGTTGGCATAATTGCACCGACTCCGACTCCTCAGTTCAGCTAATTCATTAGCATTCCAACTCTGACTCATTGACTGAAACTTCCAATCCACAGACCTGAATTGAATAAATAAAACAACAGTATTTGTAAGCACACCCCTCACCATCCCTCTCTAAAGGGGGAGTTTGGTAAAGAGAGATGAAAAAAACCGATTTGTACCTTCCTTAAAAGTTGTCCTAGTTCGTTATTCGTTGCAATTTTCACACTGCCGTACTCTAACGGAACTATCAACTCTATACTTTCATCTACTCCATCTATCGTATAAAAATTATCACTACAGTCTGTTATTTGAAATTAGCATCTTCATCTAAGTATTTGTAAGATGTTTTCGAAATTTTTGTTATCCAATTCAAATGAACCACCGTATGGAAGTTTTCCACAACGTATTCTAGTGCAGAATGCACATATCGTATCAGTGCTTTTTTCCCTCTGTTCGGGACCTAACGCCACGCTGCGACCAGTAAATTGATCTATTGTAGTATATCCCGTGTCCTTTGTTGAGTGCATGTCGTATTACTCCATCACTATTGAGAAATGATGAAGTATTCGATTTTTTTTACAGTTGTCATTCTTGCATTTATCACAAGGATCCGACTATAATTGAAAGGTCCCGATATTTATACCCTTCGGAGTGTTGAAACACCCACCAAAGGCGCGCCCCTTTGTTAGTCAAAATTGGATTCCTTAGCAACAAAATTAAGGAATGACACCGATAATGACCATCAGAACCCTAGTCTTGACCACTTCAAACTAGGGAACAACGAATAGAAGATTAGGAATCACATAGATGAAGACTAACTAACTCATTTTTTCCTTGTTTCAAGATCATCCTCGGTGGACAAAGCCGAGTCTTGTCACTATCAACAAGACATAACAAGTAACAAGGACTAAGATGTGCTCCTTTGAATACGGAAAAATCTTGTTCCCCTAGTTTGAAGCAGTCAGGACTAGGAATCGGTGGTAGATCTTACATCCTGTAACGTACCACGAGAAGGTGATCTACCCACGTTACGGGGCTCGTAGCAATGTTACTCATATGGGGAGTGAATATTTAATTTTCTGGACTATATTTAGATGCATTCTGTGGAATCTTATGATTTTTGCGTGTATTTTTAAGTTGCAAAATCTCCTAAATAGTGATAATAATAATAATAATAATAATAATAATAATAATATTTTTAAGTTTTATTCATGGTGGTTCAAAATGATATACAAATAGATTGGATATAGTAGTGAACAGCTTTCGAAGCCTATTAATCAATGTTACATACCCCACTTCCCACTCACAAAAAAGATAGCACCAGATTTCGACGATTCATGCGTTTTTGAGTCATATGGCATCCACTTTTTATTATTCAAAAACTGAAATTTCATTCGTTTTCGGTTTTCAAAAACCTCAAACTTTGATGATTTTGGGCCACCCCTAAATCATGTCCGATTGAGACCAAATTTAGCACAGGGCCTTTTTTTGAGAAAATATACATTTTGCACATGTTCAATAGTAATATAAATATATACATGGACCCTACCTATCGACCCATCAACTCATGAACCCGGGACCAACGGCTTTACTTCCCGAAGGAAGGCGTGATCAGAGATGTTATGCCTCAGAACATCCCGGCGGCGCCGACTGGGATTGAACCCAGGCCTGCTGGGGTTAGAGGTCATCACGCTTACCACTACACCACCGGCGCCGCTCATGATCATTTTTTCAAAACAATGTTTTTTTTGTTTCTATTTGGGGTCTCAAACAACTGTGCACAAATCGGGGACGATTGGTTGTAACCCAGCTTTCAGCATTGCGGTTGAAATTTGTATGATTGTATGGACCAAATACATTTTATTCATTCAAAGTTTTTTTTATGTTACTTCATACGTGAAGTTAGCGATTTTCAGAGTTGGTTGGAAATGCTAACATGAAGCTTGAGTGTGATAATCTATTAGCTAGAGAATGATCTTTAGATGATCATTCTCTAGCTAATAAATTATCACACTCAAGCTTCATGTTAGCATTTTCAACCAACTCTACATTTTATAATTTAAAAAAAAGTAAGAGGTTCTATTCAAGACACGACCGTAGATTTAACGTAGGATTACGTGCTCGTTATCAATATTTGGCGACTGTGTTAGGGAAACCACTTTTTGCAGGCAATCGGTGGTAATTTTGATCACCATTGCATAGTGACCTATTGAAAATTGATAAAGTATTTCCAATCCATTGTCTTGTTTAGAATTTAAGTCTGTCAATGACAGAGTTACAAATGTTCAAAACCTGACCACTTTTCGTAACGCGGTAGATTTTGGTTTTTTGAAATTGCAACCCCAATATTTTGCCGAAAGACGTCATCCTACGTAAAAAAAATTAAATAAAATACATCAAATACGTGCCAGGATTCAAAAGAAAATTTTGAAACTGGAAGTGTGTGTGTGTATCTAATATCCAATTGTTCAATAAAAAATGAGATTTTTTCAGTAATATAGCCAGTAATAATTTTTTTTTACGAATTCAGTAATTTTTATTAAAAGCATAATGTTTATTCTTCAAAAAAAAAGTCAATGAATATTGGAGAAGGTCCTCTAGTCAGCCGTACGACGCAACTTAGTCGCGATGCTCTCACAAGAGCGCTGGACGGCACTGAAATCATTCTCATTTTTTATTGAACACTCGTTATGTGCGGGGATTATTGTATGTGAAAGCAACCTCGGAATGCCGGCCAGTGGGAGTTAGAGGGAATACAAGTGTGTGTGTATGTGTATGTATTCCCCCTAACCCCCACTGGCCGGCATTCCGAGGTTCTTATCGATTTGGTATGTTCAGATAGTTTATTCAAAAACAATAGCTTTGTTTGATACACGTAGTTGGATAGGAAGTGGGTGAGCTTTCTACATCCTTCACTGCCACTCTTACTCATATCAATGGTAACGGGTGTTCAATAAAAAATGAGAATGATTACAATACCTTTCTGTAATTAAAGTAAAGAGCGTAAATTTTTTTCTCTCCAAGAGAGTTGCTCTCTGTACTTCCTAAAAATGGGTGACATGTTTCTTTTCGCTCGGGTGCTATCAGTTCAATCGAAGATGGCGTCGAAACAGCAAGCACTTCGCGAGCGTGTTGTACGGTTTTACGAAACGCATAGTCATCGTGGAAAAAAGTTTACGGTAGACCAAACGTGCCCGTGAGTACAGTTTACCGGATACTGGCATCCCTGAGCGTGGAGCGGAAGGCCGGTAGCGGTGCCTGTGGATGACGAAGAACGACCGCGGGACGTCGTTCGTGCTGGACGACGAAAGTTACTTTCCGCTCTCGAAGACCCACATTCCAGGATATGACAGCTACTATTCCAGCTGTACATCGCCATATCGGACAGAGGGATTTCAAAGCCGTGGTTCAAACCGAGCGGTCTGGCCATCAATCAACAAGTGTACCAGGAGAAGTGTCTTGAGAAAATTCTTCTGCCGTTCTTGAAGGAGCATCATGCGGATGGGAAGTACGTCTTCTGGCCGGACAAGGCGTCTTCCCATTACGCCAAGAAGACGCTGGAGTATCTTGAGCAGAAAAAGATACCGTACGTGCCGAAAGAAAGGAACCCGACCAACTTGCCCCAGTGCCGTCCCATTGAGGATTTTTTCGGCTCCCTCAGTGCACTAGTGTACAAAAATAATTGGCGGGCCAAGGATACGAAGCAGTTGACCACGAGGATCCGGAATTGTATCCGAAAGATGGACGTCAGTGCCACCCAGCGCTCTTGTGAGACCATCGCGACTTAGTTGCGTCGTACGGCTGACCAGGGCCCCTTCTCCAATATTCATTGACGTTTTTTTGAAGAATAAACATTATGTTTTTAATAAAAAATACTGAACCTGTTGAAAAAAAAAAATTTACAAGCTACATGAATGAAAAAAATCTCATTTTTTATTGAACACCCGTTAGTACAGTTTCAAACTGAAATAACTTCGGAGTTTCGTATCTTATCGATTTGGTATGTTCAGATGAATTATTCGAAAATAATTGTTCAATCTCATAAGCATAGCTATAGCACCGACAAATGCATGACCATAGCAAAAACAATAAAATATCTAACCAAAGCACACTACTGACATCTGGCTCCGTGTTCGCGGGAAATATTTAGCTAAGCCATGAACCCGCATGCAAAAGTTATAAATTGGTTCGTGTCTGATTTATTCTGGAAAAATTATTTTTATCTAGATCAAAAAATCCTATGGTTTTGACAGTTCGGATCACTGCATATTTAAATCGGCCGTTTACTATTTTCGGGCATAAGTTAGAATTAAGTGTCTAGGTTATAGAGCTATTCAAAAATATTTGCTCAATCTAACTGTTTTCTTTTCCAGTAAACAGGCACAATCGTTCTATTTTAATTTGTAATAGAGCAGTTGAAGGAAATGCTCTGACCTTTTTAACTACGCCTTAAGATTGAGCAAATGGTTTTGAATAATCCATCCAAACAAGCCAATTCGAAAAGATGGGAAACTCCGAAAATATTTCAGTCTGTAACTTTACATTAATTGATATAAGTGAGGGGGCGGAGGGGATACAGAATACCGTCCCTTATCTCTATAAGATCGAGCTGATATTTTCGAATAACACATCTGAATATACCAACTCGACAAGATGAGCAATACCGAAGTTATTTCAGTTTGATGCTTTACTTCCATTGATATGACTCAGGGGGTGGAGTTATAGTAAGCCCCGTCTCTAACTACGCTGATAAGATTGAGCAAATGTTTTTGAATAACCCATCCAAACATGCCAACTTGAAAAGAAGGGAAACACCGAAGTTATTTCAGTTTGAACCTTTACTTCTATTGATATGAAGAAGGACGGAGATAGATTAATTGTGTTTGAATAAATCATCTCATCATACCCAATCGATAAGATAAGAAACTTCTAAATTATGTCAGTTTGGTACACCGGTGGTTGGAGAAAATGAGATGTTTGGTATTAATTCAATCCATAAATATTTGAGCAGTTATAATTTTTTTAGAGACATTCTAACACCGTACATGCTTCGGCAACAACTTTTTATGAATTTTCTGGATTATACTTGAACATGGTTAGTTGCATAGATTCATACAAAATTGTGGTCTCTAGGGATGCAAATGCAAAAAAGTAAGTATTACCATACTAATTTCCATACAAATTTCAAATGCAACGCGGAAAGCCTGGTTGCAACCAATCTTCCCTAAATTTTGCACAGTTTTTTTGGACCCCAAATGGAACTAAAAAATGGTTGTTCTCATCAATCAAGTTTGCGTTTTTCCATATAACGGTGACCCACCCTAATTTATAGGGGAAATGGCTCTAATGTTGGCTTATGGATCTAAGATTGGGCGCTTCGTTAAAAATCTGCTATTTATCAATTTTATCTAGACGAACGCGTCAGTGGGACGGTACTAATGGATATTTTTGGTCGCTATTGAAAATTTAGTCGATTGCTGAATTTATGTATGGACCCAAATTAGAGGCAGTTAGGCCGACATTACATTCATTAGATTTTTTTTTATTCACACAGAATTGAACTAATTCAAATTTAAGATTTCACCACACTGCGGACAAAAAAACAACCGATCATTCTCCCAGCCTAACCCAATCGACGTCCATCGGCATCGGAATCGCTTCTCGGTGGTGAAGCCGGGGAAACGAACAACAACAACAACAACATCATCGTCAGCGCAGTCAAAACGCTCGCTGGCTAGCTGACTGACTGTAGCGTACGATACAAATTAGAGAAGAATGATTAGACGAAAACACTACTGGCAAGCAATCGTCGAAGGAAGTCGAAGCCAGCGAATATTGCTGTCCGTATGAATGAGTGAGTGTATATACATTTATTAAATATCATAATTTATTTACGAGCCATATCCCTTTCGCATCCGCGTGTTCGGAAAACAAGAGAGGTGCGGCGCCGCGTTTCGTTCGGTGGGGGTAATGACGAGCGAGGATCTTTCCTCCTCCTTGAACTTCTTGGACCCTTTCGGGTGAGTAGTTGTTGCTGTAATGCTGCCTAATTAGACTGGGCACCGTGACGCCATCGCATCGCAACGCATCGGTTGATGGGCCTGATGACCGAAGGAACGCACAAATAAATTACAACTAATATATTAATACGAGAAGCTGATGGTGGTTCTTCTGCCGCCGCTGCCGCCGCCACCACCACTGCTTTTTTTTTCGTCTTCTGTTTGCATGGTGTGCCTTATGATTGTCGGTTATTATTGCTCCGCGAGGATGGAGAAGGTGATCGTTATACGTCGTTTTATTTTTCTTTCCTCAGGACTAGGTGGGTGGGTTGAGGAGGTTTGCGGGGAATGAAATAAAATAAATTCATTTCGCTTTATGGCTAAAATTGTTGCGCGGCACACACCGGAGGCAAACCCCATTTACGGATCCAAGAGTGTTTTTATATCCGAGCAAATATTTTATTTATATTTCGATGGAAATATGATCTAATGGTTCCATTTCTCGCGTCGGAATGCCAAATGTCTGCGTGCTAGATGAAGCATAAATCAAACGGGCCATTTTCTACCACGAACGTACATATATCGGTAGAATTCCTTTGTCAAAAATGTAACGCTCGGTCTCGACCACGGGAATTACAGAACACACGTGCAACAATTTAGGCGGAGAACCACCAGCTGAGGAGGGAATCGATCGAACAAGAGAGCGAGAACAAAAACCACAAATTGCGTTATTAATATTTCCACAAGGGCCCAATTCAACGCTACAAACACAAATTTTATTTATTTAAATGCCGCTCATACAGATGTTTCGCTTGAAACCGAAACGAAAGCGAAAAGGGGTATTACTCTCAAGTGATCCGACGATCTTAACGATGGTTAGACTGGGGAGCCGATGCATGGTTTGGTTGTTGAACACAGTTTCTAATAACGTTCGCATTGACGGCTCACCACTCTACCCGACTTTGGACGCTGGAATGCTTCCTCGTAAACTTAAGAACAAACGCGAATGCGTAAGAAGAAAATTATTAAAATATACATTTTAATTCCCCGTGCCCTCCTTCTCTGCCTCGCATAATAGTTTTTCTCTGGAAAATAAATTCTCTCTCACCCTGGAATCGATCCCAACCCGTAGAGGGAGCGAAGCGGTGGTCGGTGAGGGGAGACCCCCGCCTCTGATGTTTATTATTTGTTATATTGTTTCCATACGATACGCATACAGTGATGATTCGATTTTATGACGGTCAAGCAAAATTTATGCGTGATTCATTTGAAGTGTGAGATATTTTAAACCTATCGAAAATAAGTGGCACTTCAAATCAAAACCACGATTCAAATGTCAATTATCTATGGACTGTTCATGTTGTAAAACGGACGCACACTTTCTGTCACAACTTTTTTGTTTGTCTTCTTAGCTGGATGCTTTCTTGAGCGAGTTTTAAGCTCTGTTTCTAAGCACCATAGAAACAAATATGCGCAATACATTTGAAGTAGCCCGTAGTTTTCATTTTTCGTACTCATATCAATACAGCTGGAGCACCTGGGTGATTTTTTTAAGAAAAAAAATTCATCTGGCGGCTACCGTAGAGCCAGTATGAAAATGAGCTGCGTACTGAAAAAAAAACACATTGTGCATTGACAAATTTGAAGTCGATTTGACTAGTCTCGACAGAAGCTTAAGGAACCATCCATAAATTACTCGCATATTTTTACCATCTCCCTTTGCATCATATTTTACTATACTTAGTACACGGTCGGTTACCACTTCTGCTTTCTACGAGTCACAACCAGCGATTTTACAATCGCTGAATGAGTGAGTGAGTGAAAATTGTTTAAAAACGCTGATTGAGACGCTCAAGAAGTGAAATTAATAAGGCAGAGCTGTGGTTGTGGGTGGCCACGGGTTGTCATTGACTACTTAGCGCTACACACCTCAATCTGTGCCGAACGTTTTAGCAGTGCCAAAGCGTGCCAATCAAGTATTCCATGAGAATGGCAACCCTAAAGTTTTAATGATTTTGCTTATTGTGACGCACTGAAAGCGACAAGGACAGGTGTTATGTGTCAAATACATAGTTTCCAACCTCTTCTTGTATCTGACAAGTACAAAATATCATTATAGCATCCAATGATTTCATGAATTCGAAAAGCATTTTTTTTATAGCGAAGTGAGTGGAAGTACCCCTGGTTGCAATCATGTTGGTTGCCAAAGAGGATGACGTAGTTATTGCTGTTGCTGGTGATGATCTTGACGCTGCTATTTATCACCGCACTTTGAAAACTCTTGCAGGTAATTGGACGAAGTACAGGCTGCAGGAGATATCCGAGCAAAGTCCTATATGTTTGACTTCTAATCCGGCATATGATCGTCTAGTCCAATGGGTTCGTTAATTTCAACCTGATTGAAGCAAAGATCAACGACTGACAACAAAGTGCGAAACCTAAGCAACTATTGGAGAATCGTCAGCAAAAAAACAGTGATGCTGATTTATATTATATTCTGTGACATACTTGTCAGAGCGTACCCTAACGTGTCGATCAGTGTGCCGTGATGTGTTTTGGTACAGTGTGCAGAGTTGAGTACCCCCTGAATAAAACATGTGTAAAACATGTACCTAGGGTGCAGTATGGCTTTAAGATCGTGCTAAACGAAGCCATATTTCCTCTAAGAAAAATCGAAAAATAATTTTCCTGAAAAAATATTGCAAGGCAGTAGGGAGCAGCTTATTTTTCAAATGATCATGCAACCTAAAACTCGTCTTTTTTTTTTGATTTCATTTGGCTTGGAAAGAGATGTCCTCAAACATGAAGCTGAAATATTTAGATTTAGAGGTGGCACAAACATTTTGATGATTGGTTTTTGACTTGAATAAAAATTACTTGTACTAAAATCATCGTAATTCTATAATTTTTCAACCAATTTTGGGTCTCTGCATTATTCACTTCATAATATTTTTTTTTTTATATTTGTACAAAACAATGTCAAACTGTACCAAATATTTTTTTTTTGTTAATTAATTTATTTGATAAGGCTCAAACGAATTAACTTTACAGAGCCGAGGATTCTTGGTCACTATATAATACATCTTTAAACTAAAGTCAAAAGGTACAACACAATAAACAATTTAACTTCCGCTATCCAAAAAGCCTCCTCCATCAGAACTGGAGCCGCTTCCAGTAGTTTCATTGTATGGCAGTTACGCCAACGAGGGTCAGAGCGCGTCCATTGCAGTAATGGACGCAAAACGTGGCCAGCACTCACACACTCATCACGAAACGGTTGCTTTACAAAGTCGACGTCACATCGACCAAAAGAACTGCTGATGAAGAACAATGGTTGCTGCCGAGAAAACAGACGATCGCGTGGCACACATCGAGAGTGGCCTGCTTTTGTCGACAGCCGAGTGAACACTGAACTGTACCAAATATGAGTTTGATGTGGATTTCTTAAGAAAAAAAAAATCAACCTTATGGCATTACCTTATTTTGAAAAAATTCAAGTCTTGTGGTACCAATTTAGAGATAATTATATACAATAAAAACTTCTTCAGCAAAGTATGCTACAAAAAGAACATTCTTGCATTGTTATGTTGGACATAAAGTATTTTGTATACGGAATTTTGATAATAAATATCACATATAAGGCTGTAACTTTGTAATTTTTTGGCCAAATCGAAATCTTTTGATAGCTTTATAACGATAATTTTGTGTAATAACAATTATCAGAACATTAAACTATAAACATGCCACTGAAATAACAATCTTTATTTATGTATTAATAACAAAGGGTGGTCACTCTACACACGTATTTTGCTCCAACTTTTTTCTCCGTGTGCCTCAGCTGCAGTGCCGAGAGTGTCGTCAGCCTGAATTTAATGTTTGTATAATGGTATGTTTGGCAACCCGGTAAATTTGACAGTTAACATGATTTGTTTTGAAGAAACAAAACAGCAATCAGTGGAATCCTATCCCAGATCCTAACTGTCGTGACCTTCGGTTCGTTGCTCCCAAATTCTATCGGAAAAGGACTACGCACTGAACCTAATAAGCAACGGCCTTGGCCACCGAGTCGAAGCTTCGAGCGAGAACGTTCTCCGAGGGAGGCATTTCCATTTTCCGACAGGACAATAACTTCTACTGAATTGGAGTATAATGAGGACTTTGATGAACCACAGGTGACGGTAGTAAGTACACTAAGCGAGCGTGCATCATCAGGGGAAACTGGTCCAGATGCTGCCGAAAGCCATCGACTCAGTCAAAGATGCGTCGCCAGCGTTCTAGTGGGAGTTTCAACCGGAATCAGACTTCCCTGGTGGAGGTGGGGTTTAATATGGAGAGAAGTATGATGTCTTTGGCGAAAAGCAGTGCCGACCAGAGAACACCTGTAAAAGCTGGGGCGCTGTTGATGGTAGGAAAGCAAATACCGGTGAAGATTCTACCTCCAAACATGGTCCGAGTGATCATCGAATGCGAATGGATGAAGAACGAATCAAGGAAGTGAATGTCGGTTGGCTGATCAACGAAGTGGAGAAGCGTTCCGGAATCAAACATGGGACCGGGGCTTCTTCTCCGCCCAGCCTATAAATATTCTATTTCAAGCGCGGTCGTGTCTGAGAGCTAAACCTATCCTTCAACCAACTCACCGATGTCGACTTTCAGGAGCTCACCTTCAAACCCAACAACTGACCAATCAACATCTTACAATTCCACTTAACCTCCTTCGGCTGTGATTTCAGCCCCGTCACGAATCTCCCCACCCCAAATTGATCTACCAACGTCTTCAACATTCAAGAGATCTCCAAGGAAGTATAGAAGGTTTTAGATATTACACCATAGATCGAGTATATCGAGCATGATCAGCTTCAAAGCAATCCCATTAAATCAAGGAAATTTGCAGAGAATTACAAAACGATCCATGGAATCATGGGATGTTCCAAGAATTCTATGAATGATCCGAAAACTTCATAAACGTCAGTCACAAACGTGAATATTTAAGGAAACTCAGAGAAGCTTATACATCTTCAGGGATGTCCAGAGCAGTTCAGGGAAAATCACTGATTCAGGGCAAAGTTCCGTAAGCGTTTAATAAATTGACAAAACTTTAGGAACATTATGAAATATTAAACTAAATTCAATTAACTTCAGTAAAACTGCGGGTACTTTTAAATATACTGAGAAATTCAGGGCAGTCTAGAGAACTTTGATGAGATTGGGAATGATTTCTGACAGTTTTAATAACATCAGGAATGTCCAGACTACTGGAAAAGTTATGAAATACTGTCGATTAATTAAGGGCAGTTCCAAGAACTTCAGTGAAAATGTTTGATTTTTATTTTATTTTACAAGGCTTAAGGGGGTCTTATGAACGCCAAGTCTCAAGTGTACATAACATACTTCAGAAAGCTAGTGGAACATGGTGATCAATATGAGAACGTCGTTTAAAATCGTAGATCTGTATTAATTATTTTGTTTAGATTCCAGAAAACTGAGCGAACTTCAGAAAGTTTCAGTACTTTCAGGGAGGTAAATACCTTTCAGAAAAAAAACTTCAAAATCTTTAAGCCCAGAAATTTTCAGAAAAAAAAATCGAGAACTTCATAGAAATTCATGTAGAAAATTTCACAAATTTCAGAAAATTAGTGGAAATTTGAGAAGATCCCAAATTTTCGGAGGAATTTATAGATTTTCATTGAACTTGAACGTTTGAGTACTTCACATAAGTTCATTAAAGTTTGCGGAAGCTTAGACATTTTTAGGGCAGTTTAATTAAATTCATGGCAGTACAGCAAGCTTCAGGAGATCTGCTAAAACGCTAAGGAGGTTTCTAGAAATTCAGAAAAAAAAAACAAAAGGTCTCAGGGCAGTTCTATACACTTTATTGTTTATTAATTTATTTGATAAGGCTCAATCGAATTAACTTTACAGAGCCGAGGATTCTTGGTCACTAATCATCTTAAAACTATAGTCAAAAGGTACAACACAATAAACACTTTATCTCGCTATCCAAAAAGCCTCATCCACCAGAACTGGAGCCGCTTCCAGTAGTTTCATTGTATGGAAGTATCGCCAACGGAGGTCAGAGCGCTTCCATTGCAGCAATGGACGCAAAACGTGGTCACCACTCACACACTCATCACTAAATGGTTGCTCTCCAAAGTCGACGACACATCGACCGAAAGAACTGCTGATAGAGGATAATGAGTTGCTGCCGAGAAAATAGACGATCACGTGGCACACATCGAGAGTGGCCTGCTTTTATCGACAGCCAAGTGAACACTATTCCATACACTTAAGATAAATATCATAAATAATAAAACAATGATACGAAAGCTTCAGTGTTGTTCCGGAGAATCTGGCTGCTGAGTCATCATAAATTTATCAATTATTCGTTCAGTGTTGGGTTTATTTGGATGCGTTTATTAAAAGTAAGAGCTATTTGAGAAAAACACCTTTTCCTTGAAAAACCCTAATATCTTGAAATATAATGAACTATTTTTTTAATATTTTGCTTATTCTTAGTCATAATAAAGATCATTCATATTGCTGTTTACTAAAATAAATCTGACTTCATACAGCTTCTTCCAATGAAGTCCAAAACTAAAACGATAAATCAATAAACATCTGTTTAACCACCAGCCTATATTTAAAAAATATTTCTCTTCACAATTTTTCAAAAAAAAAAATGTTACACTAGGTTGTACGCTCATTTTTGCAATACACTATAAGTGACGTCCGCCACGCATAAGTGATGAAAAATTAAAACCATTTCCATAGAATAGCATAGTTCCAATTATGATTATGATAATTTTCGAACAAAGTAATCTGTTTTCTGAACAATTCACTAAATGAATTTACGTCACATTGTTATCTAACGGCAGTTCAGATAAATTTAAAATGTTGAAGAGTATTATTTTGAGCAACAGGTTGGTTTTTCCAATTACAAACGAACTTCAAGATAGTTTAAGAAATGGGAACTTTCAAGTAATTCTGAAGACCTCAGAATAGTCTAGGAGATTTTTCCTGAAAATTCACTTAGAGTTCTCCTCAGCGTT